>NC_141878.1:193543006-194168006 GCF_056163025.1 Triticum urartu | reverse complement strand
CGGGTTTGTTCCATTCAAATCATGCAAGTTAGTGTCCAAAACAAGGGAAAAAGTGTTTGGAAAAGTAGATACGACAGAGACGTATCAACTCCCCCAAGCTTAAACTTTTGCTTGTCCTCAAGCAATTCAGTTGATAAACTGAAAGTGATAAAAAAACTTTTACAAACTTTGTTTGCTCTTGTTGTGGTAAATATGTAAAGCCAGCATTCAAGTTTTCAGCAAAGATTATGAACTAACCATATTCATAATAACATTTAGGTCTCATGTTTACTCATATCAATGGCATAATCAACTAGCGAGCAATAATAATAAATCTCGGATGACAACACTTTCTCAAAACAATCATGATATGATATAACAAGATGGTATCTCACTAGCCCTTTCTAAGACCGCAAAACATAAATGCAGAGCACCTTTAAAGATCAAGGACTGACTAGACATTGTAATTCATGGTAAAAGAGATCCAGTCAAGTCATACTCAATGTAAACTAACAGTAATGGATGCAAATGACAGTGGTGCTCTCCAACTGGTTCTTTTTAATAAGAGGATGATGACTCAACAAAAAAGTAAATGGATAGGCCCTTCGCAGAGGGAATCAGGGATTTGTAGAGGTGCCAGAGCTCGGTTTTGAAATAGATATGAATAATATTTTGAGCGGCATAATTTCATTATCAACATAACAACCGAGAGATGGCAATATCTTCCATGCTACACACATAATAGGCGGTTCCCAAACAGAATGGTAAAATTTATACTCCCCCTCCACCAACAAGCATCAATCCATGGCTTGCTCGAAACAACGAGTGCCTCCAACTAACAACAGTCCTGGGGGAGTTTTGTTTGCAATTATTTTGGTTTGATTTGCATAAAGCATGGGACCGGGCATCCCGGTGACCAGCCATTTTCTCGTGAGTGAGGAGCAGAGTCCACTCCTCTTGAGAATAACCCGCCTAACATGGAAGATACAGACAGACCTAGTTGATACATGAGCTATTCGAGCATACAAAACAGAATGTTTATTTGAAGGTTTAGGGTTTGGCACATACAAATTTACTTGGAACGGCAGGTAGATACCGTATATAGGTAGGTATGGTGGACTCATATAGAATAACTTTGGGGTTTATGGAATTGGATGCACAAGCAGTATTCCCGCTTAGTACAGGTGAAGGCTAGCAAAAGACTGGGAAGCGGCCAGCTAGAGAACGACAACAGTCATGAACATGCATTAAAATTAATCAACACCGAATGCAAGCATGAGTAGGATATAATGCAGCATGAACATAAATATCATAGAGGCTATGTTGATTTTGTTTCAACTACATGCGTGAACATGTGCCAAGTCAAGCCACTCGAATCATTCAAAAGAGGATACCAACCTATCATACCACATCAAAACCATTTTAATAGCATGTTGGCACGCAAGGTAAACCATTATAAACTCCTAGCTAATTAAGCATGGCATAAGCAACTATAATCTCTAATTGTCATTGCAAACATGTTTATTCATAATAGGCTGAATCAGGAATGATGAACTAATCATATTTACAAAAACAAGAGAGGTCGAGTTCATACCAGCTTTTCTCATCTCAATAAGTTCATCATATAATCATCATTATTGCCTTTTACTTGCATGACCAAATAGTGTGGATAATAATAATAGCGCACGTGCATTGGACTAAGCTGGAATCTGCAAGCATTCAATTCAAGAGAGAAGACAAGGTAATATGGGCTCTTTTGTCAGATCAACAATAATGCATATGAGAGCCACTCAATCATTTTAATCATGGTCTTCTCCTCTCGACCCCCAAAGAACAAGAAAAGAAATAAAACTATTTACACGGGAAAGCTCCCAACAAGCAAAAGAAGAACAAGAAATCTTTTTGGGTTTTCTTTTTAATTATTACTACAAGCATGGAAAGTAAACTAATTAAAAGCTACAACTATTTTTTTGTTTTTTTCTTAAGGTTTATTAAACACACAAGAAGAAAGCATAAAAAGGAAAATAAACTAGCATGGATGATACAATGAAAAAGTATGAGCACCGACAACTAGCAATGAGTGTGTGAACATGAATGTAATGTCGGTGGGAAATACGTACTCCCCCAAGCTTAGGCTTTTGTCCTATGTTGGTCTATGGCCACGGCTGGCCTGACGGATATCCAAAGTAATAGTTGGGGTCGTACTATGAAGAAGCTTCGGATTGCCACTAGTTGGCAATGACCTCCGGGTCCCACTGGTAATCAGACTGTCGTGGAGGATCAAACTGTGGTTCCGGCTCTGGCTCTGTAGCTGATGTAGGGTTCCGATAGGCATGAATGGCCTCCAACGGAACAAGGTACTTGCCTGCAGATAAATCAAACACGGAAGGAGCAGGCAAGGTAATAGTCTTAGGATGATTTTTACCAAATATTAATTTGTACTTAAGCTCCTTTTCCCTATTCTTAACAATAAAGTCATGTGCTACCATACTCTTATAATCTAGATAAACAGGAGGCAGCAACTTCTCTTCCTTCTCATAATGCCTAATAGGTATGTTAAAGTGTGCAACGAGGCGTGAGGCGAATATGCCTCCAAGGACGGGGCCCTTAGTACGGTTAAGATTTAACTGCTTTGCAACAATAGCGCCCATACTAAATGTGTCATCACGGAACAAGGCAGGCACAAAATAACAATACCAGTGGAACTAAGGTTGCCACAGTTTCCGCGACCAATTAAGCTTCTACTAGCAAATATAGCAAAGTAACGTAGAACAGGAAAGTGTATGCTAGTAATTCGTGCATCCGAAACCTTCCTCGTTTCCCCTACAACAATGGTATAAATAAACCCATCCACATCGTCACGATGTGGTTCCTCTACACTTCCCTCAAAAGGGATCAAACAAATCCGACAAAAGTCATGAAGTGACATCTCCTTATGCTCATCATATAAATAAAATTCCACCGGAGGTGGTGAGCTCCTAGCATGGAAATGAAAGTTTTGCACAAAGATATTGGTGAGTAAGAGATACTGTTCGCGTTGGTCGTGGAGGAAGCCGGTGAGGCCTGCATTCTCAGCCAATTCATAGAAATCATCATAAATCCCGGCTGCTCTCAAGAAATTATCACAAGGCCATTCACACGGCCGAACTTCCGCGGTGCGAGGGAGATTATATTTGGGCCTCTTATCCTCCTCACTTTGCTTATCCTTCGAGCTTCGGCTCGATGAGCCCCTTAAAAATCTCTTCATCTTTTCTGAATTTTTTTGAAATTTTTTGTAACTTCAGAATAAAAGTGAACCAAACTCAACAAAATTAATAGCAACTACTCCTACAAGTGCCTAGAGGATATATCATGCATTAAAACTACTTTTGACCACATAAATTTGACATGCAAGCTCAAGAACAGGGTCACCTAAGCAGCAAAAATATGCAATGAATAAAGCACTAGAACAAAAACGAATTGGACCATTGGAGGAGTCACATACCAAGGAACAATCCCCCAAAAGCAGTTTTTTGAATGGAGCTTTGAGCAAGGAGATCGAAAAATGGCCACAAGATGAGCTTGGACTCGGGTTTGAGCTGGTTAGTGATGTTTGTGGGAGGAAGAAGGAGTGCGTGGTAGCTGGAATAAGTGGAGGGGAGCCACCGTGGGCCCACGAGGCAGGGGGCGCGCCCAGGGGTAGGGCGCTCCCTCCACCCTCGTGGCCAGGTGCTTGCTCCCCCTGTTGTGTTTTCAGTGCCATATATTCTCAAATATTCTAGAAAAAATCATATTTAATTTTCAGGGCATTTGGAGAACTTTTATTTTCAGGGTATTTTTCATTGCACTAATAATTCAGAAAACAGATAGAAATTACTATTTTTGCTTTATTTAATATAGATAACAGAAAGTAAAAAGAGGGTACAGAGAGTTGTGTTTTCTAAATTCATCCATCTCATGCTCATCAAAAGGAATCCACTAACAAGGTTGATCGGGTCTTGTTAACAAACTCATTCCGGATAACATGGAACCGGAGAATTTTCGAATAACACTAGGTTACCTCAACGGGGATATGCATGTCCCCAAAAATTAGTATATCATATTTCTTCTTGACAGTAGGAAGAGTAAATTCAAAACCTCTAATAGTAATAGTTGGAATTTTTCCAATAGAATTTATACTATGAACTTGAGGTTGTTTCCTCGGAAAGTGTACCGTATGCTCATTGCCATTAACATGAAAAGTGACATTGCCTTTGGTGCAATCAATAACATCCCCTGCAGTATTCAAAAAGGGTCTTCCAAGAATAATAGACATACTATTGTCCTTGGGAATATCAAGAATAACAAAGTCCGTTAAAATAGTAACGTTTGCAACCACAACATGCACATCCTCACAAATACAGACAGGTATAGCAGTTGATTTATCAGCCATTTGCAAAGATATTTCAGTAGGTGTCAACTTATTCAAATCAAGTCTACGATATAAAGAGAGAGGCATAACACTAACACCGGCTCCAAGATCACATAAAGCAATTTTAACATAGTTTCTTTTAATGGAGCATTGTATAGTTGGTACTCCTGGATCTCCAAGTTTCTTAGGTATTCCGCCCTTAAAAGTGTAATTAGCAAGCATGGTGGAAATTTCATCTTCCGGTATCTTTCTTTTATTTGTAACAATTTCTTTCATGTACTTAGCATAAGGATTCATTTTAAGCATATCAGTCAAACGCATACGCAAAAAGATAGGTCTAATCATTTAAGCAAAGCGCTCAAAATCCCCATCATCCTTTTTCTTGGATGGTTTAGGAGGAAAAGGCATGGGTTTCTGAACCCATGGTTCTATTTCCTTACCGTGCTTCCTAGCAACAAAGTCTCTCTTATCATAACATTGATTCTTTGATTATGGGTTACCAAGATCAACAGCAGGTTCAATCGCTATTTCATTGTCATTATTAGGTTGAGCATCAACATGATCATCATTATTAACATTATCACTAGGTTCATGCTCATTACCAGATTGTGTTTTAGCATCAGAAATAGAAATATCATTAGGATTCTCAGGTGTGTCAACAACAGGTTCGCTAGAAGCATGCAAAGTCCTATCATTTTTCTTTTTCTTCCTCTTAGTAGGACTAGGTGCATCAATATTATTTCTCTGAGAATCTTTCTCAATTCTCTTAGGATGGCCCTCAGGATACAAAGGTTGCTGAGTCATTTTACCACCTCTAGTCATAACTCTAACAGCATTATCATTCTTATTGTTACATTCATTGAGAAAATCATTCTGAGCTTTAAGTACTTGTTCTACTTGAGTGGTAACCATAGAAGCATGTTTACTAATAAGTTTTAGTTCACCTTTAACATTAGCCATATAATCACTCAAGTCTTCAATCATATAAGCATTATGTTTCAATTATCTACCAACATAAGCATTAAAATCTTCTTGCTTAACCATAAAGTTATCAAACTCATCTAAGCATTGGCTAGCAAACTTAGTAGGAGGGATTTCAGCTTTATCCTATCTATAGAGAGAATTTACCTTTACTACCTGTGTCGGGTTATCAAGACCATATGTTTCTTCAATAGGTGATGGATTAAAACCATGTATTTCTTCAACAGATGATAAATTAAGACCATGTATTTCTTCGATAGGAGGTAAATTCTTAACATCTTCAGCTTTTATAGCTTTTTCTTTCATAGATTTCTTTGCCTCTTGCATATCTTCAGGACTGAGAAATAGAACACCCCTTTTCTTCGGAGTTGGCTTGGGAGTTGGCTCAGGAAGTGTCCAATTATTTTCATTGGTCAACATATTATTCAATAAAATTTTAGCTTCATCTAGTGTTCTTTCCCTGAAAACACAACCAGCACAACTATCCAGGTGGTCTCTGGAAGCATCAGTTAGTCCATTATAAAAGATATCAAGTATTTAATTTTTCTTAAGAGGATGATCAGGCAAAGCATTGAGTAATTGGAGAAGCCTCCCCCAAGCTTGTGGGAGACTCTCTTCTTCAATTTGCAAAAAAATATATATTTCCCTTAAAGCAGCTTGTTTCTTATGAGCGGGGAAATATTTAGCAGAGAAGTAACAAATCATATCCTGGGGACTACGCACTCAACGAGGATCAAGAGAATTAAACCATATCTTAGCATCACCCTTTAATGAGAACGAAAATAATTTAAGTATATAATAGTAGCGAGTTTTCTCATCATTAGTGAACAGGGTAGCTATATCATTTAATTTAGTAAGATGTTCCACAACAGTTTCAGATTCATAGCGATAAAAAGGATCAGATTCAACCAAAGTAATTATCTCAGGATCGATAGAGAATTCATAATCCTTATCAGTAAGAAAGATAGGTGAAGTAGCATAAGCAGGATCATATTACATTCTAGCATTCAAAGTTTTTTGTTTCAGCTTAACTAATAATTTCTTAAGATCACTCCTATCATTGCAAGCAAGAAAGTCTCTAGCAGTTTCTTCATCCATAACATAACTGTCGGTGTCAAAACCGGCGGATCTCAGGTAGGGGGTCCCGAACTGTGCGTCTAAGGCGGATGGTAACAGGAGGCAGGGGACACAATGTTTTACCCAGGTTCGGGCCTTCTTGAAGGAGCTAAAACCCAACGTCCTTCTTGATTTATTCTTGACGATATGAGTAGTACAAGAGTTGATCTACCAGGAGATCGGAGAGGCTAAACCCTAGAAGCTAGCCTATGGTATCATTGTATGTTGTCCTACGGACTAAAACCCTCCGGTTTATATAGACACCGGAGGGGGCTAGGGTTACACAAGGTCGGTTACAAAGGAAGAGATATACATATCCGTATTGCCTAGATTGCCTTCCACGCCAAGTAGAGTCCCATCCGGACACGAGACGAAGTCTTCAATCTTGTATCTTCATAGTCCAACAGTCCAGCCAAAGGATATAATCCGGCTGTCCGAATACCCCCTAATCCAGGACTCCCTTAGTAGCCCCCGAACCAGGCTTCAATGACGATGAGTCCGGCGCGCAGTGTTGTCTTCGGCATTGCAAGGCGGGTTCTTCCCATATTTCAAATGTTTGTAAAGTAGTGTCTGGTCCCATAAATGATGAACCTCTTGGCTTCTGTGCCCAATAAGGGCTATCTTCCACGCGTCGAATGAATGCGAGGCGCCAGGGAGTTTTTACATTCGCCCCCCTAGCCAGACAAATAAATTGTGTATTAAAGGTATAGGGATTCTTAGATCCAATCCATACCATCCTCCCCCAGCGAGAATCCATCGGAGCGTGCTTCAGAAAGATCCACTCCAGCATGGCCGACCTTCGCAGCTCCTCCTCCCGCCCCCGTAGCCCTAAGCCCGGTGATTGGGAGAGGTGTTCAGTCCCACATAGTCGATTGGTCGAACTGCAGACTAAGGGATTTCTCCCTCCGGCGTATATGGTGCCCGTCCGAGCCGGGCTCGCCACCTACAATGGCGGGGAGCAAGAGGAGAGCTTCCCCAGCCCCTCTACGGGGGAGCGGGTATGCCTTGTCCCTTATTTATTGAGGGGACTCGGATTTCCGATTCATCCGTTCCTCCGCGGGCTCCTGGAGTTATACGGCCTCCAATTGCATAATTTCACCCCTGCCTCCATTTTACACATCGCCGGCTATGTTGCCCTCTGCGAGTTGTTCCTGGGCTACGAGGCTCATTTCGAGCTGTGGAAAAGGTTATTTTGCCTCGTCCCTCGCACACAGAAGGGGTCACTTTATCAAGTGGGTGGAGCCGGAACCGGATACCTGTCTGGTACTCCGAAGAAGACGTCCGAAGACTGGCCTTCGGAATGGTTTTATATGGAGGACGTCCCCCTTCCGGACCCTGTTCGGTGGGGTCTTCCTGAGTTCAACAATGCTCCTCTGAAGAAACGCCGAAGTTGGCACCCACGGAGCCCCCAGGAGGAAGACAACGGAGAAGTCCTTTACCTGATGAACCGTATTAAAGCGCTGGCTCAATCAGGATTGACAGTAATCGAGGTCATTTCAATATGCATAATGCGGGGAGTGCAGCAACTTCAATATCGAGGGCACCCCCTGTGGTGTTTTAACGGGGAAGATGACGCCACCCGTTGCGGGCGTAAGGGTCCAGACAATGCCGCCGCTTTAGCAAAAATTATGTCCGAACTGTTCAGAGGACAGGAAGAGGAGTTCATCCGCATCAAGCCATGGGATGGATTCTCCATGCACAACCCTCCAAGCTGGGTGAGTTATATCTCCTTATTCCCATTCTTCCCACATTCTTTGTCGTAGATACTCACCTTGCCATTTTGCGGCAAGAACTATGAAAAGCCATAAAGGAGGTCAACAACCCATCCCCACAACCAGAGGACCCAGACCGGGCCCTCGATTCTGGACTCGAAGAAGATCCGGACATATTCATGGAGCTGATAGACCGGCAGTTCTATCAATTAATCTGCGATGACGCCATGGTGGCCATTCCGGCCGACTATCCCGGACTGCTTCCTGTGTCGCACGTAAGACAAACCAAAAATCCCAACTCCAAAAACTAGGATCCCATTTTAGACACTTCACCTACCATATACATATGGTGTTTTTACAGGGAAGGCATTCGGGACGCCCTACCGAACCCGCAGCAACTCGCCAACAAGAGGCACCGAGGCCGGGCAGGCCAAAAAGGAAGGTGGTCAGGACGGAGACGCCGGCGCAAAGGTATAATAGTAACCCCGCTCCATGGTTGTCGTATTTCTCGAAATGTAATGACGTTCATGTTTCTTTAACAAAAAAAAACACTTGCTGGAATATGTCTGGTGATGCTGCCGATCACGCTTCCACTAGTCGGGCTCCAGGACCGGACATAGAGGCAGAAGCCGATATGGGGCGGACGCCGGATAATCCACCTACAGAGGATGCGGATAGATTATCCGCTACAAATTCAGAAGTGGAGACCACCATGAATCATAGGCGTCGCCAGGCCATACTCCGCGACGCTTGCTTCTGACCAGAGGCATTTGATGCCTTCAGTTCTGGAGAGGCGTACCTTCGTGCTGCTCAAGATGGTCTAGCCAGAGCCACGGACCAGTATGTAAAGGATGTACAGTTAAGTAAATCTGACGATTATATGTATCAGTAGCCCCTGAGACTTGAAACAGTTAGCAGAACTGATTTAAGGATCATCTTTATTGTGCAGGTTCTTACAGAGAAAAATACTCGACTGTCACAGGAGCTAGAGGAATGCAAGGCCCAACTTCGGGCCGCCGTTGCTGCATTGAAGGAACCTAAAAAGTCCCCAGCTGGTAACATTTCTTTCAAAGAATGATGGGTACCGTATAGCGTGCGGCATGGCTGCAGATCTAACAATAGATGTTGCAGATGAATCCGGAGAGAATCCGGAGGACCAGGATACCGTACGACAGCTAAAGGCTGGCGAACGCGTGCTGACTGAGGTCAGGCGGGAGAAAAACAATCTCCAAGACGCCAATACCAAGCTGAGCGTGGAACTGAAAGATGTTCGAGCCCAGCTTGCGGACTCCGAGAAGGAGAATAAGCGGCTTCGACACGGCATATTCAGTAAGTGCTTGAACGAACCCTTAAAAAAGGGAACGGCGGAGAAGCCGGCTAACAGAGTTATGTCCGGGTCGTCCCGCGAAGGAGATGCCCGGGTCTGCGGGTGATCTTCTATTCTAGCTCTCACAACTGCACGATCAAGTTCGGCAGGTGATGCAAGGTATTGCCCAGGCCTTGTGGCCATCCATCTCCCTGCCAGAAGGCATTGTAGAGCTTGTGGAGAAGCTCAAGGGAGCACGGCAGCGCCTCCGATTAAGGAAGATATCTGCCTGCCATCAAGGTGCCCGGGAAGCCTGGGCCATGGTGAAGACGCGGTACACCAAGGCTGACCCAAATCACACGGCCGAGGTTGGGCCTATGGGGCCCGACGGGAAAGAGATCCCCGTTAGCTTAGTTTATGGGCAAGTAGAGTTAGCCTCAAAGTATTCCCAACAGGATTGTAGGCTAGACCGCCTGTTGGATGGTATAGAAGAGGAATTTAATCAGTCTGCATGACTATGTAATTAAAGTGACATGTATAATGCCTTCTAGCCGGATTGTAGATCATTTGTCATGGCGGACCTTTTCGCTTCGACCTCGAGACCCGATAGTCCGGAGTGTATCCGAATACCCACTCAGTTATATAAGAACCGGGGTATGTGTGGAGACCAGGCGTAGGGGTCATTAGTGCTTGAACAGACAAGTGCCCAACTAGTTATGTTATATTACATGGGTAGTAAGAAACATCTTCCAGGGAGAATAGTTCCGTTAAGGGTTCCTTTCCCTGGGTAGTCATGCCCTAAAGTGCATGTCCGGACTGCGAGAGGAAATGCAGGTAAAAACATCTGGGGGCATGTATGGAAAATAAAAATCATCTTTTATTCACCGACCGAATATTCCCTTAAGAACGCTAGCTTTCGGCTTCACCCAGTCTGAGGTACACATCCGGCTGACCCGGCAGTAACAATCACAGAGGTGCTCCCCTTATGCCCTAGCCGAATTAATGGGAACGTAGGGCATAAATACAAGAGCCAGGCAACCCAGCTTGGCCAAAACTTAAGTCATATCGATGCATATAATGGCAAAAAAAGGTACATGCAGAAGAATAACACATGTGCCGGGCATGAAGCCCATATAAATACTTAAGCTTCTGTGTAAGAAGCCCCCAGGTATGATGAGCGCGGCTAGCGCATCTATAATGTGCAAGCGAGGCACAAGTTGGTCCTTGAAGGCCTAGAGAAAGAATAAAAGAAAGAAAGAAAGAGAAACAAGACATGTAATGTATATGCAAAAATGGACAGAGGAAGGAGACGAACATATTGTCCGGCGCTAGGCGTAGAATCTTTGGAGCCTGGCTGCATTCCATGGGTTCGGCTCAAGTAGATTATTCGATGTGTCCCGCAGACGGTATGCTCCACCGGTCAGAACTTGGTCAATAATGAAGGGACCTTCTCATTTGGTCTCGAGCTTGGACTTTTTCTTCTCCGGCAGGCGTAGAACTAACTCGCCAACATTATAAGTTTTGGCTCGTACTTCTCTGCTTTGGTATCTGCGAGCCTGTTGCTGATAAAATGCGGAATGGGCTTTTGCCATGTCGCGCTCCTCCTCCAGGGTGTCCATACTGTCCTGCCGATCGAGCTCGGCTTCTCTTTCTTCGTACATGCGCACTCGAGGTGAGTCATGAATTATGTCACAGGGCAAGACTGCCTCTGCGCCGTACACCATAAAGAAGGGTGTATATCCGGTACTGCGATTCGGCGTGGTCCGCAGCCCCCAGAGTACGGAGTCGAGCTCCTCTACCTAGTGCGTGTTAGACCCTGTTAAGGACCGCACTAATCTGGGTTTAATGCCGCTCATGATAAGACCGTTTGCTCTCTCAACTTGGCTGTTGGTTTGCGGGTGATAGACGGAAGCATAATCGAGCTTGATGCCCATGTTGCTGCACTAGAGTTTTACCTCATCGGCCGTGAAGTTCGTGCCGTTGTCAGTGATGATGCTGTGGGGGACGCCATAATGGTGTACGACCCCGGATATGAAGTCTATCACCGGCCCGGATTCGGCTGTTTTAACCGGTTTGGCTTCTATCCATTTGGTGAATTTATCCACCATGACCAGTAAGTATTTTTTCTTGTGGGTTCCCCCTTTAAGGGGTCCAACCATGTCAAGCCCCCAAACCGTGAAGGGCCACGTAATGGGGATTTTTTGGAGGGCGGTGCGTGGCATGTGGCTTTCATTTGCAAAAAGCTGGCAACCGACGCAGCGTTGGACCGAGTCCGGCGTGAATTTCTGCCAAAAGTTTCCGCCCTTCCTCTTTGGAGATGCACCTTTGAAGGACTCCGGTAGTGCTTTTTTTATACAGTTCTCCCTCATGGACCCTGTAGGCCTTAGATCGCCGCACTATGCAGCGTGCCTCATTTTGGTCCTTCGGAAGTTCCTGCCTAGTTAGGTAGGCCATGAATGGTTCTGTCCACGGGGCTATGATGGCCATTATTACGTGGGCTGAAGGTGTTGTTTTGGTGGCAGAGCCTCCGATTATGTCAGAGTGTTCGGCATCGAGCATTGTGGCCGGGTCCGGACTAATATTGCCGGTGTCCCCTTCCCATACCACGGATGGCTTAAACAACCTCTCTAAAAAGATGTTGGGGGGACCGTATCGCGTTTTGCGCCGATGTGGGCGAGGATATCCGCCGCCTGATTGTTTTCCCGAGCCACGTGGTGAAATTCGAGCCCCTCAAACCGAGATGACATCTTTAAGACGGCGTTACGATAGGCCGCCATCTTCGGATCCTTGGCATCAAAGCCTCCATTTATTTGGGATATTGCGAGGTTTGAATCCCCACGCACCTCCAGGCGCTGAATGCCCATGGAAACTGCCATCCGAAGACCATGTAACAGGGCTTTGTATTCGGCTGCATTGTTGGAGTCTGTATATAGTATCTATAGTACGTATTGAACTCTATCTCCGGTTGGGGATGTCAGGACGACGCCAGCCCCCAGTCCAGCCAGCATTTTAGAGCCGTCGAAGTGCATAATCCAATTGGAGTATGCGCCGTACTCTTTAGGGAGTTCGGCTTCCATCCATTCGGCGACAAAGTCGGCCAATACTTGTGATTTAATGGCTCGCCGAGGTTTGTATGTTATGTCAAACGGGAGGAGCTCAATGGTCCATTTGGCAATCCAGCCCGTGGCGTCGCGGTTGTTTATAATATCATTGAGTGGCACCTCTGAGGCTACTGTAATCGAACACTCTTGAAAGTAGTGTCGCAGTTTCCGGGATGCCATGAATACCGCATAGGCTATCTTTTGATAATGTGGGTACCGTGATTTGCATGGAGTGAGGACAGTGGATATATAATATACCGGTTTTTGAAGAGGGAATTTATGTCCGTCCGCTTCTCGTTCGACGACGAGCACTGCGCTTATAACTTGATGAGTTGCTGCAATGTATGATAGCATTGGTTCGCCGATGTTTGGCGTGGCCAGGATTGGGTTGGTTGCCAGTATGACTTATATTTCTTCCAATCCGGCTGTGGCAGTGTCCGTCCACTCGAAGTGTTCGGTGCGCCGAAGAAGGCGATAAAGGGGTAATGCCTTTTCTCCTAAGTGGGAGATAAAGCGGCTTAGAGCCGCCACACATCCAGTTAATTTCTGGATTTGTTTAAGGTCCGTTGGGGTAGCCAACTGTGACAGAGCTCGGATTTTGGCTGGATTAGCTTCAATTCCTTTGCTGGAGACAATGAAGCCCAGGAGCTTTCCGGCTGGTACGCTGAAAACGCATTTTTCCGGATTGAGCTTGATGTCGTATGTTCAGAGGTTGTCAAATGTGAGCCTCAAGTCGTCTATCGGAGAGTCGACGTGTTTGGTTTTGATGACCACATCATCTACGTACGCCTCTACTGTTTTGCCGATTTGTTTCTCCAGACATGTCTGAATCATGCGCTGATAAGTTGCGCCAGTGTTTTTGAGCCCAAAAGGCATTGTGTTGAAACAGAAGGGGCCGTATGGTATGATGAATGCCATTGCAGCTTGGTCGGACTCTGCCATCTTGATTTAGTGGTAGCTGGATTATGTGTCGAGGAAACACAATGATTCGTGTCCTGCTGTAGCATCGATCATTTGATCAATGCGGGGGAGGGGAAGGGATCCTTTGGGCAGGCCTTGTTGAGGTCCTAGAAATCGACACATAGGCACCAGGATTTGTCCTTCTTTGGTACCATCACTAGGTTTGCTAGTCAGTCCGGGTGTTTTATTTCTCTGATGAATCTGGCCTCCAATAACTTGGCTAGTTCCTCTCCCATGGCCTGTCTTTTAGGTTCGGAGAAACGCTGAAGAGCCTGCTTGACCGGCTTGAATCCCTTTAGGATATTGAGGCTGTGCTCGGCCAGCCTGCATGGGATTCCTGGCATGTCTGGGGGATGCCAGGCGAATATGTCCCAATTCTTGCACAGGAACTCTCATAGTGCGGCGTCCACGGTGGGGTTTAACTGTGCCCCGATGGAGGCTGTTTTTGTAGGGTCCATTGGGTGGACTTTGAATTTGACTATTTCGTCTGCTGGTTTAAAAGAGGTAGACTTGGATCTCTTGTCAAGTATTACGTCGTCCCTGTCCACTGTGGAGCGTAGCGCAGTTAATTCTTCGGCCGAAAGGGCTTCGGATAATGCCTTGAGGGCCAATGCGGCTGTTTTGTTTTCGGTGCGGAGCGCTGTGTCTGGATCACTAGCAAGAGTGATGATTCCGTTGGGCCCGGGCATTTTGAGCTTCAGGTACCCATAATGGGGTATGGCTTGGAAGATTGTGAACGCCTCCCACCCTAAAAGAGCGTGGTATCCACTACTGAACGGGGCCACTTGGAATATAATTTTTTCGGACCTATAGTTCTCCAGCGTGCCGAACACCACATCTAGTGTGATTTTCCCAGCACAGCGTGCTTCCCGACTGGGGATGATTCCTCTGAAGGTTGTGCTGCTTTGCTCAATGCGGTTCCAGTCTATTTCCATTTTTTGAAGAGTTTCCTCATAGATGAGGTTTAATCCACTACCGCCGTCCATGAGTACTTTGGTGAGTCGAAAGCCATCCACAATTGGACTGAGGACCAGTGCAGCTGGTGCTCGGGCAGTTTGGAATTTAGGTTCGTCACTAGCATTGAAGGTAATAGCCGTGTCACTCCATGGATTCATTGCTGCCACGTGGAAGATTTCGGCGAGGCTATGGAGTGTTCGCTTGCGCCTATTGTTTGATGCGAAAGTTTCAAAAACTGTTAATACCGTATTGTTATCTCCGGGATGGTGCTCTGTGGCATTTGGGATAAGAAGATCCTCACCACTTTTGGCCACCTGCCGGAGTATCCAACATGCTCTAAGGCTATGTGTTGGTATGGTATCCGCTGTACTATGAATTTTGCAGGGTCCGTTAAGCCATCCCTCCAATACGGTTCCATGCCCTGTAGAGGGCTTTTGTTTCTTTGTAAATAACTCGGGTGTCTTATGATAGTGCACCCTTTTACTTCGGACTGGGTGTATATACTGAGCCGGATTATCCCAAAATTTTGTTTCGATTTTCCAAGTGCTTTCCATCGCACAGTACTTTCATACTATGGACGCCAAGTCAGCGAAGCGTGATATGTCACGGCGACTCAAGGTGTTAAGGATTCCCTTGTCCGTGCAATTATTGCAGAAGAATGAGACCGCGTCTTCCTCGCGGCAGTTCTTAACCTTGTTCATCACAAGGAGGAATCTGGCCCAATAATGATGTACTGTTTCGTGGGGCTCTTGCCTGATGTGGGAAAGATTGTTTATGTCTGGGTGGGTGGGTGGCTTTGAGTCCAAACCCCTACCTGATCTGAGACCCAGGGGCCGAGGAGTTTCCAATCTTGGCAGTTCATATTTCGGAGTGTTGTCCGATAAGTCTGGCCCGCTGCCTGACTCTAGGTTCAGGGCTTGGGTGATGTCCTCCCGTGAACGGTTATCCGGCTCGAAGATCTCAGGAATCCGGACATAGTTAGTCCTCAAGATAGAGGAAGAATCGTCGCGTTGCTCCTCCACCACCGCAACATGATGGGTGACCGATGGAGAGTTAATCTCCCTTTGATCGGGTTTAATCCCAATCCGATCGTAGTCCGTAGCGACTCCCAAGGCGGCGATGCGATCCAAGAGCTCGTTTAGGGAAGAGAGCTCCATTGGGTCCATCTTCTCGGCGAATTCCGAGCCGACGTGGAGGGTGTTTTCGATGACCCGAGAAGTCATCGTCGGTGCAGCGGCCGAACGGGCGGTCATGATGAAACTGCCCAGCCGGAGAGTTTGGCCGACAGCCAGGGCTCCCCCGGCGGTAATGTTGTTTTTAACAACGAGATGAGGCATCCTTCCTTATGGCAACAGCACAGTGGAACTCTCAATGAAAGCACCAATGTCGGTGTGAAAACCGGTGGATCTCGGGTAGGGGGTCCCGAACTATGCGTCTATGGCGGATGGTAACAGGAGGCAGGGGACACAATGTTTTACCCAGGTTCAGGCCCTCTTGATGGAGGTAAAACCCTACGTCCTGCTTGATTTATTCTTGATGATATGAGTAGTACAAGAGTTGATCTACCACGAGATCGGAGAGGCTAAACCCTAGAAGCTAGCCTATGGTATCATTGTATGTTGTCCTACAGACTAAAACCCTCTGGTTTATATAGACACCGGAGGGGGCTAGGGTTACACAAGGTCAGTTACAAAGGAGGAGATATACATATCCGTATTGCCTAGCTTGCGTTCCACGCGAAGTAGAGTCCCATCCGGACATGAGACGAAGTCTTCAATCTTGTATCTTCATAGTCCAACAGTCCGGCCAAAGGATATAATCCGGCTGTCCGGATACCCCCTAATCCTGGACTCCCTCAATAACGCTCAGGAACAACATGCAATTCATATTTAGGGGGAGAATCTTCATCATCACTTTCATCAACATTATCAGTTTCAATAATTTCATTCTCTCTAGCCCTAGCAAGTTGTTCATCAAGAAATTCACCAAGTGGCACAGTAGTATCAAGCATAGAAGTAGTTTCATCATAAGTATCATGCATAGTAGAAGTGGCATCATCAATAACATGCGACATATCAGAATTAATAGCAGAAGCAGGTCTAGGTGTCGCAAGCTTACTCAAAACAGAAGGTGAATCAAGTGCAGAGCTAGATGGCAGTTCCTTACCTCCCCTCGTAGTTGAGGGATAAATCTTGGTTCTTGGATCTTTTAAGTTCTTCATAATGATAAGCAGATATAAATCCCAAGTGACTCAAAGAATAGAGCTATGCTCCCCGGCAACGACGCCAGAAAATAGTCTTGATAACCCACAAGTATAGGGGATCGCAACAGTTTTCGAGGGTAGAGTATTCAACCCAAATTTATTGATTCGACACAAGGGGAGCCAAAGAATATTCTCAAGTATTAGCAGTTGAGTTGTCAATTCAACCACACCTGGAAACTTAATATCTGCAGCAAAGTATTTAGTAGCAAAGTAATATGATAGTAGTGGTAACGGTGGTAAAAGGTAATGGTAGCAAAAGTAATATGTTTGGTGTTTTGTAGAGATGATAAAATAGCAACTGAAAAGTAAATAAGCGAAGAACAATATATGGAAAGATCGTAGGCAATGGATCGGTGATAGAGAATTATGCCGGATGCAGTTCATCATGTAATAGTCATAACCTAGGGTGACACAGAACTAGCTCCAATTCATCAATGTAATGTAGGCATGTATTCCGAATATAGTCATACGTGCTTATGGAAAAGAAGTTGCATGGCATCTTTTGTCCTACCCTCCCGTGGCAGCGGGGTCCTATTGGAAACTAAGGGATATTAAGGCCTTTTTTAATAGAGTACCGGACCAAAGCATTAACACATAGTGAATACATGAACTCCTCAAACTACGGTCATCACCGGTGAAAGGATCAATATAGTTGACTAGAGGGGGGTGAATAGGCAACTAACAATTTTTAGCTTTTCTTTAACAATTTAAACTTTTCATCAAAGTAGGTTGTCTAGATATGCAACTAAGTGAGCAACCTATATGATGCAACAAAGATAAGTACACAAGCAAGCAAGAGATATATCACAAATAAGCTTGCAAAAGTAAAGGCATGAGATAACCAAGAGAGGAGCCGGTGGAGACGAGGATGTGTTACCGAAGTTCCTTCCCTTTGAGGGGAAGTACGTCTCCGTTGGAGCGGTGTGGAGGCACAATGCTCCCCAAGAAGCCACTAGGTCCACCGTATTCTCCTCACGCCCTCACACAATGCGAGATGCCGTGATTCCACTATTGGTGCCCTTGGAGGCGGCGACCGAACCTTTACAAACAAGGTTGGGGCAAACTCCACAACTCAATTGGAGGCTCCCAACGACACCATGAAGCTTCACCACAATGGACTATGGCTCCGCGGTGACCTCAACGTCTAGGGTGCTCAAACACCCAAGAGTAACAAGATCCGCAAGGGATTAGTGGGGGAATTAAATTTCTCTTGGTGGAAGTGTAGATCGGGGCCTTCTCAACCATTCTCGAGCAAATCAACAAGTTTGATTGTCTAGGGAGTGAGATCGGGCGAAAATGGAGCTTGGAGCAACAATGGAGCTTAGGGTTGGAAGAGGTAGTCAACTAGAGGAAGAAGGCACCCCTTTTATAGCTTAGGACAAAAAATCCAATCGTTATCCACCTACCAGCCTGCGACCAGCGGTACTACCGCCCCAGACCAGCGGTACTACTGCAAGGCCATGCGGTACTTCCGCTCCTGACAAGCGGTACTACCGCAAGGCCATGCGGTACTACCGTGAGAACCGCGGTACTACCGCAGCAGCAGCAGTAGCTAGGGCATACCTGAAGCACAAGGGCTGAGGACGGTACTTCCGTGCCTACTTCCGCTGGAAAATGGACGAAGCAAAAATCCGATACAGTACTACCGCAGAGGAGCAGTACTACCTCCTGGCAGCTAAGCCAGGCCGCGCACGGTACTAGCGCGCAAGGGATGCGGTACTACCGCGGTGGCGCGGATGTAAAAAATTACATCCTGCCCCTACTACCACGAAGGAGCGGTACTTGGCCTGGGGGCCACAGGACAAGGTAAAGAGGATAAACGGAGGATGCTCCAAAGTGCAGGGGAAAGGAGGGGACAAGGAAGAAAACGTGTACGTGATGAATCCACCCAAACCTTTCCGACGCGGACCCCCTCTTAATAGTACGGCTTTCCTACGACTCAAATCCACCAAAAAGAAACATAGAAAAAACGGCGTCTTCAATAGTCTTTGAGGGGCACCAAACCGTCTCTTTGCCTAGCGATGAAACGTCTGGGAAACTCAAGGCACACGATTAGTCCGCAAAAGCATTGTCATCAATCACCAAAACACCTTAGGGATAAATATGCCCTTACAACCGGGATTGGTCCCAACTATTGTCACTTCGGGGTTGCTGGATCATAACACATAGTAGGTGACTATAGACTTGCAAGATAGGATCAAGAACTCTCATATATTGATGAAAACATAATAGGTTCAAATCTGAAATCATGGAACTCGGGCCCTAGTGACAAGCATTAAGCATAGCAAAGTCATAGCAACATCAATCTAAGAACATAGTGGATACTAGGGATCAAACCCTAACAAAACTAACTCGATTACATGATAAATCTCATCCAACCCATCACCGTCCAGCAAGCCTACGATGGAATTACTCACGCATGATGGTGAGCATCATGAAATTGGTGATGGAGGAAGGTTGATGATTATGATGGCGATGGATTCCCCTCTCCGGAGCCCCGAACGGACTCCAGATCATCCCTCCCGAGAGAGTTTAGGGCTTGGCGGCGGCTTCGTATCGTAAAATGCGATGAATCCTTCTCCCTGATTTTTTTCTCCCCGAAAGTGAATATATGGAGTCAGGGTTGAGGTCGGTGGAGCGTCAGGGGGCCCACGAGGCAGGGGGGCACGCCTAGGGGGGTAGGGCGCGCCCCCACCCTTGTGGACAGGTGGAGGCTCCCCTGATGTGGATCTTCCTTCCAGTATTTTTTATATATTCCAAAATAATTCTCCGTTGATTTGGCAAAAGTGTTTGGAAAAGTAGATACGACGGAGACTTATCTGGGGATATCACATCTAGAGGGAGCTTTACTCTAATCAATTGAGCTAAAGAAACTCTAATGGTGTGAACACAACAATGCTTTATGTAAAAGTGGCAACCCCACTTGTGCTTAAACGATGAGTATGACCTACGATCAAATGTTCTCATTTGACTCCTAAGTCAGTATACTCATATATAGATGACCTAGTCATCGCCAAATTGCTTGATAGATGCTAGAGTGTTTGTGCATGCTTTGTCACATATTTCTTTTGCCATCTTATTGTGTGATCATGTTGGTTGCATATTATACTCATTCAAGGACATCCATTGGTTGCTTTGATTGTTTGGCTTTTTCTCTTTTGCCAAATGGATGGACAAGAATGCCTAAGAACTCCCTCTAGCTATCTATGCTTTCCCCGTCTCAAACTCTATTCATGCTACATCGCAAAGTTTGATCAAGTCTGATTCGAACCACTCTGTGTGAGGAGCACTCGGAGTCCCTAATTCTTCATAGACTTAAACTTCCAAAACCTCTTTGTGCACTTCGGTATGACCGAGTCATCCATTTCGTTCACACCGAGATCACTAAGTTGATCTAGGTTTTCAATCTCGGTGCAACCGATTAGAAATTTTTGGTCACATCGAGTTGCAGTAACCGCTTGCAGTTCTGCATCTCGATGCCACCGAGTTGTTCCACTCGGTCACACCGACAGGGTCAGGTTATATATACTGAGGGGTCAAATTTTGGAAAAAAATTCGAAACCTTTCACCCACACGTGACCTGCTCTGCCTCCTTGGGTCTCCAGATCGTCCTCTCGCCGCCAGCGACATCCCGCCGCTGGTCTCCGCTGCCGTCAACGGCAATCTGCCCCGCCGTTGCCGTCGTAGCAAGTTCACCACCGAAGTAGGGTATGAACTTGATCTTTGTGCTATTCCTTAACTCCGATTCATAGCACATTGCTTTGCCATGATTCTTGTCACGTATGAAATCATCATGTCCAGCGAAAGCATCCCGTAGATTCGATTTGGTTTGAAAATTTAGGGTTAGGTCTCCGCTGAACTCATCTCGGACCGACCGAGTTGTAGAAATCGGTCTCACCGATTTGGCTTAGGCCTTTGCACATGCGTTTTCGGTCTGACCGAAAATTGCAAATCGGTGTGACCGAGTTCGATTCTCTGTGAAACCCTAGCAGTCTTGGTGCCACCGAACTGTGACTCGGTCTGACCGAGTTCGCTAGTTTAGGTTCCAAAAGCTGCTTCGGTATCACCGAGTTTACAAATCGGTAGATCCAAAATGCTTTCTGTGAAGAACTAAAATTAAGTTTTTAAGTCATCTATTTTGCAAAAGTTCTGCACTTTGTGATGCTCATCTACTCTACACCATCTACAATCTATTCACAGGGTCTACTGATAGTTTGCCTGCAAGATGTCTGATCAAAGTGACAGCCAGTACAAGTCTAAGGAGCAGGTTCATATGAGTGAGGGCACTAGTCCCTCTAGCACTTCTGACGAGGGCAGCAGGAGCACACCAAGCAACTTGCCCAAGGCAGCCACCGGAACAAGGAAGAAGGAGACCTCAGATTCTAAGGATGAGGATTATGTGGTTGTTGAGGAAGAAGTCAACTGCAAGAAAAAGGTGCTGAAGAAACAGTATGGCACAGTTGCATCAACTAAGCCTGGATTGCATAAAAAGGCCCCTGCCAAGAGGGTGCCAACCTTAAAAGTTAGAGCCTCAACTACTGAAACCTCCAAGCCAACTATTGAGGCTGCTGGAGAAGGAAAGAAAAGAAAAGAAAGGGTCAAGAAGACCACTGCCAGAGTACTTGGTAGATCCTCCATCATGAGAGATTCAGAAGAAGGAGGAGGAGGAAGAGGATGCTGCACCAGCTCCTAAGGCTCGAAAACTTATGGGAGATGCAATCAAGTCAGGGGCTGCTCCATCTAAGCCCAAATCTGCTCCCAAGGCTGATGTTCAGAAACCCACAAAACCCAAGAGGAACACCAGGAGTATACCTGCTGAGGAGAAGAACAAGGCCCCAGTGCCTGAAGCTGAAGAAGAAGAAGATGATTCTCTTGTCTTGAGGAAGTGGAAGCCCAAAATTCCTGACCACAATGATGCTCACCCAGTCGCTGCGGACATTCATATTAGGAAAGATGCATGATTGAGGTTATGGAGACAGTCTGATCCCGATGCTGTTAGGAGGAGCACTGCAGTTGACTACAGGTTCCATACAAAGGAAAAAAAGATTTCTATGAGACCATTCTGCTTGACAAGAAGCCCATAGTGTGTGACATGAAATGGGTGGACTGGGAGTTCATCCGGGAAAATGGAGATCACTTTCCTGGAGTGTATGACAGCTTTAAGGCTTTTGGAGTAGATGAATTCGTTGGACAAAAGCTCACCAAATGGAATGATGAGTTGATCATGCAGTTCTACTCCACTGCCCACTTCTATCCAGATGGGAGGATAGTTTGGATGTCTGAGGTTACTAGGTACCAGTCCATAGTTGATGAATGGGCCAAGCTAATCAATGCCCCCAAAGAACATGAAGATGACTTGGATGTGTATGCCACCAAGAAGAAAGACCACAACTCAATGGCAAACATGTACAAGGAGATCCCTGATAAGGCTTTAGAAACACATAAGTTTGGATCTGTACACTATATGTTGTCTGGTCTGCCTATGATCAACTGGATCTTAAGGCACACATTGCTACCCAAGTCAGGAGATCACAAGATGATCAAAGGACACTCCATCAACATGCTGCAAATTTTTGATGTCCCCCAAAAGTTCAAAGTTATGAGCTTGATTGTAGAAACGATCAAAAGGACTGCTGCTGATCAAAAGAGGAGATGTGGATATGCTCCACACATTCATGAGCTCATCAACTCTAAAATGGACACAGGGACTTACTTGCTGGACAAGGAGCATCTACCTCTATATCCTGAGTTTGAAGACAACATTGTTGTGATGAATGAGGAAGAACCATCATCAGCTCAAGTCTAGGAGAAGAGAGCCAAGGAAAAGGCTGAGAAAGCTGCCCAGATGCCAAGTGTTGAAGAGGCATCTCGAGTCTTCCTGAAGAGCAAGCAAGATCAGTTAGGCTATCTGATTCAAGCTACACTGAGGATGGATAAGGGCTTGGCCACCCTGACTCAGAATCAGGAGAGCCTGGAGAGGATTATGGAAACAAAATTCTATGATCTTGATCTGAAGGTGACTGAGATTCAGACTGCAGTTGAGCAGCTTTAGGAGGAAGCAGAGGAGAGGAGAGGAAAAGCAACCACTGATGCTTTTAAGCATGTGCCATGAGGTCCAAGGTCTGCTGCAGTGCCAGTCTCAGATGCTAGAGCTTCGGTGTCAGCACCAGCAGCTACAACTCCAGTGCCACCTCCAACACCCACTCCATCAGCTCCAACTACTTCATCGGAAGCCTTCGTCCTTGGAGTTCTATCTACACCACCTCCCGAAGACCAAGCCTGAGAGACGTATAACACTATGCATTTTCAAACTTTTTGGTAACTTGTTGCCAAAGGGGGAGAAATGTGTATAGATCATAGGCTTCGAGAGAGAGTGTCTCGCTTTTTATCCCTCTTGCTATTTTGGTTGAGCTACTTTATTGTGTGCTTGTGTGAGATACTTACATGACCATGTGGTTGATCATATGCTACCTTAATGTTTTGTTGAATGATGCTATCCTTTATATTCCATATATGATCATTCACTTGCTTGGTGATGAGTGCATGCTTTTAATTTCTATCATTTTGAGCGTTCCACCAAGATGTATGTGACATGGAAGAGTAACCCATGATCCTAATCAATTGTGCATTTGCATTCAAAAGAAAATTTTAAATAATGCACAAAATTAGGGGGAGCTCTTGCTTATCACATACCTCTCAAAGCGACGATGTTTTTCAATCTTATAATCATTTGTCGAAGCTTTGATCTATATGTTGTCATCAATTACCAAAAAGGAGGAGATTGAAAGTGCAACTATCCCTGGGTGGTTTTGGTAATTCCTAACAACATATAGCTCATTGGGCTAATGCTACTTCAAGATAAATATTTCAGGAAAAGCTCAATGATTGGCATGGCATGGATTAGAAAGTGGACCCCTCAAAATGCTAAGGACAAAAGGATCGGCTCAAGCTCAAAGCACAAGACTCTACATTTCATTTTTAGTGATCCAAGATCACATTGAGTCCATAGGAAAAGCCAATACTATTAAGAGGGGGTGAGGTGTTGCTTAATGAGGTTCTTGCTCAAAGTGCTTAGTGACATGCTCCACAACCCTCAACCAATTTCCCATATCCAAATATATCCCAAACCAAAAGTCAAACTCGGCCCCATCGATTTAAGCTATCCGGCGCCACCGAGTTCACTTGACATAGCTACTGGCACAAACCCTAGTCTTTTCAGTCCCATCGATAGGGATCTCGGTCTCACCGAGATGTGATTGTAATCTCTCTGTTTCCCTTTGTAACTTTTCAGTCCAACCGAGATGAGTGATACGTCTCCAACGTATCTATAATATTTGATTGCTCCATGCTATTATATCATCTATTTTGAATGTTAATGGGATTTATTTTACACATTTATATCATTTTTTGGACTAACCTACTAACCGGAGGCCCAGCCCAAATTGTTGTCTTTTTGCCTATTTTAGAGTTTCGCCGAAAAGGAATATCAAACGGAGTCCAAACGGAATGAAACCTTCGGGACGTGATTTTCTCAACGAACGTGATCCAGGAGACTTGGAGTGGGTGTCAAGAAACAATCAAGGAGGCCACGAGGCAGGGGGCGCGCCTACCCCCCTGGGCGCACCCTCCACCCTCGTGGGCCCCTTGTTGCTCCACAGACGTACTTCTTCCTCCTATATATATCCACGTACCCCCAAACATCTAGGAGCACCACGAAAACCTAATTCCACCACTGCAACCTTTTGTACCCGAGAGATCCCATCTTGGGGCCTTTACCGGAGCTCCGCCGGAGGGGGCATTGATGACGGAGGGCCTCTACATCAACTCCATGGCCTCTCCGGTGATGTGTGAGTAGTTTACTTCAGACCTTTGGGTCCATAGTTATTAGCTAGATGGTTTTTTCTCTCTCTTTGGATCTCAATACAAAGTTCTCCTCGATTCTCTTAGAGATCTATTCGATGTAATCTTCTTTTGCGGTGTGTTTGTCGAGATCCGATGAATTGTGGGTTTATGATCCAAATTATCTATGAACAATATTTGATTCTTCTCTGAATTCTTTTATGTATGATTGGTTTATCTTTGCAAGTCTCTTCGAATTTTCAGTTTGGTTTGGCCTACTAGATTGATCTTTCTTGCAATGGGAGAAGTGCTTAGCTTTGGGTTCAATCTTGCGGTGCTCAATCCTAGTGACAGTAGGGGAAACGACACGTATTGTATTGTTGCCATCGAGGATAAAAAGATGGGGTTTATATCATATTGCATGAGTTTATCCCTGTACATCATGTCATCTTACTTAAAACATTACTCTGTTCTTTTTTGACATAAAGACTGTAAGGGAACCCCTTACAGTATAATTGGTGCAACAAACCCAAATTGCAAGTACCATGCCTTGAACCTGGGTGGGTGGGAAGGCATCAGCCCCTTCCCACCACTAGGCTATGCCTTAATCTGCAACATTACTCTATTCTTATGAACTTAATACTCTAGATGCATACTGGATAGCGGTCGATGTGTGGAGTAATAGTAGTAGATGCAGAATCGTTTCGGTCTACTTGTCACGGACATGATGCCTATATACATGATCATGCCTAGATATTCTCATAATTATTCGCTTTTCTATCAATTGCTCTATAGTAATTCATTTACCCACCGTAATACTTATGCTCTTGAGAGAAGCCACTGGTGAAACCTATAGCCCCCGGGTCTATCTTAAATCATATTAATCTTCCACACTTAGCTATTTCTATTGCCGTTTATTTTACTTTGCATGTTTATTTCTCTTTATCATAAAAATACCAAAAATATTATCTTATCATATCTACGAGATCTCACTCTCGTAAGTGACCGTGAAGGGATTGACAATCCCTTTATCGCGTTGGTTGCAAGGTTCTTATTTGTTTGTGTAGGTGCGTGGGACTCGAGCGTGATCTCCTACTGGATTGATACCTTGGTTCTCAAAAACTGAGGGAAATACTTACGCTACTTTACTGCATCACCCTTTCCTCTTCAAGGGAAAACCAACGCAGTGCTCAAGAGGTAGCAATGAGCGATCGGTCCCACCGAGATTGCAATGCAAACTCTCTGTTTCCCTTTCGTAACATTTCGGTCCTACCGAGAGAGCGAATCGGTCCCATCGAGATTGCCTGACCAACTCTCTGGTTAGTCTATTACCAAAATCGGTCTCACCGAGATTACGTTATGCCCTAACCCTAATGAAATCGGTCCCACTGAGTTGACATCTCGGTCCCATCGAAAATCCTAATGTTCACATTATGAACTAAATCGGTCTGACCGAGTTGTATGATTCGGTCCCACCGAGTTTGGTGATTTGGGTGTAACAGTTAGATTTTGTGTGGAGGCTATATATACCCCTCCACCCACTCTTCATTCGTGGAGAGAGCCATCAGAACATGCCTACACTTCCAACATACATTTTCTGAGAGAGAACCACCTACACTTGTGTTGAGGTCAAGATACTTCATTCCAACCACATAAATCTTGATCTCTAGCCTTCCCCAAGTTGTTTTCCACTCAAATCATCTTTCCACCAAATCCTATCCTATGAGAGAGAGTTGAGTGTTGGGGATACTATCATTTGAAGCACAAGAGCAAGGAGTTCATCATCAACACACCATTTGTTACCTCTTGGAGAGTGGTGTCTCTTAGATTGGTTAGATGTCACTTGGGAGCCTTCGTGAAGATTGTGGAGTTGAACCAAGGAGTTTGTACGGGCAAGGAGATCGCCTACTTCATCAAGATCTACCCTAGTGAGGCAAGTCCTTCGTGGGTGATGGCCATGGTGGGATAGACAAGGTTGCTTCTTCATGGACCCTTCGTGGGTGGAGCCCCCCGTGGACTCGTGCAACCGTTACCCTTCGTGGGTTGAAGTCTCCATCAACGTGGATGTATGATAGCACCACCTATCGGAACCACGCCAAAAATCTCCGTGTCTACATTGCGTTTGCTCCCTCCAAACTCCTCTCTTTACCTTCATATGCAATTGTTTTACATTCCGCTGCTATACCTTAGAATTGCATGTGTAGGTTGTTTGCTTGACTTGTGCTAAGTTGCTAAAATCTGCCAAGAATTAAAATTGGGAAAAGGTTAGATTTTTATTTGGTTAAGTAGTCTAATCACACCCCTCTAGACATACTTTTGGTCATACAAAGTGATCACGAGATCCTAATGTTAGATTTAGCAAAATTCATTTAACCCGAATAGAAGAGAGTTCAGAGTCTCGGAGTAAAGATCGAGAAGTAAAAGATCCTAATACCACCCAAATGGCGACGTGGGCCTGTAAGACACACAACTATATTATTAAAAGTTTTTGAATGTCTAGACTCGACTTTGGCCAAGGAGTGTGGAAGGGGGATTCCTACAGGCAGTCGGCTCTGATACCAACTTGTGACGCCCCCGGTTTGATCGTACACTAATCATACATGAAAATGTGTATGATCAAGATCAGGGACTCATGTGTAGATATCACAACACAACTCTAAAAATAAAATAAGTCATACAAGCATCATATTACAAGCCAAGGGCCTCGAGGGCTCGAATTCAAGAGCTCGATCATAGACGACTTAGCGGAAGCAATAATATTTGAGTACATACATAAGTCAAACAAGTTGCCATAAGATGGCTAGCACAAACTGGGATACCGATCGAAAGAGGCGCAAGCCTCCTGCCTTGGATCCTCCTAAACTACTCCTGGTCATCGTCGGCGGCCTGCACGTAGTAGTAGGCACCTCCGGTGTAGTAGGACTCGTCGTCGGTGGCGTCTGGCTCCTGGACTCCAACATCTGGTCGCAACAACCATGTATAGAAAGGGGGGAAAAGGGGGAGCAAAGCAACTGTGAGTACTTATCCAAAGTACTCGCAAGCAAGGAGCTACACTACATATGCATTGGTATCAATGGAAGGGTTAGTATATGCGGACTGAACTGCAGAATGCCAGAATAAGAGGGGGATAGCTAGTCCTATCGAAGACTACGCTTCTGGTAGCCTCCATCTTGAAGCAGTAGAAGAGAGTAGATGGTAAGTTAACCAAGTATCATCACATAGCATAATCCTACCCGGCGATCCTCTCCTCGTCGTCCTTTGAGAGAGTTGTCACCAGGTTGTATCTAGCACTTGAAAGGGTGTGTTTTATTAAGTAACTGGTTCTAGTTGTCATAAGGTCGAGGTACAACTCTGGGCCGTCCTTTTGCCGAGGGACACGACTATTCGAATAGATAAACTTACCTGTAGGGGTGCACCACATTTCCCGACACGCTCGACCCCCTTTGGCTGGACACACTTTCCTGGCTCATGCCCGGCCTCGAAAGATCAACACGTCACATCCCTACCTAGGCACAACAGAGAGGTCAGCACGCCGGTCTAAATCGTATGCGCGCAGGGGTCTAGGCCCATCGCCCATTGCACACCTGCACGTTGCGTACGCAGCCGGAAGCAGACCTAGCCCCCTTAATACAAGCGCGGGCTTACGGTCCAATCCGGCGCGCGCCGCTCACTCGCTGACGTCAAGAAGGCTTCGGCTGATACCACGACGTCGAGTGCCCATAATTGTTCCCTCGTAGTTGGTTAGTGCGTATAGGCAAGTGGCCAGACTCAGATCAAATACCAAGATCTCGTTAAGCGTGTTAATTGATGTAACCGCGGACGCCGACCAGGGCCAGGACCACCTCTCACCTAGGTGGTCTCAACCTACCCTGTCGCTTCGCCACAAAGATCCACCTAGAGGGCTGTTGGGACAAATGTCCTTTCAGCCCCCAATCCGTGAATCACTCGCGGGTACTCTATGAGCCGACCCGACTTTAGTCAACACAGGTATCATATATTATGTATATAGGTATATACCCGTGATCACCTCCCGAGTGATCATGGCCTGATAGTATAGCATGGCAGACGGACAAGAATGTAGGGCCACTGATGGAATACTAGCATCCTAGACTAAGCATTTAGGATTGCAGGTAAAGGTAATAACAGTAGTAGCAAAGACAGGCTATGCATCAGAATAGGATTAACGGAAAGCAGTAACATGCTACACTACTCTAATGCAAGCAGTAGAGAGAAGAATAGGTGATATCAGGTGATTAAGGGGGGGGGCTTGCCTGGTTGCTCTGGCAAGGAGGGGTCGTCAACACCGTAGTCGTACTGGGTAGTGGCGGCGTCGGTCTCGATGTCTAACGAGAGAAGAGGGCGAAGAAACAATAAATATAATGCAAACATAAGCATGACGATGCATGACATGACAATGCACCGTGCTAGGTGTGCCCTAACGCGGTAGGAGGTGATACCGGCAAAGGGGGGAAACATCCGGGAAAGTATTCCCGATGTTTCGCGTTTCCGGACAGATGAACCGGAGGGGGAAAGTTGCATGTTCGCTATGCTAGGGACGTGTGGCTGACAAACGGACTGTGTATTCTGATTCGTCCCGTCGCTTTGAGCAACTTTCATGTACAAAGTATTTCATCCGAGTTACAGATTATTTAATATTAATTTTCAAAGTTTTAATAAATTTCTAAAATTATTTTAATTCGAAAATAAATATTGCGTTAGCATGACGTCAGCAGTCAACTCTGACCGTTGACTGGGTCAAACTGACAAGTGGGACTCGTGCGTCATTGACTAAGACTAACTAAACAGGTTTAGTTAGTTTAGTTAATTGTTTCGTGTTAATTCAACACAATTAATTAAGTTAATAATTTTGTTAATTAATTAATTAATATTTTATTTATTATTCTTTTTTAATCATTCTGGGTTGTGGGCCCCGGCTGTCATTGGTCAGAGGCCATAGCGGGGCGGTGGTGCGGGCGGACCCGGCAACGAGCGACGCGGGCGTGGCCGAAGCATGACCGGCGACCAGCGCGCGGGGGCAGCATGGCGCGGCCCCCAGGCCGCAGCGGCAATGAGGCCGAGGGCTAGATGCGCGAGTTGCGGCTGCGGAGGCAAGGTTCAAATCGTTCGTTCGTTAGGATGCCTCAGCTGCATACATCACTGCACTTCCACTTGACACCTATTTAAATGGCTCGTCTCGCCGCTACCTTATCCTATTTCCATACTTCTGTCGGGATTACAGGCCAATCCTACTCTATTAGTATCCGTAGGCAGCATAGGGGAGAAAAGCACTACACCTAGAAATAGGAATCAACAAGAGAAAAACTTTGTTAGAAATTACCCCTTTCCTGATCGGTATCAAGGCTGGGAAGAATGGTTGGGATTTCTTAGAGTACGAAAGACGAATCGAATCTTCTTATGGTTCTATTTAAGAATGGGTATGCCATACACCCCGCGGGGATTGTAGTTCAATTGGTCAGAGCACCGCCCTGTCAAGGCCGAAGCTGCGGAGGCGGTGATCAAGGGCGGAGCAGAGCTCCGGGGCGCATGGTCATCCGCGACGAGGCGAGCACGGGGCGTGGCCGTGCGTGGTCGTGGTGAGGCGGGCGGCGCAGAGCAGCACGCAGCAGGGAGCGGGGCGGCACGGGCGCAGTCGTGGTCATGCCTGGGAGCTGATTGGGGTGCAGGGGACCGCGCCATTGGCCGTGGCGCCATGAGGCGGGCACGGGCAGCTGGCAGGTGGGCGAGCATCGGCGCGCGGCCAAGCGTGCGGGCGGCAGGGGGAGGCCGCAGCGGGTAGAGAGGGAGGGGAGAGGCCAAAGCCCGAGGCCTCACCCGCGTTGGAGGGACGAGGGCGGCGAGGAGGAGTTGTGGATGGGGCGGTCCGGCGGGGTCGAGGCAGTCCGGCACGATGAGGCGGAGGCTGATACGTCTCCGTCGTATCTATAATTTTTGATTGTTCCATGCCAATATTCTACAACTTTCATATACTTTTCGCAACTTTTTATACTATTTTTGGGACTGACATATTGATCCAGTGCCCAGTGCAAGTTCCTGTCTGTTGCATGTTTTTGGTTTCGCGGAATATCCATATCAAACGGAGTCCAAACAGGATAAAAACAAACGGAGATACTTTTTGGAATATTTGGAAAATCTGGAGGAAAAATCAACGCGAACCAGTGTCCGAGGTGGGCACGAGGTAGTGCCCCCCCCTAGGGCGCACCCCTGACCCTCATGACCCACCTGTAAGGCGGTTGACGCTCTTCTTTTGCCGCAAGAAAGCTAATTTTCGGAAAAAAATCACGGCGAAGGTTTCAGGCCAATCGGAGTTACGGATCTCCATATATACACGAAACGGTGAAACAGAGCCAGGAGAGAACGCAGAAACAGAGAGAGACAGATCCAATCTCGGAGGGGCTCTCACCCCTCCCTTGCCATGGAGGCCATGGACCAGAGGGGAAACCCTTCTCCCATCTAGGGAGGAGGTCAAGGAAGAAGACGAAGGAGGGGGATCTCTCCCCCTTGCTTTCGATGGCACCGGAGTGCCACCAGGGGCCATCATCGTCACCGCGATCTACACCAACACCTCTGCCATCTTCACCAACATCTACATCACCTTCCCCCCTCTATCTACAGCGGTCCACTCTCCCGCAACGCGTTGTACCCTCTACTTGAACATGGTGCTTTATGCTTCATATTATTATCCAATGATGTGTTGCCATCCTATGATGTCTGAGTAGATTTTTGTTGTCCTATCGGTGGTTGATGAATTGCTATGATTGATTTAATTTGCTTGTGGTTATGTTGCTGTCCTTTGGTGCCCATCATATGATTGCACGCGTGGATCACACCCTAGGGTTAGTTGTATGTTGATAGGACTAGGGCAAGAGTGACAGAAGCTTCAACCTAGCATAGAAATTGATGCATACGGGATTGAAGGGGGGCCAATTTATCTTAATGCTATGGTTGGGTTTTACCTTAATGAACATTAGTAGTTGCGGATGCTTGTTAATAGTTCCAATCATAAGTGCATAGAATTCCAAGTCAGGGATGACATGCTAGCAGAGGCCTCTCCCACATAATACTTGCTATCGGTCTTGTAAAGTAGTCAATTGCTTAGGGGCAATTTCGCAACTTCTACCACCACTTTTCCGCACTCGCTATATTTACTTTATTGCTTCTTTACTTACAACAGCCCCTACTTTTTATTTACTTGCTATATATTATCTTGCAAACCTATCCAACAACACCTACAAAGTACTTCTAGTTTCATACTTGTTCTAGGTAAAGCGAACGTCAAGCGTGCGTAGAGTTGTATCGGTGGTCGATAGAACTTGAGGGAATATTTTTTCTACCTTTAGCTCCTCGTTGGGTTCGACACTCTTACTTATCGAAAACTGTTGCGATCCCCTATACTTGTGGGTTATCAAGACCTTTTTCTGGCGCCGTTGCCGGGGAGCAATAGCGCGGGGTGCATATTCTCGTGTGTGCTTGTTTGCTTTATCACTAAGTAATTTTTATTTGTTGTTCTTAGTTGTTTTCTATCTTTAGTTATGGGTAGGAAACGCAAAATAACAAAAAAATTAGTTGTACCTACTGAACCAATGGTTGAAGAACCACTCAAAATCTATCACACTGCTGAAGCCTATTACTTGGATCATCTTCGATCCCTATGTGCTCGTGCTGAAACCCCAACTAGCTTAGTTGAGGGAAAATCCTTAGATGAGCATGCTTGTTATGTGCGACACCGAATATCTAAAAAAGGGAAAACTTTACTGGATCAAATTCATCGTTTGCAATGCTATGCTTGGAATTTATGTGAAATATATTATTATACTTGTTGTTCTGAAGACCCTAAGAAACACCTTCCCTACCAATTTTTGTTTAGTGATAATGGAATCGTATCCTCTTATGCTAAGGGTGTTTATAATTACTATGATGTTCAACAAATTAAAGAATTTGTTGCTTTTAAGGGTGCTTATGAAATTGCTTCTTTGATTGAAAAGTATGATGCTACTCTTTACAAATCTGAAAATTTTGCCATATTTAAATATTGCTATGATAATTATGCTTCTAATGCCTATGTTGAACTATATATTGAGGACTACTCCGCTGTCCAAGAAGAGACTAATATTTTGCAGGAGTCTATGGAAGAAGAAATTGGTGAAACTGTGAGCTCATTGGATGAAAAAGATGAGGAGGAGAGTGAAGAACAAAAGGAGGAAGAGCGGATTAGCTACCCATGCCCACCTTCTAATGAACTCTTCAACTCATACATTGTTTAATTTCCCTTCGTGCTTACCGAAGGATGATTGCTATGATGATTGTTATGATCCTGTTGATTCTTTTGAAATATCCCGTTTTGATGATGCTTGCTACGCTTGTGGCCAAGATGCCAATATGAATTATGCTTATGGAGATGAACTTGCTATAGTTCCTTATGTTAAACATGAAATTATTGCTATTGCACCCACACATGATAGTCCTATTATCTTTTTGAATTCTCCCGAGTACACTATATCGGAGAAGTTTGCTATTATTAAGGAATATATTGATGGGTTGCCTTTTACCGTTGCACATGATGATTTTGATGAATATAATATGCATGTGCTTACTGCTCCTACTTGCAATTATTATGAGAGAGGAACTATATCTCCACCTCTCTATGTTTCCAATATGATAAAATTACAAGAAACTATTTATACTATGCATTGGCCTTTACTTTGTGTGCATGAATTGTTCTTTTATGACATGCCTATGCATAGGAAGAGAGTTAGACTTCGTCATTACATGATATATGTTACCTTGTGCTCACCACTAAATTACAAATAATTGTTAATTAAAATTGGCTTTGATATACCTTGGGATCCGGGTGGATCCATTACTTGAGCACTATATGCCTAGCTTAATGGCTTTAAAGAAAGCGCTGCCAGGGAGACAACCCGGAAGTTTTAGAGAGTCATTTATTTCTGTTGAGTGCTTTTATATAGTTTAAAACAACAAAAATAAAGAGGGGAACCCAAAACTTTTTCAAAAAGGAAAGCGAAAGTGAGAAAGACAAGCATTGTTGAAGTGGGAGCTAGCCTTGAACTTTGTTCATGCTCACGGAAACTTTGTGAATCTTGATTGCAGAAAATTTTCAATAAAAATAATTATCCCCTTGTACAATTCCTTGTATTATAAAAATAATGTGCCAAGGTTTGCCTTTAGGATGTTTACATTTGCTTGATGGTTTGTACGGTGCAGGACAGAAACTTTGGCTGTAGTGCGTGGTTATACATTTTTTTGCTAGGATGTCAAATGGTTCTGATTCTTTTTGCACTGTCTTCCTATACAAATTGTTTATTTTTCCTAATTTTGGTAGAATTTTTCAAGTATCAGAAGTATGGTGAATGTTCAGATTATTACAGACTGTTCTGTTTTAGACAGATTCTGTTTTTGATGTATAGTTTGCTTGTTTTGATGAAACTATCAATTTATATCAGTGGATTAAGCCATGAAAAAGTTATATTACAGTAGACACAATGCAAAAACAAAATATGAATTGGTTTGCCACAGTACTTAGAGTAGTTATTTGCTTTATTATACTAACGGATCTTACCGAGTTTTCTATTGAAGTTTTGTGTGGATGAAGTGTTCGATGATCGAGAAGGTCTCGATGTGAGAAGAAGGAAGAGAGGCAAGAGCTCAGGCTTGGAGATGCCCGAGGCACCCCAAGTAAATATTCAAGGAGACTCAAGTGTCTAAGCTTGGGGATGCCCCGTAAGGCATCCCCTCTTTCTTCAACAAGTATCGGTATGTTTTCGGATTCATTTCATTCATGCGATATGTGCAATCTTGGAGCGTCTTTTGCATTTAGTTTTCATTTTTATTTTATGCACAGTGTTGGTACGAGGTAGTCCTTGGTTGATTTATAGAATGCTCTTTGCACTTCACTTATATCTTTTGAGTATGGCTTTATAGAATGCTTCATGTGCTTCACTTATATCATTTGAAGTTTGGATTGCCTGTTTCTCTTTACATAGACAACCGCCATTTGTAGAATGCTCTTTTGCTTCACTTATATTTGTTAGAGCGTGGGCATATCTTTTGTAGAAAGAATTAAACTCTCTTGCTTCACTTATATCTATTTAGAGAGATGACAGGAATTGGTCATTCACATGGTTAGTCATGAAATCCTACATAAAACTTGTAGATCACTGAATATGATATGTTTGATTCCTTGCAATAGTTTTGCGATATAAAGATGGTGATATTAGAGTCATGATAGTGGGTAGTCGTGAATTGTAGAAATACTTGTGTTGAGGTTTGTGATTCCCGTAGCATGCACGTATGGTGAACCGTTACGTAACGAAGTCGGAGCATGATTTATTTATTGATTGTCTTCCTTATGAGTGGTGGTCGGGGACAAGCGATGGTCTTTTCCTACCAATCTATCCCCCTAGGAGCATGCGCGTAGTACTTTGTTTCGATGACTAATAGAGTTTTGCAATAAGTATGTGAGTTCTTTATGACTAATGTTGAGTCCATGGATTATATGCACTCTCACCCTTCCATCATTGCTAGCCTCTCTAGTATCGCACAACTTTCGCCGGTACCTTAAACCCACCATATACCTTCCTCAAAACAGCCACCATACCTACCTATTATGGCTTTTCCATAGCCATTCCGAGATATATTGCCATGCAACTTCCATCATCATCATCATATACATGACTTGGGCATTCATTGTCATATTGCTTTGCATGATCGTAAGATAGCTAGCATGATGTTTTCATGGCTTGTCTGTTTTTTGATGTCATTGCTACGCTAGATCATTGCACATCTCGGTACACCACCGAAGGCATCCATATAGAGTCATACTTTGTTCTAGACATTGAGTTGTAAGTAAATAAAAGTGTGATGGTCATCATTATTAGAGCATTGCCCCAGTGAGGAAAGGATGATGGAGACTATGATTCCCCCATAAGTCAGGATGAGACTCCAGACTTTACAAAAAAATAAAAGAGGCCAAAGAAGCCCAAATAAAAAAGAGGCCAAAGAAGCCCATCATAAAAATGAGAGAAAAAGAGAGAAGGGGCAGTGCTATTATCCTTTTTCCACACTTGTGCTTCAATGTAGCACCATGTTCTTCATATAGAGAGTCTCTTGAGTTATCACTTTCATATACTAGTGGGAATTTTCATTATAGAACTTGGCTTGTATATTCCGATGATGGGCTTCCTCAAATGCCCGAGGTCTTCATGAGCAAGCAAGTTGGATGCACACCCACTCAGTTTCAGTTGGAGCTTTCATACACTCATAGCTCTAGTGCATCCGTTGCATGGCAATCCCTACTCACTCACATTGATATCTATTGATGAGCATCTCCATAGCTCGTTGATACGCCTAGTTGATGTGAGACTATCTTCTCCTTTTTGTCTTCTCCACAACCACCATTCTATTCCACCTATAGTGCTATGTCCATGGCTCACGCTCATGTATTGCGTGAAAGTTAAAAAGGTTTGAGAATGTCAAAAGTATGAAACAATTGCTGGGCTTGTCATCGGGGTTGTGCATGATGTGAGTATTTTGTATGGTGAAGATGGAGCATAGCCATACTATATGATTTTGTAAGGATAACTTTCTTTGGCCTTGTTATTTTGAAAAGACATGATTGCTTTATTAGTGGGCTTGAAGTATTATTTTTTTATGTCAAATGATAGACTATTGCTTTGAATCACTCGTATCTTAATATTCATGCCATGATTAGATATGTGATCAAGATTATGCTAGGTAGCATTCCACATCAAAAATTATCTTTTTTATCATTTACCAACTCGAGGACGAGTAGGAATTAAGATTGGGGATGTTGATACGTCTCCGTCGTATCTATAATTTTTTATTGTTCCATGCCAATATTCTACAGCTTTCATATACTTTTGGCAACTTTTTATACTATTTTTGGGACTAACATATTGATCCAGTGCCTAGTGCCAGTTCCTTTCTGTTGCATGTTTTTGGTTTCGCAGAATATCCGTATCAAATGGAGTCCAAACGGGATAAAATCGGACGGAGATACTTTTTGGAATATTTGGAAAATCTGGAGGAAAAATCAACGCGAACCAGTGTCCGAGGTGGGCACGAGGTAGGGCGCGCCCCTGACCCTCATGACCCACCTGTAAGGTGGTTGACGCTCTTCTTTTGCCACAAGAAAGCTAATTTTCAAAGAAAAAAAACACGGAGAAGGTTTCATGCCGATCGGAGTTACGGATCTCCATATATACACGAAACGGTGAAACAGAGCCAGGAGAGAACGCAGAAACAGAGAGGGACAGAGAGACAGATCCAATCTTGGAGGGGCTCTCGCCCCTCCCTTGCCATGGAGGCCATGGACCAGAGGGGAAACCCTTCTCCCATCTAGGGAGGAGGTCAAGGAAGAAGAAGAAGAAGGAGGGGGGCTCTCTCCCCCTCGCTTCCGGTGGCACCGGAGTGCCACCGGGGGCCATCATCATCACCGCCATCTACACCAACACCTCCGCCATCTTCACCAACATCTCCATCACCTTCCCCCCTCTATCTACAGCGGTCCACTCTCCCGAAACCCGTTGTACCCTCTACTTGAACATGGTGCTTTATGCTTCATATTATTATCCAATGATGTGTTGCCATCCTATGATGTCTGAGTAGATTTTCGTTGTCCTATCGGTGGTTGATGAATTGCTATGATTGATTTAATTTGCTTGTGTTTATGTTTTTGTCCTTTGGTGCCCATCATATGATTGCGCGCGTGGATCACACCCTACGGTTGGTTGTATGTTGATAGGACTATGTATTGGAGGGCAAGAGTGACAGAAGCTTCAACCTAGCATAGAAATTGATGCATACGGGATTGAAGGGGGGCCAATTTATCTTAATGCTATGGTTGGGTTTTACGTTAATGAATGTTAGTAGTTGCGGATACTTGCTAATAGTTCCAATCATAAGTGCATAGAATTCCATGTCAGGGATGACATGCTAGCAGTGGCCTCTCCCACATAATACTTGCTATCGGTCTAGTAAAGTAGTCAATTGCTTAGGGGCAATTTCGCAACTCCTACCACCACTTTTCCACACTCACTATATTTACTTTATTGCTTCTTTACTTACAACAGCCCCTACTTTTTATTTACTTGCTCTTTATTATCTTGCAAACCTATCCAACAACACCTACAAAGTACTTCTAGTTTCATACTTGTTCTAGGTAAAGCGAATGTCAAGCGTGCGTAGAGTTGTATCGGTGGTCGATAGAACTTGAGGGAATATTTGTTCTACCTTTAGCTCCTCGTTGGGTTCGACACTCTTACTCATCAAAAACTGTTGTGATCCCCTATACTTGTGGGTTATCAAGAGAGGCCATTGGGGAGGAGGACGGAGATGCGAGGTGGCGAGTCCGGCGACGAAGCTCGGCGGCGGGGCGCGGGATCCACGGGCGATAACGGCGACGTCGGCAGGGCGTGGTCGGGGTTGAGCCCCGATCCGGATCGGGGGGTGAGAGGGAGGGGGTGTGGGGTGGGGATCACGTGGGGGGGAGTGGGTGCGCTGGGGGTTAGGGTTTTAGGGTGGTGGGAGGATATGGGCGCGACCGGTGGGCCGGCCTGGCGGCGTGTTGACCTGCTGGGCCGTGGCCCAGTGGGGAGAGCCTTTTCTCTTTTCTGTTACTTTCTTCTTTTTTTGTTCTATTTTTGTTTATAAATCATTTACTATTTTTATTTTAATTTCCTTTTTAATTTAGTTTTATAAAATATAAAATTAGTTTCTAAAATAGTGTTACTACTTATTCCAATGCCACAATAACTTGGGCTCCCAAATAAATTAGCTTAATAGTTCATATATTATAAAAAGCATTTAATTATTGGTTTTAGCTGTTGTTCTGCTCATTTTAGAGTATTTACACATTTTATAAAAGTGTGGTTTCTCCACCAATGTTACTTAGGATTTATTTGTTCCATTTTGAACATTTTAGTTTTAATGTTTGAAAACTTTTATCGTTTGCCTTTATTTTGAATTTTGAATTCAAACGGGATTGAATCATCGGGAGATTAACAACAGTGATCGTGGTGATGTGGCATCATTAGTACGAGTTTACTATAGCTTAGTTATCCGGGTGTCACATTTATCAACTTCAATACCTCTTTTCAAAAACTTTATGCCCCAAGACAACACCTTCATTAACCATAAAGTGGCACTTTTCCCAATTCAAGACAAGATTAGTTTCTTCACATATGTGCAAAATTCGATCAAGGTTGCTTAAGTAATCATCAAAAGAAGTTCCGTAAACATAAAAATCATCCATGGAAATCTCAAAAATCTTTTCACAAAAGTCAGAGAATATAGCAGTCATACATCTTTGAAAGGTAGCAAGTGCATTGCATAAACCAAAAGGCATACGTCTATAAGCAAAGGTACCGAAAGGGCAAGTAAAAGTGGTTTTCTCTTGATTCTCTTTCGACACAGGTATTTGAGAGAAACCAGAATAACCATCTAGAAAGCAAAAAATGTGTATGTTTGGATAGTCTTTCTAGCATTTGATCAACAAAAGGTAGAGGGTAATGATCTTTTCTAGTAGCTTTATTTAATTTGCGGAAATCAATTACCATTCTATAACCTGTAGCAATTCTTTGAGGAATCAATTCATTCTTATCATTAGGAACAACAGTAATACCTCCCTTCTTAGGGACATAATGAACAGGGCTTACCCATTGACTATCAGCAATAGGATAAATTATACCTGCCTCCAGAAGCTTTAGTATTTCATTTCTTACCACTTCTTTCATCTTAGGGTTTAACCGTCACTGATGATCAACAATTGGTTTAGCATCTTTGTCCAACTTAATTTTATACTGACATAGAGTGGGACTAATGCCCTTAAGATCATCAAGAGTATATCCAATAGCGGCACAGTGCTTCTTCAGAGTTCTCAATAATTTCTTTTCTTCATGCTCTGAAAGGTTAGCACTAATAATAATAGGATATATCTTCTTTTCATCAAGATAAGCATATTTTAAAGTATCAGGTAATGGTTTAAGCTCAAACACGGGATCACCCTTAGGTGGAGGAGGATCCCCAAGAATTTCAACAGGCAAATTGTGTTTCAAAATAGGTCCGTGATTGAAGAATACTTCATATATTTCTCTTCTTTCATTCATAAATATATCATTTTCATGGTCCAGCAAATATTGTTCTAAAGGATCATTAGGAGGCACGACAATAGAAGCAAGACCAACAATTTCATCCTTACTAGCCAATTCTTTATCATGGGGTTGTCAACGGAATTTAGAGAAATTAAAATCATGAGACATATCCCCTAAACCAACAGTAACAATATCTTTCTCACAGTCTATCTTAGCATTAACAGTATTCAAGAAAGGTTTACCAAATATAATGGGACAAAAATTATCTTGTGGGGAACCAAGAACAAGAAAATCAGTAGGATATTTAATTTTCCCACACAAGACTTCAACATCTCTAACAATACCAATTGGTGATATAGTATCTCAATTAGCAAGCTTAATAGTAACATCAATATCTTCTATCTTAGCAGGTGCAATATCATTCATAATTTCTTTATATAAGGTATAAGGAATTGCACTCACACCAGCACCCACATCACATAAGCCATGATAACAATGATCTCCAATTTTAATAGAAACAACAGGCATGCCAACAACAGGTCTATGTTTACCTTTCATATCGGGTTTAGCAATTCTAGCAGCTTCATCGCAGAAATAAATAACATGCCCATCAATACTATCAACCAAGAGATGTTTAACCATAGCAATACTAGGTTCAACTTTAATTTGTTCAGAGGGTGTATGTGTTTTATATTACTTTTACAAACCACAGTTGAAGCTTTAGCATGATCCTTTATTCTAACAGGGAAAGGTGGTTTCTCAATATAAGCAGTAGGGACAATAGGATCAACATTATAAATAATACTTTCTTCTTCAACTTTAATAGGTTCAACTACTTTAACTTCAATGGGAGGATGATATTTAAACCACTTCTCCTTAGGGAGATCAACATGAGTAGCAAAAGATTCACAAAAGGAAGCTACTATCTCAGAGTCAAGTAAATACTTAGCGCTAAAATCACGAAAAGCATCGGTATCCATAAAAGATTTAACACAATCAAACTTAGGGTTTATACCGGACTCTTTACCTTCGTCGATATCCCAATCTTCAGAGTTGCGTTTAATTCTTTCTAATAAATTCCATTTGAATTCAATATCCTTCTTCATATAGGAACCAGTACAAGAAGTATCGAGCATGGAACGATCATTATGAGAAAGCCGAGCATAAAAAATTTGAATAATAATTTATCTTGAGAGCTCATGATTGGGGCATGAATATAACATTGAATTAAGCCTCCCCCAAGATTGAGCGATACTTTCTCCTTCACGAGGCCAAAAATTATATATAATTCGGATCATGATGAACCAGATGCATAGGATAAAACTTCTGATGAATTTCAAGTGGTTGTAGTTCCATGATCCAATATCATCCAATAGCCTATACCATGTCAATGCTTTTACCTTCAAAGATAAAGTGTAGACCTTCTTCTTGACCACATACTCGGGCATACTTGCAAGCTTAAGTAATCCACAAACTTCATCCACATAGATTAGGTGCATATCGAGATGTAATTTTCCATCTCCTGCATAAGGATTAGCTAGCAGTTTCTCTATCATATCCGAAGGAATTTCATAATAAATATTTTCAGTAGGTGCAGTAGGTTTAGGAGCAACTCTTTGCTCTTCCAGTCGAGGTGAAGATACCCTGAACAAGCCCCTCAAAGGATTATTTTCCATAGTAACAAGTGACAGTAAATTTTAGCACACTATATAAATGTTTCCTTACCAAAGGCCCTTCACTCCCTGACAATGGCTCCATAAAAGAGACTTGATGACCCAAAATTATAGGGGATCTATCGTAGTCCTTTAGATAAGTAAGAGTGTCGAACCCAACGAGGGCAGAAGGAAATGACAAGCGGTTTTCAGCAAGGTATTCTCTGCAAGCACTGAAATTATCGGTAACAGATAGTTTTGTGATAAGGTAAATCATAACGGGTAACAGGTAAATAGAGTAACTAAGGTGCAGCAAGGTGGCCCAATCCTTTTTATAGCAAAGGACAAGCCTGGACAAACTCTTATATAAAGCAAAGCGCTCCCAAGGACACATGGGAATTGATGTCAAGTTAGTTTTCATCATGCTCATATGATTCACGTTCGGTACTTTGATAATTTGATATGTGGGTGGACCAGTGCTTGGGTGCTGCCCTTCCTTGGACAAGCCTCCCACTTATGATTAACCCCTCTCGCAAGCATCCGCAACTACGAAAGAAGAATTTAAGGTAAACCTAACCATAGCACGAAACATATGGATCCAAATCAGCCCCTTACGATGCAACACATAAACCAGGGTTTAAGCTTCTGTCACTCTAGCAACCCATCATCTACTTATTACTTCCCAATGCCTTCCCCAAGCCCAAATAATGGTGAAGTGTCATGTAGTCAACGTTCACATAACACCACTAGAGGAGAGACAACATACATCTCACCAAAATATCGAATGAATACGAAATTCACATGATTACTTATAACAAGACTTCTCACATGTCCTCAGGAACAAATGTAACTACTCACAAAGTGTATTCATAATCATAATCAGATTATTAATTATCATTAAGGATCTGAACATATGATCTTCCACCGAATAAACCAACTAGCATCAACTACAAGGAGTAATCAACACTACTAGCAACCCACAGGTACCAATCTAAGGTTTTGGGACCAGGATTGAATACAAGAGATGAACTAGGGTTTGAGAGGAGATGGTGCTGGTGAAGATGTTGATGGAGATTGACCCTCCCTCGATGAGAGGATCGATGGTGATGACGATGACTGTTAGGGAACGCAGTAATTTCAAAAAAATTCCTACGCACACGCAAGATCCATCTAGGTGATGCATAGCAACGAGAGGGGGAGAGTATGTCTACGTACCCTCGTAGACCAAAAGTGGAAGCGTTATGAAACGCGGTTGACGTAGTCGAACATCTTCGCGATCCAACCGATCAAGTACCGAACGCACGGCAACTCCGCGATATGCACACGTTCAGCTCGGTGACGTCCCTCGTACTCTTGATCCAGTTGAGGCCGAGGGAGAGTTTTGTCAGTACGACGGTGTGATGACGGTGATGTCGAAGTTACCGATGCAGGGCTTCGAGTAAGCACTAGAACGATATGACCGAGGTGGAAATCTATGGAGGGGGGCACCGCACACGGCTAAACAATCAACTTGTGTGTCTATGGGGTGCCCCCTCCCCCGTATATAAAGGAGTGGAGGAGGGGAGGGCCGGCCCTCATAGGGCGCGCCCAAGGGGGGGAGTCCTACTCCTAGTAGGAGTAGGTTCCCCCCTTCCTAGTAGGAGTAGGAGAAGAAGGAAGAGGGAGAGAGAGGGAAGGAAAGGGGGGCGGCCCCCACCCAATTCGGATTGGACTTAGGGGGGCGCCCTCCACCTGTCCGCCTCCTCCTCTCTCCCACTAAGGCCCAATAAGGCCCATTGACTCCCCGGGGGGTTCTGGTAACTCCCCGATACTCCGGTAAATGCCCGAACTCATCCGGAACCATTCTGATTTCCAAACATAGCCTTCCAATATATAGATCTTTATGTATTGACCATTTCGAGACTCCTTGTCATGTACGTGATCACATCCGGGACTCCGAACTACCTTCAGTACATCAAAACACATAAACTCATAATACCGATCGTCATCGAATGTTAAGCGTGCGGACCCTACGTGTTCGAGAACTATGTAGACATGACCGAGACTCATTTCTGGTCAATAACCAATAGCGGAACCTGGATGCTGATATTGGTTCCTCCATATTCTACTAAGATCTTTATCGGTCAAACCGCATAACAACATACGTTGTTCCCTTTGTCATCGGTATGTTACTTGCCCGAGATTCGATCGTCAGTATCTCAATACCTAGTTCAATCTCGTTACCGGCAAGTCTCTTTACTCGTTCCGTAATGCATCATCCTGCAACTAACTCATTAGTCACATTGCTTGCAAGGCTTATAGTGATGTGTGATAATCCCCAAGTGTAGGGAATCATCATAGCAATTCCCAAAGGTGGAAGTGATAGGTATGGAGTGTCGAACCCACAAGGAGATAAAGGTAATATCAATATTCTCTCAAGTCCTATCTGCCACTGATACGATTCTACGTACACCAAACATTTGCTTCCAACTAGAAACGAGAAATAAAACTACGGGTGTGGGTATGAAGAGGATAACTTCGCATGATATCGGAGAGCTAAAATATAAAAGTAGGTGTTGTTATCATAAAGTTAGAATATATTACTAAATATTATAAATAGAGAGTTTGGAATAATGATGGGTCGGTGTGCGGAATTTTCCTAGGCAATCGTTAACAAGACCGGTGGTCGTCATTGCAATTTCATATGAGGGAGAGGCATAAGCTAACATACTTTCTCTTCTTGGATCATATGCACTTATGATTGGAACTCTAGCAAGCATCCACAACTACTAAAGATCATTAAGGTAAAACCCAACCATAGCATTAAAGCATCAAGTCCCCTTTATTCCATATGTAACAACCCCCTTACTCGGGTTCATGCTTCTGTCACTCAAGCAACCCACTATAAGCGAATCATGAACGTATTGCAACACCCAACAGTGGGAATCCCTCACGCTTGCACGACATGGAGGACACAATAGGACAACACCAAAATAAAACATACAAATCATACCAATCTAGATCATCAATCAACCCAAAGACAAAGGATATCTACTCAAAACATCATAGGATGGCAACACATCATTGGATCATAATATGTGGCATAAAGCACCATGTTCAAGTAGGGATTACAGCGGGGTGCGGGAGAGTGGACCACGTAAAAGAGATGAGGATGGTGATGTTGATGAAGACAATCACTGCGGCGATGATTCCCCTCCTGATGGCACTCCGGCGCCACTGAGAGAGAGAGGAGGTTAGGTTCTCCCCCTTGTGCTTCCTCCTCCATAGCCTCCCCCTGGATGGGGAGAGGTTCTCCCTCTAGATCTTGGCTTTCATGGCAATGATGGACCCTCCGAGATCCTCCACCATGGCCTCCGATGATGATGGCCCCCTCCGACAGGGTGCCGGAGAGGGCCTAGATTGAATTCTCGTGGCTACAGAGGCTTGCGGCGGCGGAACTTCCGATCTAGGTTATTTTCTGGAGGTTTGGGCATTTATAGGAGAGGTTGGCGTCGAGAACAAGTTAGGGGGCCCCACGAGAAGTCCACGAGGCACAGGGGCGTGCCCCAGGGGGGTGGGCGCACCCCCCACCCTCGTGGGGCCCACGGGACTCCCCTCCGGTAGATTTTTGTTCCAGTATTTTTTATATTTTCCAGAAAAATTCTCCGTTGAGTTTCATCGCATTCCGAGAACTTTTATTTCTGCACAAAAATAACACCATGGTAATTCTGCTGAAAACATCGTTAGTCCGGGTTAGTTCTAATCAAATCATACCAAAATCATATAAAACTATTGTAAACTTGGCATGAATACTTCATAAATTATAGATGCGTTGGAGATGTATCAGCATCCCCAAGCTTAATTCCTGCTCGTCCTCGAGTTGGTAAATGATAAAAGAAATAATTTATGAAGTGTGAATGCTAGCAAGTGCATAAGTTTGATCAATGATAGTTCCAATCACTTTTTCTAGCATCATTATATATCATAACAGTAGCTCAACTCATGAAACTTCTCATTATCAAGTAACAAGCTATTCACATGTTAAAGTATAGATCATAAACTTTCTTAAAAACTAACAAACCGTGCTCCTAGTCATCAAACAATTGCAATTCATCTTATTTTCGGGAAGGGTCTATGTAAGAGCTTTGATTCAGCGAACTCCACATACTCAACTATCATTTAATCTTTCACAATTGCTAACACTCATGTGATATTTATGGGTTCAAAGTTTCAATCGGACACAGAGAAAGATAGGGGCTTATAGTTTCGCCTCCCAACCTTTTACCTCAAGGGTAATGTCAACAATAATAATTTATGAAAACTTACATCCAAGTGGATATATATATCCAGATCGCTCCAACACAAAGTGCTTGACAAAGGAAAAAGTGTAAAAAGGAAAGGTGATGACCACCATGACTCTTGTATAAGGGTAGAAGATAAAAGTAAAAGATAGGCCCTTCGTAGAGGGAAGCAGAGGTTGTCATGCACTTTTATGGTTGGATGCACAAAATCTTAATGCAAAAGAACGTCACTTTATATTGCCTCTTGTGATAAAGACCTTTATTATGCAGTCCGTCGCTTTTATTTCTTCCCTATCACAAGTTCGTATAAAGCTTATTTTCTTCGCACTAATAGATCATACATATTTAGAGAGCAATATTTATTGCATGCACCGATGACAACTTACTTGAAGGATCTTACTCAATCCATAGGTAGGTATGGTGGACTCTCATGGCAAAACTAGTTTAAGGGATGTTTGGAAGCACAAGTATTATTTCTACTTGGTGCAAAGAATTTGGCTAGCATGAGAGGTAAAGGCAAGTTCAACATGTTGGATAATCCAAGATAATATAACGTTTTGAATATAGGAAAACATAACCCATTAAGTTGTCTTCCTTGTCCAACATCAACTTTTTAGCATGCCATATTTTAATGAGTGCTCACAATTACAAAAGATGTCCAAGATAGTATATTTATATGTGAAATCTCTCTTCCTTCAATATTCTTTCATGAATTGTTCAAGTGACCAATTCTGCATTTGCTAACTTCCAATAAGTTTACTACCTATACTTATTATGTGTGAAGTCATTAATCCCCATGTTGTAAGCATATGAAACATATATAAGTTCAGATTTATGATATTCAATTCATTCAACCATTTACTCATAGGATATATGTGAAGCACGTGAGTAAATGACAAACTACTCCAAACAGATATAAGTGAAGAACACTGAGTAGTCAAATAATTAACTAGCCATGGGAGGATTATTTTTCATTCAAGATTTCAGATCCAATGATTTTATTCAAACAACAAGTAAAATTGAAAATACACTCCAAGAAAAACACATATCATGTGACGAATAAAAATATAGCTCCAATTAAGGTATTCCGATAGTTTTGAAGACGAAAGAGGGGATGCCTTCTAGGGCATCCCCAAGCTTAGGCGCTTGAGTCTTCCTTGATTATTACCTTGGGTTTCCTTGGGCATCCCCAAACTTAGGGTTTTTCCACTCCTTATTCTCCTCATATCGATATCTCACCCAAAGCTTGAAAACTTTAATCACATAAAACTTAACGGAACTTCGTGAGATAGGTTAGTATGATAAAGAGTAAACCATTCACTTTGGTACTATAAAAGACAAGATTCATAATTGTTCTCACACAATGCCTACTGCACCATATCATTTCTACAATTTATATTGAGAAATATAAGCCATAGAAAATAGAAAACAAGCAAACTATGCAATGAACACAAAATCTGTCAGAAACAGAACAGTCTGTAACAATCTGAACAGTAACCATACTTATGCTACTCCAAAAATTATGAAATAAATTTTTGGACGTGAGGAATTTGTCTATTAATCTAATGAAAAAATAATCAACTCAATCACACTCTTCTGTAAAAATTGACAGCTAATCTCGTGAGCGCAAAGTTTCTGTTTTTTACAGCAAGATCACATTAACCTTCACCCAAGTCTTCCCAAAGGTCTTACTTGGCACTTTATTGAAACAAAGCTATAATACATGATTACTACAGTAGCTTAATCATGCGAACACACAAAAACAGTAAGGGTAAATATTGGGTTGTCTCCCAACAAGCGCTTTTCTTTAATGCCTTTTAGCTAGGCATGATGATTTCAATGATGCTCACATAAAAGATAAGAATTGAAACATAAAGAGAGCATCATGAAGAATATCACTAGCACATTTAAAACTAACCCACTTCCTATGACTAGGGATTTTGTGAGCACACAATTTATGGGAACAAGAATCAACTAGCATAGGAAGGCAAAACAAGTATAACTTCAAAACTTTAAGCACATAGAGAGGAAACTTGATATTATTGCAACTCCTACAAGCATGCATTCCTCCCTCATAATAATTTTCAGTAGCATCATTAATGAGTTCAACAATATAACCATCACATAAAGCATTATTTTCATGATCTACAAGCATAGAAATTTTACTACTCTCCACATAAGCAAAATTCTTCTCATTCGGAATAGCGGGAGCAATCTTAACAAAAATAACTGTCATGTGAGGCATAATCCAATTGAAAATTAAAATGATGATGACAAGTTTCATGATTAACGTTATTATTTATAGCATACATGTCATCACAATAATTATCATAGATAGCAGCTTTGTTCTTATAATCAATTGGAACCTCTTCTGAAATAGTGGAGTCATTACTAACTAAAGTTGACACTCTTCCAAATCCACTTCCATAAATATCACACTAAGATTCAACACCCTCCAAAATAGTGGGATCACTAATTCCTAAAGTTGACACTCTTCCAACCCCAATTTAGATTATAGTATTATTCATACTCCAAAAGATATAAGTGAAGTTCATGGAGCATTCTACAATTAATATAGACTAACCAATATCCAAGCTTAAAAGATATAAGTGAAGCACATGAAGCATTCTATAAAACCATACTCAAAAGATTTAAGTGAAGCACAAAGAGCAATTCTATAAGATCATACTTAAAAGATATAAGTGAAGCACATGAAGCATTCTATAAATCCATGAAGGTATATCTCATACTAGCATGGTTCTTAAAGGAAAAACAAAAACACAAAGGACACAAATCATATGAACAAAACAAAAACCGAGGTATATCGATAATTGTTGAAGAAGAAAGATGGGATGCCAACCGGGGCATCCCCAAGCTTAGATGCTTGAGTATCCTTGAAATACTTACTTAGGGTGCCTTGGACATCCCCAAGCTTGAACTATTGCCTCTCTTTATTCTTCTCATATTGATAGCTCCTCAATCTTCGAACACTTCATCCACACAAAACTTTAACAAAAACTTTGTGAGATCCATTAGTATAATAAATCAAATCACTACCTTTAGGTACTATTGCAAACTCATTCCAATTTCATATTAGAACTATATCTACTGTATTCCAACTTCACCATGGTTCATACCCCCCGATACTTCCCATAGATTCATTAAAATAAGCAAACAACACACGAAAAACAGAATCTATCAAAAACAGGACAGTCTGTAGTAATCTGGAAGTTTAGTAAACTTATGTAACTCCAAAAAATTCTAAACAAATATGAAAATTTAAACAATTTGTAGAGAATTAATGTGCAAAAAGTTTCAGACCCATTTCACTTTCCAGTAAAAAATGTAAATTCCGCACTATAGCCAAAGTTTCTGTTTTTGTACTGCACATAGTAAACAAGCAATCTAATCATCCTAAAACCGAAGCTTGGCACATTATTTTTATAATACAATGGATATATACAAGGGAATAATTATTTTCAGAGAAGCTTCCATGAATTTTTTTTACATTGTTTCCATGAGCATGAGCACAAGTGTTCAAGGTCGACCCTCACTTCTCCAATGCATAACCTTCCAATCACTTCTCTTATTGAAAAACTTTTTAGGTATGAGAGGCAAGTAAATTTTTTTGTATTTTCATTCTTTTAATTTTTTTTGTATGTTTCACCCACAACTAAACAGAAATAAAAAGGAAAAACAAAATCTACTTAGTGAAGAAAGCAAACAACCACACACGAGAATATGAACCCCACGCTATTGCTCCCCGGCAACGGCGCCAGAAAAGAGCTTGATAATCCCCAAGTGCAGGGAATCATCATAGCAATTCCCAAAGGTGGAAGTGATAAGTATGGAGTGTCGAACCCACAAGGAGCTAAAGGTAAGATCAATATTCTCTCAAGTCCTATCTGCCACTGATACGACTCTACGTACACCAAACTTTTGCTTCCAACTAGAAACGAGAAATAAAACTACGTTGTGGGTATGAAGATGATAACTTTGCATGATATCAGAGAGCTAAAAAATAAAAGTAGGTGTTGTTTTCATAAAGTTAGAATATATTACTAAATATTATAAATAGAGAGTGTGTAATAATGATGGGCCAGTGTGCGGAATTATCCTAGGTAATCATTAACAAGACCGGTGGTCGTCATTGCAATTTCATATGAGGGAGAGGCATAAGCTAACATACTTTCTCTTCTTGGATCATATGCACTTATGATTGGAACTCTAGCAAGCATCCGCAACTACTAAAGATCATTAAGGTAAAACCCAACCATAGCATTAAAGCATCAAGTCCCCTTTATCCCATACGCAACAACCCCCTTACTCGGGTTTATGCTTCTGTCACTCAAGCAACCCACTATAAGCGAATCATGAACGTATTGCAACACCCTACAATGGGAATCCCTCACACTTGCATGACACGGAGGGCACAATGGGACAGCACCAAAATAAAAACATACAACTCAATCTAGATCATCAATCAACCCAAAGACAAAGGATATCTACTCAAAACATCATAGGATGGCAACACATCATTGGATCATAATATGTGGCATAAATCACCATGTTCAAGTAGGGATTACAGCGGTGTGCGGGAGAGTAGACCACGTAAAAGAGATGAGGATGGTGATGTTGATGAAGACGATCACCGCGACGATCATTCCCCTCCAGATGGCACTTCGGCACCACCGGGAGAGAGGATGAGAGGTTCTCCCCCTTGTGCTTCCTCCTCCATGGCCCCCTGGATGCGGAGAGGATCTCCCTCTGTATCTTGGCTTTCATGGCGATGATTGCCCCTCCGGGATCCTCCTCCATGGCCTCCAGTGATGATGGCCCCATCCGGCATGATGCCAGAGAGGGCCTAGATTGATTTCTTGTGGCTACAGAGGCTTGCGGCGGCAGAACTTCCGATCTAGGTTATTTTCTGGAGGTTTGGTAATTTCTAGGAGAGGTTGGCATCGAGAACAAGACAGGGGGGCCCCATGGGAAGTCCACGAGGCACAGGGCGCGCCCCCACCCTCATGGGGCCCACGAGACTCCCCTCTAGTAGATTTTTGTTCCAGTATTTTTTATTTTTTCTAGAAAAATTCTCCGTTGATTTTCATCGCATTCCGAGAGTTTTCATTTCTGCACAAAAACAACACCACGGTAGTTCTGCTGAAAACAGCGTCAGTCCGTGTTAGTTCTAATCAAATCATACCAAAATCATATAAAACTATTGTAAACTTGGCATGAATACTTCATAAATTATAGGTACGTCAGAGACGTATCAATGTGCATTACCGAGAGGGCCCAGAGATACCTCTCCGATACACAGAGTGACAAATCCTAATCTTGATATATGCCAACTCAACAAACACCACCGGAGACACCTTTAGAACATCTTTCTAGTCACCCGGTTACATTGTGACATTTGATAGCACACTAAGTGTTCCTACGGTATTCGGGAGTTGCATAATCTCATTGTCATAGGAACATGTATAAGTTATGAAGCAAGCAATAGCAATAAACTAAACGATCATAGTGATAAGCTAACGGATGGGTCAAGTCAATCACATCATTCTCTAATGATGTGATCCCATTCATCAAATGACAACTCATGTCTATGGTTAGGAAACTGAACCATCTTTGATTAATGAGCTAGTCAAGTAGAGGCATACTAGTGACACTCTGTTTGTCTATGTATTCACACATGTACTAAGTTTCAGGTTAATGCAATTCTAGCATGAATAATAAACATTTATCATGATATAAGGAAATATAAATAACAACTTTATTATTTCCTCTAGGGCATATTTCCTTCAATGATGATGATTTCCTCCTCCCAGAGGGATGTTTCCCCGGCAGAACAGCTCCGCCGGAGCCCTAGATTGGTTGTGCCCAGGTTCCGCCTCGAGACGGTGGTGCTTCGTCCCGAAAACTTCTTATTCATTTTTCTAGGGCAAAATACACCATATAGCCAAAGGTGGGCACCGGAGGCCTGCCAGGGGCCCACAAGGTCGGGGGGCGTGCCCTCCACCCTTGTGGCTGGCTGGTGGCCCCCTTTGGTTCTTTCTTCGCCCAATATTTTTTATATATTCCAAAAATAATCTCTGTGAAGTTTCATGACTTTTGGAGTTTTCCATAATAGGTCTCTAATATTTGCTCCTTTTCCAGTCCAGAATTCCAGCTGCTGGCATTCTCCCTCTTCATGTAAACCTTGTAAAATAATAGAGAATAGGCATAAGTATTGTGATATAATGTGTAGTAACAACACATAATGCATTAAATATCAATATAAAAGAATGATGCAAAATGGACGTATCAGTCCCCGGCCCGCCCAGGACGAAAATCCCATTTTCTGTCATGATTTTTGTCATAGAAGTAGGAGCCCACCACATCTATGATGATACATGCTTTTGTCACAATTATCGTCATAGAAGTGTCATAAGCATGACATAAAAAAATTTGTTTGGCCCAAAATGCCCCAGATGTGTCGTTTTTGTTAGTGTACAAAGATTGAATACAAGAGATGAACTAGGGTTTTGAGATGAGATGGTGTTGATGAATATTGGCCCTCCCACGATGAGAGGGTTGTTGGTGATGACGATAGCTTCTATTTCCCCCTCCCGGAGTGAAGTATCCTGGCGGAATCATTCCGCTGGAGAGCAAAAGTGCTCCAGCCCAAGTTTCACCTCGAGACGGCGGTGCTCCGTCCGAAAAGTCCTCTCCTTTTTTTTAGGTCAGAAAACCTTATGTACCAGAAGATGGCCACCAGAGGTGGGCCAGGGCCCCCACTACCCACCAGGGCACACCAAGGGGGGCAGGGGCGCCCTTGTGTCTAGTGGCCACCTGGGTGGCCCCCTCTAGTGTTTCTTTATTCCAATATTTTTTTATATATTCCAAAATAATTCTTCATAAATTTTTGCTCATTTGGAGATGTGCAGCATAGGTAGCTCTGACATAGCTTTTTCACGTCCAGAATTCCAGCTGCCGGCATTCTCCCTCTTTGTGTAAACATTGCATATTATAAGAGAAAAGGCACTAGAATTACTCCACAAACTGTTATATTGAATAAAAACACTATAAATAATAGTGGGAAAACATGATGCAAAATGGATGTATCAATCCGCTTCGGCTCCCGGGTTCCAGAGCCTCAGGAAGGCGAGCGCGTAGTGTTCATATCCCGCCTCATCCCAGGTTTGGGATTTCCATTTCACCCCTTCCTCCAAAGCCTCCTGTTCTACTATGATGTTCGATTCCACCATTTCCCCCCCCCCAACTCCATCCTCCATACCGCCTAGTACATTTTTCTGCAAGGTATTCCTCCGCATCGACCCACTCTTCGGACTTTGGCTCAAACCGTTTTGTGTCAAACCATGAAGCTATGGCTACAAGATCACCGTGTGTAGGAGATCCATGATAAACAAGCCCCCAATGTCCAAAGGTTGCCAAGAAAGTTCATCGAAACAGCAAAACAATGGCAAGAGGAGTGGTTCTACATGGCCGAGGTGCTAGTGGGGGATCAAGAGGGTGTTCCCGTCTTCTCGGCAACGCCCTTGAAGAGGCTGCACTCCTGGACCACCAAGAACCTCGACTGCAGGACCAGGTGAAGGTCTAGATTGGCAAGGGTGTCACCCTGGTGGATGTGATCCACGTCATGCTCCACCGATGGGTCCAACCCCTCCAGGCCTGAGTGTTCCCTCTATGGATGTTTGAGCCGAACAATGAAGCTTCAATGATCCAAAGTTTCTTTAGGGGTAAGGACTTGGGGGGATGTTGACCATCCTCTTGAAGGCGTCGGCGAAGGAGAACACCTTCCGGACCGAGGGGGTGACATCGGCTACTGCCAAACATGTCTGGCGACTGAGGTATTCTAAAGTCATTTTTTTATCTTTTGTTTCAATTTTTCTTTCTCACCTTTTTATCAAAAAATTCATAAGATTGATCATTCTCCAAAGTAGTGGGATCATTATTATCTAGAGTTGACACTCTTCCAAACCCACTTTCAATATTATCGCAAACATATTCATCATGAGGCTTAAATAAATTTTCAAGATCATAAAAAGAATCACCCCAATCATGATCATTACAATAAGTAGTGGACACATCAAAATTAGCATCCCCAAGCTTGTAGATTTGCATATCATTATCACAATCGACATTCATATAATTTATAATAACATCATTGTAATCATGCTTTTGATTCAAGGAACTATCAAGTATGGGTGCAATAACAATAATTTCATGTTTAATATTGGCATCATGGCCATACGAATAGCAAGCATCACATTCATTAAGAGGGGATATTTCAATCAAATCAATGGAATCATAATTATCTATAGATTCATGCACATCATTTTTTCAAAAACCACGGACATTCTCTCAATAAATTCTTTAACATAGACATTATGAGCATAGTTTTCATAGCAATATTTAAGTATGTCAAATTTTTCAGATTCGTAGAGAGTAATATCATACTTTTCAATCAAATAAGCAACTTCATAAGCACCCTTAAAAGCAACAAATTCTTCAATTTGTTTGATATCATAGTAACTATAAACGACATAAGAAGATAAGATTTCATTATCATTAAACTCACATAGGTAGGGAAGATGTTTTTAGGGTTCTCCGAGCAACAAGTAAAATAATAAATTTCACATAGATTCCAAGCATAGTATAGCAAACAATTTATTGATTCCATAAGAGTCCCCCTTTTTGAGATAAACAATGACGCACAAAATGAGCATGCTCATCTAATGATTTTCCCTCAACTAAACTAGTTGGAGTTTCAGCACGAGCACATATGGATCGAAGATGATCCAAGTAGAAAACTTTAAGTGGATCCACAAACCTTTTGCTTTCTGATTTTTAATAAACACACAATTATACCAAGCAAATGAGCAAACAAACCAAGACATAAAGGCAAACAAAAATGGCAAATAAAAAGGCAAATATTTTTGTGTTTTTCTAAAAACATTTTAGAAGTGGAGGAGAGGAAAATGAGAGGCAAATGGCAAATAATGTAAATTCAAGAGATGAGATTTTATGACATGTACTTGGTAGGCTTGATGTAGAAACTCCCCGGCAACGGCGCCAGAAATTCTTCCTGCTACTTCTTGAGCTTGAGTTGATTTTTCCCTTGAATAGGAAAGGGTGATGATGCAGCAAAGTATAGATAAGTATTTCCCTCAGTTAAGAACCAAGGTATCAATCCAGTAGGAGGCACAAGCAAGTCCCCACTATATGCACCTTCACAAACTAACAAACACTTGCCCTCAACGCGAAAAAGGGGTTGTCAATCCCTTCACAATTACTTGCAAGAGTGAGACCTAATAGAGGTAGATATAAAAGATAAGTAAAAGCAAAATAAAATAGATATAAATAAATTGCAGCAAGGTATTTTTGGGTTTTTAGTTTTATAGATCTGAAAATATATGATGGAAAATAGACCTGGGGGCCATAGGTTTCACTAGAGGCTTCTCTCTTGAAGAAAACATACGGTGGGTAAACAAATTACCGTTGAGCAATTGATAAAAAGCGCAAAGTTATGACAATATCTAAGGCAAGGATCATGTATATATATGCATCACGTCTGTGACAAGTAGACCGACTCCTGCCTGCATCTACTACTATTACTCCACACATCAACCGACTCATGCCTGCATCTAGAGTATTAAGTTCATAAGAATAGAGTAACTTCTTAAGAAAGATTACAAGATGTAGAGGGATAAACTCAAGCAATATGATATAAACCCCATCTTTTTATCCTTAATGGCAACAATACAATACGTGCCTTGCTACCCCTATTGTCACTGGGTGAGGACACCACAAGATTGAACCCATCACAAAGCACCTCTCCCATTGCAAGAAAAACCAATCTAGTTGGCCAAACCAAATTGATAGATCGGAGAGAAATACTAAGATATCTCAATCATGCATAAAAAGAGTTCAGAAAAGACTCAAATAATATTCATAGATAATCTGATCATAAATCCACCATTCATCGGATCTCAACAAGTGCACTGCAAAAGAAGATTACATCGAATAGATCTCCAAGAACATCGAGGAGAACATTGTATTGAAGACCAAAGAGAGAGAGAGAAGAAGCCATCTAGCTACTAGCTATGGACCCTTAGGTTCATGGTAAACTACTCATGCTTCATCAGAAGGGCAACAAGGTTGGTGTACAAGCCCTCCATGATAGAATCCCCCTCGGGCGGAGTGCCGGAAAAGGTCCCAAGATGGGATCTCACGAGAACAGAAGCTTGCGGCGATGGAAAAGTATTTTTGGTGTGCCCTCTGACGTAGGGGGAATATTTGGGAATTTATAGTGGTGGAGTTAGGGTTGGAAGGTCTCCGAGGGGCCCACAAGCCTAGGGGCGCACCCCTAGGGCTTGTGGCCTCCTCGTAGGTCTTCTGGCCTCCTACCAAAGCTTCCTAGGTTTCTTCCGGTCTAAGAAAAATCATCGTAAAGTCTTATTCCGTTTGGTATTGATTTTCTATAAAGCCAAAACAAGGGGAAAAACAGCAACTGACACTGGGCACTTGGTTAATAAGTTAGTCCCAAAAATATTATAAAATAGCATCCAAAACAGATAATATAATAGCATGGAACAATAAAAAATTATAGATACGTTGGAGACGTATCACTACGTCACTGGGATGCCGAAACACGTCAACGAGAAAGAAGAACAAAATCGGAAACGGGAGCAATGGCATAGTGAGCATGGTGATGACTCAGGAGGATACCGATGCACCGGGTTTTGTAAAGTATCATGAAGCAAAGGGAACATCACATGATAACCAAATGTTCGCTCTAATATCATTCATGTAAGCATAGGGACAGATATGGATGTCCATGGTTTCGTTATCGGTCATTAAACGAAAGGGGTTTCGTTCATGTCTATGATTTACCGAACCTACGGGGTCACAAGCTTAAGGTAATCACAATCAGCTAAATGTTAGTGTGATGGGAGTGATGAGAATATATTTGTGGAATTGTTTCATTAATATCCGGAATAGTTCTGAGAGGTTCCTGAAGTGTTTCGGGGTCACCGGAAGGGTTTTGGTGAATATCGCGTATTACAGATTAATATGTGTAGGTGGAAAATGTTTCCGGGGATGTTAAATTGTATATATAATGCTATGAAAATGTTTAGAACATTTCATATTTAATTTAAATATCAACGGTCCTAAAAAGGCCAAGAGGTGGAAGGCAACTTGGGCCAAAAAGGCCCAAGTGGGAAAGTTTCTCCCTTTCCTAAGGAAGGGGGTCGAATTGTGGAAGGGAAGGAGTCCGACTCCTCCTCCCCTTAGATGGTGCACCAAGGGGGACTCCTTCCCTTGGTGGCAGCCCTCCCTCTCCCCTCCAACCTATATATACTATGGGATTTTTCTCTTTTGGGCATACAAGTTTTGGAGCCTCCCCTAGTTGATCTAGTTCTAGTTCTTGTTGGTCCTAGTAGTAATTAGAGATCGACCTAGCCACCTCTAATCCTCATAATTAGAAGCCCCGTGTGGTTCTAATCTTCTCCCTCTGGTTCTTCGGCAATGATTAGCTCTGGAGCGGCGAAGCGCTGCCGGATCATGAAGATTGTACGCTTGCAACCAAGTAGAGAGCTCGTGCTTTCGGTCTTCTGTTTGAGGGATGTTCATGGGCGGTTCATGGTATTGTCATCAACATTCGAGGGACTCCATGTACGATCTACACTGACTCATCTACTTCCCCTGCCCTCCCGGAGTCGTTAACGATCGTTGATCCAAACCCGTTATGCATCTTCATATTATTCTTGGGTGATCGTAGGGCGAATTTTTTGTTTTCTACTATGTTTCCTAATGGTGGCATTATCAACGGTTCTATGAGTAGATGCATGTTGCGATCTAGATCACATGTGGATATGAGGGTGATGTTCTTTCTATGCTTACCTCGAGTGTTGCTTTCGTTCAGTTCATTGACGGCATGGTGTCGCTTTTCACTAGGTTCTGACAATCGCTCGGCTCTGGCTGTCAACGATCTACTAACAGTTCCTTGGCTTCACCATAGTCAAGAATAGTGAACCATCGCGTACGCAAGAGGGCGGTGATCTTCTATTGGGTCACGCGTACTAGAGAAGTTTAGTGTGGGGAAACGAGATTTTAAATTAAGTCTCTTCTTTCACACACCCCAAAAGTTAATCTAGCAACAAGGATTATCACTTTATGGTGTGCACGTAGGTAGATAGGTTTATCCGGAAACCCTAGAAGCCATGTAATTAAAATTTGCCAAACCGATAGAGGACGTCTAACTTGGTTTTGCAGGGTTTGCATATGATGTGGTATAGCCTTCATCATGATAATGAGTTTATGTATGAGATGGTTATATGTTGTAATGTTAAGTGGCATGCGCGTCATGACATGATGGCTTGAGCCACGAGATTGCCACCTTAATGTAAATATCATAGAGATAGGTTACAGGTGATGGTGGCAAGATGTACACGAAGGACCCCGACAAGGCGAAGGTGTACCAGTAGGCGCGAGACGAGGAGCTATAATTTCGTGCCATAGTGGAATTTCAGATTTTGGCGCCATGGCAATGTTTTCTAAAATGGCAGCCACAACAACGTTTTCTGAGATTGCCGCGACGGGAAAAAAATTCAAATGGTTGCCACGACAACGAATATTGGCCGTCACATCGCTTCAACTGGAGACTGAAGACGATCATGGAGAAATCCCGGCGCCCAGGGCTATACCATATCATCCTATTATGAATTGCCTGGGGTGTTTATCCCTTTGTTCTTTGCACCCTTTGATTGCATAGTAGTCAATTATTATGGTGATCTCTCATAGTAATTATCAAGTTAAAAGGTGCTCTTCCCAATGTTGCAACCATCTCTAACACATAGCATTCCGGAGTGCGTCGTGTCCACATGAGCACAAACGGGGTGTGAGGTGTAAGACGGGGATGGTCAGACCATAGATGCAGATAGCACTAGGTTGTCTTGAAGTTCTAGCAGAATCGTTCTGAGCTTGGTGCACGAAGCATCGAAAGATGAACAAGAGTCATATGGATATATGATCGGCAAAAGTTTGCCCACCGGTCAAAATTCTCATCACTAGTGATGTCCACATGAATAGTTGAGAACTAGATTTGAATCTTGAATCACTCACTATCAATTATGAGAGTTATTGATTTGAGTGGGAGCGCAATTATGTATTAATTAAGTTTAATAAATAGGGAAAATTAATTATGAACAATGTTTATATAGTTGTAGAATTATGGCTCATGGCTTCACCTTTGTTGTTGAAATTGATTGACTGTTATTTATCTACTTTATGTTTGAGAGGATTGTCCTCTAAAAGTGCCAAGAAGGTTTTTACCCTACTGTGTGTTTACAATACTCTCTTGTTGATGCTATGGATGATGAGACTCGCATCCTTTGATCCAAAAGCTAGAATTGCATTGCGGTCTGCTTGCTTCCGAGAAAACCGAACTTCAAAATGTTTGGGATAGCTATGTGATATTATTGCAACTGACAATTTTTTTCAGAAACAAACAATGTGTTGACGATGAGAACTTATAGAGAAAGAACAAAACCGAAGGATGTAATGAGACTTACACACCTAGGGAAGTTCGGGGCACATGCCTGTAACATCCCAATATTCTAAATTTTGGAATGTTATATTAATTAAATAAATATGATTGTATGCTTGATTGTTTGTTTGAAAGTGAGTGGAATTTGAAAAAAAAAAAATTAGAGGGAATAAAATGACTTTCCCAATTTTTTCCCATTTTGAATCCCTATCTAATTTTAAGTTTGCATCTTGTCAAAAATACTCTGATAAAAAAATATGAAAGGAGGAATATGACACTCCAAAAAAAATAGAGACAATGTTTGGCAATTTATTTGAAACTCAAATTCCCTTTCATTTTGGAGTTGTTGCAAAAATATATTTTTTACAAATTATTTCATTTCGTCATGAAAATATGTCAATGTTTTTGAAAATCTTTTTCTGAAAATTTTGGTATATAATTTGTCTATATAAAATATTTTGTTTTTCTTTAGTTTATTGGTTTTCCTCGCTGTTAAAAGGCAGAAAACGTTTCTTATACGACCGGCCCAGCCAGCAGACCAAGGCCCATCCCAACGCTAGCGCTAGGGCTAACACACACGAGAGGAAGTCCCATGAGCCGCCGCCAGCCCTCTATTTCACGATCTCTCTCTCCCTCGTTTTTTTCTTTCTTCTTGCTCCTCACGGAAGAAACAGAACAGAAGATTGCCATGCGCCCGTGACCGCGATCTCCGGAATCCGATCCCCGAAGCTGCCCCCTGCCTCAAGAATAAGTCCTATAAATACTTGTCTAGTCCCTCTCCCGATTCCCTTTGAAACCCACGCCCCAAACCCACCATATCACACGCCGTCTTCGTTCCGATCTCGGCCACCGAAGCTTTTTCATCAGACGAGTGCATCATCGGTGAGCCTCTTTGAGATCTCTCCCTCTGTTCTTGGGTTCCCCTCACCATTGCGCACCTCATTGACATATTTTCGGTACCCAAGTTCAACCGGAGCCACTGCCTCAAGCTTGCAACACCACCGGAGTTCATCCAGAGCACGAGAGTTTACGGCGACGCCCGCTCGACCCCGACGTCTTCTCGCCTCACCATCAACAGAAAATTGGATGCCCTCGCCTCTCTATGTCGCCTGGACATCACCGCCCAGGCTGTCGTCGACTGGAGCCGTCACCATGCCGAAGCCTTCTTCCATGCCTACGTTCTGCTCTTCTCTATAAGTCACGCTAGTGTCTAGCTCGTTCAAAAAAAAGATTCCTAGATTGGTTTTTTTCCACATCGGTTTTCTTCGGTTAGGTCGAACCGGTATGCCGGTTTCCTTTGTTTGTATGCATGTTAGCGGTTCAGCTATACTACATTCGAGCGTAGCTTAGTTACAGAACGCACACCCCGTAGGCCTAGTTACAGCCCACTATGTAGCTAGCGCATGATCTGCTTTTTTCGTTTCTGTTTTTTTGTTTTAAATTCGGTTTTTTTATCTTTAGATCTACAACTCCGATTTTGATGATTCTTTTTGCTGCGGGTTCAAAAAAATCCCATCTATCCAGAGAAACCAACGAAAATTATGTTTGAACTTCTTAAATTTAAGATTCAAACAAAATTTTCACAAACACTAGATTGCTAATAGCTTTTTGATTAATTCTTTTTGCTAGTGATCAGTTGATCTTTTGTCTAAACAGTAGGCTTTTGCAAATTAGTTTTTGTTTATTTCAAATTAGGATTTTAGGCAAAATAGTACTGTTTTACATAGTTTAGTGTTATTTTCTTCTCCCTTAGTATTTATTTGTTTTTAACTAAAACCCTTTTGTCTTTTGACTAATTTAGTTTTGTTTCTGTTATTCAACAGTAGACAATTTTATTCTTATTTTAAAATTTTATTTTATTTAGTTTTGTATGAAAACTTGTTTAGGTCATAGTTAGTGTTTTATAAAAGCTTTTTATTTGTTTCTTTTTGCAAATAAAATTTTATGAAAAATACTTTCTGTTAACTTTGTTGTTTTACATTTTATTTTCTATTAACTTGTTAGTTTAGTGTTTTAATTGTTGTTAAGTTTTTACTTACGGCAAAACTATGTTAGGTGTTTGTAGTAAAGTTGCAGACTTTCCTTAGTAGTTTTTTTGGTTTTACTTGAAGTTTATCTGGAGTTCATTTGAATTTATTATTGCGTTTTCTTTGTTGACTTATTTGTTATTTTTGAGTGCTAGAATTGTTTGCTTATATGAATGCTATGTATGTTAATATAGATTTTCACCGGAGTGACGAATAAGAGCAAGTTATTTTCGAGAGCGCTATTATCTTTGTCAACTTACCAGGCAAGTTCACTTTGACCATGTTTTTTTTCATACCTATGTTTTATTTGCATGTAGTAGCACCCTTTCAATAATCCCTCTAGTAGTGATATTGATTTCTTGTAGTTGAGTGGAATGCATGAGGTAGGAAACCATCACCCTGTTATGCCCGGGACGTTATTTATTTTAATGCTACGCTATAGTAGACGGGGTTGGTATGAGTGCTCAGGAGTGGTGTGAGAATGGAGGACTCTACGTCAATGACGACAACTTCATGGTGGCATCGGCAAGGACTGCCTCTTTATGACCTCAAGACCTCAAGATTTTGAGACTCGAGACAAGAATTCAATACACACTACTAGGTGAAGGACGGTTGACGGGCACCCTGGAGGAACCAGTGGATGGCCAAGATGCATGGAGAAGCGCCATGACATCTTGCGGAAAGCTTCACCCAGACTCAAAGAGACGGAAGAATACTTCATGCCCGGAAGCGTACCTATGCAACCGCAAGTCGCTATGGGCTCTGGCTTGGTTGACCCTAGTGGTGACTCTGGCTGGGACGGTGCTAGCAGATGTAGAACTACGGTAGGATTGGATGAGCACCGGACAGTGGTCAGAGGAACTCTTCGGAAGACCATGTTTCGGTCATCTTGTTCTCAAACACCCTGAAGTGCGAGAACATAAAAAGAGGGATCGAATCTTGCGGGTAAAGTGTACAAACCTCTGCAGAGGGTTAAAACCTAATCGATTAGTTGTGTCCCCGGTTATGGACAATTTGAGCCTCTGGACTTGGATCTATCTCGGAACTCTCAACACCAGACTGATAATTTAATTGTGGGCAACTTATGATGATTTGGGTGATGAGACATCGGTTGGCGGAACCATGTCATGATAGGAAATTCTGTAGTACAGACTCCTGATAGTCCTTTGATGTAGGGAAAAATAAAACCAACTTTTATGCAAAAACTCAGACCCAGAGCCACAAAGCCATATTGCATGTAGTATAGTTTGTCGTATGTTTTTCTTACAGTGATCTTGCCGGTACATTCAATGTACTGACCTACACAGCTGCAACGTCTCATGTTGCAGATATGTTTCCTCCGACAAGTAAGAGTACGGTATAGGGTTACGGTCTACACTCAACCTACCGATGGCGTTGATGGGACTCCACACCCGATTGTTTGTTTCCGCTGAGACTTATGAGGTATATATCAGTTTTACGTTATTTATACATGTGATTGCACTTTGATATATACATTTATGTACTGTGTGTGCCAACATACCGATCCAGGGATGGCACAGATACACAGAGGCTTGACCGTCTGAGGTCGGGTCGCTACAGATATGGTATCCGAGCACATGTTGACTGTAGGATGTGACCCTAGAAAACTGGAAATCCCCTAGGACCGGAAATCTCTAAAACTTTATTTTCAAAAGAATTCAGCACTTCTCAACTTTTCTGATTTTATCAAATATCACCTCTTACTTCAAATAGTTAGAATAAACCCTTTCCCTTTTGACCACAAGGAGGATCAACTGAAGCCACTCCAAGAAAGACAAGATATCGGACAACCGATCACCTCTTCAGAGTAAAGAGGATTTCACCATGGATTAGAAGAGTTGAAGCTACAATAGTTGAAGACTCCGAAGACTCGAAGAATTTGAAGATTCCGAAGAATTATTTGACCCTTAGAAGACCAAACCCCTGTTATATACTTGCATTAGATACGGCGATTTGTGAGTTGTCAATTGTTTGATGTTTTTCCGACAGCCACAAAAGAAAACCCGTTTCTTCAAAACTATTGTTGGTATTGTGTGTATCTCCCTCCACTCTTCTCTCGTATCTCATCCCAAAACCTTTGGATCCAATAGATGGTGAATGAAGAAGGACTAGTATTCTCTGGACCGATGACTCAACGGGAGGTAGAACTATGGATTTAGAATATGGAGGATCACTTTAGGAACAACTTGATTGGAAGCAAGTATGAGGTTCAATATGCTCTTCGGTACTTTACAAGAAGTGCTGCAACCTGGTGGAAAATGCATCACGCCATACAAGGATGCAACGGAGCAAGAACTTGGGAGGAATTCAAGAAGACTCTGTTAAGATCCCATCTCATCCGGAAGCACTGGGATAACCCGATGAAGAAACCTTGTGCCTGCAAGATTTGTGGAGAAATAGGACACACCAATGAAGAACACAAGGATGGATGCCCTCATTGTGACGGAAATCACCTAGTTGAAGAATGCCCAACTGGGCAGGTTACTTGTTTCCTATGTGAAGGAACTACGCACTACCCTGCTCAATGTCAGATTTACCCCAAGGTACAAGAAATTAGCAAGCAGCGGAAGGAAGCCATGAAAGAAGCCCTCAGGGAAAGTTTAGAAGAACCCGTGATGGAGGAAGTTATTGAAGACCCTGATGGTGAAGGCCTAAACAGATTTTTCGCCCAAGCCTGCTACTCATGTGGAGAAGGACATTTTTCAGAGTATTGCACGAAGGAAAGCCAAGAGTATCTCAGAGACTTCCCGACAGCAGAAGTGAAGTTTGACCCTCAGCAAATAGAAGCTCTGATCATTACAGAGAAATCCAGGAAGAGAAAACGAAGGCATCCTCAGAACAACCCAATTTCTGCAGAGAAGGACCTGAGTCATATCACTTGTTACAGATGCAAGGATTTAGGTCATTATGCTAGCATATGCCCAACAAGGAAACCAACAACCCAAGGAGCCAAGATAACCACCAGGAAGCCCCTGGATTTGTCTGAAGTCTTTTGTTTATGCTGCAAAGGAGTAGGAAATTTTTCCAAAGAATGTTCAGACCGAGGAAAGCTTGAGCAGAGTAGTTGAGATCTTGATATTGGAATAAAGCATATAATGAATGTGGAATACACTTTTATTTTTGGGGGTGTTGAGTTGAGTTATGAAATGGAAAATTGTAATAGCTCATGAAGTAATAAAAGTTGATGTGGTTGGAATCTCATGTGAAATGTTATGAGTTGTTGTTGATTGTGAGTGCCTCTCTCATTATCTCACCCAGACTTAAACCTTGAACCCATGGACAAGCTGATCCCAAACCTTTCCCAAACAAAAAAAAATCACATTTCACCAATACATACATTACCCTGAGTACCCCTTATATATTATACCTGCAGATGACAAGCCTGTACGAGTCTTTTCTCAAGGGCCCGGAAACGAACATGACCCTGACAAGTGATCATGATTACCCAAAGATCCTGAAGGACATGATGAAGCATATTCACCTTGAAGTAGATGCAGTCTACAAAGGCTACCCCTTCATGCAAAAGGGAGTGGAACTTTGGTATGTGGAGGTACACCTCCATCGTATGAAAGGAGTTTGCCCAAATATGATGGGGCGGTACTTTTTCATCTCACATGTACCACAAGCAACTTTCTTCGACGCTGTTCGTGAAGCAGCCATGGAAGCCATACGCCAGATCAGAGAAATACTTGAAGCAAGACTCCGTTATACCCAGGAATACCTAAGAGAAGTGCATGCAGAGATGATGGAGATGAAGCTCAAGGCCACTATGATGAAATAGAAGATTGAAGATTTCAAGGCGCATGTCGCAGAATTCCAGTGGGACCGAAGAATCCTCAAGGAGGAAAAATGAATAAAGTTGGAAGTAATGCCTGACCATACCAAACCATGTGGATGGCAGCATTTGTAACAAAGTACTTTTTGGAATTCGGATTTACGAAAAATGGTTAAGGATGTAATAAAAGATTTGATATGAAAACAATATGATTTATGGATAAACTAGTGCATTTCATTTTATGTGTGGTAGTACTCCGTAAAGCCACAGGATCAATGAAGAAAGAAATGTGTTATTCATGACGGTCCATAGAAGGGAGCTGGACCAAATAAGTTGGAGTTTTGTATGATTGTCACCACAAGGGTATTGTAACACCCCCAGTGTCATGCTATAGTGACCTCACCCTAACGGTGCCAAGTCATCATGTTTAATTAAGCCAAATTGCCACTTGATAAAAATCAAAGCCATTTTCAAATTTAAAATAAAGCCAAATAAAATATTTATTCAAACTGAAGAAAACTAAAATGTTTGAGATGTTGCAAGTATTCGCTAAGTAATTTTCATGTAGAAACCAACATCTTTTGAATTTTTAAAATGCCCTTAACCTATTTAAAATAGGGCTTGCAGCATTAAATATACGCACATGAATTTAAAAGTAAATTTGAACAGCTCGTTTTGGCCCCAAATTTTTGTGCCAGCCTAGAACATAGCCAAGTATTTTTGTGGTAAATATCACATCTAACAAAAATGAAATGGTGTCCAAATTAATTGCAAAGCAATAGACTTTTTAATTACAGATAGATTAAAGAGAAAAGCACATACTATGCACCTAAAGCCTAGTGCTACAGTGTGAAGCCCAACACTTAATTGTACTAGGCCCAGCCCACCTGGCCGGCCTTTTCTTCCACCTCCCGACAAGGCAGGAGGCAGAGGCGCCATGGCCGCCCACGGACGAGATGCCTCACGTGGCGTGCATCCCGTGGTCTGGTGCTAGGTTAATATCACCCCGAACCGCAGGGACAACCCTAGCCCTCTCTGTTCTTCCTCCCTGCGCCGCTTTCTTCCCCGCAAGGCACTGCCGAGCCGCCGTCACTGCATCCTCGTCGATCCCGCGGTCACTGCCCTCCCCGCGCCATGAGAAGATCACCAAGAGCCTCCCCATCCTCGTCTCCTTCGTCTAAGACCGTTGAATCAAGTTGGGCCGCGCCGTACACTCGGTGTGGAGCACAACTTCGTTGCGTACGTTGCTGGCATCCGGCATCGTTTGCCGTGGCTCCGGTCCAACCCCGACCTCCCGAGCTCGTCGTCGAGCATCTCAGTGAGCCACTCTTCCGAAACCCCCACTCCCTGTTATTGATTAGTCGCCGAAACCGCCGTCACCGAGCTCATATGAGACCCCACGTACGCGTACATGTGTGCGTGTTGTGTTGCACCTATGTCGCGGCTTAGCCGCTGCTTTGCTGCTACTCTGCTCGTAGCTATTGCCGCTGCCGCTGCTCTTGCTTTTGCCACTGCCTACTACTGCTTCTACTGCCGCCGCTCGCGCCGCCCACCTGCACTGTTGCCGCCGGCACCCTGCCCGCGCCAGGCCCCGCATCCGGCCATGCCCCCCCATGTGTCCCCGCATGCATTGCCCATGCCGGTCTGTGCCTCCGCGCTCGCTCGTGCTACCCTGGGTCGCTGCTGTTGCTGCTGCACTACTTCTGCTTGCCGTTGCTGCTCCTACTAGTTGAACCGTTGTTCTGCTCTGTCTACTGCTGCTGCTTTTACTGTAGCTGAGGCTAGCTTTTCTAAAATTACATTGATTAGCCCCCTATACAGTCTCAGAACAGCAACTAAACAAAGCTTATCATAGCTGAAATAAATATGTGCGAGTAGTGCACTTGACAGGGTTCAATTCTTCCCATTGGACCAAATCCAAAAGTTACCCAGATTAATTCCTATGAAAATGAAAAATATCTATGTTCTGTTAACCGGAAGAACTGAAAAATAGATTCTGGAATTGACATCTAATAGCACTTTTCAAACAAATATTTGAGCAAGCAAATGGACACTAATGTAGATGGACCTGAGACTGTCATGTAGATCATAGTAGAGTGCCTAGATTTGATATAAGGCACTAATTCAAAGGATGTACAGAATGCTAGCTATAGCCTCTGCAAAACAACTAAGTGATGTTCAAAACTAAGGACTTAGCCAATTTTCAGGGATTCCAGAAAATGTTTAAAAACTTCGGAAAATTGTAGAAATTCATCCGTAGCTCGGATCGAAAAACTTTGTACAGGAAAGTTGCTCAGAACGATGAGACGAATCCGAATATGCAACTCATTCATCCGCCACACATCCCTAGCATAGCGAACACGCAACTTTCCCCCTCCGGTTCATCTGTCCGAAAATGCGAAACACCGAGGATACTTTCTCGGATGTTTCCCCTTTTCCGGTATCACCTAGTACCACGTTAGGTCACCTCTAGCACCGCATATTGTCTTGTTATGCTTTGTGATGCTTTGATTGCTCTATTATTTATTGTGTTCCCCCTCCGTTACTTCTTTCCGGTAAACTCTGAGACCGCTGCCGGTATCCCTGTGATCGACTACATCAGCGATGAACCCTTCTTGCCAAAGCAACCAGGCAAGCCCCCTCCCCTTGATCACCAGATATCGCCTACTCTTCTCTCTACTACTTGCATTAGAGTAGTGTAGCATGTTACTGCTTTTCGTTAATCCTATTCTGATGCATAGCCTGTCATTGTTGCTACAACTGTTGATACCTTACCTGCAATTCTAAATGCTTAGTAAAGGATGCTAGATTATCATCAGTGGCCCTACATTCTTGTCAGTCTGCCATGCTATAATATTGGTCCGTGATCACGTGGGTGTTGATCACGGGTAAATACATACATATATACATACTATCACTACTAGGAAAAGGCCTACTAGTGGCACACCAGTTTTGCCTACTAATGGCGCACTATTGGTGCGCCACTAGTACCACGCCACTAGTATTTTTTACTAATGGCGCACCTGTAGTGCGCCATTAGTATGCCTAGAGGTGCGCCATTACTATGTGACTTAGTAATGGCGCACCACATAGAAGTGCGCCATTATTAATAAAAAAATTTCAAAAAAATATTTATAATTTTTTTTCAATTTTTTTAATTTTCAAAATAAAATTTTATTTTTTTTAATTTTTTCTTAATCTCGGGTAACTATGGCTTAATCTCAGGTCAATATGCTTAATCTCAGGTCAAATCGCACTCCATGGTCCCCAGCACCAGCTCACTTCACAGGCACTTGTTGATATATCTAGCATATCAATCCTATTAAACCTTGTTGATGTTTAGGACTTTATTCATGTTCATGAGTGTGATGAAATTTTGAAAAAAAAAATTCAAACTTCCGTTCATATTACGTATCATATTTTGAAAAAAAAATCCCGAAAAAAATCAAAACTATTTTTTTCTGTTACTAGTGGCGCACCTAGCATACGGTGCGCCACTAGTAATTTTGAATTTTTTTGCCTCCAGATCTTAAAAGCCCCGTAACTTTTTTCCTGTTAGGTTTTTGAGAATTTTGAAAATGTTTAACGGGGTTCATATAGAAAAATTTTTAATCCGAGTTCGTATGCAAAAGTTATGCCCATTTTACAAATTCCAGAGAGATTTTGCAAATAAAGTCGGAATTCATATTTGTAAATTTTCCCAACAACTAGACCACATATCACATGGGAAACTTATTTTCTTTTATTTTTTTGACATTTTCATCATTTTCTTTTTTTAACTGAAAAGGCGGTCCACCGGGGGGCGGGTGCATGCGAGAGAATTTTTGGGCCAAGTTAGTAATGGCGCGCCGTGGGAGTGGTGCGCCATTACTAGTTGAACTAGTAATGGCACACCACTCCCGCGGTGCGCCATTACTAGTTTTCAAAAAATATAAAATAATTTAAAAAAAATTACTAGTGGCGCACCGTCGATGTGATGCGTCATTACTAGTTTTGAAAAAATATAAAAAAATGAAAAAATTTTACTAATGGCGCACCATGGATGTGGTGCGCCAGTACTAGTTTAACTAGTAATGGCGCACCACTCCCACGGTGCGCCATTACTAGTTTTGAAAAAAAATAAAAAAAATTGAAAACATTTTACTAATGGCGCACCGTGGATGTGGTGCGCCATTACTAGTTTAACTAGTAATGGCGCACCACTCCCACGATGCGCCATTACTAGTTTTGAAAAAAAATAAAAAAAATCTTGTTACTAATGGCGCACCGTGGATGTGGTGCGCCATTAGTATTTGGACACTAATGGCGCACCAACACATGGTGCGTCATTAGTATATAGTAGTGGTGCACCACATGTCTGGTGCGCCATTAGTGTCAATTTCATCTATAGCCCTTTTCCTAGTAGTGTATACAGGTGGTGACTAAAGTCGGGTCAGCCCGTTGAGTACCCGCAAGTGATTCTGATGTGGAGGCTGAAGGGGCAGGTGGCTCCATCCAGGTAGTGGTGGGCCTGAGTTCCCGACGGCCCCCGACTGTTACTTTGAGGTGGAGCGACAGGGCAGGTTGAGATCACCTAGGAGAGAGGTGGGCCTGGCCCTGTTCGGCGTCCACGGTTAATTCAAAATAACACGCTTAACGAGATCTTGGTATTTGATCTGAGTCTGGCTACTGGCCTATACGCACTAACCAACTACGTGGGGACAGTTATGGGCACTCGACGTCGTGGTATCAGCCGAAGCCTTCGTGACGTCAGTGACTGAGCGGCGCGCGCCGGGTTGGACCGCGTAACGCAACTTCCTTTGTAATGGAGGTTGCTAGGTCTGCTCACCGGCCGCGTACGCAACGTGCAGGTGTGCAATGGGCGATGCGCCCAGACCCCTGCGCCATAGAATTTAGACCGGCGTGCTGACCTCTCTGTTGTGCCTAGGTAGGGTTGCGACGTGTTGATCTTCCGAGGCCGGGCATTACCCGGGAAAGTGTGTCCGGCCAAAGGGGATCGAGCGTGTTGGGAAATGTGGTGCACCCCTGCAGGGAAGTTTATCTATTCGAATAGCCGTGTCCCTCGGTAAAAGGATGACCCGGAGTTGTACCTTGACCTTATGACAACTAGAACCAGATACTTAATAAAACACACCCTTCCAAGTGCCAGATACAACCCGGTGATCGCTCTCTCACAGGGCGACGAGGAGAGGATCGTCAGGTAGTATTATGCTATGCGATGATACTTGGTTAACTTACCATATACTCTCATCTTCTGCTTCAAGATGGAGGTTGCCATAAGCGTAGTCTTTGATAGGACTAGCTATCCCCCGCTTATTCTGGCATTCTGCAGTTCAGTCCACACATACTACCCAATTCATTGATACCAATGCATATGTAGTGTAGATCTTTGCTTGCGGGTAGTTTGGATGAGTACTTGATACGTCTCCGTCGTATCTATAATTTTTGATTGTTCCATGCCAATATTCTACAACTTTCATATACTTTTGGCAACTTTTTATACTATTTTTGGGACTAACATATTGATCCAGTGCCCAGTGCCAGTTCCTGTTTGTTGCATATTTTTTGTTTCGTAGAATATCCATATCAAACGGAGTCCAAACATAACAAAAACTGACGGAGATTTTTTTGGAATATATATGATTTTTGGGAAGAAGAATCCACACGAGATGATGCTCGAGGGGCCCACGAGGTAGGTGGCGCCCCAGGGTGTCAGGCGCGCCCCTGACCCTCGTGGCCACCCCGTAAGGCGGTTGGTGCCCTTCTTTCTCCGCAAGAAAGCTAATTTCCGGATAGAGATCGTGTCAAAATTTCAGCCCAATCGGAGTTACGGATCTCCGGGAATATAAGAAACGGTGAAAGGGAAGAATCTGAGAACGCAGAAACAGAGAGAGACAAATCCAATCTCGGAGGGGCTCTCGCCCCTCCCGTGCCATGAAGGCCATGGACCCGAGGGGAAACCCTTCTCCCATTTAGGGAGGAGGTCAAGGAAGAAGAAGAAGGAGGGGGGCTCTCTCCCCCTCGCTTCCGGTGGCACCGGAGTGCCGCCGGGGGCCATCATCATCACCGCGATCTACACCAACACCTCTGCCATCTTCACCAACATCTCCATCACCTTCCCCCTCTATCTATAGCGGTCCACTCTCCCGCAACCCGCTGTACCCTCTACTTGAACATGGTGCTTTATGCTTCATATTATTATCCAATGATGTGTTGCCATCCTATGATGTCTGAGTAGATTTTCGTTGTCCTATCAGTGGTTGATGAATTGCTATGATTGATTTAATTTGCTTGTGGTTATGTTGTTGTCCTTTGGTGCCCATCATATGAGCGCGCGCGTGGATCACACCATAGGGTTAGTTGTATGTTGATAGGACTATGTATTGGAGGGCAAGAGTGACAGAAGCTTCAACCTAGCATAGAAAGTGATGCATACGGAATTGAAGGGGGACCAATATATCTTAATGCTATGGTTGGGTTTTACCTTAATGAACATTAGTAGTTGTGGATGCTTGCTAATAGTTCCAATCATAAGTGCATAGAATTCCATGTCAGGGATGACATGCTAGCAGTGGCCTCTCCCACATAATACTTGCTATCGGTCTAGTAAAGTAGTCAATTGCTTAGGGGCAATTTCGCAACTCCTATCACCACTTTTCCACACTCGCTATATTTACTTTATTGTTTCTTTATCTAAACAGCCCCTACTTTTTATTTACGCACTCTTTATTATCTTGCAAACCTATCCAACAACACCTACAAAGTACTTCTAGTTTCATACTTGTTCTAGGTAAAGCGAACGTCAAGCGTGCATAGAGTTGTATCGGTGGTCGATAGAACTTGAGGGAATATTTGTTCTACCTTTAGCTCCTCGTTGGGTTCGACACTCTTACTTATCGAAAGAGGCTACAATTGATCCCCTATACTTGTGGGTTATCAAGACCTTTTTCTAGCGCCGTTGCTGGGGAGCAATAGCGTGGGGTGAATATTCTCGTGTGTGCTTGTTTGCTTTATCACTAAGTAATTTTTATTTGCTGTTCTTAGTTGTTTTATATCTTTAGTTATGGGTAGGAAACGCAAAATACCAAAAAAATTAGTTGTACCTACTGAACCAATGGTTGAAGAACCACTCAAAATCTATCACACTGCTGAAGCTTTTTACTTGGATCATCTTCAATCCCTTTGTGCTCGTGCCGAAACCCCAGCTAGCTTAGTTGAGGGCAAATCTTTAGATGAGCGTGTTTGTTATGTGCGACACCGTATATCTGAAAAAGGGAAACTATTATGGAGTCAAATTCAACGTTTGCATTGCTATGCCTGGAATTTATGTGAATTATATGATTTTACTTGTTGTTCTGAAAACCCTAAGAAACACCTTCCCTACCAATGTGAGTTTATTGATAATGGAATCTTATCTTCTTATGCTAAAGGTGTTTATAGTTACTATGATGTTCAACAAATTGAAGAATTTGTTGCTTTTGAGGGCGCTTATGAAATTGCTTCTTTGATTGAAAAGTATGATGCTACTTTTCATAAATCTGAAAAAATTGCTATACTTAAATATTGCTATGATAATTATGCTTCTAATACCTATGTTAAACAATATATTGAGGAATACTCCGCTGCCCAAGAAGAGACTAATATTTTGCAGGAGTCTATGGAAGAAGAAATTGATGAAACTGTGAGCTCATTGGATGAAAAAGATCAGGAAGAGAGCGAAGTACAAAAGGAGGAAGAGTGGATTGATCACCCGTGCCCACCTTCTGATGAGAGTAACTCTTCAACTCATACATTGTTTAATTCCCCTTCGTGCTTACCGAAGGATGATTGCTATGATGACTATTATGATCCCATTGATTCTTTTGAAATATCCCTTTTGATGATGCTTGCTATGATTGTGGCCAAGATGCCAATATGAATGTACTTATGGAGATGAACTTGCTATAGTTCCTTATGTTAAACATGAAATTGTTGCTATTGCACCCACGCATGATAGTCCTATTATCTTTTTGAATTCTCCCAACTACACTATATCGGAGAAGTTTGCCCTTATTAAGGATTATATTGATGGGTTGCCTTTTACTGTTACACATGATGATTTTAATGAATATAATATGCATGTGCTTGCTGATCCTACTTGCAATTATTATGAGAGAGGAACTATATCTCCACCTCTCTATGCTTCCCACATGATAAAATTGCAAGAAACTGTTTATACTATGCATTGGCCTTTACTAGGTGTGCATGAATTGTTCTTTTATGACATGCCAATGCATAGGAAGAGAGTTAGACTTTGTCATTGCTTGATATATGTTGCTTTGTGCTCACTACTAAATTACAAATCATTGTTAATTAAAATTGGCTTTGATATACCTTGGGATCCGGGTGGATTCACTACTTGAGCACTATATGCCTAGCTTAATGGCTTTAAAGAAAGCGCTGCCAGGGAGACAACCCGGAAGTTTTAGAGAGTCATTTATTTCTGTTGAGTGCTTTCATATAGTTTAAAAACAACAAAAATAAAGAGGGGAACCCAAAACTTTTCAAAAAGGAAAGTGAAAGTGAGAAAGACAACCACTGATGAAGTGGGAGAGCTCCTTGAACTTTGTTCATCCTCACGGCAACTTTGTGAATCTTTATTACAGAAACTTTTCAACAAAAATAATTATCCCTTGTACAATTCCATTGTATTATAAAAATAATGTGCCAAGGTTTGCCTTTAGGATGTTTATGATGCTTGTTGGTTTGTGCGGTGCAGGACAGAAACTTTGTCTGTAGTGCGCGATTTTACATTTTTATCTGGAATGTCAAATGGTTATGATTCTTTTTGCACTGTCTTCCTATACAAATTTTTTATTTTTCCTAATTTTGGCAGAATTTTTCAAGTATCATAAGTATGGTGAATGTTCAGATTATTACAGACTGTTCTGTTTTAGACAGATTCTGTTTTTGATGCATAGTTTGCTTGTTTTCATGAAACTATCGATTCATATCAGTGGATTAAGCCATGAAAAAGTTATATTACAGTAGACACAATGCAAAAAAATATGAATTGGTTTGCCACAGTACTTAGAGCAGTGATTTTCTTTATTATACTAACGGAGCTTACCGAGTTTTCTGTTGAAGTTTTGTGTGGATGAAGTGTTCGATGATCGAGAAGGTCTCGATGTGAGAAGAAGGAAGAGAGGCAAGAGCTCAAGCTTGGGGATGCCAGAGGAACCCCAAGCAAATATTCAAGGAGACTCAAGCGTCTAAGCTTGGGGATGCTGGGAAGGCATCCCCTCTTTCTTCAACAAGTATCGGTATGTTTTCGGATTCGTTTCGTTCATGCGATATGTGCAATCTTGGAGCGTCTTTTGCATTTGGTTATCATTTTTCTTTTATGCACCATGCTGGTATGAGATAGTCCTTGGTTGATTTATAGAATGCTCTATGCACTTCACTTATATCTTTTGAGTATGGCTTTATAGAATGCTTTATGTGCTTCACTTATATCATTTGAAGTTTGGATTGCCTGTTTCTCTTTTCATAGACAACCGCCACTTGTAGAATGCTCTTCTGCTTCACTTATATTTGTTAGAGCACGGGCATATCTTTTGTAGAAAGAATTAAACTCTCTTGCTTCACTTATATCTATTTAGAGAGATGACAGGAACTAGTCATTCACATGGTTAGTCATAAAATCCTACATAAACTTGTAGATCGCTGAATATGATATGTTTGATTCCTTGCAATAGTTTTGCGATATAAAGATGGTGATATTAGAGTCGTGCTAGTTGAGTAATTGTGAAATTGAGAAATACTTGTGTTAAGGTTTGCAAGTCCCGTAGCATCCACGTATGGTGAACCGTTATATAACGAAGTCGGAGCATGAGGTGTTTATTGATTGTCTTCCTTATGAGTGGCGGTCGGGGACGAGCGATGGTCTTTTCCTACCAATCTATCCCCCTAGGAGCATGCGCGTAGTACTTTGTTTCGATGACTAATAGATTTTTGCAATAAGTATGTGAGTTCTTTATGAGTAATGTTGAGTCCATGGATTATACGCACTCTCTCCCTTCCATCATTGCTAGCCTCTTCAGTACCGTGCATTGCCCTTTCTCACCTCGAGAGTTGGTGCAAACTTCGCCGGTGCATCCAAACCCCGTGATACGATATGCTCTATCACACATAAACCTCCTTATATCTTCCTCAAAACATCCACCATACCTACCTATCATGTCATTTCCATAGCCATTCCGAGATATATTGCCATGCAACTTTCATCATCATCATATACATGACTTGAGCATTCATTGTCATATTGCTTTGCATGATCGTAAGATAACTAGCATGATGTTTTCATGGCTTGTCCATTCTTTGATGTCATTGCTATGCTAGATCATTGCACATCCCGGTACACCGCCGGAGGCATTCATATAGAGTCATATCTTTGTTCTGGATATCGAGTTGTAATATTGAGTTGTAAGTAAATAAAAGTGTGATGATCATCATTATTAGAGCATTGCCCAGTGAGGAAAGGATGATGGAGACTACGATTCCCCCATAAGTCGGGATGAGACTCCGGACTTTACAAAAAATAAAAGAGGCCAAAGAAGCCCAAATAAAAAAGAGGCCAAAGAAGCCCACCAAAAAAAATAAAAAAACACACAAAAAAATAAAAAAACAAAAAAAACAAAAAAATGAGAGAAAAAGAGAGAAGGGGCAGTGCTACTATCCTTTTTCCACACTTATGCTTCAAAGTAGCACCATGTTCTTCATATAGAGAGTCTCTTGAGTTATCACTTTCATATACTAGTGGGAATTTTCATTATAGAACTTGGCTTGTATATTCCGATGATGGGCTTCCTCAAATGCCTGAGGTCTTCATGAGCAAGCAAGATGGATGCACACCCACTTAGTTTCAGTTGGAGCTTTCATACACTTATAGCTCTAGTGCATCCGTTGCATGGCAATCCCTACTCACTCACATTGATATCTATTGATGGGCATCTCCATAGCCCGTTGATACGCCTAGTTGATGTGAGACTATCTTCTCCTTTTTGTCTTCTCCACCATCATATTCTATTCCACCTATAGTGCTACGTCCATGGCTCACGCTCATGTATTGCGTGAAAGTTGAAAAGGTTTGAGAACGTCAAAAGTATGAAACAATTGCTTGGCTTGTCATCGGGGTTGTGCATGATCTGAATATTTTGTGTGGTGAAGATGGAGCATAGCCAGACTATATGATTTTGTAGGGATAACTTTCTTTGGCCATGTTATTTTGAAAAGACATGATTGCTTTATTAGTAGGCTTGAAGTATTACTGTTTTTATGTCAAATGATAGACTATTGCTTTGAATCACTCGTGTCTTAATATTCATGCCATGATTAGATATGTGATCAAGATTATGCTAGGTAGAATTCCACATCAAAAATTATCTTTTTTATCATTTACCTACTCGAGGACGAGCAGGAATTAAGCTTGGGGATGCTGATACGTCTCCATCGTATCTATAATTTTTTATTGTTCCATGCCAATATTCTACAACTTTCATATACTTTTGGCAACTTTATATACTATTTTTGGGACTAACATATTGATCCAGTGCCCAGTGCCAGTTCCTGTTTGTTGCATGTTTTTTGTTTCACAGAATATCCATATCAAACGGAGTGCAAACAGAATAAAAACTGACAGAGATTTTTTTTTGGAATATATATGATTTTTGGGAAGAAGAATCCACGCGAGATGATGCTCGAGGGGCCCACGAGGTAGGGGGCGCGCCCCAGGTTGTCAGGCGCGCCCCTGACCCTCGTGGCCACCCCGTAAGGTGGTTGGTGCCCTTCCTTCGCCGCAAGAAAACTAATTTCTGGATAGACATCGTGTCAAAATTTCATCCCAATCGGAGTTACGGATCTCCGGGAATATAAGAAACGGTGAAAGGGAAGAATGTGAGAACGCAGAAACAGAGAGAGACAGAGAGACATATCCAATCTCGGAGGGGCTCTCGCCCCTCCCGTGCCATGGAGGCCATGGAACAGAGGGTAAACCCTTCTCCCATCTAGGGAGGAGGTCAAGGAAGAAGAAGAAGAAGGAGGGGGGCTCTCTCCCCCTCGCTTCCGGTGGCACCGAAGTGCCGCCGGGGGCCATCATCATCACCGCGATCTACACCAACACCTCCGCCATCTTCACCAACATCTCCATCACCTTCCCCCCTCTATCTACAGTGGTCCACTCTCCCGCAACCTGTTGTACCCTCTACTTGAACATGGTGCTTTATTCTTCATATTATTATCCAATGATGTGTTGCCATCCTATGATGTCTGAGTAGATTTTCGTTGTCCTATCGGTGGTTGATGAATTGCTATGATTGATTTAATTTGCTCGTGGTTATGTTGCTGTCCTTTGGTGCCCATCATATGAGCGCGCGCGTGGATCACACCATAGGGTTAGTTGTATGTTGATAGGACTATGTATTGGAGGGCAAGAGTGACAGAAGCTTCAACCTAGCATAGAAATTGATGCATACGGGATTGAAGGGGGACCAATATATCTTAATGCTTTGGTTGGGTTTACCTTAATGCACATTAGTAGTTGCAGATGCTTTCTAATAGTTCTAATCATAAGTGCATAGAATTCCAAGTGAGGTATGACATGCTAGCAGTAGCCTCTCCCACATAATACTTGCTATCGGTCTAGTAAAGTAGTCAATTGCTTAGGGGCAATTTCGCAACTCCTATCACCACTTTTCCACACTCGCTATATTTACTTTATTGTTTCTTTATCTAAACAGCCCCTACTTTTTATTTACGTACTCTTTATTATCTTGCAAACCTATCCAACAACACCTACAAAGTACTTCTTGTTTCATACTTGTTCTAGGTAAAGCGAACGTCAAGCGTGCATAGAGTTGTATCGGTGGTCGATAGAACTTGAGGGAATATTTGCTCTACCTTTAGCTCCTTGTTGGGTTCGACACTCTTACTTATCGAAAGAGGATACAATTGATCCCCTATACTTGTGGGTTATCAGTACTCACGGTTGCTTTGCTCCCTCTTTTCCCCCTTTCCTTTCTTCTTGGATGTCGCAACCAGATGATGGAGTCCAGGCTCTAGAGGATCCCGAGGATGTTTCTACGTGGAGTTCGGCTTCGAGGAGTAGTTAGGAAGTCCCGGGTAGGAGGCCTCACCTTTTCGATTGTTGCTACTTTTGTGCTAGCCTTCTTAAGGCAAACTTGTTTAACTTATGTCTGTACTCAGATATTGTTGCTTCCGCTGACTCGTCTATGATCGAGCTCTTGTATTCGAGCCCTCAAGGCCCCTGGCTTGTAATATGAAGCTTGTATTATTTTAATTTGTGTCTAGAGTTGTGTTGTGATATCTTCCCGTGAGTCCTTGATATTGATTGTACACATTTGTGTGTATGATTAGTGTACGGTCAAATCGGGGACGTCATAGGTATGAAGGAAGAAGTACTATTGGATTTAAAGGAGATGTAATGTTGGAATATGGAATGATAATCCTCAGAAGGATGAGTTAAACTTGTACAAGAGTTGAAGTGGGCCATAACCCACAGGCCCAGGAGTTAATAAGAAGCAAGCACACTCTAGCTGAAGGAAGATATTTCGGAAGAAAACTCTGAGTTAATCAGCTGACATTTTTAGGAGGATACGAAAACCTGAGGGTTGTGAAGACACGTTAGATGTCTTGTTCAGCTTGCAGAAACAACGGATTTATCCGAACTCAGTTCGTTGACAAGAGAAATTCTGCAATGCTTGTGAGTATGCCCATGTGTTAGAATACGTGATTTGATGTCTGCATATGTAGTAATGGTTCAAGTACGGGATGGATTGGCCCCCATACCGGAGACTTCTATCATGAACTATCATATGTTGATGGAAATCAGAGAGCCTTGAAAACCTTAGAAGAGTGTCGACACGTCAAGCCATAAAACCATAGAATGGTAGAACGATGGAACCCTTTACAGGCAACGATGCCAATCGTAGGATATACGGTGAGATTCAACCAAAACCATTTTCGGTAGGAGAAACCATACATGGTTGACCACCATGAGAATTTTGATAGTTATTTAGTATTGGCGACAGACCAGTCAGCTAAGAAGACCCAATCTTGGAAGAACCTCACCAGGATGAAAGGAAACGTGTTTGAGGAAAAGGTTATGCCCTTACCGGAAGAGCACCAGTGAAAGAATTATTCCGGAGAATATGAGAAGGCCGACGCCGTCAACCCAAATGATGGACTGCATGAATTTTGTCAGAACCATAGCCTTGCTTTTAAGTGTGGTAGCACCCTAGACCTCTCTGGTCGATGGATTTGCTGGAAGACCCCCAAACCCTAACCTTTTCTTACTAGCCTCTTCGAATCTCGAGGACGAGATTCATTTTAAGTGTGGTAGGTTTGTAACATCCCAATATTCTAAATTTTGGAATGTTATATTAATTAAATAAATATGATTGTATGCTTGATTGTTTGTTTGAAAGTGAGTGGAATTTGAAAAAAAAATCAAATGAGAGGGAATAAAATGACTTTCCCAATTTTTTCCATTTTGAATCCCTATCTAATTTTAAGTTTGCATCTTGTCAAAAATACTCTGATAAAAAAATATGAGAGGCGGAATATGACACTCCAAAAAAATCAGAGACAATGTTTGACAATTTATTTGAAACTCAAATTCCCTTTCATTTTGGAGTTGTTGCAAAAATATATTTTTAACAAATTATTTCATTTCGTCATGAAAATATGTTCATGTTTTAGAAAATCTTTTTCTGAAAATTTTGGTATATAATGTGTCTATATAAAATATTTTGTTTTTCTTCAGTTTATTGGTTTTCCTCGCTGTTAAAAGGCAGAAAATGTTTTTTATACGACCGGCCCAGCCAGCAGGCCAAGGCCCAGCCCAACGCTAGCGCTAGGGCTAGCGCACCTGAGAGGAAGTCCCATGAGCCGCCACCACCCCTCCATTTCATGATCTCTCTCTCCCTCGTTTTTTTCTTTCTTCTTGCTCCTCATGGAAGAAACACAACAGAAGATTGCCATGCGCCCGTGACCACGATCTCCGGAATCCGATCCCTGAAGTTGCCCCCTGCCTCAAGAATATGTCCTATAAATACTTGGCTAGTCCCTCTCCCAATTCCCTTTGAAAACCCGCACCCCAAACCCACCATATCACACGCCGTCTTCGTTCCGATCTCTCCCTCTACTCTTGGGTTCCCCTCACCATTGCGCACCTCATTGACATATTTTCGGTACCCAGGTTCAACTGGAGCCACTGCCTCAAGCTCGCAACGCCGCCGGAGTTCATCCAGAGCACGAGAGTTTACAACAACGCCCGCTCGACCCCGACGTCTTCTCGCCTCACCTTCAACAGAAAATCGGATGCCCTCGCCTCTCTGCATTGCCTGGACATCACAGCCCAGGTTGTCGTCAACTAGAGCCGTCACCACGCAGAAGCCTTCTTCCCTGCCTATGTTCTGCTCTTCTCTGTAAGTCATGCTAGCGTCTAGCTCGTTAAAAAAATGATTCCTAGATTTGTTTGTTTCCTCATCGGTTTTCTTCGGTTAGGTCGAACCGGTACACCAGTTTCCTTTGTTTATATGCATGTTAGCGGTTCAGTTATACTACAGTCGAGCGTAGCTTAGTTACAAAACGCACACCCCGTAGGCCCAGTTATAGCCCGCTACGTTGCTAGCGCATGATCTGCTTTTTTCGTTTCTGTATTTTTTGTTTTAAATTCGGTTTTGTTTTTTTATATCTTTAGATCTACAACTCCGGTTTTGATGATTCTTTTTGCTGCGGATTCAAAAAAATCCCATCTATCCAGAGAAACCAACGAAAATTATGTTTGAACTTTTTAAATTTCACATTCAAACAGAATTTTCACAAACACTAGATTGCTAATAGCTTTTATTTAAAAATATCTTTTTGATTAATTCTTTTTGCTAGTGATCACTTGATCTTTTGTCTAAACAGTAGGCTTTTTCAAATTAGTTTTTGTTTATTTAAAATTAGTATTTTAGGCAAAATAGTATTGTTTTACATAGTTCAGTGTTATTTTTCTTCTCCCTTAGTATTTATTTGTTTTTAACTAAAATCCTTTTTGTCTTTTGACTAATTTAGTTTTGTTTCTGTTATTTAATAGTAGACAATTTTATTCTTATTTTAAAATTTTATTTTATTTACTTTTGTATGAAAATTTGTTTAGGTCATAGTTAGTGTTTTATAAAAGCTTTTTATTTGTTTCTTTTTGTAAATAAAATTTTATGAAAAATACTTTCTGTTAACTTAGTTGTTTTACATTTTATTTTCTGTTAACTTGTTAGTTTAGTGTTTTAATTACTGTTTAGTTTTTACTTACGGCAAAACTATGTTAGGTGTTTGTAGTAAAGTCGTAGACTTTCCTTAGTAGTTTTTTTGGTTTTACTTGAAGTTTATCTAGAGTTCATTTGAGTTTATTATTGTGTTTTCTTTGTTGACTTATTTGTTATTTCTGAGTGCTAGAATTGTTTGCTTATATGAATTCTATGTATGTTAATATAGATTTTCACCGGAGTGACGAATAATATCAAGTTATTTTTGAGAGCGCTATTATCTTCGTCAACTTACCAGGCAAGTTCACTTTGACCATGTTTTTTTGCATACCTATGTTTTATTTGCATGTAGTAGCACCCTTTCAATAATCCCTCCAGTAGTGATATTGATTTCTTGTAGTTTAGTAGAATGCATGATGTAGGAACCCATCACCCTGTTATGCCTGGGATGTTATTTATTTTAATGCTACGCTATAGTAGACGGGGTTGGTATGAGTGCTCGGGAGTGGTGTGAGAATGGAGGACTCTATGTCAATGACGACAACTTCATGGTGGCATCGGCAAGGACTGACTCTTTATGACCTCAAGACCTCAAGATTTCGAGACTCGAGACAAGAATTCAATACACACTACTGGGTGAAGGACAGTTGATGGGCACCCTGGAGGAACCAGTGGATGGCCGGGATGCATGGAGAAGCGCCATGACATCTTGCTGAAAGCTTCACCCAGACTCAAAGAGACGAAAGAATACTTCATGCCTGGAAGCTTACCTGTGCAACCGCAAGTCACTATGGGCTCTGGCTTGGTTGAACCTAGTGGTGACTCTGGCTGGGAAGGTGCTAGCAGATGTAGAACTACGGTAGGATTGGATGAGCACCGGACAGTGGTCAGAGGAACTCTTCGGAAGACCATGTTTCGGTCATCTTGTTCTCAAACACCCTGAAGTGCGAGAACATAAAAAGAGGGATCGAATCTTGCGGGTAAAGTGTACAAACCTCTGCAGAGGGTTAAAACCTAATCGATTAGTCGTGTCCCCGGTTACGGACAATTTGAGTATCTGGACTTGGATCTATCTCGGAATTCTCAACACCTGACTGATAATTTAATTGTGGGCAACTTATGATGATTTTGGTGATGAGACATCGGTTGGCGGAACCATGTCATGATAGGAAATTCTGTAGTATAGACTCCTAATATTCCTTTGATGTAGGGAAAAATAAAACCAGTTTTTATGCAAAAACTCAGACCCAGAGCCACAAAGCCATATTGCATGTAGTATAGTTTATCGTATGTTTTTTCTTACAGTGATCTTGCCGGTACATTTAATGTACTGACCTACACGGTTGCAACGTCTCATGTTGCAGATATGTTTCTTCCGATGAGTAAGAGTACGGTACAGGGTTACGGTCTACACTCAACCTGCCGATGGCGTTGATGGGACTCCACACCCGATTGTTTGTTTCCGCTGAGACTTATGAGGTATATATCAGTTTTACGTTATTTATACATGTGATTGCACTTTGATATATACATTGATGTACTGTGTGTGCCAGCATACCGATCCAGGGATGGCACAGATACACAGAGGCTTGACCGTCTGAGGTCGGGTCGCTACAATGCCACTCTTAAAGTTGATGTTTTTTCTGAGAGTGATAGAAATATTGAAGTAAAACTATAAAAGTAAAAGGCATAAAGAAAAGAAGTCTGGAATGTCCAGCTCAGGTATGAATGTCATATGAGTTATGAGATGTATATATTGTTGGTCAAGTAAAGTGTAGTTCTTGGGAAATATGATCAATTTGTTGATCACCGATTCTTCGGTATTGTGGTTAAAAGATTGATCACAAGGATATTGACTCGATTGCATATTATTGTGAATAGTTGCAAGAAACTTTGAACGGACTAAATGACCAACAAATAATGAGGTCAAAATATTTGATGGATTGTAAAAGGTTACAGTATTTCCATAAGCGTATTTCCTCTATATTTATTATCATAATTCATTTTAGAATTTTTACACTCTAGCCCATTGCATAGAAGTTGCAAGGAGGTTCTTCATGAGAGAACAATAGTTGTTCGATGCTATGAACAAAAGGTCGTATTCTTATTGTGAATAAGATGTATGTTATGAATATTGATAATAAAATTGTACACCCATAACACTGACGCTAAATGTTGCAAGACTAAAAGAATGCCACATCTGGGTGGCACTTCATTTAGTCACATTGGAGAAACTAGCATGGAGAAATTTCCATAGTGATGGATTTTGGAGTCATATGATTAAGAATCATCTGACACTTGCAACTTTCGTCCAAATAGTGAAGCAAAATATCATTCACGGGCCATAAAGAACGAGCAACAAAAATAAATTGGAAATATGCATATTGATGTATGTAGTCCAATAAGTATTGTTGCAAGCACTGAATTTATCTATCTTCAAGGTTGTATCAAGTAGATATTTGTATTTACTAATTGAGACATAAATCTGGATCTTTTGAAATGTTTCAAAAAGATTTTCAGAATGAAGTATAAATTTTTGTAACAAGAAAATTATGTTTCTACAATTGGATTGTCAAAAAGAATATTTGATTTACAAATTTAGCAAATGTGTGATGAGCTGTAAAAGAATTTTATAGCTTGTATCTACTAGAAACACTACTAAGAGTAGAGTGTTTTGAGTAGATGCAATTAAGCTATGTATGACATGGTGAGATCAGAGATGACATTGATTGTTCTGCCAATGTACTTTTAATGTGATGCTTTAGAGACTATGGCTTTTACATTGAAAAGAGCGCCATCAAATTAGGTGAAATAAGTGATACTTTGTAGGTTATCCCAAATGGTTGGGTATTCCTCTATCACTACGCCGTGGCAAAGTGTTTTTTCATAGAGTGCAGAAAGTTTGAAGAATGTTTTCTGCAAAAGAGTAAGTGGGAGGACAATGCAACTCGACAAGATTACAGAATCTTCGTGATCAGGTGAAAGAAAAGAAACACTAGAAGTGGTTCTAAATTTTCTTATCGCGACTGTCGGTTCAATATCCGGCGTATCTCGTAGTAGGGGTCCTAAGCTAGGCGTCTTGGAGCGATGGTAACATGGACACGGATTTTACCCAGGTTCGGGCCCTCTTGATGGAGGTAAAACCCTACGTCCTGCATTTGATTGTATTCATATGGGGATAGTACAAAGTACATGTGTCTACCACGAGATGGTAATGAATATGAGATATTGTCTATTGACTAGCCTGGCCTCGGTTTATATATGCACCGTAGGCCTAGGGTTTAGAGGAGTCCTTGTCTTGGGCGCCAAGTCTTGTGGAGTCTTCCTTGTATGCGGCAGGGGTTGTCCGAACTGGCCCATGAGTATGCAGCCATGGGGTCCTCGACCCAATCTAACTGATCGGGAGACGACGTGGTGAGTACCCCCTAGTCCAGGACACCGTCGGTAGCCCCCTGAACCGGTCTTCAAGTTGGGGACGCTCCTTGATTCTTCCGAACTATTCTTTGTCTTCGGTCGTCGGTCTTGAAAACTGGTTCAACAAATCTTCCCATCTTCTATCTTGAGGATTGCCGAGCTAAATCTGAAGATCTCACACGTCGGGTATCCGAGGAGCCCTTTGAGTCTTCGGCCTTTGTCAATGCCTTGTTATTTTTATGCCACACCTCGGGTTTGATGTTGTTCTCGGGCGGCAGCGTCCTCTTGCGTCCGAGCTCCAACGCCGGACTGCATTCGAGGTATCTTTTGTAGCCGAGCACCAACGCCGAACCGCTTTCCGAGCTCTAACGCCGGAATGTATCCGAGCTCCAATGTCGGACTATGTCCAAACTCCAACGCCGGACTATATCCGGGCTCCAACGCCGGACTATATCCGAGGTGTCATATCACCTTGGTTCAAAAAAGTCGAAGGAGTTTAGCCGAGCTAAATGCCGGAAATGCCCTCTATGGAGCCAGCCACTCACGCCTGAGCTTTATGCCGGACTGCTTCCGAGGTGGTGCACCACCCTGACCGTGGATCGATTTTTTGTCAATATTTTTGATTGGTGCAATTTATTCTCTACCGAGATATATAGCCAGTAGCCCTCAAGGTGTGTATTGGTCTAAAACCCGTGATGCGCCTGAAGGATGACGTAAGACTGTTGATCCCAGTAGCCGCTAAGACTCAGGTTGATTTGCAAAATCGGCTTGAGGATCAAGTCCTAGCTCGGCAGAATACTTCGGGACACAAAAAGTGGCGTGCTCAGTCCTCGAGACTCAGGTTGGGTGCGGCCGACCAACCCGAGGATCAAAATCTCCTCGGAAACTGAATTGCACTTAAAATTTTCCTGCATTGAACAGGCAATGCAGTAGCCCCCGAGACACTGGTCGGGTGGCAACACCAGATCAGGGGATCGATGTGCCCCTTTAATATTTGTAAATAATAAGCCCGAAGCCCAGTAGCCCCCAAGCCTTAATGCGGGCACGGGTGGCCGAATTAAGGATCGATATCCATAGTAAAATCACAAATTATGTGTAATGACTCTATGTATACAAGTACTTTACGTCATTAATGCTCGGATCCGCATTGTACAAAACTTTGTTGACCGACCATCGGCTTCCACCTCCTCGGCCAGTAGCTGAGGAGTGTTTGTCCTACTTTATAAAGCCTTTATGAGGGCAAAAGATTTACGACAAACAAGGCAATCTGGCCATACGGTTTTATAAACAAAGGTACCCAGAGAGATATGTTATATTACTGTTTAACATAAGAAATGTCTTCCAAAGAAAATAGTCCCGCTATTGGTTCCTTTCTTTGGGTTGTTATGCTAAGCATGATCATGAAACCTCAGCTCTAATGTAAGAGCAAAATATTGAGGATTTAGTTTGGGAGGCCAGTTACTAGCCCCCGGTAGTGTTCGGCGATATTCGAGGTCAAGCCGTAAACACTCCGGCCAATGTTATGAATGGCCCGTCATTTAACACAGTCATCGGATCGCTGACCAGTTTATGCTTATTGTGACAGTCAGTTTTCGGCTTTCTCCACTGAGGTGCTTAACCGTGTGAGATGGAAGCACAATCGCAGTAGTTCTCCCTTTGCACACCTAGCCGAACAAAGCGGAACGTAGGAGGCAAGCGCAGGAGCCGGGCAACCCAACTATTGACCGAAGACACAATTCGAACCCGGTGCATATATAGCAATATCAGAGAATGTTTTTGCCGAATATCTAAAGGTGTCCAGTGCTGCACTGCGAGACTTGTGCTGAAAACACACAAATAGTCTAAAAGTGTCGTAAGCTTGGAAAACCAAAAAACATCAGTAAAAACTTGACGTTCGAACAAGATCAAGTGTTCGGTGCCAATCCGAAAATTGGAAAAAAATTGTGCTTCTGTCGTGCTTTAACATGACACATCCGATCTCAAGACTTTACATGGGTTAGCCTACGGTTTCAAGCTCTTTATCCCAAAGGCGGAGTACTTCTCTGAGGTCAGTTTAGCAAACTAAACTCAAGCGGCTTTCAGAGAGAAGACATGCTATCCTTCTATTGACCATAAACTCGAGTCGAAAAAGGAGCGGTAGAAAAAGGATTTGCAACGACCAAGAAGAAAACACATTTACTATAAAATAGCTCATATAAATTATAAGAGCCCCCAAGTGACTTGGGTAAAAGAATTTTATGTATAGTGATTGTATGTACCGAAGTACTTATATCATATTTGTGTTCACCCGAACTTTAAATGTGTCTTAACCGACCGTCGGCTTCTCCCTCTTCGGCCAAGGGCCGAAAAGTGTCATGTACTCCACCTGTCGAGAGTATCGATGGTGTTTCCGATGACCAGGCAATCAGGCCATAAGGCTGTAATAGACAAAGCGCGCTCAGGGAACTTATGCTATATTAATGACGAAGTGTAAGAAGCATCTTCGAAGAAAATAGTACCCCCACCGATACCTTTCTTCGGTGCTCATTATTACTATGAGACTTGTGCAATAGATTTTTTGTACTCATGAGTTCCATTGTGTGCCGACCATGATTGAAAACAATAAGAGCGCTAGCTTTTGGCTTCACCCAGTCTGAGGTCAGAGCTCGGATGACCCAGTCGTGAGAATCGCAGAGGTGCTCCCTTTACTCCCTAGCCGAACAATCGGGAACGTAGGGGTAAGCACAGGAGCCAGGCAACCCAGCTTGCAAATCGCTTAGGTCAATATGGTGCATATTGTGGCGTAATACACGAACAAGGAACGAAGCCGTACAAGTATAACCATATGCAAGATGAAAAGCTCCATCAAGGGAGCCCCCGAATAAATGGGGTATTTGAATATGCGCGTCACAAACAAAGTTTTGACAAGGAACTTTGTCACAAACAACTTTGTACCCAAAAGTATAATGCTTGGTCGAACCAAACAAAATTTAAAACTGGGAGTTTTTGAGCGTCAAAGCGACTTAGCTGGTTAATGTGTTCGTCATCGATGACACGGTACAAGCTTGGTGCGGGACAAGGTCTCAGCCCCCAAGCCCGATGTGGCCAAGCGAAGAGCTCGGCGCTCCGAAGTAGCAACATGGACGGCCAATGTGGCGAGCTGGAATCCCAGTCCGACCGAGGCGGTGGAGCAGGCCGGCAGTGTGACGCCGAAGTCTCCGGCGTGGGTTAATGAAGTGATGACGAAGCCCCGATCCAGCCGAGGTGATATGGTATGTTGGTACACCGAGGTGACAGTGCTGCCCAACCCGGATCGTTTATCTGTGCATAGAAAATAGTGCAAGCGGGAGAAAATAGTGATAATAATAATAATAAAATGTTGCATAATTAATAATTTGTGCAAATTGAGTAATAAAAGAAATATGACCTGGCACTCGATGAGGCAGAGCTCTCTCAACGATGCCGAAGTCCCCGAGGCAACCGAACACGTCGGTATGGCAACACGACCAACAAGGTGATCACGCGAGCCGATTTACGTCGATTGGGACGACGACGTCGGCTTGCCGAAGTGACCGCGTGACGCAGTCGAAGTTGATTACCTACACATGTAAAATAGTGTAGTCCAAAAATAAAAAACCTTCTACTTAATTGACATAAGTGAAGTAAAAAATTAAATATATATGGCCTGGGCGACAAGGTCAGCCCGGCAGAGTGGCAATGCAGAAAAGTTGACACAGGGACACGCGCTGAAGCGACACAATGACTTGGTCGACGCAGGCGGGACGACGACATCGGCTTGCCGAGGTGTTGGCGTGGCCCAACCTAAATAGATTGCCTCAGTGACAGCGAGACGCCGGCTAGACCGACGTCGTGCACAAGTGTCGACAAGATGCCCCTGAAAAAATAATGCATTGCAAAATGACAGAAAATATTCTGTGTGCAATAATTTTGGGAGCTAACCTAATAGTTAGGAAAAATAAAACCTGTGATTATCTTGCGTGGTCGCGATGAACCGAAGAGCTTGCGTTTAGGCATCATGTAGTAGTTGGAGATCGATGGAGAGTCAGCTGCTCTTGTACGGCCGCCGAATTTGTTAAGCCGGATACACCTCAGCGAGGAGATTGCAACATCTTGGAGATCGTGTTGCATTTAGACTGATAATACTAATCAACAAACTGATCAACTTTCCTGATGCTCCATGTGGAGTAAATTCTCTTTTACGGGGACAATGCTAGTAGCAGGACATCTTCGGCCGGTAGAGGAAAAAGTGGCGACGGATCATCTCCGATTTGACCACCAGTTGTTGGAGATTACACCAAAAGGTTGGAGAGGGCCAGCCAATGGAGCCGAATTAAAGGAATCAAATCTCCCTGATGCTGCCCGCTACCCGACGGGATTACCGTGCTACAAAACTAGTAAACTAGGCAATTTAGGTTAGTACAGTAGTACTCTGTAGGTCTATGCGCTTTTTTTAAAACAAGTAGCAAAGGACCAGCGGCCGAGACTGAGATTAATTAAAAGGGAAGGAAAGAGAATTCCCTGGAAGCATGCTCCATAGAGACAAACTCTCACCGGACCATGTTGATGTCTCGTCTGAATCGCCGCCGACCAGACCAATTTTGTTCCTTTAACCATTTTTCATTGACCCACGCAGTAAATCCTCAACTCTAGGATGCCACCGCATGAGCATACTTCTTCAGGAATTTCCACGGTGCGCAGGTACTCGTAATAACCGCATCAGAGTCTGGATCCAGCGTATTACAAGGCGACTATACGGTCACCGTCATTAGAATTTTCTAGATCATGGATCCTGATCAAAGCACGACATGAAAGCAATGACTTGCAAAAAAGGCGACTTATGTAGAACAGATCTAATTGAAAAAATATCACCTGATTGTCCCATGAATCCGCGATGATTGCCCAGCAGGCTCTCAATGAAAGCACCAATGTCGGTTTAATATCCGGCGTATCTCGCAGTAGGGGTCCTAAGCTAGGCATCTTGGAACGATGGTAACATGGACACGGATTTTATCCAGGTTCGGGCCCTCTTGATGGAGGTAAAACCCTACGTCCTGCTTTTGATTGTATTCATATGGGGATAGTACAGAGTACATGTGTCTACCACGAGATGGTAATGAATATGAGATATTGTCTATTGACTAGCCTGGCCTCGGTTTATATATGCACCGTAGGCCTAGGGTTTAGAGGAGTCCTTGTCTTGGGCGCCAAGTCTTGTGGAGTCTTCCTTGTATGCGGCAGGGGTTGTCCGAACTGGCCCACGAGTATGCGGCCATGGGGTCCTCGGCCCAATCTAACTGATAAGGAGACGACATGGTGAGTACCCCCTAGTCCAGGACACTGTCAGCGACTGATACAGAAGCCTCTACATAGGATATAGAGACTTTGGTCGAACATGCAGTTGAACTATAATACACAGAGAAGCGTTGATGGGCCCTCACTTTGGAATTGGCTACGCCAAAATAATCCTAGATAGTACCCATACACATAATTCAAGTTTAGAACTTGATAGACCCTCTAAAAGACTAAAAGTCTAAACTGTAGTGATGGATCTATAAATTGACAAAGATAAACATATATTATACTGCTTGACTTTTTTAAATGGTTTATGACAAGATCAAGGAGTTGATTATGACAAGATTGTCGCATCATAATAATACTTAAAATCAGTTTGGATTAAGCTAACAAGTACTAAATATTTTAGCTATGAGATATAACAGATGGATGTAAAAAATGATCCCCATAAGATGGAAATAGAACCAAGGATGTATATTTGATATAGTCCAAGGTAATTTTCTCGATCCATAGGATGCTAGTAAGTGTGCAAACTTCAAGAGATCCAGTGATGATTTGAAGCAAGCATAGTGGAGTTGGAATCTTTGTTTTGATGAATTGATCAAATAATATGATTTCATTGATAGAAACAAAGATGCTTGTATTTACAAGAAAGTAAGTGGGAGCAAGATAATATTTCTAAACACTATGTGTGCTTGACACATTGTTGATTGGAAATTGTATAAATTTCTTGGCACAACTTAAGACTTTATTGAAACTAGTTTTTCAGTAAAGTACTTAGGCAATATAGTCCTTGTATTTGGCATGATAATCTATAGAGATAGTAGTGTCTAATCAAGGCTTAGCCAAAATACATATTGACAAAGTACTAAAACAGTTTAGTATGAAAAATGCCAAGAAGAATTTCTTGTCAAAGTCACATGGAAGGAGTTCTTAACAAGAATCAGTATCTTGAAATACTAACGAGTGAAATACATGATTTCAATCACACTTGTGTTACTTCCATGGTATGTAAATAACTAGATATGTCCAATTACTCCAAGTAAGTTGTGAGTACAGTTACCAAAAATGTCAAGTTGATCATATGACAACTATGAAAATGTCGTTGAGTACTGACGACATGTTTCTCGCATACGGAGAAAATGAAGAGATTGGTGTAAGGAGTTTACATCAATACGTGCTTGATGTAATCAATACAACAACAAAAATCTTCAATCATTGCTCCAAGCGAATTTTAGTTTCAATTAAATGATTTATGGTGGCACAGTAAGTTGGAATTGGTCCAATAAAATTACCATGGTGGATTCTATAACAGAATGCTGAGTATATTGTTGCTTTAGAAGCAACAATAGAGGGTGATGAATCAAAGGTTCATTTATGGACTTAGTATATTTTCTAGATGATTGTGCAAACATAACATTGTTCTCATATAGTGGTTCTATGGCTCAATCTAAGGAATCAAAGGTCTTGCTAGTGATTCAATATATACTAAGCTTGTTTCACAAAAAATATGAATTCATGTGAAAGCATGACAGATGCATAGAAATGCAAATGATGCACATAGATCTGAAGTTGTCGGATTCGATAGGACGAAGCCTATACCACAAGCAAAGCATGGATTGACACCGGATTGCCATCTATTATATATAAAAAGTGCTTTACGAATTTAAGGACAAGTAAGATAAAAGATAAATAGGCTAGAAATTACCACAAAAAATAGAAACATCCGACCATTCAATCAATAGACAATTTTTTAATAACCGTTAGATTATATTTAACTTCAAAATTTTACCCACCATTGCCATTACAATGGAATAACACGTCGTTCCCATGCCTCTTACCTTTTTTCCTTTAAAAAAGGTAAAATATCCTACCATCAAATCTGATAGACCATCCATTACTTCCCACAAACTCTCCTACCCCGTACTTACAACCACACCATCACCAAAAAACCTATCTAAACTCTAGATTGGCCGCACCATCATCTTCCGCATTGCCTCAATATTCCAGCCCTACCTCCTTACTCCTCTCAGGTATGCAAAGAAAAGGAGGACAGACTGGTAGATATGGATGGAAGGTATAGGCCGACCCCTCCGACTCCGAGGTGGCTCAGCATCAGTGCAACGCCAAAGCCAAGGTAGGTACTTGATCGATTCTACCATACCATCCAAGTGTAATGGGTCCGATCTAGATCTGGGGAAGGAGGAGTTGGTAGCAGGGAGGAAAGGAAGGAGGCCGGAGAAGATCAGCTTCTCATAGGATATTCGGTTACAATAATTCTTGATGCCCTGACTCACTCAACGCACACCTCATATAACACCAGCCCGGCACGCAGGCCAGCTCGCTCACACACTTTCACTCACTGCCTGGCCCACTCTTCAGCGTCTTCTTTTCCTCCTGCTCGCCTGATTCGCTGTTCGCTGGGCCCCCAAGGTCAGAGCCCTTGACCCCGTCGTAGCCTGCTATACTGGTCGTGACATTCTCCCCCCTTGTAGGCCGCCTTTCCCCTAAGGCGGCGTAGCTGGAAACGCCTTCTGCAACTGGTCCGGGTCCTCCCATGTCGCCAATGACGACGGAAGGCCATCCCATTGCACCAGCACCTGCGCTTGGTGTTCGTCGTGCTTTTGGACGCCCTTCCGTTCCAGAATGCGTGTGGGCACGTGCTCCGCCTGCAGGACCGAGTTAGTCGGTGGTAGTTCAGCACTTACCGGAACTGTGGCTCCCAGTGCTTGTTTCAGCAAGGAAACGTGCACCACCGGGTGGATCTTGCTGGTGGCTGGCAGGTTCAAACGGTATGCTGCCACACCAATCTTGGCCTGGATCGTGAAAGGTCCGTAGTACCGGAACGCAAGCTTTTGGAATGGGCGCTTGGCTACCGAAGTCTGGATGAAGGGCTGGAGCTTGAGCAACACTTTGTCTCCCACCTCAAACGAACGATCCGTGCGGTGCTTGTCTGCCTGAGCTTTCATCCTATCTTGTGCTTTCTTGAGTTGTTGATGTAGGTGCTCCATCAGAACCTCCCATTCTTGTAGCTAGGCTGCCAGATCTAGAACGGTGCTCTCATCCACCTGAGATATGCCAAACTCCCTAGGCAAGTGTCCATAGATCACCTCGAATGGAGTACGTCCCAGAGCCGAGTGAAAGCAAGTATTATACCAGTATTCTGCAAGGGCTAGCCATCGCGCCCAATTCCCCGGGCATGAGTGCACTGAGCAATGCAAGTATGTTTCCAAGCACTGATTCACCCGCTCCGTCTGCCCATCCGTCTGCGGGTGATACGATGAACTCATGTTTAACTCCGTACGGCAAAATCGGAACAGCTCTTGCCATACCTGATTCGTAAAGATCCGGTCCCGATCTGAAATGATTCCAAGTGGTAGTCCGTGCAGTTTGTAGATCTCTTGAATGAACACCTTCGCCACGTCCAATGCTGTGAAGGGGTGGGCAAGAGGGATAAAGTGAGCATACTTCAAAAATTTGTCGACTACAACCAAGATGGTGTTGTAGCCCCCAGACTTGGGTAGTCCTTCGGTGAAGTCCAAGGATATCACTGCCCACGGTTGCCGAGGAATGGAAAGCAGCTGCAACAGTCCAGCCGGCAAAATGCGTTCCGTTTTTGCTTGCTGGCAAGTCATACACTGCTGCACCAACTGCTTGACTTGCTGTTTCAATCCCTTCCAAGCAAACAAGCGCTTCACTCTGTTGTATGTTGCATGAAACCTTGAATGCCCTCCCACTGCACTGGCATGCAGCGCCCGGGTGATGTGCATTTGAGTCTCTATGTCTGCCCCAATCCACACGCGCCCTTTGAACCGAAGGATGCCACTGATCAGTTTGTAGTCTGGCTCACTGTCCAAATCGATTGCCATGCGGGTGAGGAGGTCCTTGGTCGCTTGATCCTCATGATAACTGGAGCGAACTGCTTCCAACCATGCTGGTTTGCACACAGACAGCGCTGAGAGGGATGGTTCTTCCATGTGAGTCCGACGGGACAAGGCGTCCGCAACTCGATTCAGCATCCCAGCCTTGTACTGGATCGTGAACTGCAGTCCCACTAACTTAGTGAAGGCTTGTTGCTGGATTGGGGTATTGAGTCGCTGGTCCGTAAGGTGCAGGAGACTCTTCTGATCTGTTGGGACGATGAATTCAGCATGCTGCAAGTACGGGCGCTAATGATCAATTGCCAGTAGCAGCGCTAGGCACTCCTTCTCGTAGGCAGAGAGTCCCAAGTTCTTGGGTGCCAAATCCTTACTCAGGTATGCAATGGGGTGAAAATCCTGCATCAGCACAGCCCCTATTCCCAGTGCGCTAGCATCCGTCTCCACCACGAAGGTTTTGGTAAAATCTGGCAATGCGAGGACCGGCGCTTCCATGAGTGCTTTCTTGAGTGCACCAAACGCAGCATCTGTCGTCAGTGTCCACACGAAAACAACACCTTTGCGTAGCAAATCAGTGAGCGGTTTGCTCAGCACCCCAAAGTTTCTGACGAACTTGCGATAGTACCCAGCGAGACCCAAAAATCCTCGCAGTTCTTTGACTGTTTCTGGGACCGGCCAACCTTGGACTGCTTGAACTTTGCTGTCATCGGTGGCTACCCCTTCTTGACTAATCACATGCCCCAAGTAATGGATCCTCGACTGTGCAAACATGCACTTGGATCATTTCGCGTACAACTTATGCTAATCCAGCCGGCACATGACTTGCTCCAAAAGTTGTGCATGCTCCTCCAAGGTTACCGAATGCACTAAGATGTCATCCATGAACACCAATACACCATGTCGCAGGAGTCGGGCCAGGACCGTGTTCATTCCCCCTTGGAAAGTGGAAGGGCCACCCGTCACTCCGTAAGGAAGAACGCGGAATTGAAAGTGCCCTTGGTGCGTCTTGAACGTTGTTTTGTGTTCATCTTCTGGAAAGAGCCGAATTTGGTGGTATCCCACTCGCAAATCTAGCTTGGAGAACCAACATGATCCTGGAGCAACTCATCAATAACTGGCATAGGATAGCTGGACTTCACTGTAATCGCGTTCAAATGGCGAAAATCCACACAGAAACGCCATGTCATATCTTTTTTCTTGACCAGGAGCACCGGAGAAGAGAAAGGACTGGTACTCGGAACGATTAGTCCCATTCACAACATCTCCTCCACTTGCTTTTCAATCTCATTCTTCTGCTCTGGTGTATAACGATAGGGTCGTATATTCACTAGTTTGGTCCCTGGCATCAACGGAATCGCATGATCCCACGACCTCCTCGGTGGTAATTTCGATGGTTCCTCAAACACCTGCGGGTATCGGTCGAGCACTGCTTGGAGGGAGGGAGTAATTTGTTGTTGATCATCAACTTCACTCATGTAAAGCAGCACCACATGCACAATAGAGTCATTGCATTCCATTTCTTCCAACTAGGATAGAGAAATCTAGGCTGGCTGTTGCATCTTCGGACACAACCCTTGCAGCAGCACTGTATTTCCCTTGTGCTGAAATGTCAGTGTCTTGCGCACCCAATCCACCATCATAGGTCCACTGCTCTCAAGCCAATCCATTCCTATCACCATATCGTAGCAGCCTAAGGATAGCACCCGCAAGTCAGTGGAGAATTCCTGCCCTTGCACCTCCCATTTGCACTGGGAAATGTAACCAGAACAGGAGAGCAGTCCTCCATCTGCTATCTTGACTGACACTGGAGCCATTGCCCGAACGCGATCCAGAAACTTGCCCACAATTGCCTCACTGATAAAGCTATGAGAGCTTCCCGAGTCCACCAATATCCACACCTCCTGTTCATCAATGTACCCCAACAGCCATACTGTCCGTGGCGTTGTCTGCCCTGTGGTGGCCAGTTTAGAGATAGACATCAGCTGCTCTTCTTCAGGTTTAGGGTTTTGCTCCTGACGCTCAATTTCTTCTGCCTACAATAATTCCAGCAGTTCCTCTACAATGTGCAGTTGAACAGTGGGGGCGCACTGGTGGCCTTGCCCCCATCTTTCCCCGCACTTGAAGCAAAGCCCACGGGTTCTGCGATAGTTTCTCAGTGCGGCGACTCGATCCTCGCCCCGAGCCGGCGGTTGTTCTGGCCGTCGTTCTGCCCCCCGGGCTCCGTCCAACCCCCGATGATCCTCAGCAACTGCTGGTGGTGCAGGAAGCAAGGCTCTCTGGGGCAGTGGTGCCAGCACCAGATGTGGCTGGCCCAGTGCCGGTGGCTGCTCCTGCCTCCGATAATCGCGCCGTGGCTGTGCGTCGAGTAGATCCTCCTGTAACAGAGACAAGTAATAGGCAGCATCGAGGTCTTTTGGACGATGCAAAACCACACCAGATCGAATATCTAAACGCAACCCATCTAAGAACTTGGTAGTAAAATACAGTGGATCAAACCCAGGATTGTGTGCTAACAGATTATGCATCAGCTCCTCAAACTGGGTCATGTAATCCGACACTGAACCCGTCTGTGATAACTGGGCAAATTGACGGAGTTGCACCTGATATTGGTCGCGTCCGAATTTGCTACAGAGTGCAGCACACAACTCTTCCCACTCTATTGTTTTCATCCCCGACTCATACAATTGCAGCCATCGGGCAGCGTTACCCGTGAAGTGCAAGGTCGCCACCCGCACCCACACATCTTTACTGACCCCATAAACAGCAAAATACTTTTCGCACTTAGTCTTCCAGAATTGAGGGTTATCCCCATCGAATTGTGGAAATCGAGCTTGGGCAGGGCCCAATGCGCGAGAGGCGCGTGCTGGGTGTGATATTCCTGCCCTTCACTCATCGACCCACGAACCAACTCCAGATCCCTTTGTACTGGATTATCAGAGAAGGAAGAAGGTAACACACCCTTGACCGGAGGCGGTACCAGGGTGGTGACCACCCCGTGAACCAAGCCCCCGGAGTCGTCGATCCCGCCGTGGCCAATTGGCCCTGAATGCTCCGATGCGACAGGCAGTGGCACCCGCGCGGTTCCTTCCTCGGTGGCCACCGGATCCGCCAGTACGGGGTGCAGCGCGATCCGACCCACTTGAGTTCGTAGCTCGTCGATCTGACCTTGCAGGTTCTGGACCGCCGGTCGCCAGAGCTCCAGCGACTGCTGGATCGCCTCCAACTTGGCGTCGTTGGCAGCACGACCCTCCTGGACTGACTGGATCAATGCTGCGAGTTGCTCCTCCATCACCGCCGTCTTGAGCGCCTGCTTGGTGGTGTAGCGCGGTCGGGGTACGCCGTCTCCAGGTCGGCTGACCTCTGATACCAACTGTAATGGGTCCAATCTAGATCTAGGGAAGGAGGAGTTGGTAGCAGGGAGGAAAGGAAGGAGGCCAGAGAAGATCAGCTTCTCATAGGATATTCGGTTACAATAATTCTTGATGCCCTGACTCACTCAACGCACACCTCATATAACACCAGCCCAGCACGCAGGCCAGCTTGCTCACATGCTTTCACTCGCTGCCTGGCCCACTCTTCAGCGTCTTCTTTTCCTCCTGCTCGCCTGATTCGCTATTCGCTGGGCCCCCAAGGTCAGAGCCCTTGACCCCGTCGTAGCGTGCTATACTGGTCGTGACACCAAGCCTATCCCTGGTCATTGCATGCACAGCCTTCTATTTTTGCTATTCAACTCTTTTTTGTTACCATAATTGTTCTATTCATCAATTAACAACACACATAGAAGCTGATATTTGATGCCAAAATATACATAAGCATCATCAAGTTGATTCTTCTGTCACATGCAATGTACATGAAAGGAGAATAACCATTAGACAATAAAATATTGGTTCCTGGCCATCAGTGTCCATGGACATCTCAGCCAATAGAATTTTCCACCTAAGGTTTTGATTACTGTGACTTTATTAATCAAACTTTGAAATAGCTATTTCCCGTCAACAATCACAGTTGTCCCATAAGCATCTTCTAATCCCTTTGCACCTGAACAAACAAATCTTAGTGCTCAGATCAGATAATTTTTATTATCTACATAGGAATAGTTATTTCGAGGTACCTGACAAATATCAAAATTATAATTGACCTCTTTGGCTCAAGGCCTGCATGACAGACATGGAGAACACAAGCAGTGTTCACTTGTGACACACTAAGCACTGTTTTCTTGATCTTAAACATTGGTGGTTGTCACCTCCTTTTTATTATCTATGGCCTAATCCTTACCTTTGATTTCTTCCAAACTCTATTCATTTAGTAAATGGCAAATGCATTTCAAGTATCTTGATTGTCTGCTTATGAACTACATAATATAAGCAGATAATTTTTATATAAAAACTGCATAATTAAAATGCGTCTCACTTCATGGTTACACTAGAACTGCTAGGAACTGACAACATTAAACCTTTTGGACTGCGGCTAAAGCATTCTGCATGCGATTCTGCCAGTCTCACTGTCAAAGTTCACACCATGCACATATACAATTGAAGGGATGAATAAATTAGGTCCTGCAACTGATAAACTATAGTCCACACAACACCGTCAAGCAACCTTGGCTAAACTCTAAAACTCCTCTCCTACTAACGGCACCTCCCTGAAAAACTTGACACAAGTCCTTTAGAGAATTTCACTATAACTGAAGTTTTGGACTAGGCCGGTTCTGAAAGTTTGAAGGATCGAACCATTACCCTATGTTATTCCAAGACCTGTGTCCACTCACCCGACCACCAGCCCGGCTTAATTGTCTTCACAATCATAGCAAACTTCAAGTATAAGCGAGATTTATGTTCTTTTGCTAGAGTAAGTTATTTACATTATGTAAGCAATTTTAAAGTTATTTATATAACTTTTTACATTACCTTTACATGGTGAAATTCTTTCAGTGGTGAGAAGATAGGGATCACTCTATGGGCAAAACTTTTTGCAAGTATGGTTACTAGAGGTTTTGCACAAACAAACGATCATCACTGTCACTACAAAATTTATCAGATAAAAAAAATTGAAGTTCAGAGTTCTCATCTTTAATTTATTTTGCATATGTTGCTCATCCTAATATTTAATTATGCAAATTTTATTGATATTACTTCTTCATTTCCCATATATACTTAAATTTATTTTAGTCTCAAAGAATTAAAGAAAGAGGCTTTTTTATAAAAACAATAGATGTGAAAAGGAGGCGTACTCAATTGAAGATGTAGATCTATAACATGTCTGATCCGCATAATCATTCCTGAAAATGAACACATCCTTATGATAGACCTTGTAACGCCCTCGATGCGGCTATATCTCCCACGTTTCGAAGCACGACTTAGAGGCATAACCGCATTGGAAGCAATGTCGCAAGTGAGGTAATCTTCACACAACCCATGTAATACATAAGGGAAAAGATACATAGTTGGCTTACACTCGCCACTTCACACAATACATGAATAAAGCATTACATCATCCAGATACAATCAGGGTCCGACTACGGAACCAAAATAAAAGAAGACTACCCCAAATGCTACACAGATCCCCGATCGACCCCAACTGGGCTCCACTACTGATCAACTAGAACAAAACGACACAAAGGACAAGATCTTCAATGAGCTCCTCCTTGAGCTTGGTTGCGTCACCTGCTCGGTAACATCGGCACCTGCAAACTGGTTTTGGAAGTATCTGTGAGTCACGGGGACTCAGCAATCTCACACCCTCGCGATCAAGACTATTTAAGCTTATAGGAAGGGTAAAAGGTATGAGGTGGAGCTGCAGCAAGCGACTAGCATATATGGTGGCTAACATACGCAAATGAGAGCGAGAAGAGAAGGCAAAGCGCGGTCGAGAAAGTATGATCAAGAAGTGATCCTAGAACAACCTACGTCAAGCATAACTCCAACACCGTGTTCACTTCCCAAACTCCGCCGGAAAGAGACCATCACGGCTACACACGCGGTTGATGTATTTTAGTTAAGATAAACTTCAGGTTTTCTACAACCGGACATTAACAAATTCCCATCTGTCCATAACCGCGGGCACGGCTTTCGAAAGTTCAAAACCCTGCAGGGGTGTCCCAACTTAGCCCATCACAAGCTCTCACGGTCAACGAAGGATATTCCTTCTCCCAAGACAATCCGATCAGGCTCGGCATCCTGGTTACAAGACATCCTCGACAATGGTAAAACAAGTCCAGCAACACCGCCCAAATGTGCCGACAAATCCCGATAGGATCTGCACATATCTCGTTCTCAGGGCACACTCAGATAGGTCAAGCTACGAGTAAAACCAACCCTTGAGTTGCCCCGAGGTGGCCCTGCAGGCTGCCCATTTCGAACCAACACTCAGAGGAGCACTGGCCCGGGGGGATTAAAATAAAGATGACCCTTGAGTCTGCAGAACCCAAGGGAAAGAAAAGGCTAGGTGGCAGATGGTAAAACCAATGTTGGGCATTGCTGGAGGAGTTTTATTCAAGGCGAACTATCAAGGGGTTCCCATTATAACCCAACCGCGTAAGGAACGCAAAATCCGGGAACATAACACCGATATGACGGAAACTAGGGCGGCAAGAGTGGAACAAAACACCAGGCATAAGGCCGAGCCTTCCACCTTTTACCAAGTATATAGATGCATTAATTAAATAAGAGATATTGTGATATCCCAACAATAATATCCATGTTCCAAACATGGAACAAGCTCCAATCTTCACCTGCAACTAACAACGTTATAAGAGGGGCTGAGCAAAGTGGTAACATAGCCAAACAACGGTTTGTTAGGACAAGGCGGGTTAGAGGCTTGGCTTAACAATATGGGAGACATGATAAGCAAGTGGTAGGTATCGCAGCATAGGCATAGCAAAAGAGCGAGCAACTAGCAAGCAAAGATAGAAGTGATTTCGAGGGTATGGTCATGTTGCCTGAAATCCCGCAAGGAAGAAGAACGAGTCCATGAAGAAGTCAAATGGACGTAGACGAACGGGTCCTCACAAACACGACATTACCGGAACCAACCCGAAGAAGAAACACCGCAAAGAAGCACACAACATAGTAAACAACCAACACATGAACATGGTATGACATGCGGGATGCGGTATGTGATGCATATGCATGATTTGCAAAGGAATGATTGGACCTGGCCTCAACTTGTAAATCCAAGAGTGTCACTGGAAAGGTGAGGTGATTTCGGTTGAAATCGATATAAAGATCACCGAAATCGGATGCACGGTTTGGAAATGGCAAGCAAAACAAATATGGCACCGGTCTGCGATAAACAGCAAGTAGCCATCTAAATGCATCAAGATAATTATGCCACAGCACTTAAACATGGCAACAAGATACATGGCAGGGATCCACTCATGATGCTTGACAAAAGATGAACACTGAGCTACGGCTAAAACACTCATTAACAGGTTCAAACAAGCGTGGCAAAAGTGCAAATGATAACAGGTTTCAAACTTAGTGAACTTAACACAAGTCTGGAATTTATCATCAGGAAGCACACTTTAGAGCATGAAAACTACATGCTACAGGACCTTAACATGGAAAAGCAAGGCATGGAATGAAGCTACTCAAAGCACTTAACAAAAGTCCCTTAATGACGTTGAGCAAAAAGGGATCAGAAAATACAATTGCAAGCATGTGAACATGGCAAAAACATAAACAGATCTCAGACTTAGAGAAAAACTGGAGCATGCAAATCAGTTAACGAGTATGCATGTTTACGAGCTCGATGCACTCACTACAGAGCATGGCATGACACACTAAGCATACACCCATCAAGAATACATGGCATAGGAGCTATACATGGCAAGAACAACAACATAGCATGCACGGATCAATAGCAACATCCTCGGCAAAAATCGCTAACAAGTCAACAATGTGCCAGGATTCACGAAATAGCAAAAGTAGAGCTCGATTGACTCAAGCTAGGGTGCTCCATAAATGAAAACAAAGACATGCATGGATAGAGCACCACAATGTTAACAAAACATCCTTATTGATCATCCTTAAAAGAGGCACGGATCACTAGGAAACAACATGAACATATGGCATAATGACAAAAATCAGGACAAGGACTTTGCAAGCTTGTGCTAGTCAGCATTACCGATTACGCTACTTTGCAAGCTTGTGCTAGTCACCACAAATATCACAAAAATACATGACAATCACCACTGTAAATATGGCATGGCATATAACAAAACACATGTAGAGCTCAGGGTCATAGCATGCACACATAAATCATGGCAAAAATGACAAAATGCCATTTGCTGAAACAAATCTGACAAATTACTCACATAGCCCTCTTCCAACAGCATTTTGGGCATCAATATGAGCTCAAATGAAAATTACGCAATGACACAAAATGATGTACTCGTCGAGACGAACATTCTGATATGCTACACGCACGAATCAGAGCAACGGTGACGGAGTTATGATGCGATGAAAAGTGCATAAAAATTACTAAGATCTGGGGACTTAGCCATATCACCTCGCGGAAAAAGTCAACCCGGGACGAGACGGAGCGGGACGGAGGGATCCGGGTCGCGGGACGGAGTGTTTGGATCGGGCACCCAGTGGATCTCGTCCACCCCCAACGAGAACTCACCGGAGTTGGCTGGAGGGACGCCGGAGACGGAGAAGGAGGCGCTGGGGCTCGCCGGAGTTGCCCCGGGCGGCGGATCCAGCGACCCAAGGCGGCGGCGCAGCTGAGGTCCGGCGGCGGAGCAGCTCGAGGCGGCGGAGACGGGCTGCGACGAGGTCGCGTGGTGGAGGCGGCGGCCGGCGGCGAGGAGGCGCAGCGGCGGCGGGGTGGCGCGCGGTGGAGTCGGCGGCGGCGCGGGGAAGGCACTCGGGTGGCGGCGGTCGGGCCAGGCGCGGGGCACGCGGTCGGGCCGGGCACGCCGGCCGTGGGCCCACAGGGCCGCGGCGACGCGGGGGAGAGAGAGGACGCGCGGCGAGGTGACGTGGAGGGCGTCGGTTGGTTGCGGCGGCGGGGTGAGCGACGTGGCGCGACACCATTGGACGGAGGGGCCTGGCCGATGGACATGTCCGGCGCGGAGATGTATGTCCAGTGGCGCGAGGACGAAGGGATCTAGGGTTAGGGGCGAAATAGACCCGGGGCTGAAATGGAGGGATCTATTTATAGAGGTAGAGGGAACTAGGAGAGTCCAAATGAGGTGCGGTTTGCGGCCACGCGATCGTGATCGAATGACCGATATGATGGAGAGGTCTTAGGTGGGTTTTGGGCCACTTTGGAAAGGTGTTGGGCCGCAACACACACGAGGCCTTTACGGTCCCTCGGTTAACCGTTGGAGTATCAAATGAAGTCCAAATGGCACGAAACTTGACAGGCGGTCTACCTGTAGTAAACCAAGGCCGCATGGCAAGTCTCGGTCCAATCCTAAAACGTTTAACACCCACACACGAAAAGAGGTAGAAAGGGACACCGGGTGACATAGGAGCACCGGATTGCAAAACGGACAACGGGGAAAATGCTCGGATGCATGAGACGAACATGTATGCAAAAGAAATGCACATGATGACATGATATGCAATGCATGACACGCAAGCAAAGACAAGGCAACAACAGCGAATAACTGGAGGACACCTGGCACATCGGTCTGGGGGCGTTACAGACCTGCACCTCTACTACTCGGATTTTCACTTTTTTGCTCCTAATATTCAATGAATGATTACAAACATGAGGACAAACACTTGGTAGAAACAACAAATAAATGAGATCAAAGAATTCACTATCTAAAGAAGTGCTCAAACTATAATAAAGAAAGGAAAGAAGTTGCTAATAAACAAATAAAACTATTTTTTAAAGGGGGTTACGCTATTAACCTACTGACTAGCAGCATCCATGGACTATGACCGTCGGAATCTCCATTGTACAGCAGGACTAAATTGCGAGGCCAGGATAGCAAAACTCGGTAGTGCTTTACACATATTCTGCTTCACTGCATCAAACATGGAGAGCCAGAACCGATTTCACTCAACTAATTATACATTATCGATTATGTACTTTAATGTACCATTATCCATTGTCTATTTGGGAATTTCTTACATAAGAGTGGTCCGTGCAGTACAAACCAAAAGAATTGGTCAGACAGAAACAAAGATTTATTAAAAAGAGCATGCGCCGCTACTTGCATACATATGAAGTAGATGGGTGTAGGCTTGAACGTTCGCTGGGGTAGAGGACATCTCAATCCCAGTGAACTAGATGGATGATACTGCCTTTTATGCATTATATATAATCATAAGTACATGGAAAAAGTACACTATAGACTACCTTCAAAATAATAACTGACTTACCTAGGCTAACAAGATATGAAATGATGGAGATGGTCAACTACTCCGCATAAGTACCGGGAAAATGCATCAACATTTGATGGAAATAGTTCAGTAATACCAAACATCGGAGATGGTCAACTACTCCGCATAAGTACCGGAAAAATGCATCAACATTTGATGGAAATAGTTCAGAAATACCAAACATCGACACTCTAACATCTGATATTTCAAGCTTAGTACAACAATGTTGAGAGCATCAGATCATCGTTATATGTCACATGTAGAATGCAATCAGACCTAATTTTACTACCCAGTTATTAAAATTAATTTGTCTTTGGAAATACTATTAAAACTATAGATAATCACAAATACACTAATTACTTCTTTAATTTGCTGAGGGGGCAAAAACTAATTAACAATTTGGCTTAAGCTGCGTTGGCGTCCAGACTTACTACTATCTCATTTCAATAGTAGCCAGTATACCATTTGTCACTATTAAGAAGTATCTTAAAGTATGGTTCAGTCATACAAAGACAGAAAAAAGAAAAAAGAAGAGGGGGAACCTGCAGGTGAAAGAATGCGACACTGAAGCCGGGTTGCGACTGTCGAAAATGAAGATGATGCATCGGCGTGCCCACTTGGGGATAACTACGATGCCTCCGGCCCGACGCTCGGGTACTGATAACAACCCAGGATCCCGACAACCACAATCTGCAGGAGCTAAGGGGAACGAGATCCACTCCTTCAATGCCTCAATTGAAGCCGGCGGCAATTGCGCCGTCGAGTACGACGAACTCGCATCCTCCCTCACGCAGCTGATATCAGGGCCCCGATACCCGTTGACGGCCCGGGAGATTGACGTGGCATGCGCATAGGCAAACTATGTGCAGTCCTAGCCACGAGGTGTGTGAGTGAGGACCACGAAGTAGGAGAGGAGACCGAGGGGAGCTTCGAGGTGATCCTCACATATGCGGTAGATCCAGGCTGGCTCATCCTTTTCCATGGCTGGGAGTGGGAGCTCCGGAGAAGACAAGGCTTTCTTTTTTGGGACAGGGAGAAGACAAGAAGACTCGAGAAAGGAGAAAATGAAGGGTCATGTTGGTGGTACCTGTAGCCGCACTACGTTTTTTTGGACGTGTACACATTGTACGTGTTGACACTTGACAGTCTGGATAGTTACATGGAACTTTGCCTAGGTGAAAAGATGAGCCAACGCTGGTACTACTTCCGGCGTAGTACATATTTAAGTTAACTCAGTCAAATGTCTATCAAATAAAGAGCCACCATGAATGGAAATCCCTTTTGGAGCTTGGCCTCTAGTGAGGCCTCCAAATTCAAATTTGAAATTTCATCGAAATTCATATTTTTAGATTTCAAAAAATTCTGAAAAAATATAGATATACAAGGAGGCATAACACACATGTGTGTAAATTTTCAGTTCAAAATACATTGAAATGAGGGCTGTGCAAAAAAGGCAAATCTGGGGCTATTTAACACATGATACTATTCATTCTCCCAAGCCATGAATTTGTCTTTTTTTGTATAGGTCGCAACTCAAGGTATTTCATCATGAATTTTTACAAACACGTGTGTTACATCCTTACATGCACGCATATTTTTTTCAAAAAAATTTGAACAATAAAATTTTGAATTTGAATTTTTCAAAAATAAAGGCCCCCATGGAGCTCGGCCTCCAAAACGCCTCTCTCCACCATGAACCATTTTAGCATATAAATGTTGTATTACAATTGAGACACTTATTTTGAAGCAGAGGGAGTATATCAAATTCAAGAAAATGAAAAATATGTTCATTGTCAATTAAAAAGAGAAGGTGAGACATAATTAATGAATATCACAAGTACACGCTTCTACACTAATAGGTTGATATGTCAATATATACATTTGGAAAATGCTACATATATAAATTGCACCCTAGGATTGTGAAAATTTAACATGTCCCTTTTTTACAATGTTCTCCCTGAAAATAAAAATTCAGCATGTCCATAGCAAGCAAGTACATGATTATATATATTTATATATCAATGAGAAAACAAAATTATACCTAATACAAAACTACAAAACTATGTTTACAAAATGCTCATAGTTGTGAACGTTCTCACATTTGGTTCCATTTTCCTTTAGATCAATTAAATAATGTGTTCTCCTGATATAACTTTATAAATTCCTAACCCGAACATCGGGCGGGCCACTTTACAAGTTGGTGTAAAAGTTAAAAGTGCTAGCTAAATTATTGACTCTAGTGCAAGTGGAAGATTGTTGGAAATATACCCTAGATGCAATAATATTGTATTACCATATTTCCATTATTCATAATTAAGAGTTTGTATTTCATTATATAACTTCTATGATCCTGGAATATGCGATTCAGTGGAAAACTCATATGGACGTGTGAAATGATGAACGGTAAACAGTAGGTTCCTGATCTCGCCTCTAAGACTGGCTCAGGTGTTGTTGGTGATCACGTTTCCTGGACCTTAGGATATTGTAAGTGTAACGATAGTCCTAAAACAACATTGAGGGTATGACGTTAGAAGAATGATCATATTGAATCGACCCAAACTTGTTTGTTATACTTTGTGATTATATCGTCTGAAATCATTTGTTGTAACATGGAGTGTTAGCATGTCCTTTAGTTCCTCAGACCATGATAGTGTCTCGGTCACTTCCTACCAGACGGTGGACTTTGGGGTTGCTCAAATGTCATCTGTAACAAGGTGATCATAACGACAACTTTCAGGCACACCGGAAAGTTTGACAAGTGACCGGGTAGCTCGAGAGTGGGATCTACTCCGACAATGGAGAGATATTATTCGGGGCCTCTCAGTGCGATGACATCCATCGTTGTCTGGCCAGACACAAGTGCCTATGTCATGGGGATGCCGGAACACGTCAACGAGAAAGATGAACAAAACCGATAACGAGAGCAATGCCATAGTGATCATGGTGATGACTCAGGATGATACCGATGCACACCGAGTTTTGATAAGTATCCTGAAGTAAAGGCAACATCACATGATAATCAAAGGTTCACTCAAACATCATTCGTGTAATCACAGGGACCAATATGGATGTCCACGGTTTCCCTATCGGTCATTGAATGAAGGGGTTTCGTTCATGTCTATGATTTACCGAACCTACGGGGTCACGAGCTTAAGGTAATCATGATCTACTGAGTGTTAGTGTGACGGGAGTGATGAGAATATATTTATAGAATTGTTTCATTAATATCTGGAATAGTTCCTAGAGGTTCCGGAAGCATTTCGTGGTCACCGGAAGGGTTTCGATGAATATCGGGTAATACCGGGTATTACTGATTAATATATATAGGTGGAAAATGTTTCCAGGGATGTTGAATTATATATAATGCTCTAAAAATGTTTAGAACATTTCATATTTAATTTAAATATGAACGGGCCTAAAAGGCCAAGAGGTGGAAGGCAACTTGGGCCAAAAAGGCCCAAGTGGGAAGGGGAGGAGTCAGACTCCTCCTCCCCTTAAATGGCGTACCAAGGGGGACTGCTTCCCCTTGGTGGCAGCCCTCCATCTTCCTTCCAACCTATATATACTAGGGGATTTGCTCCTTTAGGCATTCAAGTTTTGGAGCCTCCCCTAGTTGATCTAGTTCTAGTTCCTGTTAGTCCTAGTTGACTAATTAGAGATGGCCCTAGCCACCTCTAATCCCCATAATTAGAAGCGTTGTGTGGTTCTAATCTCATCCCTTTAATTCTCCGGCGATGATTAGCTCTAGACGGTGAAGCGCTGCCAGATCATGAAGAGTGTACGCTTGCAACCGAGTACAGGGGCCGTGCTTTCGGTCTTCTGTTTGAGGGATTATTTGTGGGCGATTTGTGGGATCGTTATCAACACTCGAGGGACTCAAAGTATGATCTACACCAACTCGTCTACTTCTATTGCACTCCTGGAGTCAGTAATGATCATTGATCCAAACCTGTTATGCATCTTCATATAGTTCCTGGGTGATCGTAGGGCGATTTTTTTGTTTTCTACTACGTTTCCCAACAATCACTACCCCCATGGTCGAGGACAAATCCTTGGCCATGGAGGGTCAAGCAGAAGGCCATGGGGAGAAATTTCCCTCTGGCCAGGAAGAACCGGCAGTCGGCCGCCCGATATCTCTGATTCCCATGGCCTAAGAGCCACGCGATCATCAAGTGGCGCTGCCCTTGCCTCCAGCCGACGACGGGGCATCAAGGACGTCGATTCCACAACTCGTTCATGGAAGGGCTGAGCTAGTAGAGCACTAGCGAGCAGTGGGAGGCGGCCTTGACAAGCCCCTCCATCCTTCGCGACCACTGTGCTATCTTCGGCATGGTTCTGAACCAATTTTGGTCCGCCAAAGGTGGGTTAATGGAGGTATTCCTCGGCCTTCCAAAAGGCTTCGAGGTATGACTTTTTAATGCACTATGCTTCTATTATATGGCTCAAACACCTAGTACCCTAAGCATACGCAATAGCCCTCAAGGATGGTGCAGAAGCATCATCCGAGAACATAAAAAAATCTTTACTTTTTTAACAAAGATTGAAAAATCTGCCTTTAAATCGTGAATACAGTAACCCCCGAGCCTTGAGTCAATTGAACTAACTAACTAACTTGAGGGTCAATTTGTAGCTTGCTATTGATACGTCTCCAGCGTATCTATAATTTTTGATTGTTCCATGCTGTTATATTATCAATATTGGATGTTTTATAATCATTTTATATTCATTTTATATCATTTTTGGTACTAACCTATTGACATAGTGCCAAGTGCCAGTTCCTGTTTTTCCGTGTTTTTTACATCGCAGAAAATCAATATCAGACGGAGTCCAAATGCCACGAAACTTTACGGAGATTTTTTTTGGACCAGAAGGAACATGTTGGGCCCTGGTTTCACCTGGGGGGTCCCGAGGAGGGGACAACCCACCAGGGCACACCAGGAGGCCCAGGCGCACCCTGGTGGGTTGTGCCCACCTCGAGTGCCCCCGGACCACCTCTTTGCTCTATAAATACCCCAAAAATTCAAGAACCCGAGGGGAGTCGACGAAATATTCATCCAGCCGCCGCAGAGTCTAGAACCACCAGATCCAATCTAGACACCATCTTGGATGGGTTCACCACCTCCATTGGTGCCTCTCCGATGATGCGTGAGTAATTCTTTGTAGACATTTGGGTCCATAGTTAGTAGCTAGATGGCTTTCTCTCTCTCGCTAAATTCTCAATACAATAGTCTCTTGGAGATCCATATGATGTAACTCTTTTTGCGGTGTGTTTGTTGGGATCTGATGAACTTTGAGTTTATGATCAGTCATATCTTTTTATATCCATGAAAGTTATTTGAGTTTCTTTGATCTCTCATATGCATGATCTCTTATAGCCTTGTATTTCTTCTCCGATATTTGGGTTTTGTTTGGCCAACTTGATCTATTTATCTTGCAATGGGAAGAGGTGCCCGGTAGTGGGTTCGATCTTACGGTGCTTGATACCAGTGACAGAAAGGGAACCAACACGTATGTATCATTGCTATTAAGGATAAAACAATGGGGTCTATCTCTACATAGATAGATCTTGTCTACATCATGTCATCGTTCTTATTGCATTATTCTGTTTTCCATGAACTTAATACACTAGATGCATGCTGGATAGCGGTTGATGTGTGGAGTAATAGTAGTAGATGCAGGCAGGAGTTGGTCTACTAATCATGGACATGATGCCTATGTAATGATCATTGCCTGGATATCGTCATAATTATTTGAGGTTCTATCAATTGCCCAACAGTAATTTGTTTACCCACCATTTGCTATCTTTCTCGAGAGAAGCCACTAGTGAAACCTACGGCCCCCGGGTCTTCTTTCTCATTAATACGTCCATTTTGCATCATGCTTTCATATCGATATTAATTGCATTATGGGCTGTTATTACACATTATGTCACAATACTTATGCCTTTTCTCTCTTATTTTACAAGGTTTACATGAAGAGGGAGAATGTCGGCAGCAGGAATTCTGGGCTGGAAAAGGAGCAAATATTAGAGACCTATTCTGCACAACTCCAAAATTCCTGAAACTCCATGAAAGTCAGTTGTGGAATATATTAAAAATATTGGGCAAAGAAACCACCAGAGGGGGGCCACCCACCGTCCACAAGTGTGGGGGCGCGCCCTACACCCCTTGGGCGCACCCCAGCCTCGTGGGCCACCTTGCAGGCCTCCGATGCCCATCTTCTGGTATAAGGTGTCTTTTGCCCTGGAAAAAATCATAAGGAAGCTTTCGGGACGAAGCGCCGCCGTCTCGAGGCGGAACCTTGGCGGAACCAATCTAGGGCTCCGGCGGAGCTGTTCCGCCGGGGAAACATCCCTCCGGGAGGGGGAAATCGTCACCATCGTCATCACCATCGGTCCTCTCATTGGGAGGGGGTCAATATCCATCAACATCTTCGACAGCACCATCTCCTCTCAAACCCTAGTTCATCTCTTGTATCCGATCTTTGTCTCAAAACCTCAGATTGGTACCTATGGGTTGGTAGTAGTGTTGATTACTCCTTGTAGTTGATGCTAGTAGTTTTATTCGGTGGAAGATTATATGTTCAGATCCTTTATGCATTTTTTGGGCCTAGGGGAAGGCATTGGGAAGTAATAAATAGATGATGGGTTGCTAGAGTGACAGAAGTTTAAACCCTAGTTTATGCGTTGTTTCGTAAGGGGCTGATTTTGATCCATATGTTTCATGCTATGGTTAGGTTTACCTTAATTCTTCTTTCGTATTTGCGGATGCTTGCGAGGGGGGTTAATCATAAGTGGGATGCTTGTCCAAGGAAGGGCAGTACCCAAGCACTGGTCCACCCACATATCAAATTATCAAAGTAACGAACGCGAATCATATGAGCATGATGAAAACTAGCTTGAAGATAATTCCCATGTGTCCTCGGGAGCGCTTTCCTTTATATAAGAGTTTGTCCAAGCTTGTCCTTTGCTACAAAAAGGATTGGGTCACCTTGCTGCACCTTGTTTACTTTTGTTACTTGTTACTCGTTATGAATTACCTTATCACAAAACTTTCTGTTACCGATGATTTCAGTGCTTGCAGAGAATACCTTACTGAAAACCACTTGTCATTTCCTTCTGCTCCTCGTTGGGTTTGACACTCTTACTTATCGAAAGGACTACGATAGAGTGATACGTCCATTTTGCATCATGCTTTTATATTGATATTTATTGCATTATGGGCACTTATTACACATTATGTCACAATCCTTATGCCTATTCCCTCTTATTTTACAAGATTTGCATGAAGAGGGGGAATGCCGACAGCTGGAATTCTGAGCTGGAAAAGGAGCATATATTAGAGACCTATTCTACACATCTCCAAAAGTCCTGAAACTTCACGGGAGCATGTTTCAGAATATATAAAAAATATTGGGCGAAAGAAGTACCAGAGGGGGACCACCCACCGTCCACGAGGGTGGGGGTGCGCCCCCTGCCTCGTGGGCCCCCTGGCAGCCTTCTGATGCCCATCTTTGGCTATATGGAGTCTTTCGTCGAGGAAAAAATCATAAGCTAGGTCACGGGACGAAACTCCGCCGCCACGAGACGGAACCTTGGCGGAACCAATCTAGGGCTCCGGCGGAGCTGTTCTGCCGGGGAAACTTCCCTCCGGGAGGGGGAAATCATCACCATCGCCATCACCAACGATCCTCTCATCGGGAGGGGGTCAATATCCATCAACATCTTCACCAGCACCATCTCTTCTCAAACCCTACTTCATCTCTTGTATCCGATCTTTGTCTCTAAACCTCAGATTGGTACCTGTGGGTTGCTAGTAGTGTTGATTACTCCTTGTAGTGGATGCTAGTTGGTTTTTTCGGTGGAAGATCATATGTTCAGATCCTTTATGCATATTAATACCCCTCTGATTATGAACATGAATATGATTTGTGAGTAGTTACATTTGTTCCTGAGGACATGGGAGAAGTCTTGCTATAAGTAGTCATGTGAATTTGGTATTCGTTCCATATTTTGATGAGATGTATGTTGTCTTTCCTCTAGTGGTGTCATGTGAACGTCGACTATATGACACTTCACCATTGTTTGGGCCTAGGGGAAGGCATTGGGAAGTAATAAGTAGATGATGGGTTTCTAGAGTGACAGAAGCTTAAACCCTAGTTTATGCGTTGTTTTGTAAGGGGCTGATTTGGATCCATATGTTTCATGCTATGGTTAGGTTTACCTTAATTCTTCTTTCGTAGTTGCGGATGCTTGCGAGGGGGGTTAATCATAAGTGGGATGCTTGTCCAAGGAAGGGTAGTACCCAAGCACCAGTCCACCCACGTATCAAATTATCAAAGTAACGAACGCGAATCATATGAGCATGATGAAAACTAGCTTGACGATAATTCCCATGTGTCCTCGGGAGAGCTTTTCTTTATATAAGAGTTTTTCCTGGCTTGTCCTTTGCTACAAAAAGGATTGGGCCACCTTGCTGCACCTTGTTTACTTTTGTTACTTGTTACCCGTTATGAATTACCTTATGACAAAACTTTCTGTTACCGATAATTTCAGTGCTTGCAGAGAATACCTTACTGAAAACCACTTGTCATTTCCTTCTGCTCCTCGTTGGGTTCGACACTCTTACTTATCGAAAAGGCTACGATAGATCCCCTACACTTGTGGGTCATCAAGACTCTTTTCTGGCACCGTTGCTAGGGAGTGAAGCGCCTTTGGTAGGTGGAATTTGGTAAGGAAAATTTTATATAGTGTGCTAAAATTTACTATCACTTGTTACTATGGAACATAATCCTTTGAGGGGCTTGTTCGGGGTTTCTTCACCCCGACCAGTAGAGCAAAGAGTTGCTCCTCAACCTACTGAACCTACTGAAAATGTTAACTTTGAAATTCCTTCGGGTATGATAGAGAAACTGCTAGCTAATCCTTTTACAGGAGATGGAACATTGCATCCCGATTTGCACCTAATCTATGTGGATGAAGTTTGTGGATTATTGAAGCTTGCAGGTATGCCCGAGGATGTTATCAAGAAGAAGGTCTTCCCTTTATCTTTGAAGGGAGAGGCATTGACATGGTTTAGGCTATGTGATGATATGGGATCATGGAACTACAACCGATTGAAATTGGAATTTCATCAGAAGTTTTATCCTATGCATCTTGTTCATCGTGATCATAATTATATATATAATTTTTGGCCTCGCGAAGGAGAAAGCATTGATCAAGCTTGGGGGAGGATTAATTCAATGTTATATTCATGCCCCAATCGTGAGCTCTCAAAAGAAATGATTATTCAAAAAATTTATGCTCGGCTTTCTCTCAGTAATCGCTCCATGCTCGATACTTCTTGTACTGGTTCTTTTATGATGAAGACTATTGAATTCAAATAGGATTTATTGGAAAGAATTAAACGCAACTCTAAAGATTGGGACCTCGACGAAGGTAAGGAGTCAGGTATAACACCTAAGTTTGATTGTGTTAAATCTTTTATGGATACCAATGTTTTCCGTGAATTTAGCACTAAATATGGACTTGACTCTGAGATGGTAGCTTCTTTCTGTGAATCATTTACTACTCATGTTGATCTCCCTAAGGAGTAGTGGTTTAAATATAATCCTCCCATTGAAGTAAAAGTAGTTGAACCTATTAAAGTTGAAGAAAAGACTATCACTTATAATGATCCTGTTGTTCCTACTGCTTATATTGAGAAACCACCTTTCCCTGTTAGAATAAAGGATCATGCTAAAGCTTCAAATGTGGTTCGTAAGAGTAATACTAGAACACCTACACCCTCTGAGTAAATTAAAGTTGAACCTAGTGTTGCTATGGTTAAAGATATCTTGGCCGATAATATTGATGGGCATGTTATTTACTTCTGTGATGAAGCTGCTAGAATTGCTAGACCCGATACTAAAAATAAACATAGACCTATTGTAGGCATGCCTGTTATTTCTGTTAAAATAGGATATCATTTCTATCATGGCTTATGTGATATGGGTGCTAGTGCAAGTGCAATACCTCATTCCTTATGTAAAGAAATTATGCATGATATTGCACCTGCTGAGATAGAGGGAATTGATGTTACTATTAAACTTGCCAATAGAGACACTATTTCACTAGTTGGGATTGTTAGAGATGTTGAAGTCTTGTGTGGAAAAGTTAAATATCCTGCTGATTTTCTTGTTCTTAGTTCCCCACAAGATAACTTTTGTCCCATTATATTTGGTAGACCCTTCTTGAATACTATTAATGCTAAGATAGACTGCAATAAGGATATTGTTTCTGTTGGGTTAGGGGATATGTCTCATGAATTCAATTTTGCTAAGTTTCATAGACAACCCCATGATAAATAATTGCCCAGTAAAGATGAAATTATTGGTCTTGCTTCTATTCTCGTGCCTCCTAATGATCCTTTAGAACAATATTTGCTAGACCATGAAAATGATATGTTTATAAATGAAAGAAGAGAAATAGATGAAGTATTCTTTAAACAGGGACCTATCTTGAAACACAACTTGCCTGTTGAAATCCTAGGCGATCCTCCTCCACCTAAGGGTGATCCCGTGTTTGAGCTTAAACCTTTACTTCATAATCTTAAATATGCTTATCTTGATGAGAAAGAGATATATCCTATTATTATTAGTGCCAACCTTTCAGAGCATGAAGAAAAGAAATTATTGAAAACTCTGAAGAAGCACCATGCTGCTATTGGATATACTCTTGATGATCTTAAGGGCATTAGTCCCACTCTATGCCAGCAAAAAATAAAATTGGAGAAAGACGTGAAACCGGTTGTTGATCACCAACGACGGTTAAATCCTAAGATGAAAGAAGTGGTAAGAAAAGAAATACTAAAGCTTCTGGAGGCAGATATAATTTATCCCGTTGCTGATAGTCAGTGGGTAAGTCTTGTCCACTGTGTCCCTAAAAAGGGAGGTATTACTGTTGTTTCTAATGATAAAGATGAATTGATCCCACAAAGAATTGTTACATGTTATAGAATGGTAATTGATTTCCACAAATTAAATAAAGCCACTAAAAAGGATCATTACCCTTTACCTTTTATTGATCAAATGCTAGAAAGATTATCCAAACATACACATTTTTGCTTTCTAGATGGTTATTCTGGTTTCTCTCAAATACCTGTGTCAAAAGAGGATCAAGAAAAGACAACTTTTACTTGCCCTTTCAGTACCTTTGCTTATAGACGTATGCCTTTTGGTTTATGCAATACACCTGTTACTTTTCAAAGATGTATGACTGCTATATTCTCTAACTTTTGTGAAAAGATTGTTGAGGTTTTCATGGACGATTTCTCCATTTACGGAACTTCTTTTGATGATTTCTCAAGCAACCTTGATCGAATTTTGCAGAGATGTGAAGAAACTAATCTTGTCTTGAATTGGGAGAAGTGCCACTTTATGGTTAATGAAGGTATTGTCTTGGGGCATAAAATTTCTGAAAGAGGTATTGAAGTTGATAAAGCTAAAGTTGATTTTATTGAAAAGATGTCGTGTCCTAAGGACATTAAAGGTATAAGAAGTTTCCTTGGTCATGCCGGTTTTTATAGGAGGTTCATTAAGGACTTCTCTAAAATGTCCAGGCCTCTGACTAATCTGTTACAAAAAGATGTTCCATTTGTCTTTGATGATGATTGTGTAGAAGCATTTGAAATACTTAAGAAAGCTTTGATTTCTGCACCTATTGTTCAGCCTCCTAATTGGAATTTACCATTTGAAATTATGTGTGATGCTAGTGATTATGCTGTAGGGGCTGTTCTAGGACAAAGAGTTGATAAGAAACTAAATGTTATCCAATATGCTAGTAAAACTCTAGAGAGTTTCCAAAGAAATTATTCTACTACTGAAAAAGAATTTTTAGGAGTTGTGTTTGCTTATGATAAGTTCAGACCTTACATTGTTGATTCTAAAGTAACTGTTCACACTGATCATGCTACTATTAAATATCTTATGGAAAAGAAAGATGCTAAACCTAGACTTATTAGATGGGTTCTCTTGCTACAAGAATTTGATTTGCATATTATCGATAGAAAGGGAGCTGAGAACCCCGTTGCAGACAACTTGTCTAGGTTAGAGAATGTTCTTGATGACCCACTACCTATTGATGATAGCTTTCTAATGAACAACTAGCTGCCATAAATGCTTCTCGCACTACTCCATGGTATGCTGATTATGCTAATTATATTGTTGCTAAGTTTATACCACCTAGTTGCACATACCAGCAAAAGAAAAAGTTCTTCTATGATTTAAGACATTACTTCTAGGATGACCTACATCTCTATAAAGAAGGATTAGATGGTGTTATTAGACGTTGTGTACCTGAGCATGAACAGGAATAGATCCTACGCAAGTGTCACTCTAAGGATTATGGAGGACACCATGCTGGAGACAGAACTGCAGGTATTGCAATCAGGTTTTTATTGGCCTACTCTCTTCAAGGATGCCTGTAAATTTCCCTTGTCTTGTGATGAATGTCAAAGAATTGGTAATATTAGTAGACGTCAAGAAATGCCTATGAATTATTCACTTGTTATTGAACCATTTGATGTTTGGGGCTTTGATTATATGGGACCTTTTCCTTCCTCTAATGGTTATACACATATTTTAGTTGTTGTTGATTACATTACTAAGTGGGTAGAAGCTGTTCCAACTAGTAGTGCTCATTGATACGTCTCCAACGTATCTATAATTTTTGATTGCTCCATGCTATGTTATCTACTGTTTTGGGAAATATTGGGCTTTATTATCCACTTTTATATTATTTTTGGGACTAACCTATTAACCGGAGGCCCAACCCAGAATTGCTGTTTTTTGCCTATTTCAGTGTTTCGAAGAAAAGGAATATCAAACGGAGTCAAAACGGAACGAAATCAACTGCAGAAGTTATTTTTGGAAGGAAAGCTACCAGATGGACTTGGACCCCACGTCAGGAGCCAAGGGAGGTGCTCACGAGGGTGGGGGCGCCCCCCCATAGGGTGCGCCCCCCTGCCTCATGGGGCCCCCGAAGCTCCACCGACGTACTTCCTGCACCCATATATCTTCACGTACCCTAAAACTTCCAGAACAGACGATAGATCAGGAGTTCCGCCGCCAGAAGCCTCCGTAGCCACCAAAAACCAATCTAGACCCGTTCCGGTACCCTGCCGGAGGGGGCAATCCTTCTCCGGTGGCCATCTTCATCATCCCGGTGCTCTCCATGACGAGGAGGGAGTAGTTCTCCCTCGGGGCTGAGGGTATGTACCAGTAGCTATGTGCTTGATCTCTCTCTCTCTCTCTTGTGTTCTTGAGGTGGTACGATCTTGATGTATCGCAAGCTTTGATATTATAGTTGGATCTTATGTTTCTCCTCCCCCTCTTCTCTCTTGTAATGAATTGAGTTTCCCCTTTGAATTTATCTTATCGGATTGAGTCTTTATAGATTTGAGAACACTTGATGTATGTCTTGCCATGGATATCTGTGGTGACAATGGTATATCACGTGATTCACTTGATGTATGTTTTGGTGATCAACTTGCGGGTTCCGCCCATGAACCTATGCATAGGGGTTGGCACACGTTTTTGTCGTGATTCTCCGATAGAAACTTTGGGGCACTCTTTGAGGTCCTTTGTGTTGGTTGAATAGATGAATCTGAGATTGTGTGACGCATATCGTATAATCATACCCACGGATACTTGAGTTGACATTGGAGTATCTAGGTGACATTAGGGTTTTGGTTGATTTGTGTCTTAAGGTGTTATTCTAGTATGAACTCTAGGGATGTTTCTGACACTTATAGGAATAGCCCAACGGATTGATTGGAAAGAATAACTTCGAGGTGGTTTCGTACCCTACCATATTCTCTTTGTTTGTTCTCCGCTATTAGTGACTTTGGAGTGACTCTTTGTTGCATGTTGAGGGATAGTTATGTGATCCAATTATGTTATTATTGTTGAGAGGACTTGCACTAGCGAAAGTATGAACCCTAGGCCTTATTTCCACGCATTGCAATACCGTTTACGCTCACTTTTATCATTAGTTACCTTGCTGTTTTTATATTTTCAGATTACAAAAACCATTATCAACTATCCATATTGCACTTTTATCACCATCTCTTCGCCGAACTAGTGCACCTATACAATTTACCATTGTATTGGGTGTGTTGGGGACACAAGAGACTCTTTGTTATTTGGTTGCAGGGTTGCTTGAGAGAGACCATCTTCATCCTACGCCTCCTACGGATTGATAAACCTTAGGTCATCCACTTGAGGGAAATTTGCTACTGTCCTACAAACCTCTGCACTTGGAGGCCCAACAACGTCTACAATAAGAAGGTTGTGTAGTAGACATCAAGCTCTTTTCTGGCGCCGTTGCCGGGGAGGTGAGTGCTTGAAGGTATATCTTTAGATCTTGCAATCGAGTCTTTTAGTTTCTTGTTTTATCACCAGTTTAGTTTATAAAAGAAAACTATAAAAAAAATGGAATTGAGTTTGTCTCATACGCTTCACCTTTTTAATATCTTTCGTGAGTATGATGGAAAGGATAATTGTGCTCAAGTGCTAGAAGAAGAAATCTATAAAATGCTTGGCACTAAATATTTGAATGATGAGCATGATTGCAATGTTGTTAGTATGAATTCCTTGAATATCCATTATGCTAATGTTATGCAAAGCCACAAGCTTGGGGAAGCTATGTTTGATGAAGATGATATTTTTTGTCCCCCAAGCTTTGATGAGCAAATTTATTATGATGAAATCATGCCTCCTATCTATGATGATTATCGTGATGACACGTATGCTTTAAAGAATAATTATAACCATGAAACTTGTCATCTTGATCTTAATTTTCAATCACATGATAGTTATTTTGTTGAGTTAGCTCCCACCATTATTCATGAGAAGAATTTTGCTTATGTGGAGAATAGTAAATTTTCTATGCTTGTAGATCATGAAAAGAATGCTTTAGGTGCTGGTTATATTGTTGAATTCATTCATGATTCTACTGAAAATTATTTTGAGGGAGGAATATATGCTTATAGGAATTGCAATAATATCAAGTTTCCTCTCTATGTGCTTAAAGTTTTGAAGTTATGCTTGTTTTACCTTCCTATGCAAGTTGATTCTTGTTCCCATAAGTTGTTTGATCACAAAATCCCTATGCATAGGAAGTGGGCTAAACTTAAATGTGCTAGTCATATTCTTCATGATGCTCTCTTTATGTTTCAATTCTTATCTTTTATGTGAGCATCATTGAAATCACCATGCCTAGCTAGGGGCGTTAAACGATAGCGCTTGTTGGGAGGCAACCCAATTTTATTTTTGTTCCTTGCTTTTTGCTCCTGTTTAGTAATAAATAATTCATCTAGCCTCTGTTTAGATGTGGTTTTATGCTTTTAGTTAGTGTTTGTGCCAAGTAGAACCTTTGGGAAGACTTGGGGAAAGTCTTGTTGATCATGCTGTAAAAAACACAAACTTTAGCGCTCACGAGAACTGCTACCAGTTTTATTTGGAGAGTGCTATTTAGTTAATTATTTTGCAGATGATTAATAGATAAATTCCTCAGGTCCAGAAATTTATTTGAGAACTTTATGAATTCCAGAAGTATACGTTTGATCCAGATTACTGCAGACTGTTCTGTTTTTGACAGATTCTGTTTAGTGTGTTGTTTACTTATTTTGATGAATCTATGGCTAGTAAAATAGTTTATAAACCATAGATAAGTTGGAATATAGTAGTTTTAACACCAATACAAATAAATAATGAGTTCATTATAGTACCTTGAAATAGTGTTTTGTTTTCTTTCGCTAACGGAGCTTACGAGTTTTCTGTTAAGTTTTGTGTTGTGAAGTTTTCAAGTTTTGGGTAAGGATTCGATGGACTATGGAATAAGGAGTGGAAAGAGCCTAAGCTTGGGGATTCCCAAGGAACCCCAAGGTAATATTAAAGGATAGCCAAGAGCCTAAGCTTGGGGATTCCCCGGAAGGCATCCCCTCTTTCATCTTCGTTCATCGGTAACTTTACTTGGAGCTATATTTTTATTCACCACATGATATGTGTTTTGCTTGGAGCATCAATTTATTTTGTTAGGATTTGATTTCTGTTATTTAGAACAATGTTTTTCATCTTTTATTTCAATAAAAGTGGCATTGATAGCCTTTACTATGCCTATGTTACAAGTGTACATGTTGCTGTTTGAAAACAGAAAGTTTACCGCTGTTGCAATAATTCCCTAGAAAAGTCAGAATGTGATAAAATGTTGATACCTTTTGAATATTAAGCTCTGATAAATTTACTACAGTGGGAATTTTATTTCATAATTTTTGGAGCTAGGGAAGTATGGATGTTGCTACATTCTTTACAGACTATCCTGTTTAGGCAGATTGCTGTTATGTTTGCATTGTTTGCATATGTTTGCTTCTTTAATGATTCTATTTGAGGATAGGACTATTAAATATGCGGAGGCCTTTAGTATGCAATGTTGAATAATAATTTTAGTGATTTGCTACAGTAGAGTATGATAAGGTTTTGGCAATGATTTATACTAACTTATCTCACGAGTCCTTGTTGAGTTTTGTGTGGATGAAGCTTTTAAGATTTAGGGAGACCTTGATATGAGAGGAATTAAGGAGACACAAAAGCTCAAGCTTGGGGATGCCCAAGGCACCCCAAGATAATATTTCAAGAAGTCTCAAGCATCTAAGCTAGGGGATGCCCCTGTTGGCATCCCACCTTTCTTCTTCAACAATTATCGGTTAGTATCGGTTGATCCTAAGTTTTTGCTTCTTCAAATGATGTTTGTCATTCTTAGAATGTCATTTTATTTTGCTTTGCTTGCTTTTTGAATAGAATACCAAGATCTGAAATTATTAAATGTTAGAGAGTCTTCACATAGTTGCATAATTATTCGACTACTCATTGATCTTCACTTATATCTTTCAGAGTAGTTTGTCATTTGCTCTAGTGCTTCACTTATATATTTTAGAGCATGGTGGTAGTTTTATTTTGAATAAATGGATGAACTCTCATGCTTCACTTATATTATTTTGAGAGTTTTAAATAGCATGGTAATTTTCTTAAATAATCCTAATATGCTAGGCATCCAAGAATAGTAAAAACTTTCATATAGAGTATTGAATACTAAGAGAAGTTTGATGCTTGATGATTGTTTTGAGATATGGAGATGATGATATTAAAGTCATGCTAGTTGAGAAGTTGTCAATTTGAGAAATACTTGTGTTGAAGTTTGTGATTCCCGTAGCATGCGCGTATGGTGAACCGTTATGTGATGAAGTCGGAGCATGATTTATTTATTGATTGTCCTCCTTATGAGTGGCGGTCGGGGACGAGCGATGGTCTTTTCCTACCAATCTATCCCCCTAGGAGCATGCGTGTAGTAATTTTTTGATAACTTGTAGATTTTTGCGATAAGTATATGAGTTCTTTATGACTAATCTTGAGTCCATGGATCATACGCACTCTCACCCTTCCACCATTGCTAGCCTCTCTAATACCGCACACCTTTCGCCGGTATTATACACCCACCATATACCTTCCTCAAAACAGCCACCATACCTACCTATTATGGCATTTCCATAGCCATTCCGAGATATATTGCCATGCAACTTTCCACCATTCCGTTTATTATGACACGCTCCATCATTGTCATATTTCTATGCATGATCATGTAGTTGACATCGTATTTGTGGCAAAGCCACCGTTCATAATTCTTTCATACATGTCACTCATGAGTCATTGCACATCCCGGTACACCGCCGGAGGCATTCATATAGAGTCATATTTTGTTCTAAGTATCGAGTTGTAATTGTTGAGTTGTAAGAAAAATAAAAGTGTGATGATCATCATTATTAGAGCGTTGTCCCAAGTGAGGAAAGGATGATGGAGACTATGATTCCCCCACAAGTCGGGATGAGACTCTGGACAAAAATAAATAAATAAAAGAGGCCAAAGAAGCCCAAATAAAAAAAGAGGAAAGAGGCCATAAAAAGGAGAAGGCCCAAATAAAAAAATAAAAAAAATGAGAGAAAAAGAGAGAAGGGGCAATGCTACTATCCTTTTACCACACTTATGCTTCAAAGTACCACCATGATCTTCATGATAGAGAGTCTCCTATGTTGTCACTTTCATATACTAGTGGGAATCTTTCATTATAGAACTTGGCTTGTATATTCCAATGATGGGCTTCCTCAAAATGCCCTAGGTCTTCATGAGTAAGCGAGTTGGATGCACACCCACTAGTTTCTTTTGTTGAGCTTTCATACACTTATAGCTCTAGTGCATCCGTTGCATGGCAATCCCTACTCACTCACATTGATATCTATTGATGGGCATCTCCATAGCCCATTGATACGCCTAGTTGATATGAGACTATCTTCTCTTTTTTTGTCTTCTCCACAACCACCATTCTATTCCACCTATAGTGCTATGTCCATGGCTCACGCTCATGTATTGCGTGAAGATTGAAGAAGTTTGAGAACATCAAAAGTATGAAACAATTTCTTGGCTTGTCATCGGGGTTGTGCATGATTTAAATACTTTGTGTGGTGAAGATAGAGCATAGCCAGACTATATGATTTTGTAGGGATAGCTTTCTTTGGCCATGTCATTTTGAGAAGACATAATTGCTTAGTTAGTATGCTTGAAGTATTATCATTTTTATGTTAATATAAACTTTTGTCTTGAATCTTATGGATCTGAATATTCATACCACAATTAAGAAGAATCACATTGAAATTATGCCAAGTAGCACTCCGCATCAAAAATTCTGTTTTTATCATTTACCTACTCGAGGACGAGCAGGAATTAAGCTTGGGGATGCTTGATACGTCTCCAACATATCTATAATTTTTGATTGCTCCATGCTATGTTATCTACTGTTTTGGGCAATATTGGGCTTTATTATCCACTTTTATATTATTTTTGGGACTAACCTATTAACCGGAGGCCCAGCCCAGAATTGCCGTTTTTTGCCTATTTCAGTGTTTCGAAGAAAAGGAATATCAAACGGAGTCGAAACGGAACGAAATCAACTGGAGAAGTTATTTTTGAAAGGAAAGCTACCGGATGGACTTGGACCCCACGTTAGGAGCCAAGGGAGGTGCTCACGAGGGTGGGGGCGCCCCCCTAGGGCGCGCCCCCTGCCTCGTGGGGCCCCCGAAGCTCCACCGATGTACATCCTACACCCATATATTTTCACGTACCCTAAAACATCCAGAACAGATGATAGATCGGGAGTTCCGCCACCAGAAGCCTCTGTAGCCACCACAAACCAATCTAGACCTGTTCCGGTACCCTGCCGGAGGGGGCAATCCTTCTCCGGTGGCCATCTTCATCATCTCGGTGCTCTCCATGACGAGGAGGGAGTAGTTCTCCCTCGGGGCTGAGGGTATGTACCAGTAGCTATGTGCTTGATCTCTCTCTCTCTCTAGTGTTCTTAAGGTGGTACGATCTTGATGTATCGCGAGCTTTGCTATTATAGTTGGATCTTATGTTTCTCCTCCCCCTCTTCTCTCTTGTAATGAATTGAGTTTCCCCTTTGAAGTTATCTTATCGGATTGAGTCTTTATAGATTTGAGAACACTTGATGTATGTCTTGCCGTGGATATCTGTGGTGACCATGGGATATCACGTGATTCACTTGATGTATGTTTTGGTGATCAACTTGCGGGTTCCGCCCATGAACCTATGCATAGGGGTTGGCACACGTTTTCGTCGTGATTCTCCATTAGAAACTTTGGAGCAATCTTTGAGGTCCTTTGTGTTGGTTGAATAGATGAATCTGAGATTGTGTGACGCATATCGTATAATCATACCCACGGATACTTGAGGTGACATTGGAGTATCTAGGTGACATTAGGGTTTTGGTTGATTTGTGTCTTAAGGTGTTATTCTAGTACGGACTCTAGGGCTGTTTGTGACACTTATAGGAATAGCCCAATGGATTGATTGGAAAGAATAACTTTGAGGTGGTTTCGTACCCTACCATAATCTCTTCGTTTGTTCTCCACTATTAGTGACTTTGGAGTGACTCTTTATTGCATGTTGAGGTATAGTTATGTGATCCAATTATGTTATTATTCTTGAGAGGACTTGCACTAGCGAAAGTATGAACCCTAGGCCTTATTTCCACGCATTGCAATACCGTTTACGCTCACTTTTATCATTAGTTACCTTGCTGTTTTTATATTTTCAGATTACAAAAACCATTATCAACTATCCATATTGCACTTTTATCACCATCTCTTCGCCGAACTAGTGCACCTATACAATTTACCATTGTATTGGGTGTTGTCGGTGTCGAAATCGGCGGATCTCGGGTAGGGGGTCCCGAACTGTGCGTCTAAGGCAGATGGTAGCAGGAGGCAGGGAACACGATGTTTTACCCAGGTTCGGGCCCTCTTGATGGAGGTAAAACCCTACGTCCTGCTTGATTGTTCTTGATAATATGAGTAGTACAAGAGTTGATCTACCATGAGATCAGAGAGGCTAAACCCTAAAAGCTAGCCTATGGTATGATTGTATGTTGTCCTATGGACTAAAGCCCTCTGGTTTATATAGACACCGGAGGGGGCTAGGGTTACACAAGGTCGGTTACAAAGGAGGAGATATACATATCCGTATTGCCTATCTTGCCTTCCACGCCAAGGAGAGTCCCATCCGGACACGGGACGAAGTCTTCAATCTTGTATGTTCATAGTCCAACAGTCCGGCCAAAGGATATAGTCCGGCTGTCCGGAGACCCCCTAATCCAGGACTCCCTCAGGTGTGTTGGGGACACAAGAGACTCTTTGTTATTTGGTTGCAGGGTTGCTTGAGAGAGACCATCTTCATCCTATGCCTCCTACGGATTGATAAACCTTAGGTCATCCACTTGAGGGAAATTTGCTACTGTCCTACAAACCTCTACACTTGGAGGCCCAATAATGTCTACAAGAAGAAGGTTGTGTAGTAGACATCACTGATCATAACACCTCTATTAAGATGCTTAAATAAGTTATTTCTTCTGAGGTTTCGAGTCCCTAGATACTTAATGACTAATGGTGGTTCACATTTTATTCATGGTGCCTTTCGTAAAATGCTTGCTAAGTATGGTGTTAATCATAGAATTGCATCTCCTTATCACCCACAGTCTAGCGGTCAAGTAGAACTGAGCAACAGAGAGCTTAAATTAATTTTGGAAAAGACTGTTAATAGATCTAGGAAGAATTGGTCCAAGAAACTTGATGATGCATTATGGGCCTATAGAACTTCATACAAAAATCCTATGGGTATGTCTCCGTATAAAATGGTTTATGGTAAAGCTTGTCACTTACCTCTCGAACTAGAACATAAGGCATATTGGGCCATTAAAGAGCTCAATTATGATTTCAAACTTGCCGGTGAGAAGAGGCTTTTTGACATTAGCTCACTTGATGAATGGAGAACCCAGGCCCATGAGAATGCCAAACTGTTTAAAGAAAAAATTAAAAGATGGCATGACAAAAGGATACCAAAACGTGAGTTTAATGTAGGTGATTATGTATTGTTATACAACTCTTGTTTAAGATTTTTTGCAGGAAAACTCCTCTCTAAATGGGAAGGCCCTGACGTCATCGAGGAGGTCTATCATTCCGGTGTCATAAAAATCAACAACTTCAAAGGCACGAATCCGAGGGTGGTGAACAGTCAAAGAATCAAACATTATATCTCAGGTAATCCTATAAATGTTGAAACTAATGTTATTGAAACTATAACCCCGGAGGAATACATAAGGGACACTTTCCAGAATGTTTCAGACTCCGAAAAGGAATAGGTATGAGGTACGGTAAGTGAACCGACCCCAAAACAGTTATAATAGCAATATTTCTCCGTTTTGGAATATTTAAGAAAATAGGAAAATAAGAAGCAGTCCGGGAAGGACACGAGGCGTCCACGAGGGTGGAGGGCGTGCCCTACCCCCCTGGGCGCGCCCCTACCTCGTGGGCACTTCGTGTGCTCTCTGGACTCCGTTTTCTTGCACGATACTTCTTTTGGTCGGTAAAAAATCACTATATAATCTCCTAAAGGTTTTGACCACTGTACCACGCACACTCCTCTGTTTTTGTTTCGAGCTGTTTCTGCTGTAGATTTAGAGCAAGATGTCTTCTCAAGAGTCAGTCGGGGAGAGTCGGGTGTCTCATCCGACACTGGGGCCAAGAGCAAACAGCAATGCCGACCACTTTGGGCCGTCAACCAAGGAAGAGATGGAGGCCGACTTGAAAAGGATAGATGCCATGGAGGAGGATGAATAAGTCACTTCTTGTTTCCGAGCTGGATTCACGATGGGGGAACTACAGAGCTCAGCTATTCCAAACTCGGTCATCCCTTCCAATGTTAGATTTCTTTCTTATGAAAATATGAAAAAGAGTGTTACTTGTTCTCCCGCAGCTATGCAACATCCTTGGGTCAAAGGAGCTCTAGCCATCACGGGCAAGCTCCGTAAGGAAATAATGGACCTCAAGTAGAAAGTCAATAATCTCGAGGAAGAGAACCGCATCCTGAGGGGCATCATCGCAAAGAATATCACATCACCACCCCCGAAGAAGGAGACGTAAACACATGGGTATGGGCACTCCCCTTGGCAACTGCCAAGCTTGGGGGAGTGCCCCGGTATCGTATCACCATCACACCTTTATCTTTCCCGTTTTTCTTACTTCGATCCTTTTGGTAATATCTTGATCTAGTAGAATAAAGTATTAGTATGATCTAGTTTTGATTTTTGCTTTATGATCCTTCTATGTAATCGAGTCTGTGAGCTATATAATAAAGATTAGTGTTGAGTCAAGGGCTTGATTATCTTGCTATGATCTTGAGGGAATAAAATAAAAGAGAAAGAATAAAAAGAAATAAAGAGATCATATTGATCTTATGGGGAGTAATGACTTCACATATAAAGAGTATGATGAATAAAAGTTGTTGAGAGTTGACAAACATAGCTTTGGTCATCGTTGCAATTAATAGGAAGTAAAAAAATAAAGAGAGGTTTTCACATATAAATATACTATCGGACATCTTTTATGATTGTGAGCACTCATTAAAATATGACATGCTAAAGTGTTGACGTTGGACAAGGAAGACAACGTAATGGGTTATGTTTTCTTACATCTGAAATAAATTATATTGTCATGGATCATCCAAAATGTTGAGCTTGCCTTTCCCTCTCATGCTAGCCAAATTCTATGCACCAAGTAGAGATACTACGTGTGCTTCCAAATATCCTTAAACCTAGTTTTGCCATGAGGGTCCACCATATCTACCTATGGATTGAGTAAGATCCTTCAAGTAAGTTGTCATCGTTGCAAGCAATAAAAATTGCTCTCTAAATATGTATGATTTATTAGTGTGGAGAAAATAAGCTTTATACGATATTGTGATGTGGAAGAAATAAAAGCGACAGACTGCATAATAAAGGTCCATATCACAAGTGGCAATATAAAGTGACGTTCTTTCGCATTAAGATTTTGTGCATCCAACCATAAAAGCACATGAAAACCTCTGCTTCCCTCTGCGAAGGGCATATCTTTTATTCTTGTCTTATACTTCATGCAAGAGTCATGGTGATCTTCACCTTTCCTTTTTACATTTTATCCTTTGGCAAGCACAATGTGTTGGAAAGATCCTGATATATATAGCTAATTGGATGTGACTTTTCATGAACTATTATTGTTGACATTACCCTTGAGGTAAAAAGTTGGGAGGCAAAACTATAAGCCCCTATCTTTCTCTGTGTCCGGCTAAAACTTCATACCCATAAATATTGCGTGAGTGTTAGCAATTGTGAAAGACTAAATGATAGTTGAGTATGTGGACTTGTTGAAAAGATCTTATATTGACTCTTTCCGATGTTATGATAAATTGCAATTGCTTCAATGACTGAGATTATAGTTTGTTAGTTCTCAATGAAGTTTCTGATTCATACTTGAAATTGTGATTGAATTGTTAATTTAGCATAAGAGATCATATGACAATATATGTATATGTTGTTGTTCTAAGAATGATCATGATGCCGTCATGTCCGTATTTTATTTTTATCAACACCTCTATCTCTAAACATGTGGACATATTTTTCGATTTTGGCTTTCGCTTGAGGACAAGCGAGGTCTAAGCTTGGGGGAGTTGATACGTCCATTTTGCATCATGCTTTTATATCGATATTTATTGCATTATGGGCTGCTATTACACATTATGTCACAATACTTATGCCTATTCTCTCTTATTTTACAAGGTTTGCATGAAGAGGGGGAATGCCGGTAGTTGGAATTCTGGGCTGGAAAAGGAGCAAATATTAGAGACCTATTCTGCACATCTCCAAAAGTCCTAAAACTTCACGGGAGCATGTTTTAGAATATGTAAAAATATTGGGCAAAAGAAGTACCAGAGGGGGGCCACCCACCGTCCACGAGGGTGGGGGCGCGCCCTACCCCTTGGGCGCGCCCCTGCCTCGTGGGCCCCTTGGCAGCCCTCTGATGCCCATCTTTGGCTATATGGAGTCTTTCGTCGATGAAAAAATCATAAGCTAGCTCACGGGACGAAACTCCGCCGCCACGAGGCGGAACCTTGCCGGAACCAATCTAGGGCTTCAGAGGAGCTGTTCTGCCGGGGAAACTTCCCCCCGGGAGGGGGAAATCATCATCATCGTCATCACCAACGATCCCTCGTCGGGAGTGGTTCAATCTCCATCAACATCTTCACCAGCACCATCTCATCTCAAACCCTAGTTCATCTCTTGTATCCAATCTTTGTCCCAAAACCTCAGATTGGTACTTGTGGGTTGCTAGTAGTGTTGATTACTCCTTGTAGTTAATGCTAGTTGGTTTATTCGGTGGAAGATCATATGTTCAGATCCTTTATGCATATTAATACCCCTCTGATTGTGAACATGAATATGATTTGTGAGTAGTTATGTTTGTTCCTGAGGACATGGGAGAAGTCTTGCTATAAGTAGTCATGTGAATTTGGTATTCGTTCCATATTTTGATGAGATGTATATTGTCTTTTGCTACCTCTTGAGCACTGTGTTGGTTTTCCCTTGAAGAGGAAAGGGTGATGCAGTAAAGTAGCGTAAGTATTTCCCTCAGTTTTTGAGAAGAAATGTATCAATCCAGTAGGAGATCACGCTCGAGTCCCACGCACCTACACAAACAAATAATAACCCCGCAGCCAACGCGATAAAGGGATTGTCAATCCCTTCACGGTCACTTACGAGAGTGAGATCGGATAGATATGATAAGATAATATTTTTGGTATTTTTATGATAAAGAGAAATAAAGATGCAAAGTAAAATAAACGGCAATAGAAATAACTAAGTTTTGGAAGATTTATATGATGGAGAATAGACCCGGGGGCCATAGGTTTCACTAGTGGCTTCTCTCAAGAGCATAAGTATTACAGTGGGTAAACGAATTACTGTCGAGCAATTGATAGAATTGAGCATAGTTATGAGAATATCTAGGTATGATCATGTATATAGGAATCACATTCGTGACAAGCAGACCGAAATGATTCTGCATCTACTACTATTACTCCACACATCGACCGCTATCCAGCATGCATCTAGAGTTTTAAGTTCATAAGAACAGAGTAATGCTTTAAGTAAGATGACATGATGTAGAGGGATAAAATCATGCAATATGATATAAACCCCATCTTTTTATCCACAGTGGCAACAATAAAATACGTGCCTTGCTGCCCCTGCTGTCACTGGGAAAGGACACCGCAAGATTGAACCCAAAGCTAAGCACTTCTCCCATTGCAAGAAAGATCAATCTAGTAGGCCAAACCAAACTAATAATTCGAAGAGACTTGCAAAGATAAACTAATCATACATAAAAGAATTCAGAGGAGATTCAAATATTGTTCATAGATAAACTAGATCATAAACCCACAATTCATCGGATCTCGACAAACACACCGCAAAAGAAGATTACATCGAATAGATCTCCAAGAGAATCGAGAAGAACTTTGTATTGAGATCCAAAGAGAGAGAAGAAGCCATCTAGCTAATAACTATGGACCCGAAGGTCTGAAGTAAACTACTCACTCATCACCGGAGAGGCCATGGAGTTGATGTAGAGGCCCTCCGTGATCAATGCCCCCTACGGTGGAGCTCCGAAAAAGGCCCCAAGATGGGATGTCTCGGGTACAGAAGGTTGCGGCGGTGGAATTAGGTTTTCGTGGTGCTCCTGGATGTTTGGGGGGGGGGGTACGTGGATATATATATAGGAGGAAGAAGTATGTCGGTGGAGCAACAAGGGGCCCACGAGGGTGGAGGGCGCGCCTAGGGGGGTAGGCGCGCCCCCTGCCTCGTGGCCTCCTCGATTGTTTATTGACGCCCACTCCAAGTCTCCTGGATCACATTTGTTGAGAAAATCACGTTCCTGAAGGTTTCATTCCGTTTGGACTCCGTTTGATATTCCTTTTCTGCCAAACACTGAAATAGGAAAAAACAACAATTTGGGCTGGGCCTCCGGTTAGTAGGTTAGTCCCAAAAATGATATAAAAGTGTAAAATAAAGCCCATTAACATCCAAAATAGATAATATAATAGCTTGGAGCAATCAAAAATTATACATACGTTGGAGATGTATCAAGCATCCCCAAGCTTATTTCCTGCTCGTCCTCGAGTAGGTAAATGATAAAAGAAGAATTTTTGATGTGGAATGCTTTCTAACATATTTCTCAATGTAATTTTTCTTTATTGTGGCATGGATGTTCAGATCCGAAAGATTCAAGATAAAAGTTTAATATTGACATAAAAATAATAATACTTCAAGCATACTAACTAAGCAATCATGTCTTCTCAAAATAACATGGCCAAAGAAAGTTCATCCCTACAAAATCATAGAGTTTGCACCCGCAAAAAAAATCATAGAGTTTGGTCATGCTCCATTTTCATCACACAAGAAAGCTCTGATCATGCACTACCCCGATGACAAGCCAAGCAATTGTTTCACACTTTAGTAATCTCAAACTTTTTTCAACTTTTCACACAATACATGAGCGTGAGCCATGGATATAGCACTATGGGTGGAATAGAATATAATGAAGGGGGTTATGTGGAGAAGACAAAAAAGGAGAAAGTCTCACATCGACGCGGCTAATCAATGGGCTAGGGAGATTCCCATCAATTGATGTCAATGCAAGAAGTAGGGATTGCCATGCAACGGATGCACTAGAGCTACGAATGTATGAAAGCTCAACAAAAGAAATGAAGTGGGTGTGCATTCAACTTGCTTGCTCACAGAGACCTAGGGCACTTGAGGAGGCCCATTGATGGAATATACAAGCCAAGTTCTATAATGAAAAGTTCCCACTAGTATATGAAAATAACAAAACAAGAGACTCTCTATCATAAAGATCATGGTGCTACTTTGAAGCACAAGTGTGGAAAAAGGATAGTAGCATTGCCCCTTTTTATTCTCTTTTTTGGGCCTTTTTTTCTTTTTGCCTTTCTCTTTTTTTATTTGGGACAATGCTCTATTAATTATGATCATCACACTTCTATTTATTTACAACTCAATGATTACAACTCAATGATTACAACTCGATACTAGAACAAGATATGACTCTATATGAATGCCTCCAACGGTGTACCGGGATGTGCAATGACTCATGAGTGACATGTATGAAAAATTATGAACGGTGGTTTGCCACAAATACAATGTCAACTACATGATCATGCAAGGCAATATGACAATGATGATGCGTGTCATAATAAACGGAACGGTGGAAAGTTGCATGGCAATATATCTCGGAATGGCTATGGAAATGCCATAATAGGTAGGTATGGTGGCTGTTTTGAGGAAGATATAAGGGGGTTTATGTGTGCTAGAGCGTATCGTATCACGGGATTTGGATGCACTGGCGAAGTTTGCACCAACTCTCAAGGTGAGAAAGGGCAATGCACGATACCGAAGAGGCTAGCAATGATGGAAGAGTGAGAGTGCGTATAATCCATGGACTCAACATTAGTCATAAAGAACTCACATACTTATTGCAAAAATCTACAAGTCATCAAAAACCAAGTATTATGCGCATGCTCCTAGGGGGATAGATTGGTAGGAAAAGACCATCGCTCGTCCCCGACCGCCACTCATAAGGAAGACAATCAAATAACACCACATGTTTCATATTTGTTACACAACGTTTACCATACGTGCATGCTACGGGACTTTAAAACTTCAACACAATTATTTCTCAAATCGAAAACTACTCAACTAGCACAACTTTGATATCACTATCTCCATATCTCAAAACAATCATCAAGTATCAAACTTCTCTTAGTATTCAATGCACTTATATGAAAGTTTTTATTATGCCTAAAAGAAAATTGCCATGTTGTTCTAAAGGAATCTCAAAATAATATAAGTGAAGCATGAGAGATCAATTATTTCTATAAAATAAAACCACCGCCATGCTCTAAAAGATATAAGTGAAGCACTAGAGCAAAAACTATATAGCTCAAAAGATATAAGTGAATCACATAAAGTATTCTAATAAATTTCAAATCATGTGAGTCTCTCTCTAAAGGTTTGTACAGCAAGGATGATTGTGGTAAACTAAAAGGAAAAGAATCAAATCATACAAGACACTCCAAGCAAAACACATATCATGTGGCGAATAAAAATATAGCTCCAAGTAAAGTTACCGATGGACGAAGACGAAAGAGGGGATGCCTTCCGGGGCATCCCCAAGCTTAAGCTTTTTGGTGTCCTTGTATTTTACCTTGGGGTGACATGGTCATCCCCAAGCTTAGGATCTTTCCACTCCTTGTTCCATAATCCATCAAATCTTTACCCAAAACATGAAAAACTTCACAACACAAAACTTAAATAGAAAATCTCGTGAGCTCCGTTAGCGAAAGAAAACAAAACACCACTTAAAGGTACTGTAATGAACTCATTATTTATTTATATTGGTGTTAAACCTACTGTATTCCAACTTCTCTATGGTTTATAAACTCTTTTACTAGCCATAGATTCATCAAAATAAGCAAACAACACAAGAAAAACAGAATCTGTCAAAAACAGAAGAGTCTGTAGTAATCTGTAGGTTTCGACCACTTCTGGAACCCCAAAAATTCTAAAATAAATTTATGGACGGGATGAATTTATCTATTAATCATATGCAAAAATAATTAACTAAATATCACTTTCCAAATAAAAATGGCAGCAATTCTCGTGAGCGCTAAAGTTTCTGTTTTTTACAGCAAGATCAAAAAGACTTTCCCCAAGTCTTCCCAACGGTTCTACTTGGCACAAACACTAATTAAACACAAAAAACACAACCAAAACAGATTGTAGATATATTATTTATTACTAAACAGGAGCAAAAAGCAAGGAATAAAAATAAAATTTGGTTTCCTCCCAACAAGCGCTATCATTTAACGCCCCTAGCTAGGCATAAAAGCAAGGATAGATCTAGGTATTGCCATCTTTGGTGGGCAATTCTTCAATAAGACACCTATAACCCCTAGGAGTTTCTTTCTTTTTATTAATTATCGAACTCCTAGGCACAAAATCAAGAAAATCATTTGTAGCAAACGGTTCCTTAATGATAGCAAAAAGATTGGGATGAACACTTATTGATTTTAAATCCGCAGTTCCCTTACTAGAGGATTCACCCTTATTTTGAGGAACATAAACAAGCTTGGCAATTTTGGTAGTAGGATTTGGAGTATTTTTTAAGGAAGAAAAAGCGGACCCCAAGTTGGTGATAATTCCCTCAAGTTTATCGATTCTAGTAGAATCTTGATCTATTCTTTCATTAACTATGGGTTCTTTTTCCTTAAAACTTTTCAGAGTAACTCCCACCTTAGATCCATATTGGGTAATTTGGTTGTGGATATTTTTATCCAAATTCTCAATCAACTCTATAGTAGCAACTTTATTCTCAATAATTTCAAGCCTTTGCATCACATGTTCCAAAGTTAACATGGTCCTATTAACCAAAAGAGATGGTGAGCCAAACAAATCTATCATAGCATTATAAGAATAAAAAGTATGGCTATCCAAGAAATTCCCTCCGGTAATGGTATCAAGAATATATCTGTACCAAGGAGTAGAGCCTACATAAAAATTGCGGAGAAGAACGGAAGTAGATTGCTTCCTGGCAGATCTATTTTGAGCATTGCAAATTCTATACCAAGCATCTTTTAGATTTTCTCCCTCCCTTTGCTTAAAATTAAGAACTTCATTCTCGGGAGACAACGGAGAAGATAGAGGACTAGCCATAACGACAAGGCAAGCAAGAAAGCGACGAATGGAAAAGAGAGGGCGAATAAAATGGCAAGGGTGAAGTGGGGGAGAGGAAAACGAGAGGCAAATGGCAAATAATGTAATGCGAGGGATAAGAGTTTGTGATGGGTACTTGGTATGTCTTGACTTGTGCGTAGAGTCTCCCTCAACGACGCCAGAAATGGCTCATTGTCGGGAGCCAAATCTTGACTTGACTTGGCACGAATATCCCCGGCAACGGCGCCAGAAATCCTTCTTGCTACCTCTTGAGCATTGCGTTGGTTTTCCCTTGAAGAGGAAAGGGTGATGCAGTAAAGTAGCGCAAGTATTTCCCCCAGTTTTTGAGAACCAAGGTATCAATCCAGTAGGAGATCACGCTCGAGTCCCACGCACCTACACAAACAAATAAGAACCTCGCAACCAACGCGATAAAGGGGTTGTCAATCCCTTCACGGTCACTTACGAGAGTGAGATCTGATAGATATGATAAGATAATGTTTTTGGTATTTTTATGATAAAGTGAAATAAAGATGCAAAGTAAAAATAAACGGCAATAGAAATAACTAAGTGTTGGAAGATTTATATGATGGAGAATAGACCTGGGGGCCATAGGTTTCACTAGTGGCTTCTCTCAAGAGCATAAGTATTACGGTGGGTAAACGAATTACTGTCGAGCAATTGATAGAATTGAGCATAGTTATGAGAATATGTAGGTATGATCATGTATATAGGCATCACGTCCGTGACAAGTAGACTGAAACAATTCTGCATCTACTACTATTACTCCACACATTGACCGCTATCCAGCATACATCTACAGTATTAAGTTCATAAGAACAGAGTAATGCTTTAAGTAAGATGACATGATGTAGAGGGATAAACTCATGCAATATGATATAAAACCCATCTTTTTATCATCGATGGCAACAATACAATACGTGCCTTGCTGCCCCTGCTGTCACTGGGAAAGGACACCGCAAGATTGAACCCAAAGCTAAGCACTTCTCCCATTGCAAGAAAGATCAATCTAGTAGGCCAAACCAAACTGATAATTCGAATAGACTAGCAAAGATAAACCAATCATACATAAAAGAATTCAGAGGAGATTCAAATATTGTTCATAGATAAACTGGATAATAAACCCACAATTCATCGGATCTCGACAAACACACCGCAAAAGAAGATTACATCGAATAGATCTCCAAGAGAATCGAGGAGAACTTTGTATTGAGATCCAAAGAAGGAGAAGAAGCCATCTAGCTAATAATTATGGACCCGAAGGTCTGAAGTAAACTACTCACAAATCACCGGAGAGGCCATAGAGTTGATGTAGAGGCCCTCCATGATCAATGCCCCCTCCAGCGGAGCTCCGGAAAAGGCCCCAAGACGGGATCTCTCAGGTACAGAAGGTTGTGGTGGTGGAATTAGGTTTTCGTGGTGCTCCTGGATGTTTGGGGGTACGTGGATATATATAGGAGGAAGAAGTACGTTGGTGGAGCAACAAGGGGCCCACGAGGGTGGAGGGCACGCCCAGGGGGGTAGGCGTGCCCCCTGCCTTGTGGCCTCCTCAAATGTTTCTTGACGCCCACTCCAAGTCTCCTGGATCACGTTTGTTGAGAAAATCACGTTCCCGAAGGTTTCATTCCGTTTAGACTCCGTTTGATATTCCTTTTCTGCGAAACACTGAAATAGGCAGGAAAACAACAATTTGGGCTGGGCCTCCGGTTAGTAGGTTAGTCCCAAAAATGATATAAAAGTGTAAAATAAAGCACATTAACATCCAAAATAGATAATATAATAGCATGGAGCAATCAAAAATTATAGATACGTTGGAGACGTATCATCTTTCCTCTAGTGGTGTCATGTGAACGTCGACTACATGACACTTCACTATTGTTTGGGCCTAGGGGAAGACATAGGGAAGTAAATAGTAGATGATGGGCTGCTAGAGTGACAGAAGCTTAAACCCTAGTTTATGCGATGCTTCGTAAGGGGCTAATTTGGATCCATATGTTTCATGCTATGGTTAGGTTTACCTTAATACTTCTGTTGTAGTTGTGGATGCTTGCAATAGGGGTTAATCATAAGTGGGATTCTTGTCCAAGGAAGGACCGTACCCAAGCATCGGTCCACCCACATATCAAATTATCAAAGTACCGAACGCGAATCATATGAACATGATGAAAACTAGCTTACGATAATTCCCACGTGTCCTCGGGAGCGCTTTCCTTTATATAAGAGTTTGTCCAGGCTTGTCCTTTGCTACAAAAAGGATTGGGCCATCTTGTTGCACCTTATTTACTTTTATTACTTGTTACTCGTTACAAATTACCTTATCACAAAACTATCTATTACCAATAATTTCAGTGCTTGCAGAGAATACCTTGCTGAAAACCGCTTATCATTTTCCTTCTGCTCCTCGTTGGGTTCGACACTCTTACTTATCGAAAAGGCTACAATAGATCCCCTACACTTGTGGGTCATCATAGATCCCCTATACTTGTGGGTCATCAAGACTCTTTTTTGGCGCCGTTCCCGTGGAGTGAAGCGCCTTTGGTAGGTGGAATTTGGTAAGGAAATTTTTATATAGTGTGCTGAAATTTACTGTCACTTGTTACTATGGAAAACAATCCTTTGAGGGGCTTGTTCGGGGTATCCTCACCCCGAACAGTAGATCAAAGAGTTTCTCCTCAATCTAATGAACCTACTGAAAATGTTTACTTTGAAATTCCTTAGGGTGTGATAGAGAAACTACTAGCTAATCCTTTTACAGGAGATGGAACATTACATCCTGATATGCACCTAATCTATGTGGATGAAGTTTGTGGATTATTTAAGCTCGCAGGTATGCCCGAGGATGTTATCAAGAAGAAGGTCTTCCCTATATCTTTGAAGGGAAAGGCATTGACATGGTTTAGGCTATGTAATGATATTGGATCATGGAACTACAACCGATTGAAGTTGGAATTTCATCAGAAGTTTTATCCTATGCATCTTGTTCATCGTGATCGTAGTTATATATATACATATATATATATATATTGGCCTCACAAAGGAGAAAGTATTGCTCAAGCTTGGGGGAGGCTTAAGTCAATGTTATATTCATGCCCCAATCATGAGCTCTCAAGAGAAATTATTATTCAAAAAATTTATGCTCGGCTTTCTCTCAATAATCGCTCCATGCTCGATACTTCTTGTACTGGTTCTTTTATGATGAAGACTATTAAATTCAGATGGGATTTATTGGAAAGAACTAAATACAACTTTGAAGATTGGGAACTCGACGAAGGTAAGGAGTCAGGTATAACACCTAAGTTTGATTGTGTTAAATCTTTTATGGATACCGATGCTTTTCGTGAATTTAGCACTAAATATGGACTTGGCTCTGAGATAGTAGCTTCTTTTTGTGAATCATTTGCTACTCATGTTGATCTCCCTAAAGATAAGTGGTCTAAATATTGTCCTCCCATAGAAGTAAAAGTAGTCAAACCTATTAAAGTTGAAGAGAAGACTATCACTTATAATGTTGATCCTATTATTCCTCCCGCTTATATTGAAAACCACCTTTCCCTGTTGGAGTAAGGATCATGCTAAAACTTCAAATGTGGTTCGTAAGAGTAATGCTAGAACACCTACACCCCCTGAACAAATTAAAGTTGAACCTAGTATTGCTATAGTTAAAGATCTCTTGGTCGATAATATGGACGGGCATGTTATTTAGTTCTGTGATGAAGCTGCTAGAATTGCTAGACCCAATACTAAAGATAAACATAGACCTGTTGATGTAGGGTAGAACCCTAATCGCCCGATCTTTCACGAATGGAGCGGATCCCGCGAAGAACACGAGGAACACGAGGGGAAAACGAGGGAAATCACGAGGGGAAACATGAGAGAATCACTCAACCAACAAGAACAAGTTACACATGCGCTAGATCCTCAAGTACATAAAGTAAGATACACGGTCCACAATCAACTAGGGACGATACACGGTAACCGGTCTTCTCCGTGAGGAGGTCTTGAAGTTCTTCTCCAAAAGGAGGTCTTGAATCCAAAGGGATCTTCTCCGTAGAGGCCGCGGTCTCTATCTCACAAATTAGCTAACATAACGCTAACCCTAAAACGTAGGTGGAGGGGGAGTATATATAGTCTAAGGGGCGAAGGGGTACATGGGCCACGGCCCAGATGCGTTCACGCAGGCAGGGGGGCCGGATGTCCGGGCATCGGGCCGGATGTCCGGGCCTTCCCGAGACGCCGGATGTCCGGGCGCTGGGGCCGGATGTCCGGGCTGGCAGGGTCCAACCTTGTTGCTCTCTAGAATGGCGGGGTCCGGATTTCCGGACCAGAAGCCGGATGGCCGGGGGCTCGGGACGCGCCGGATGTCCGGGCTGGTCGCCGAATGTCCGGGCCCTGTAGACTTGGCCGCTGGCTCCTTGCTGCTGGTGACACGTCCAGGGGCCGGATGTCCGGGCCAGGGCCGGATGTCCGGGTCCTGGAAGCTGTCTCCGTCTTCTTCCATCGTCGCTTCCATGCTTCCCTCGCGGATGGTGTAGTTGTTCCTTGGTGCTTGCACTCCTCCTCGTCGTCCGTAGTATTCCGACAATACCTATGCATGCACACGAGAGGGGTGTCAAGTAGCATACCATCCTCGAAGGGGTCAAGTGAGCACGTGTAAAGGAGATGATTCACCTTTATGTATGTGAAGTAGATGTCGCACGTGTCACTTGCCAAACGGACTCTTGACATGGTGATGTCCATAGGATGCTCCGCATCATCTCCCCTCCCGTGGGAAAGATCCGACTTCGGATCGAAATCCAAATCACCATGGTAAAGAGATGGCGTCGCCGCATAGGAGTGGCCAATCACCAAGTTCTCGTCATCTTGAAGCTCGAAATGGGCACTCTCCAATGTCACACCGTCTTGGGATTCCTTCAAAAGTAGCAAAGACAACAAACACTTGGAAAAACAAATGTGGTTAGTATTAGTGCAAAACCAAGCATTCAAGAGGTGATTCACCAAACAAGTGTCTTCATCATGCAAAGCATATGGTGTGACAAAGGATTGTGACATGAGATGTAAGCATATCAATCGAGCAAAAGCAAAGAAATCATGGGGACAATCATGTGAATGTGAGGTAGTGATGCACATATGTGTGACAATAGAATAAGCATCTACCTCAAAGTCATAGCAAGCATGGGCAAAGCACTCAACGAAAGGTCTATGGTAATCATGGGAATCATTCACAACACTAACAGAAATGAATTTTCTAAACACATGGGTCAAGTGCAAGAAAATCCAAGCATAATGTGCATAGGGTGTAGTGAATATAGTGTGGCACTCAACACAATAGAAAGAGAAATTGTTCATCATGTGTGAGGCAATCAAGGCAAGCATGTAGCAATCAATGAGACATGGCATATGTGAAGTGATGACATTGTTGCAACCAAATATGTGATAGGAGCAAGTAATCCAAGAATTGGATGCAACACACAAGGCATATATATCATGATGCATGGAATTGTGAAAATGACAAGTGGAAGCAAGATCTCTAACATGTGCGCAAGCAAGGGGTCCAAGATGACAAATAAGTCGCATGGTGCAAGCAACACAAGTAGTATGATCCACAATATGCATGCTCAAGAAAGATGTCACCTTGAAGGTGTGTCCTTGTGCGTCCTTCACAATGCCGAAGTGGTATGGAAGGTGGTGTAGAAGCGAGTCATTGTCGAATGTATGCGGATCGCTCTCAAGAGCTCGAATTGTCAACTCACGTGAAGCGGAAGTCGACACAAAGTCCAAGTGTCCTACACATGCACACAAGAAAGAAAAGAATGTATGCGCATGATAGATAAACACATCATCCATCTTGATGGTTCTCTTCTTTTGCACATAACCATTAGAAGCACAAGTGAATGAATAATATGATGCAACAATGGCAATATTCATGGCAGTAGGTATATGGTGCAAAGAGGTAAGACAAGCATGCTTCACAAGGAATATGTCAAAATCTCCAAATAGATGTGAGAATGCTATGGGGGCAATCTCATGAGCAAGGCGAAATGCATCGTTGCACTCAATACATGGCAAATCATCTAGCATGAGAGAGGCAACATATGGAGATATATGACAAGAAGGAATAACAATCATGTGCAAAGCATGTAGATGTTTGTCATCAACCGCATGAAGCGAGCAAGTTTGAGTCATCGGAGATGCAACATAAGCAATCATAGTAATCAAGTCGTGCAAGCTAGTAGTGCGAAGATGCAACATACTAGAGTAAATCATGGCATTCATGTCATGTGAGCAAATAATAGGCATAGGAAATGCACATGACATATCGCAAGCACAAACACAAAGCAAGATCATAGTATCATCATAGGCATGGGGCACAAAGCAAACATGGCGATAACAAGCAATGTCTCCACCAAGCTTGCAAATACACATACAAGTATGAGAATCAATCATCATGTGTAATGCAAAGCATGGGTCACAAATGCATGGCAAAAGCATAGGAATGAGCATATCAAGCAAAGTGAACATGGCAAGATGGGCAAAGGATATATAATGGACAATAACCCATAGCCAAGTGAGGGTCATGTAGAAGGAATGTGCAAAGTCTTTGCGCGAAGAGAGCGGTGGGAAAGACAATCCATGGGATCCCAAGTCATCGTTGCTCTCTAGAGCTTGTTTTGTTAACTCGTGGGATTGCAAGGTTGACAAGTATTCATTGGTACCTACACAAAAGAGACGCAAACCAAAGAAATTGTGCGTGTGGTAAATGTACACATCATCCATCATGATGTGTATGTGCACGTGTGAGTTAACACAAGATAAGCAATGCTCGAAGAAATTTGATGCATGGTATAAGAACATGTCATCCATCATGAAAGAATAGTTATTGTGTATGAAACGATGGGGACACAAATTGAGCATACAAATATATGGCACATCAATATCATGTGTATTCAAGGGGAGCATATTGTGCACATAAGTATGAGGATCATGCAATGGATGGGGGTGATCAAAATCTCCTAAAATGTATGAGGAAACTATGGGGGTCTCCTCATGAGCAATATTGGAAACATCATATGGAGAAAATGGACAACATCCAAAACAATGCACATCCGAAGCTAGGTGGTCATGGCATGGCATATGTGATAAATGATGCAAAGGGAGCATATCAATATCATCACAAGAAAAACAAATGCCAATAACCATGGGCTTGTCATCTATGCCATATGTGCAAATTGGGTTAATCTTAATGGCATATGCATATTCACTATGAAGAGATTGCAAATATGACATATGATTGATCTCATGCATAGCATATGACAAGTCAAGTGGATTGGCAAACATGATGTGACCAAGAGAATTATCACAAGAAATCCTATGTAACATGGCATCACAACTAAAAGACTCCACATGGCAATCATCATACTCATCATAAATGGGTAAATAATCGCATGGGGAAATCATACTAGCATGAAGCATGTCAATAGGGGGATCAACATCATGCAAGCAATCAATGTCATGAATGTCCACTAGTGGGACTAGAACATCACCTTCATGTATGTTACCTTTGTCATTCCACTTATGTGGTGTAGGTGAGGTGGGAAAGACCAAATGGTCGTCATCTTCATCTTGATGGAACCATGTGGGGGTGCATCATGTTCCACCATGGCCATCGTCTTGTCCAAGGGTAGGACGAAGTCGTCGAGAATCGGCATGTCATCATAGATGGGACCTAGCACCAAATGAGAAGACACAATAGAGGTAGAGGTTAAGTTGTTAGGAATCATAGTGGCCTCACTCTATCTATGTGGTGGTTCACTCACTCCCTCAAGGTAGGTGCACTCAATGTCACATATGGTGGAGTCACTCATCTCACTCAAGTGGTGGGGGTTGTGGCTCTCCTCACATGGGAATTGTGGAAATACATCATATATCGGGCTAGTGGTGAAGTCACTCTCACTCTCAATATGGTGGCTAAAGTCACTCAAGTCAACATATGTTGCCGTGGTCGAAGGGAAAATCCCATGCTCAACCATCTCGTTGTCGTCGCCGTGGATGAAGGCCGAAGATGGCACATCATCACTCTCGCCTCCTAAGATGGAAACATCATCCTTGCTCGCCACCTTGTCGCTCGCCTCCAAAGCATGGTCCTTGAGGGTCTCCGTAGACGTACTCGTCGATGCACCGTCTTGAAAAAGAGTCATGGAGGACTCGGCATCATCAATGCCACAAAGAGGGATGGCGGTGAAGTCGAACTTGGGAGCATCGTCTTGGATCTCGTCGGGCTTGGACATCTTGGTGGTACTAGACTCATGCTCGTTCTCATGGATCTTGGTCTTCGAGAAGTGTGCTTGGGGTCGAGAAGCTTTGGCCTTCATGAGTTCTTGTTCCGCCTTGAGAGCACCAATGTAGTTGTCGTCGAGGGACTTGTAGTTCTCGAGTAAGATCGTCTTGGAGATGTCGTTGTGCAATCCCATCATGAAGTGGAACTTCATTGAAATGGGGTCGTCCACGCCGGCTCGTCGCAAGGCAATCTTCATCTCCTTGAAGTACTCGTCGATGGACTTGGATCCTTGGATGGTGTTCTCCAATTGGCGTTGAAGTTGTTCCGTGTAGGTTGGGGGCACGAACTCTCGCCGCAAAGCTCTCTTTGTCTTGGGCCAACTCATGTTGTAGGTCTCCGAAGGTGCGTGAAGCCACCATGTGGACGCGTAGTCGTGGAGGTTTCTTGTGGAGCACTTCACTTGATCTTCGGGGGGAACTTGATGTAGCTTGAGTTAGTCGTCCATCAAACGCTCCCACTCGAGATACTCCTCGGGTTCTTGAGTCCCATAGAAAGGAATCTTGTGGTCGATTTCGAGGTCGTAGTAGCTCGTGGAAGTCACGGACTTGAGCTTGGGGAGCTTCTCTTAAAGTGCTTGTGGGAGAAGATGCCATATGTCCGTAGGCGAAGATGCCTTGAAGTCGCTTGGCGAAGATGCCAAGGGAGATGGTGAAGTCGTTGAGCGGTTGTTGGTGTTGAGCTCGTGACCTTCACGTTCGTGGTGGTGATGGTGTCGATGCCGATGTGACCTTGCCGGAGATGGTAGCTCGGAGGCTTGTGCTCTTGAGCGTCTTCTCGAAGATGAGGAAGACCGCTTGTAGGACTTGATGAGGGCTTTGATCTCCTCCATTTGAGCTTGCATCTTGGCGTCGTTGGAGTTGTTCGTGGCATCGAACTCGTCGTTGTTGTTGTAGACCGAAGATGAAATGCCTTGCCTATCCATCACTCCAAGAGAAAAATGTGAGTGGTAGAAAGAGAAGAACGAATACCAAATGCACCTTGACCAAAGTTGAAAGTGGATCAATGATCACTCCAATGTAGACAAGGAAATAGCACAATTGGTACCAATTCTTGTCGGTTTCTCACACCTACACAAGTAAGGCTTATGGTGGAGATCGGTGAGGATAGTGGCACAAAAATTTGATGCAAAATGTTAGCAAGAGTCAATAATGTTAAAAGAGATTCACAAATTCGCAAGTGTAACAAGTAGACCGATAGCAATATGTGGCACACAGGAACACACACACGGATAGATAAAAATGGGGTCATGCAACCAAGGATGAGCACAAAATGTGGAATCCATGGAAAACGTTCGTGTTGCACAACTCAAGAGAGACGTAGCACGATTGCTCTATAGGCGGATACGACACTTGTGCACAACCTATAAGATGCAAAATGTATGAACTTTCTATCCCACGTATGCTATATATGTATGATGTTCCGGTGGTATGATCCAAGATGATCGGATATGACAATCTTATGCGATGGGGTATGATGCTATGGCACTTGCTTACAAGCTTCTTTGCTCTTTCTCTTTTGCTTAAAAGCTTTATTCTTTTTTTTGTATGGCCACTTTGTGAAATGCACAAACCAAGATAGCTATTGTGTATATGTGGGAACAAACTTGAGGCATAAGGGATGATATGATACCGATATGATATGGTATGTATGCAATGTATGGTGTAGATCACTAATGTGCACAAGTAACGTTGCCGGCAATACTCGAATGGCTAGTCTCGATAGGCAAGTAACGCAAAATGGGCTAGGGGTTATCAATGCAATGGCAAGGGAATATACAATGGAGGGATACCACGATACCAAGATGATATGGAGGTTACCGTCCTTGGCAATGATGAGTGGCGGTGCTCTTGATGGAGATACCAAGATGATGGAGACTCGTCCCTAAGTAGCCGAAACACCTTAGGAAACGGAAAAACCGCGAACTCAAAATCTCAAATGTCAAATGGTGGTAGCGGGAATGCAGTGGTGGTTGCGGAAGCTCAATGGGATTACGGAAATGGCAATGATGGGTTGTGGAGTACGCAATGCGGAAGTCGAGAGTCAGGTGGTGGACTATACACGGTGTCGGAGTTGGAAGCACGGTCCCTAAGTAGCCGAAACACCTTAGGAGACACAACTCACAACACAAACAAAATTGGGTTAAGTTGGGATGGTGGAAGTGTATGATGGTCAAGCCTATGCGTTAGTGGTGGTGGTGGTTGATTAAGAAGCAACCATCCCTAAGTAGCCTAGACACCTTAGGAGACTCAAATCACTCCTCAAGAAACCACTAATGCGATGGGGAACAAAATTGGTTAGGTTGCGGAAGTCGGTGGTGGTTATGCGGAGGTTGTGGTGGAAGCCCTACGCAAAGATGCCAAAGTTACAAAAATTTGATGGAGTCAAATGGTGTTGGTAGTATTTTTGTTGGAAGGGGGATGTCAAGAGCTTTTCAACGAGCTAAAGAACGCGAAAATCGGACTCCGGATGAATTAGTTATGGACAAAACGGTGAAACGGGAAAGCTGAAATGTACAGGGGCCGGACATCCGGGGCTCGGGCCGGATTTCCGGGGGCGTATGTCCAGAACCGTGCGGATTTTGCATTCCAGGAGTCGGATGTCCGGCCAGGGACCCGGATGTCCGGCCCGACGAATCCAGATCTCGTTTGGGGCGGAAATTTTTGAATTGGGGGCGGAAATTGATGATTCCAAGGGCAAAATTTGATGGATTTTGTGGATGGAAAGTGGGGAAAAGTGGGGATATGCTAGATCCACTCGAAACAAAGCAAATCCATGGATTAAAATCAACAAAACTTCATCAAACCAACAAATCACAAAAAAAAATTGGGGCTATTTTTTTTGGGGAATTTTCGAATTTAGGACGAAATCAACAAAATTAGGCTAGAAAACAACGAGGGGAGGCTCCGAAATCGTGATCAACATGGCTCATGATACCAAGATGATGTAGGGTAGAACCCTAATTGCCCGATCTTTCACGAAAGGAGCGGATCCCGCGAAGAACACGAGGAACACGAGGGGAAAACGAGGGAAATCACGAGGGGAAACACGACAGAATCACTCAACCAACAAGAACAAGTTACACATGCGCTAGATCCTTGAGTACATAAAGTAAGATACACGATCCACAATCAACTAGGGACGATACGCGGTAACCGGTCTTCTCCGTGAGGAGGTCTTGAAGTTCTTCTACAAAAGGAGGTCTGGAATCCAAAGGGATCTTCTCCGTAGAGGCCGCGGTCTCTCTCGTGGAGTAGATCCGATGTGGATGAGTGAAGCTCTATCTCACAAATTAGCTAACATAACGCTAACCCTAAAATGTAGGTGGAGGGGGAGTATATATAGTCTAAGGGGCGAAGGGGTACATGGGCCACGGCCCAGATGCGCTGCACACAGGCAGGGGGGCCGGATGTCCGGGTGTCGGGTCGGATGTCCGGGCTTTCCCGAGACGCCGGATGTCCGGGCTGGCAGGGTCCAACCTTGTTGCTCTCTGGAATGGCGGGGTCTGGATTTCCGGGCCGGAGGCCGGATGTCCGGGGGCTCGGGACGCGCCGAATGTCTGGGCTGGTCGCCGGATGTTCGGGACCTGTAGACTTGGCCGCTGGCTCCTTGCTGCTGGTGACACGTCCAAGGTCGGATGTCTGGGCCAGGGCCGGATGTCCGGGTCCTGGAAGCTGTCTCCGTCTTCTTCCGTCGTTGCTTCCATGCTTCCCTCGCGGATGGTGTAGTTGTTCCTTGGCGCTTGCACTCCTCCTCGTCGTCCGTAGTGTTCCGACAATACCTATGCATGCACACGAGAGGGGTGTCAAGTAGCATACCATCCTCGAAGGGGTCAAGTGAGCATGTGTAAAGGAGATGATTCACCTTTATTTATGTGAAGTAGATGTCGCACGTGTCACTTGCCAAACAGACTCTTGACATGGTGACGTCCATAGGATGCTCCGCATCACCTGTTGTGGGAATGCCTGTTGTTTATGTTAAAATAGGAGATCACTGCTATCATGGCTTATGTGACATGGGTGCTAGTGCGAGTGCAATACCTCATACTTTATACAAAGAAATTATGCATGACATTGCACTTGCTGAGATATAGGATATTGATGTTACAATTAAGCTCGCCAATGGAGATACTCTTTCACCAGTTGGGATTGTTAGAGATGTTGAAGTCTTGTGTGGGAAAGTTAAATATCCTACTTATTTTCTTGTTCTTGGTTCCCCACAAGATGACTTTTGTCCCATTATATTTGGTAGACCCTTCTTCCATACTATTAATGCTAAGATAGACTGAAAAAGGATAGTATCACTATTTGTTTAGGGGATGTGTCTCATGATTTTAATTTTGCTAAATTTCGTAGACAACCCCATGATAAAGAATTGCCTAGTAAAGATGAAATTATTGGTCTCGCTTCTATTGTCGTGCCTCCTAATGATCCTTTAGAACAATATTTGCTAGACCATGAAAATGATATGTTTATGAATGAAAGAAGGGAAATAGATGAAGTATTCTTTAAACAGGGGCCTATTTTGAAACACAACTTGCCTGTTGAAATTCTAGGGGATCCTCCTCCACCCAAGGGTGATCCTGTGTTTGAGCTTAAACCATTACCTGATACTCTTAAATATGCTTATCTTGATGAAAATAAGATATATCTTGTTATTATTAGTGCTAACCTTTCAGAGCAAGAAGAAGAGGAATTATTGAAAACTCTGAAGAAGCACCGTGCTGCTATTGGATATACTCTTGATGATCTTAAGGGCATTAGTCCCACTTTATGCCAGCACAAAATAAAATTGGAGAAAGATGCTAAACCAGTTGTTGATCACCAACGATGGTTAAATCCTAAGATGAAAGAAGTGGTAAGAAATGAAATACTAAAGCTTCTGGAGGCAGGTATAATTTATCCTATTGCTGATAGTCAGTGGGTAAGTCTTGTCCATTGTGTCTCAAAGAAGGGAGGTATTACTGTTGTTCCTAATGATAAAGGTGAATTAATCCCACAAAGAATTGTTACAGGTTATAGAATGGTAATTGACTTCCGCAAATTAAATAAAGCTACTAGAAAGGATCATTACCCTTTAACTTTTATTGATCAGATGCTAAAGAGATTATCCAAACATACACATTTTTTCTTTCTAGACGGTTATTTCGGTTTCTCTCAAATACCTGTGTTGAAAGAGGATCATGAAAAGACCACTTTTACTTGCCCTTTCGGTACCTTTTCTTATAGACGAATGCATTTTGGTTTATGTAATGCATCTTCTACCTTTCAAAGATCTATGACAGCAATATTCTCTGACTTTTGTGAAAAGATTGTTGAGGTTTTCATGGATGATTTCTCCGTGTATGGAACTTCTTTTGATGATTGCTTAAGCAACCTTGATCGAGTTTTCCAGAGATGTGAAGAAACTAATCTCGTCTTGAACTGGGAGAAGTGCCACTTTATGGTTAATGAGGGTATTGTCTTGGGGCATAAAATTTCTAAAAGAGGTATTGAAGTTCATAAAGCTAAAGTTGATGCTATTGAAAGGTATAAGAAGTTTCCTTGGTCATGCCGGTTTTTATAGGAGGTTCATTAAAGACTTCTCAAAAATTTCTAGGCCTCTGACTAATCTCTTACAAAAAGATGTTCATTTTGTCTTTGATGATGATTGTGTAGGAGCATTTGAAATACTTAAGAAAGCCTTGATTTCTGCACCTATTGTTCAGCCACCTGACTGGAATTTACCCTTTGAAATTATGTGTGATGCTAGTGATTATGCTGTAGGTGATGTTCTAGGACAAAGAGTTGATAAGAAATTAAATGTTATCCAATATGCTAGTAAAACTCTAGACAGTGCCTAAAGAAATTATGCTACTACTGAAAAAGAATTTTTAGCAGTTGTATTTGCTTGTGATAAGTTTGTACCTTATATTGTTGATTCTAAAGTAACTATTCACACTGATCATGCTGCTATTAAATATCTTATGGAAAAGAAAGATGCTAAACCTAGACTTATTAGATGGGTTCTCTTGCTACAAGAATTCGATTTGCATATTATTGATAGAAAGAGAGCCGAGAACCCCGTTGCAGACAACTTGTCTAGGTTAGAAAATGTTCTTGATGACCCACTCCCTATTGATGATAGCTTTCCCGATGAACAATTAGCTATCATAAATGCTTCTTGTACTGCTCCACGGTGTGCTGATTATGCTAATTATATTGATGCTAAATTTATACCACCTAGTTTCACATACCTGCAAAATAAAAAGTTTTTCTATGATTTAAGACATTACTTCTAGGATGACCCACACCTTTATAAAGAAGAAGTAGATGGTGTTATTAGATGTTGTGTGCCTGAGCATGAATAGAAACAGATCCTACGAAAGTGTCACTCCGAGGCTTATGGAGGACACCACGCTGGAGATAGAACTGCACATAAGTTATTGCAATCCGGTTTTTTATTGGCCTACTCTTTTCAAAGATGCCCGTAAGTTTGTTTTGTCTTGTGACGAATGTCAAAGAATTGGTAATATTAGTAGACGTCAAGAAATGCCTATGAACTATTCACTTGTTATTGAACCATTTGATGTTTGGGGCTTGATTATATGGGACCGTTTCCTTCCACTAATGGGTATACACACATTTTAGTTGCTGTTGATTACGTTACTAAGTGGGTAGAAGCTATTCCAACTAGTAGTGCTGATCATAATACCTCTATTAAGATGATTAAAGAAGTTATTTTCCCGAGGTTTGGAGTCCCTAGATATTTAATGACTGATGGTGGTTCACATTTTATTCATGGTGCTTTTCATAAAATGCTTGCTAAGTATGATGTTAATCATAGAATTCCATCTCCATACCACCCACGGTCTAGTGGTCAAGTAGAACTGAGTAATAGAGAGCTTAAATTAATTTTGCAAAACACTGTTAATAGATCTAGAAATAATTGGTCCAAGAAACTTGATGATGCATTATGGGCCTATAGAACTGCATATAAAAATCCTATGGGTATGTTTCCGTATAAAATGGTTTATGGAAAAGCATGTCACTTACCTCTCGAACTAGAACATAAGGAATATTGGGCCATTAAAGAGCTCAATTATGATTTCAAACTTGTCGGTGAGAAGAGACTATTTGACACTAGCTCACTTGATGAGTGGAGAACCCAGGCCTATGAGAATGCCAAACTGTTTAAAGAAAAAGTTAAAAGATGGCATGACAAAAGGATACAAAAGCGTGAGTTTAATGTAGGTGATTATGTTCTGTTATACTACTCTCGTTTAAGATTTCTTGCAAGAAAACTCCTCTCTAAATGGGAAGGTCCATACGTTATCGAGGAGGTCTATCATTCTGGTGCCATAAAAATCAACAACTTCAAAGGCACAAATCCGAGGGTGGTGAACGGTCAAAGAATCAAACATTACATCTTAGGTAATCCCATAAATCTTCAAACCAATGTTATTGACACCGTAACCCCAGAGGAGTACATAACGGACACTTTCCAGAACGTTTCAGACTCTGAAAAGGAATAGGTATGTGATACGGTAAGTAAACCGACTCCAAAACATTTCTAATAGCAATTTTTCTCCGTTTTGGAATATTTAAGAAAATAGGAAAAATAAATAGTCCAAAAAGTACACGAGGCATCCACGAGGGTGGAGGGCGCGCCCTACCCCCCTGGGCGCGCCCCCTGCCTCATGGGCACCTCGTGTGCCCTACGGACTCCGGTTTTTTGCATGATACTTATTTTGGTCGGTAAAAATTCATTATATAATCTCCCGAAGGTTTTGACCACCGTACCATGCAAATATCTCATGCTTTTGTTTCGAGCTCTTTTTCTGACAGATCTAGATCACCATGACGTCTTCAAGCGCCCCCAAAGACAAGTTTTCGAGAAGGTTATCAACCCCTACCTCGCGGAGGTGCTGCAACACCCTCAAACCATCGAGATGCGTGAGGGGGTGCTGCACATCCACGATGTTGAGGGACCAAGGAGGACCGGAAGCGTGGAGACAAGACTCAAAGCAATGGAGCAACAAGTTTTCAAGTGCCAGGGGATGCTGGAACGCGGACTCGACACCAACCACATGATGATCACAGAGTTCACCAACAACCACAAGTTGGATGCCAAGAACATTGGGCAGACCATCTTCAAGCTTCACAAGAAAATCGAGCACCTCCAAGCCCAGATCTATGACCTGCAAAACCAAAACTGTGAGTATGAATATAGGTTCAAGAGGATGAGTTTGGCTGCAGATTTGAGGATCCCGGAGACTCGATCATCCTTCTATGATGGTGAGCCTATGCCTTGGAAGATGGACGACAAGCCTACATCATCAACAACTCCATCATTACCACCTCCAAAGAAAGAGACATAAATACATGGGTATGGGCACCCCCCTTGGCAACTGTCAAGCTTGGGGGAGTTGCACCGGTATTGTATCACCATCACACTTCTATCTTTACCCTTTTTCCTTGTTCGATCCTTTCGGTTATATCTTGATCTAGTAGAATAAAGTTTAGTATGATCTAGCTTTGAGTTTAGTATTGATCCTTATCTATGTAATCAAGTCCGTGAGCTATATATAATAAAGATTAGTCTTGAGTCAAGGGCTCGGTTATCTTGCTATGATCTTGAGGGAATAAAAAAAGAACAAAAAGAAATAAATAGATCATATTGATCTTATGGAGAGTAATGGCTTCACATATAAAGAGTATGATGAATAGAAGTTGTTGAGAGTTGGCAAACATAGTTTTGGTCATCATTGCAATTAATAGGAAGTAATAAAGAAAGAGAGCTTTTCACATATAAATATACTATCTTGGACATCTTTTATGATTGTGAGCACTCATTAAAATATGACATGCTAAAAAGTTGATGTTGGACAAGGAAGACAATGTAATGGGTTATGTTTTCTTATATCCAAAATAAATTATATTGTCATGGATCATCCAACATGTTGACCTTGCCTTTCCCCCTCATGCTAGCCAAATTCTTTGCGCCAAGTAGAGATACTACTTGTGCTTCCAAATATCCTTAAACCTAGTTTTGCCATGAGATTCCACCATATCTACCTATGGATTGAGTAAGATCCTTCAAGTAAGTTGTCATTATTACAAGCAATAAAAATTGCTCTCTAAATATGTATGATCTATTAGTGTGGAGAAAATAAGCTTTATACGAGCTTGTGATATGGAAGATATAAAAGCGACGGACTGCATAATAAAGGTCCCTATCACAACTGGCAATATAAATTGACGTTCTTTTGCATTAAGATTTTGTGCATCCAACCATAAAAGCACATGACAACCTCTGCTTCCCTCTGCGAAAGGCCTATCTTTTATTTTTTTTCTTATACCTTATACAAGAGTCATGGTGATCTTCACCTTTCCTTTTTACACTTTATCCTTTGGCAAGCACTATGTGTTGGAAAGATCCTGATATATATAGCTAATTGGATGTGGGTTTTCATAAAACATTATTGTTGACATTACCCTTGAGGTAAAAGGTTGGGAGGCAAAACTATAAGCCCCTACACTACAAAAAAAGACACATCCGTGACATTTTGGGCCGAACGAAATTCTTTTCTGTCATACTTATGACACCTCTATGACGATAATTATGACAAAACCCGGTATCATCATAGATGTGGTGGCGTCCTACTTCTATGACAAAAAATCATGATAGAAAATGGGCTTTTCATCCTGGGCGGGCCAGAGGCGCAGTTGCATGCCATTCTTCGGGCCGTCTATGACGGAAAAAACCATGGTAGAAGCGAGGGCGAGGAAAATATCGGGGAGTTCCCAGTTACGATGGGTGGTCGGGGCCGAGCGATGCGCGTTTCTCTTATACGTACGCGCATGTGCACGAGGCGTTGGGCTTTAACTGAACCCGAGCGATTGCACTGCAGGCTACACGTTACTGAGCCCGAGTGTGATTCCTTCACTACTGCTGCTAACTGAAGCCAATCGATGCTGCCTCTAGATGAACAATGAGTGTTGTTGAGGGGGTTTAGATGAAAAGTTCCCAGTGGGGGGTTGGATGAACAAGACCCCCTGGTAGTAGAGGCCATTACCGCTGGATGAACAGTACCCCGATCGATCGAGCCGGTGGATAAACAGGACCCCGTGGAGGGCTGGATGAACAGGATCCCGTGGAGGGCTGGATGAACAGGACCCCGTGGAGGGCTGGTTGAATAGTAGCCGGTGGAGGGCTGGATGAACAGTATCCCGTGGAGGGGTGGTTGAACAGGACCCCGTGGAGAGGGCTGGTTGAACAGTAGTCGGTGGAGGAGCGCGCGGTGGAGGCTAGATGAACAGGAGACCGTGGGTGAACAGTCGTAGGTGGAGGCTGGAGGAGGTCGACGGTGGATGAACAGTAGCCCATGGAGGCTGGACGAGGTCGACGGTGGAGATGAACAGTATCCCGTGGAGTCCCGTTTTGCGGTACGCCACACCCCTCCCGATCAACAGGACCCCCGTTTCGACCGTAGCGCTCCAAAACAAGTCTGTTTCCTCCGTTTTGCAGTACGCCACCCACCCCTCCCGATCAACAGGACACCGTTACCACCGTAGGAGGTCCGTTTCCTCCGTTTTGCCGTACGCCAGACCCATCCCGATGAACAGGATCCCGTTTCGACCGTGGCCGGTCGAACACAAGGTCGTTTCCTCTGTTCTGCGGTACGCCAGGCCTCGTTTCGATTGTCTATTCTGTCCAAGCCGGTTGGCTCCCGATGAACACGACGACGATGCAGTTTCTTCGTTCCGACCCAGCCATGTATATGAGCCCTGGCCGTACGTATGCGCGAGTAGGCGTCCGAGACCCCGCTCGTATGTACGTACGTGGCCGTATTTACTTTCTTGCAACATGGCCGCTGTATGTACGTGTACATGCTACGTGCGCGCCTCTACTACGACACATGCGTGCCTCTACTACGACACGTGCCCTTCCTTACACGGCCACGGTTAATCGCTGCAACCTGCAGACGGACCGATCGTATGTACGTACATGTTCGCAACCAGAATGACAATGCTATGTACGCTTGGACCAGGTGGGTCCCGACTGTCGGGCACTTCCTTGCGTGCGAAGATGTAGCTGGTGGGTCCTAGCAGTCAGGGGGGCGAATCATTTTTTTGCCCGTAATATGGACGCACTTCCTTGCATGCAAAGATGTAGCTGGTGGGTCCCAGCAGTCAGGGGGAGAAAACATTATTTTCAGGGTAAAAAGGATGCAGTTGCATGCATGCGTCCATGGGCGTCGTGCGTCCCCACTGTCAGCCTCTCATGTACAGTCATCTTTCGATGACTCTCGGTTGTTAACCATGTTAACCACACCGTGTCGAGCGCACCAAGGCCTGTGGACGACGGTGAGGCCCCAGACTGGAATGACCTAGAGATGGGGAAGACGTGGCAGTGGAGTCGCAGATGGAGAGGAGTGGGAAACTTGACTGGTTCGGGTGTGCGGGAGCACTGCCGCCCACGGGAGACAGGAGCAAGAACAGAGGTTGAAGAAGGAGCACGGTGTTGGATTAACATCCAACGGTTCAACTGCTAGAATCATTTGTTGATTAAGTTGACAAAGCCCTGCGTACATGTCTACTTAGTAGGCCCACAAGTCAGCCACCAAATCTGTCGGGTCCCAGCTGTCATCGGGAGGAATGGTTTTTTGCATAACAAGGAGGCACTTCCTTCCGTGCAAAGATATAGCCGATGGGTCCCAGCTGCCAGGGGGAGGAAACAGCTTAATAAGGAGGAACTTTCCTTGCGTGTAGGGATGGCAATGGGTCGGGTTTGGGGCGGGTGGAGCTGGCCCAAATCCAACCCATGACCCATCTTCCTACCCTCTACCCATCCACCAAATTATCCATGGGCACAACTTGTGCCCATGCCCAAACCCGCTGGATACCCACATACCCATGGAGCTCCATGGGCATAGAAAAGTCAGCATGAAGCCATTCCAAAGATCAAATTAACTCATCATCATTCACTCACAAATGACAACATAATCTACATGCATAATTAGGCAACAAGTAATATGATGAGTCCTTAAGTGTGACATACCATAGGTTGATTCTGCAACATATGGCTCATGGCACAAGTTGCATATTTCCTGCCATTTCCCATTGATTCGCTCTTTCTACTGTCACGGCATATGGCCCCACATGTCATACGGTATCTATTGGATATCCATGGAGCACAAACTATAACCATGCCCAACCCGGCTGTTCGTGGGTATCCATATCCACGGACGCATGGGCAGAAATGTGCTCCATACCCTTGCCCAACCGGGTCGGGTACCCATGGGTATCCATATCCATGGATAAAATTGCCATCCCTACTTGCGTGCGACCATGGACCTTGTGGGTCCCAGCCGTCAGGCTCTCCAAGTAAAGTCCTCTTCCGATGACTCTCGTTTGTTGACCACGCCACGCCGAGCGCAGCGAGTCGATGGATGATGGCAAGGCCCCAGACTGGAACGACCTAGAGATGGGGAAGACGCGGCAGTGGAGTCACAAATGGACAGGAGTGGGAAACTTGACTGGTTCGGACGTGGGGTGAGCCTACACTCTGCAGCGAATAACAGGAGGTGCGGAGTGGAGGGATGGCCTAGCCGTCGATGGGGTAGCGTTTCGCTGAGGCGCGCAAAACAACGCCGCTGGACGCCGGAGGCTGGAGCAGGCGGTCCCGACAGCGCTGGGGGAAGAAGACGAGAGATTGAAGAAGAATGACGGCTGTTGGATGTAAATCCAACGCCTTGTTAGGCTTCGACCTACTGGCCCACATGTTAGCCAGTTCATTTGTTTTTTTAGTCCATTTGGTGGGCTGGGTGAAACAATGATGTAGCATCTATGCAACCCATTTATATATATGGTAGAACTTAAAGCCCATTTGCATTTTTCTCGAAATCCGCAGACTTGCTGGGCTGGGTGAAAATATGATGTTGGGCTGGATGGAGAAATGTTATAAAAACATAAACACATGATTGCACGTCTATTACTGCATTGGTCAGTAAAATCTTTGCAAGCTTATGTACGCAATCACCAGGAGTTAACTTGCCAAGTTATATATAAACAATTATTATTATTTTGTAAGAACTTTCAACTTACGAAATAAAATATCATTTTAATTTGATGAGTTAATAGGACGTGGGGTATTATTATTTTTAGGCTAGACGTGGGACAGTTGAGTTGGTTCTAGGGAAAAGTACTGGGGGGAAATTCAGTTTACATCGAAAAATAAAGTGGGAGAAAATTCAGATATAGGATTAATGAAAACGAAAAATAAAGGAAGTGGGAAGGTCTATAAAATGGTTGGATGAATGACAGGTTTAACGGAACCTTATGTTGTTTCTATTATATATATATAATAAAATAAGATATAAATATAGGTTCAGTTTTGCATTCTTATAGAAAACATAGGTTTAGTTTTGCATTCTTATAGAAAAATAGAACTGAGACGTGCGTCGTCTTGAAAAAACAAACATAACTTGGGCTGCTGATGTTATAGACAAGCTAGGTTAGGAGGCCCAGAGGCCGCTTGATACCTGCTGGATCCAAAAAATGTTGAAACATGTCGTGGGCTGCCCATGTTAAACAACAAAACCTAGGCCATGGACCTGGTGGGCCCGGGACTGTCAGCCTCTTGATGAACAGTTGTCTCCCGATTCCTCTTGTTTTCCTGACCATGTTGGGAACGACAGACGGCGGCGCCGTGGCGAGAGCACCAAGGAAGAGGTCGACGTAGATACCTCGGACCGAACGAACCGGAGCGGGGGAAGACACAGGCGGAGGGGAGTACGAGGGTTGACTTGTTCGGGTGCAGGGTGGGCCGGTGGAGCTGCCTCCACCGGACAATGTGTGGAAGTAGAGGGATGGCCAACCGCTGTATAGGAAGAGGACGGAAGATTGAACAAAATAAAGAACTACAAATGGATAGGTGGTTGGTCCCATATGTCTGTGTACGAGACCTGCTAGGTCCACCTGAGAAGGGGAATATGTTGGCAGGAAGGAGATTCAAAGCACGACAGCCGAGTGAACTAGTTTTTTTTAAACGCACAAGTGAACTAGTTACATACATAAGCAAATAGCCACTAAAAAAGCAAACAGGTTAATGCGTTCTTAAAAGAAATATTTCAGACAAAACAGATAATTACGACACATAGGCTAATGCATGAAACACTCAGATGATAAAAGTGCTTATAAACAGATAAAGTACAACATCTGGACCTTCCTAGCACGCTTGATCATGACGCTGCGGCTGTCCGTGTACTCGTTAGTTACGGGAAGCAGACATGCCCTCTGTCCAAGATCCGCATGTACATGTCGTACATGCGTATGCGTCCTTAGCCGCGTAGGTTATGTAGGCTAGATTCAGAGGTACCTCCCACGTGTTCAGGTCCTTGGTATCGTTGTCTTCTTTCATGTTGGTGTATCAGGGGTCGATGATGGTCTCGGCAAGGTCAACCACAGAGTCCTTCTCCTTCCCATTGACGATGATCTTGTATTGCTTCTGGATGTTGGCAAGCTTGTTGCACCAGATGGCCGAATCATCGCGTTCTTCCTTCTCTCCACCGTAGCGAAGGTGCAGTCGGCGCTGCCGATGAAATAGGTGAATGCTCCAGAACCTCTAATGGCCCTACATCAGTGGTAGACGAGAACCTCGTCCCGCACACATACCTGGGCAACGGCGATCTGCTAGTCCCTGTCAGGAGACGAATGGATGGGCACAAGGTCTAAGTCCTGCAACCTTGTGCTTTCTCTTCCTGTAGGTACTGCTTGAACTTGGCAAGGCAGAGCTTCACCGAGTCCAGATCGTTGGTGTACATCACATTCAACTTGGTGCAGCCATAGGACTGAACGACGAACTCAAATGGGAACTCCTTGCTGAAGTCCATATCCAGCAGGCTTACCCCTCCGATCGCCATTGGAGTCTCTTCAAGTGAACGAGTGGGTAGGCGGTGGCAGCAGTTCATTTTCCAGCTCTTGGGGAACTGGATTCAACAGTAAACTGAGTGTGTACATGCGACATCAGTTACTACCCATCCCTCGCTTGCTGCACACCTGGCAGAAGATGCACCCTCGGCGCATTCAAACGCCTCCATTAAGAAACCTACTCCGGCCACACGTCGGTTCACGAGCGGGTCTGTATTGGCACTTTCACACAGATAATACTACCAAGTTTGAACTGTTTGTTATGGTTGTTGTCCTCTGCATCATCATGTCGTGTTTCCCGGCTTGCAAGATTCAGAACGGACAAATAAGATCCAAATAATAAGTACAACAAAGATGCCTACACGTCTCATTGATTCCCGGCTTGCAAAATTCATAACCAACAAATAAGATTCAAATCATAAGTACAACAAATATGCCTACACATCTCATTGATTCCCAGCTTGCAAGATTCAGAACCAACCCATTAGAGCCTTTTGATAAAGTGAATATCAGTATTAAATCCATCTTGTCTAGCCGTGTCATACAACCGAAGAACTTGGCGAATGCTCTTGACCGTCACAACATCTGTAGTTGAGTATTACTGTTTGCACATCACAAATAAGAAGAGGCTGATTACTATAATCATGGCACTCCTTGAACTCACCTGCAGCTCCACTCGGATGAGGCCTGCATGGACTTCCATGATTCAATCCATGTGTCTTTTTTTGCAGTTCACCTGAAATGAAGCTAATATTGCATCATTCAGCTAGCAAGAAGTACTTGCTCTCGTGAGCTGGTAGGTTCTTTAGTAGTTGCACTAAAATTGAGGAACATTAAGGTTGGTTGTCCTTCTCATGTAAGGTGCAACTATAATTTGCTAATCCTTTTGTTTAGTTCCACTAAAATAAAGTGCCATTGTAGTGACAGTGACGACTCATCTTGCAAAGGCTAATAAAATGTTGCACGAGATTACAAGCAGAATTTGACGGAGATTTTGGAAACTCCAATCATCATTTTGTGCAGTTCCAACAAAATTGAGAGATGTTGCCCACGTGACATTTTAGTTGAACTGCACAAGACACTCATTCCAAAAAAGAGTGTTTTATGCAGTTCACCAAAAGGTCGCAATAGCAACAAGGTGAAATGGATATCCCTATCTGCACAAAAAGATAGAAAGTAAACAGTTGCGGGTCAATAAGAATATATGAAACATACACGAAATGAAAAGAAGCATCTTAATTATGTACATGGCAATCACGCGAGGACAGTAGGAATTTTAAAATGTCAGCAATGCTTCATGTTACCGGAAGCATCACGATCAACAACGACATTCGTCAAATATTGGATTACTTTAATGGTGGCATTGCTTGTTTACCAGATACAGTAAATCAACAACAGCTAAAGAGTTGGTTTAAGGGCATGGGACCATGGGGACACCAGGACACTCAGCAGTGTAAGGGAGCAACTTACTTATCATACTAGGGAAAACAGCATGAGTACCATTTGTAACATAGTTTAATTGCATCATATCACTGGAGGCATTAGATTAACAGTAACACTGGTTAGACATGTCCCTAAGCTAACAGTGTGATCGCTTCATTTTACATGCGCCCTTACATTAACAACAACAACAAAAGGTTGGTATAAGGACATGTGACAGTGGACGCGTCAACACAATGTACCTACAAGGAGGCATAAAGTGGTGATGCCGAGTTTGTTCATGCTCTGTGAGGGCAGAAAATCTAATCCTGGAAACCTTTTACTATGTGAGGGCGGAAAATCTAATCCTGGAGACCTTTTACTATGTGAAGGCAGCAAATCTAATCCTGGAGACCTTTTACTATGTGAGGGCAGCAAATCTAATCCTGGAGACCTTTTACTATGTGAGGGTAGAAAATCTAATCATGGAGACCTTTTACAATATGAGGGCAACAATTCTAATCCTGGAGACCTTTTACTATGTGAGGGCAGCAAATCTAATCCTGGAGACCTTTTACTATGTGAGGGCGGCAATTCTAATCCTGGAGACCTTTTACTATGTGAGGGCAACAAATCTAATCCTGGACATACTCTGTTGACTTGTCCACCAGCCGCCACTTTCTATCCTTTTTTCAACCAATAATAGATTTGTTCCTTATCTAGTTTGCACTGTGTTTTCCCATTATTTCCCTTTTCAACCAAGAGACTGGTTGGGTATCCGGTCTCTACTACTTTCACCATATTATTTCCTCTTTGAATCAAGTCCTAGATTCATGCTACAACTTTCCCCCCTTTCTTCGTTGTTTGAACCAAGTCCTAGATTTGAATGCATGAAGTAGCTTTACTCTAATAATACTAAAAATTTAGGTGGCTTTGGCAGAGCTGATGGGAGTAGAAAAAGATGCACATGCAGACACGTGGGGAGCTAGGGCAGTAGAGCAAGGCCGCTTTCGAAGAACTTATACCTGAGGGTCGTCGGGATGTCGGCAGCAGGTCGGATTTGCGCACAATACGGCAGGGAGGAAGAAGGGTCGGAGGACCTCCCAAGCCGGTGTTGTGTCGGAGAGAACGGCACGGGCAGAGGATCGAGCTCCTCCGGCAGCTGTGGGTTTCCTCCCTCGCCGGTGATGACCGCATGAACGATGCACCTAGTCCTTTGCACACACCAACCGAAGGGATCCGGCTGGATCTATGACCAGCCATGAGCAGAGAGAAAATGTCTCTACCGTTGTCTTGTTTAGATCTGGAGAGGATGAGAGAATAAAGAGAGCAACCATAGTAAAGCAAGCGCTCAGGCCCCGGCGTACATATATAGTGGAGTGATTATCTTTTTCTCTCCACAACAAGCGTTTCAATTTGTGTACGTGTCATTAAAGAAAAGAAACTCTCTATTTAAGGTGAGTAACTGTATGACTCCTACTTACTACTACTACTACCTCCGTCCTGGTTTATAGGTCACCTTTGTAGTTCGTGCTAAATTTTGACCAAATATTTAGCTAACAAAATGTTAATGCATGTCAACAAAAATTATATCGTTGAATATGTATTTCAACATAGTTATCAATGATATAATTTTGGTAACATGCATGTGGGGACCAATAAACTAGGACGGAGGTAGTAGTAGTAGTAGTAGTAGTAGTAGTAGTAGTATTGTTCACTTGTGCTCCCTGACCCTCCATTCATTGACCAACCCCATGGGTTTATAAACAGACAGTACTAGTATGCATATAGAACGAACAAGCTCGAACTATTTTCGCATAGTTAAAAGTTGAGGGCGGGGCTTTTCCCGGGCAGTACGTGTGGCAATTTTCGCATAGGCAGTTTGACAGAGAGGCGGGGAGGGTGAGGGAGTAGCGAATTCAACTTACTTACTGCTGGAAAGGTCGGGCTGTCCGATTTGACGGCGCGTTACTGCTGGAAAGACTTGTGATATGACTACTCACTATAGTCATGAATTACTGGCGGTACGACTGGGGTGATTCCCCCCTTCCGTTCCGCACTCTAATCTGGTGCATGACACGTCGACCCGGATGCTGGCTCTCCCACATGTCAGCAAAGTACGTAGGAGGAGTGCGAACCACGGCAGAGGAGTGCGAACCAAGGTAGCCCAGTGAATCAGCAGTAGAAAACAATGTGCTGATATGGCCATAAAAAACAATGTGCTACGGTCCAGACTGTAGCATGTACAGTACTACTCCTCTTTGTTTGGGTCCCTGAGTTAGAGCTAGTTTGGGTTGAAATAGCCTCAAATTATCCAAACAGGAGGGGTTAGTTTGAGCTAGTTTGCTCTAACCCAGTTAAAAAAACTAGGGACTAGGGACTTCTTAGCTGGGACTAGAAAAAGTCCTAGGACTTATGAACCAAATAGAGCCTCAAGCACCTATGGAGGCGACTGCCGCTCGCGTCTATCGCGTGTCAGGAGACGTTCCCATCGTTGACGAGGTGCCTATGGTGCCTATTGTGCACTGCGACCAAGGCGGAGAGGAAAACGAGAGAACTACATATTTATTTACGATATAGATTCACTCATTTTGCTCCATATGTACTCTGTCTCGATGTAGTCTAGTCACTTGTTGAAATCTCTAGAAAGGCAAATACTCCTGTCTGGTTTACAGGGCTATACTAGCAAGTAATAGTGGGCTCACATAGCAATTTTGTCTCATGCAAGAGCCTGGCTATATGCGTGCTCCAAGGTTCAAAACTGCCACGTTCGGGTTGTTCTTGGCTCTTCGCCTCTTCAAGAAGATGAACAATGATGTTACTACTACTACTACTATAAGCAAAAGCTTGTCCTCGTCTGCGAGCCACCGCGTGCATGGGCGAGGGAGAAGGCAAGTAGTAAAATCAAGCTTCTCCTCGTTGTACGAGTTGACATACCCGTAGTGTACAATACTCCACTTGATGCAACCTCTAACATACCCCACCACAAATTAAAATATACATTCCTGTCTTGACCAGATGAGCGTGCAAACTACAATCACCAGGATGACAGGTAGGGCCACAAGATTATTTTAATAAAAAAAGCATGGAGCTGACCCCAACGATTTTAAAGATTACATGCATGGTACACGCTATCCTAGACTACTCTACACATGAAACTGCCACATGAGCGTCCGGGCTGCACTTGGCTCTTCGCCTCTTAGGGAAGTCGAACAATGATGGAATACTACTGTAGTGGAGGAGTACTGCAGTATGCTTCTAGCCATCTGACACTGATTGAACTGCTGCATGTCCACCACGTGTGGGAGGGAGAGCGTGTAGCGAACGAAAGCTTCTCCTAGTCCTGCCAGCCACCACGCTCATGGGCGAGGGAGGGACACAGCTTCATTGACTTACTGCTCCTGCCTTTGCGTGTATGAGAGGTGGGCATAACAGGAGGGTGGCCCACCTATCATGCACCCAAAGGCAGGTGCAGTTAAGGCAAGAGGGCGTTGTAGTAATCAAACTTCTCGGTCTTGTACGAGTTGACGCGACACATCAAAGCACTGCACTCGATATATTTCAATAATTTGTGTTTATCGATGCATTAATTACAATGCATGCATGCATGCATGCCGTGACTCTCCTTTTGATACTTGCATCTGTTGACTTAATGCACCTTGAAGTAGTATGAATATGTGACGGTAATGCTTTGTAATGCCCCGGCCCTAATAAAGCGAGAGATGGTTGGGCACGAGGAGGGTGGAATTCCGAGGAGGGCCAGATCATGCAGACGGAACAGGACCCGACGATGGAGCTCTCTATGGTCTCGATGGACCTCACCTTGCTCCACTGCCCCTTGAAGCCTCCAGTGTATGAGGTTCGAATACACCTCCTCAGTTCGGCTGATCGAGCAAGGTGCAGGTTTCTTGATTGATGTGTTGTTCGATTGATTTGTGCAGTGCAAGGGAGGGCACCTGGCCTGCGCGGACTGCCACGTCAAGCACCCCGGGAACCAGTGGCAGTGCCAGAAGTGCGAGCGCGGCGGTGGCTTCGACGTGCGGAACATGGCGGTGGACACCGTCCTATCCTCGGTGAGGGTGGAGTGCCCACACGAAGGTTGTGGGCTCTACGTCACGTACCACAAGCTCGTCGATCACCAGAGGGTGTGTCCTCGCGTGCCCTGCAAAAGCCCCGTGCCCGTCTGTGGCTACGAAGGCCCGCCGCCGGCGCTCTCCCACCACATCATCACCGTGCATCCCATGCCCATGCACAGGATCCAGTACGGCAAGGTGCTCCAGCTGCAAGTGCCACTGTCGGAGCCACGGCTCTTGCTGTTCGCGGAGGAGGATGGTTGTGCATTTTTCTTGGTCAGCGGCGTGCACGACATCAGCGCACCTATCGCCGTGTCGGTCGTCTGCGTCAGAGCGGGGTCGTCCCCACTTCCGCACTACGCAGCCAAGCTGTGGGCAAACGGCCCGCCGGGGGAGCCCAAAGGCAGGACCAACGCCTTCAAGGTGGAAATGGAGGTGACACGCAGCAAGGATCCCGATGACGTCGCCGTGCATGAGCTGACCTTCTTCACTGTTCCGCCCAAGCTACTAGCCGGGGCTAAGCTGGTGTCCCTCCACATTCAGATTGACAAGCTCATGTCCTAAATGATTCTACACTGCCTTCTGTTTATCTTAGTAATATCCTAATATAGGGGTTAGCTCGGTCTACTTTAGCTTAAGAGATGATGGTCTTTGGTGGCGATGCAGCAATTACTTCGACATCAGATCAGCAGTTAAAGTAATTTCCAACAGTCGAACGGATATTTTGTGTCTGTTGGATATAAAGATCCTTTGGGTAAGAAGTATAACTGCTTATAAGAAGTAAGTATAATAGCTTATATGCTTCTTTGTTCAGGAAGTGTTGCATACTTGTGCGAGTTGACGCGACACATCAAAGTAGTACTACTAGTAGTACTCCCTCCAATCCCAATTTCTCTGCGCATGAGGCTGGTCATAGTGGGAGTAACATAGGTAGTAACATAGATGCCACATAAGCAAAAATGATGAGGTGGCAAGTAATTAATGAGGAGAGAGGCAAATAGAGAGTGGGGAGTAACTTAGACTAGTGTTATGCATATGACACTAGTCTAAGTTATTACCTTCATAATGCAAAGTAACATAATAGTAGTATCATAGATGGCTTCATTTATCTTGTCTTGGAAAGCGCTATGTTATAGTAACATATTATGTTACCACCTCTTATTAATTACTTGCCACATAAGTAGAATTTTCTCGAAGTGCGCTATATTACTACTCCCTCCGTCTAGGTGTATAAGACCAGTCACAGTGGGGAGTAACTTAGATTAGTAACATGCATATGTTACTAGTCTATGTTACTACCTCCAGAGTGGGTAGTAACATATGTGTTGTGTCATGCATCGCTTCATTTATTAGGTTGTAGACTCATCTTTTCTTGATATGTGTGATGTTATTGTAACTATCTATGTTACCACATGCCTCTCTTTTTTCATTAATTACATGCCACATCATCTATTTTGTCTAGATAAGTGTGATGTTACCATCTATGTTACTCCCATTATGGGTAGTCTAAGTCATCTTAGGTTGTGCACCGCGACCAAGGCGGAGGGAAAAATGAGAGAACTTAATGTCTTTTTGCTAATTAATAGCATTGGATGCAATGAACTAACCACTGCGTGTCATGTTTGTTAGTATCAAGTCATTAAAAGCATGCACGACCCACACCTCTTATTGGTTGATACATCATGAAACAAGAAACGAGAAGGGAGTTAATTACTGTGCCTAAGTGTTTTGGGTTTATTTTGTTTTCGTAAGGTGACTTACACACCTAGACGGAGGGAGTAGTTAAGACTAGCCACAATGGGTAGTAACATAGACTAGTAACATGCCCATGTTACTAGTCTATGTTACTACCACTATAGTGGGGAGTAACATATGTGTGGTAACATGGAGCACTTCATTTATTAGGATATAGACACATCTTGCCTTGATATGTGTGATGTTACTCATACTAGTAGTAACTAGCTATGTTACCACTTTCATCTCTTTTTTCATTTATTGCATGCCACGTCATCTATTTAACCTAGATATGTGTGATATTACTACCTATGTTACTCCCATTGTGGGTAGTCTAAGTTACTGCCACTATGACTAGCCTAATATGTTACCATCACATAGCGCTTTCCAATGCAAAATGAGTCTACAAAGTAATAAATGAAGACATGTAGTACTATGTTATCATATATATGACACTACCCACTATGAAGGTACTAGTAACATAGACTAGTAACTAGTATATGTTACTCTCCACTATGACCAGCCAAAGTCGAGGCGCGGGTACCAACGAGGGCCTGGTTGTATCTATACTTGGACAACTCACCCGACTGCATGCGCCCCAGGCAGACGAAGCTCGTGTCGTGTTGGCGCCGTGTGTGGACCGCACAATAACCAAAACCTCGCGCCTCCATCTTAGCCTCCGTGTTTTAAACTTCTCAATCTCAAGGCCAAGGAGCAACGTGAAACCTATGATAGAGCCAATCGGATGGTTGAGAACACTACAATTCATAGCTACAGATGCGTGTGTGAGAGAGGACGAGTGCATGCGTGCACCTCTTCTCTTCCTGTATAACATACTAAACTCAGAGTACAAGTGTATGTGGGTGGCATCGACCTAGGGAGCAGTGATGGTGCATGCGAGAAGTCCCGAGAGATAGGTGTAATGCGTTTGAAAAAAGACTAGTCTATAGCTCGCCACGAGGCTATTCCCGTCGAATGCCAAGCGTAAGTATCGGACGGTGCCAGTTTTTGCAAGTACACAGCAGTAGAAAAATAACTAGTACCATGGCATATGCTACACCACGGCCGAGAACACGTGCCCACATTACGCCATCCGGGAATAGTGCCGCACTTCGAAACTAGAACCGTCAATAAATTTTGAGCGCATCTCGTCACATTCCAAATTACTACTACTACCACGCTATATTTAATTGCAAACATGTTCACACCGATCACAACCTAAACGGTTTCCCACTTAGGAGTGTATTAGTAGTACTCAGTTATAAATACTACTATGACAAGATGACTGCACATTCCTCCTCAACTCCTCATCCACAAAAAATAATCAAGTCATTGAAGCCATGGCTAGCGTGAGTTCTGGGTTGAGAGATTTCCACCAGGGAGAGGCGAGCATGGAAGAGGAAGCATGAGAGATGTCCCGCCTCGCCGCGAAATCAACCAACATGTCGAACCGCGCAACAGTAGCAGCACAGATGTCCCACCGCGCCGCCAAAGCAGCACGGAGGCCCCGCCACGCCGTCGATGTAGCAGACTGGTCCGGCCACGCCGTGGAAGCAGTAGAGATGTCCCGCCGCGCCACCGAAGCAGCACGGAGGTCCCGCCGCGCCGCGGCGGCCTGGGAAAAATTCTCGCGGGCAGGCAAGGACTCTTACAGGCGCATGCATGCGATGGTCCATAGCCAGATGGATCAGATCTTCGGCTGGGTGAGGTTGCAGGACGAGGCTACCGGCGTCATCCGGCAACTAGGGGAGGGCGAAGCTCCGGGGCGAGCATGACCTGCTGAGGGTGAAGATCGCCGGAAGGGCGAAGCAGGAGGAGGAGACCGCCGCCTTGTTGCAGAGGACGGGCGTCATTGTCAAGAAACTTACGGGCGAGAATGCCATGCTCTGCATCGAGCGCAACAGGCTGGTGGAGGATGATGCTGCCAAGCAGCGTATTAAGGACATGAAACTGATGAAAGAGATCATCACCCGCCACGAGAACTAGTCTCCGCGACCTACAGCGCATAAAGAAAGTAGAGATCAGCGAGCCAGATCGTTGTATGCGTCTTCCTTCTTCTTTTGCCCTTGTGTATTTCAGGCGTAGGCGCATGTGGCTTTTTAAATTATCTTCCTAATTATGTAAGACAATTATTATCCACTCTCGTCGTCCTTCTATATATTCATCAGTCTTGCTATAAGTCGCAGTAGATGCTATATAGGTCCATCGGATCTTACATCAAGATCCGTGCAAAATTTTCTTTTCAGATTTTCTTTTTTCTCTCTTAAATCTCAGTCGAGTGAGACACTGTCACGCCAATAAACAGAGGCTCGGGTGCCATTAATGGAGACCTTAGGAGAGAGGTGGACGACAGATGGAGGTCAAAGGGCTCTCCTCTTGATAAGCATGTGTAGGGGTCTGATCGCACGCCTCTCGTACTCAAATAGCTACCCTGCAAGGTGCCTCCTAGATAATAAAAAAACGGGACGCGTGGCCGCACGTGAATGGTAAATAGAACACCAACGGTTTCAATAATACATGTGTTTCCGATCGTAACGTGATATCACTTGTTCCAAAATGACTTTGTTGATTGTTAATGTGTGCGCCTTCGCAAATCGGACAACAAAATTACCACAGCATGGTGGTGCCATGTCATGACACTAAGCCAAGTTTCACGATTTTCATGCGTGTTTCGGTTTTACAAGAATTAAAAAACCAAGTTTCTCAATGTTTCCAGCCAAGCAACGACGCCCAGATGTTTGAATTTCATTCCCATTTCTTGCATGGGACCTAGAAATTTACCCGAGGACACACATTTGATTTTTCAACCAGCTTTGGTGCACTGGAGCATGTGCTTGTATTTCAAATTTGAATTATGCACACAAAGGTGACACGTTCCCTCTCAGAACCACGAGCCTTCTTGACAGAAGCTCCGGTTTGCAAGAAACTTATACCAAAACTTGTTCCTATTCTGCCAATTTTTTTGCCACATCACGGTAGTACCATGACATGACACCATGCCAAGTTTCATGATTTTCAGGCGCGTTTTGGATTTACAAGAATTTTAAAACCAAGCTTCTCAATGTTCTCGGCCGAGCCACGATGCCTAGATGTTTGAATTTCATTCCCATTTCTTGCATGGGACCTAGAAATTCACCCGAGGACACATATGTGATTTTTCAACCAACTTTGGTGCACGAGTGTGACGCCCCCGATTTGACCGTACACTAATCATGCACGCAAATGTGTACGATCAAGATCAAGGACTCACGGGAAGATATCACAACACAACTCTACAAATAAAATAAGTCATACAAGCATCATCTTACAAGCCAGGGGCCTCGAGGGCTCGAATACAAGAGCTCGATCATAGACGAGTCAGCGGAAGCAACAATATCTGAGTACAGACATAAGTTAAACAAGTTTGCCTTAAGAAGGCTAGCACAAACTGGGATACAGATCGAAAGAGGCGCAGGCCTCCTGCCCTGGATCCTCCTAACTACTCCTGGTCGTCGTCAGCAGGCAGCACGTAGTAGTAGGCACCTCCGGTGTAGTAGGAGTCGTCGTCGACGGTGGCGTCTGGATCCTGGGCTCCAACATCTGGTTGCGACAACCAGGTAGAAGGGATAGGGGGAAAAGAGGGAGAAAGCAACCGTAAGTACTCATCCAAAGTACTCGCAAGCAAGGAGCTACACTACATATGCATGGGTAAATGTGTAAAGGGCCATATCGGTGGACTGAACTGCAGAAAGCCAGAATAAGAGGGGGATAGCTAATCCTATCGAAGACTACGCTTCTGGCCACCTCCATCTTGCAGCATGTAGAAGAGAGTAGACTGAAGTCCTCCATGTAGCATCGCATAGCATAACCCTAACCGATGATCCTCCCCTCGTCGCCCTGTGAGAGAGCGATCACCGGTTGTATCTGGCACTTGGAAGGGTGTGTTTTATTAAGTATCTAGTTCTAGTTGTCATCAGGTCAAGGTACAACTCCAAGTCGTCCTGTTACCGAAGATCACGGCTATTCGAATAGATTAACTTCCCTGCAGGGGTGCACCACATAACCCAACACGCTCGATCCCATTTGGCCGGACACACTTTTCTGGGTCATGCCCGGCCTCGGAAGATCAACACGTCGCAGCCCCACCTAGACCAACAGAGAGGTCAGCACGCCGGTCTAAACCTAAGCGCCCAGGGGTCTGGGCCCATCGCCCTTAGCACACATGCACGTTGCGTGGGCGGCCGGAAGCAGACCTAGCCTAGTAGGCGTTCCAGTCCAATCCAGCGCGCGCCGCTCCGTGGCTGACGTCACGAAGGCTTCGGCTGATACCACGATGTCGAGTGCCCATAACTGTCCCCGCATAGATGGTTAGTGCATATAGGCCAGTAGCCAGACTCAGATCAAATACCAAGATCTCGTTAAACGTGTTAAGTATCTGCGAACGCCGACCAGGGCCAGGCCCACCTCTCTCCTAGGTGGTCTCAACCTGCCCTGTCGCTTCGCCACAAAGATCCACACAGAGGGCCGTTGGGACAAAGGTCCTTTCAGCCCCCAATCTGTGAATCACTCGCGGGTGCTCCACAAGCCGACCCATCTTTAGTTACCACATGTATCCTGTAGAAAGTATATAGTATATACCCGTGATCACCTCCCGAGTGATCACGACCCAGTAGTATAGCATGGCAGACGGACAAGAGTGTAGGGCCACTAATGGAACACTAGCATCCTATACTAAGCAGTAGGATAGCAGGTAATGGTAACAACAGTAGTAGCAAGGACAGGCTATGCATCAGGATAGGAATAACGGAAAGCAGTAACATGCTACACTACTCTAATGCAAGCAGTATAGAGGAGAGTAGGCGATATCTGGTGATCAAGGGGGGGCTTGCCTGGTTGCTCTGGCAAGAGAGAGGGGTCGCCAACTCAGTAGTCGTACTGGGTAGCAGCGGCGTCGGTCTCGGTGTCTAGCGGAAGAAGAGGGGGAAGAAACAATGAATACCATGCAAACAGATGCATAACGATGCATGACAAAGCAAAGCGTGATGCTAGGCGTGCCCCAACGCGGCATGAGGTGATACCGGTGAAGGGGGGAAACATCCGGGGAAGTATCCCCGGTGTTTTGCGTTTTTGGACAGATGAACCGGAAGGGGAAAGTTGCGTGTTTGCTATGTTAGGGATGTCTGGCGGACGAACGGGCGGCGTATCCGGATTCGTCTCGTCGTTCTGAGCAACTTTCATGTTCAAAGTTTTTCGATCCGAGCTACGGTTTATTTTATATTATTTTCTGAAGTTTTAAGCATTTAGAATTAATTTTAATAAACTGGTCAATGGTCAACAGTCAACAGACTTGACTGGACAACAGGGTCAATAGACCCGCATGTCATTGCCTCAAACACTAACTAATAGAATATCTAACTAATTAGATTAGCTAATATTAGTTAGACTAATTAACAAATAATTAACTTAATTAAAACACCTAATTAACTAATTAATTAATTAACATTATTATTTTTATTATCTTTTTTTTGTGACAGTAGTACTGGGCCACTGGACAATGTCCAGTCGGACACGTCCAGGGCAGCACCACACATGGCCGGACAATGTCCAGGCCACACCCTTTGGCGCGCCGGACATGTCCGGGCTGGGCGGGGCACGCACGCGGCCAGCGGCCATGGCCGAGCCGGCCGGTGCCGTAGCCGCTAGGGTACCGAAGGGGGTGAAGGGGGGCTGCTGGGCGGAGGCAGGCGAGGTGGCGGGGGGGTCGGCCGAAGCAGCGGGCGGCCGAGTGGCATGGCCGGCGACGCGTGGCCGTGCGGCGGTGGGCGAGGCTAGCAGGGGGGCAAGCGGGGCATGTGCGGGGTGGAGGGGGCTCGGCCTGGCGCGCACGCAGGCGGCCAGGTACGCGGGCGCCGGCAGGGGGGCGAGGCCGCGGGCGGCTGCGGTTGCTGGGCGCCGGGCGCAGGGCGGCGCGAGGCGGGGCGCCTGGACAGGGAGAGGAAGGGGGGGCGTGCTCACATCGAGGAGCAGGGACGGGGCAGCAGGAGTCGTTGGGGAGGACGGGGACGACGTGCGCGACAGAGTCGAGGCAGGGCGGGGCTCCGGCGAGGTCGGAGCGGGCTGCGTCGGGCGGCGGCGGCGATTGGCGGGGCCGGCAACGACGGGCGTCGGGGCGGCCGTCTCCTCCCGATCCAATCGGGAGAGATGGGGGGAGGGAGATATTTCTGCGGGGGGGATTGTGGGGTGTCGGTGGAGTGGGTGGGGGTGGCGTAGTGGATAAGGAGTGGGTGGGGTGGGTGGCCGGCTGGGCCTGGTGGGTTGGCCCAGCTGGGCCACGGCCCAGGGAGGGGGGGGCTTTCTCTTTCTTCTCTTTTTTTGTTTTCCCCTTTTGTATTTTCTTTATTATTTCTTTCCTGTTTAATTCATTTAAAAGTATTTAGGCATTTTATAAAAATGTGTTTACTTCACCATAATTACCGATGCAATAATAGACATAGCCCGAACATTTTATTTTAATATTTGAAAACTTTTGTCGTTTGACTTATTTAGGATTTAAATTTGAAACGGTTTTGAATTAACCCGAGATCAATTAGTGACAGAGGTGACGTGTCACCATTAACGTGAGATCACTGTAGCATGATTATCCGGGCTTTACAAATCTCCTCCACTACAAGAAATCTCGTCCCGAGATTTAGGAGGTAGAAGGAAACAGTGCAGGGTATTCATCGCGAAGACGATCCTCGCGTTCCCAGGTGGCTTCGTCTTCAGAGTGATTCGACCACTGGACCTTGAGGAACTTGATCGCCTTCTGACGGGTGCGGCGTTCAGCTTGGTCGAGAATGCGGACCGGATGCTCTTTATAGGAGAGGTCCTGTTGCAATTCGAGCACTTCATGGTCCACTGCTCGGATTGGGTCCTTGAAGCAGCGTCGAAGTTGCGACACGTGGAACACATCGTGAACCTGAGAAAGGTTTGACGGAAGCTCCAGTTGATATGCCACTTTTCCACGCCTTTCGAGAATAGTGAAAGGACCAATATAGCGGGGATCTAGCTTTCCTTTGATCCCTAAGCGGTGTGCACCCTTCATTGGTGTAACTCGAAGATAAGCCTTTTCGCCAGGTTGATAGACCATGTCTTGGTGATGACGGTCATACTGACTTTTCTGACGTGACTGAGCAGTCTTGAGATTCTCGCGAATAATGCGAACTTGTTCTTCGGCCTGTTGGATAATATCCGGACCGAAGAGTGGACGTTCCCCAGTTTCTGACCAGTTCAGAGGGGTTCGACACTTTCGTCCATATAGCACTTCGAAGGGGGACATCTTCAGACTAGCTTGATAGCTATTATTATAAGAGAACTCGGCATATGGAAGAGATTCCTCCCATTTCTTGCCGAATGAGATTACACAAGCTCGAAGCATGTCTTCGAGAACTTGGTTGACACGTTCAACCTGTCCTTGCAACTGAGGATGAAACGCAGTACTGAACGACAGATGAGTTCCCATAGCTTCTTGGAAACTCGCCCAAAACCTTGAAGTGAATAAGCTGCCACGGTCTGAACTGATAACCAGTGGAATACCGTGAAGTGAAACAATTCTGGCCATGTAGAGAGTAGCAAGCTGACTAGCGGTGATTGTCTCTTTGACCGCCAGAAAATGGGCAACTTTGGAAAGCCGGTCAATGACGACAAGAATAGCATCATTACCTTTCTACGATTTGGGGAATCCAGTGACGAAGTCCATTTCAACATGGTCCCATTTCCATTCAGGAATAGAGATAGGTTGCAGAGTTCCAGCAGGCCTCTGATGCTCTGCTTTGATTCGGTGACAAACGTGACACTCAGCAACATAACAAGCAATGTCCTGCTTCATATTAGACCACCAGAATCTTTGACGAATATCCTGGTACATCTTTGTACTACCAGGATGGATGGACAGAGGCGTATCATGGGCTTCTTGCATAACCCTTTTAGTCTTATCCAGGTTTTTCTTCGAACATGGTACCACTAGGAGGCCCTTGAAATACAAGGCGCCATCGTCGGCGATAGTGAAGAATGAGGGCTTTCCTTCTGCTAGATGGCGTTTAATCTTATGGACTTCAGAGTCATAACCTTGTGTAGTCTTTATACCAGCTACGAGATCTGGTACGACAGTCAGGGTATTTAGAGAACCCTTAGTAATAACAAGAAGATTCATCTTGCGGAATTCCGGGGGAGGGGGAGCGAGTGCTCAAGGAGGAACAATATGGAGGTTCAGCTTTCTAAATTCTTCGACAAGCGAGGGCTGAACTTTATGAACCTGGAGGTGGTTGCAGTAAGACTTGCGGCTCAAGGCATCAGCCATTACATTAGCCTTGCCGGGGGTATAGGATATACCCATGTCAAAGTCTGCAACAGTCTCCATCCATCTCTGCTGACGGAGGTTCAGATTTGACTGAGTAAACAGATACTTCAGACTTTGATGGTCAGTGAAGATCTCACAACGATTACCGAGAAGGTAATGTCGCCACTACTTTAGTGCATGAATGACAGCAGCCAGCTCGAAGTCGTGAACTGGGTAGTTTTCTTCGTGAGGGCGCAGTTGACGAGAGGCATAAGCAATCACTCTGCGCTCCTGCATTAGGACACAGCCTAATCCTTGACGGGAAGCGTCGCAGTAAATGACGAAGTCCTTCTTAGTATCAGGTGGTGCAAGCACGGGGGCAGAAGTCAACTTGTCTTTGAGCGCCTGGAAACTTTCATGACACTTGTCTGTCCAGTCAAACTTGACACCCTTATGCAACAGATTAGTCAGGGGCCTGGCAATCTTGGAGAAGTTCTCGACGAATCGACGACAATAGCTGGCGAGACCGAGGAAACTTCGGACTTGCTTCACATTCTTCGGAGGAGTCCAATCGAGAATAGCCTGAACTCGTTCAGGGTTGATGGCAATACCATCTTTGGAGATGACATGCCCAAGATAGGTTACTTCGGGGAGCCAGAATTCACACTTGGAATACTTAGCATACAGCTGATGCTCCCGAAGCTTTTCCAGCACAAGACGAAGATGTTCAGCATGTTCCTCCTTGTTCTTGGAAAATACAAGGATATCGTCCAAATAAACCACGACGAACTTGTCGAGGTAATCCATGAATATATAATTCATCAGACGAGAGAAGGTGGCTGGAGCATTCGTTAAGCCGAATGACATTACGGTGTACTCGTATGATCCATACCGAGTCACGAAGGCGGTTTTTGGGATGTCCTCTTCACGAACACGGATCTGGTGGTAACCCAACCTCAAGTCGAGTTTGGAGAACACTGATGAGCCAGCCAGTTGATCATAAAGATCATTGATCCGAGGAAGAGGGTATTTATTCTGAATGGTAGCTTGGTTTATAGGACGGTAGTCTTGGACCAATCGGTTTGTCCCATCCTTCTTCCTAACAAAGAGAGAAGGTGCTCCCCAAGGAGAGCAACTTGGGCGAATGAAACCTTTGACAAGAGATTTGTCAATTTCCTCCTTAAGCTCAATGAGCTCATGCGGCGGCATCTTGTAGGGTCGTTTAGCTATAGGGGTGGTGCCGGGTTTCAAGTCGATGATGAATTCAACAGCTCTAGCAGGGGGAATCCCTGGAAGCTCTTCTGGGAAGACATCTTGGAATTCACAAACGACGAGAATGTTTTCAATGCCCTCGAGTGGTGCAGCGTTCAACGCATTCAAGGCAAAAAGCTGTGCCTCGGCGTTTTGCACCAGATGAGCTTGGTAAGTAACTATTTCGTCTGAAGGGTGTAGCAGATGGACGGTCTTAGTGGCGCAAACTATAGAAGCAGTATGCGCTTTTAACCAATTCATTCCCAGAATGAGATCAATGCTACAGGACTTCAGTACGATGGGAGAGACAAGGAATTCCAGTCCTTCGATTTCTACAGGGACGTCGTTGCAAATCATGCAGGTTCGACATTGGCCCGCAGGGGTGTGTACTAATAGTGAAGCATTCATGCCCTCACATTTAATGTCGTGCAAGCATGCAAAACCTTCTGACATGAATGAATGCGATGCACCTGTATCAAATAAAACGGATGCTGGTACTGAATTTACTAGGAGGGTACCCATCACAGTAGCAGGCTGGTCTTGAGCTTCGCTCAGATCAACATGGTTGGCATGAACACGACCATAAGACTTGGCATTGTTGTTGCGGGGCTGGTTATTTCCACGGCCAGTTGCTGGAAGGGCCAGTTGGTTCTGGTTCTGGTTGCATTCCCTAGCACGATGCCCTGGTTGTCCACACCTGAAGCACAACCCATTATTGGGAGTGGGAACAGGAGCTTGTGGTGGTGGAGCTGGGAGTCTTGGCTGCCTAGTCGGAGGAGCAGGCAGACGAGGTGCCGCATAGGTCTGCCTTGGGGTAGGTGCATCCAGCTGGTACAAGCTATTGGGAATCCATATCTTGCGCTTCTGCGAGGACGGGCCCGAAGATGAGCCCGTGTCACGGTTGCGCCTGTGAGAGCTCTGGTATTCATGCAGACCAGTTTCGACATTGATGGCTTTGTTCACCAGAGTGGCGAAATCAGCAAAGTCATGCACTAGAAGTGCGAGCTTGATGTCAGCTTGAAGGCCATCACGGAACTTCTCCTGTCTGCGTGCATCAGTTGCAATGTCTTCTTCAGCATAGCGGGACAAGTCAAGAAACTCCCGCTGGTAAGCTTCCACAGTTTTGTTGCCTTGGGTGAGGTTGCGGAACTCACGCTTCTTCCGGTCCATGACTCCCTGAGGAATGAAGCGAGCACGGAAGGCAGCTTGGAAGTCTGGCCAGGTGATGATTGTTCCAGCTGGCAGAGTACGCCTGTGGTTGTCCCACCATTGAGCTGCGGGTCCCTTCAGGAAGAAGGAAGCAAAGGTGACATAGCTGGCAGGGGCTACATCAGCAGACTCCATCTCATAGGTGATGTCACGGAGCCAGTAATCAGCATCCAGAGGCTGAGTTGAGCTGCGGTACACAGTTGGGTTCAGGCGCATGAAATCCTGCAGAGTTACTGTGGTTGGCTGCTGGTTCATATTGGGGCGAGGAAACTGAGCCATCATATTCTCCATGAACTGGCGATTCATCTCAAGCTGTTGGATCATACCAGCCATGTACTCAGGTGGTGGTGGGGCGTTGCCACCACGACCACGACCACCTGGTCTAACCATCCTGCTAATATTTAACAGGGGTAGTTCAGCATTGAGAAATTTGCAAAAAAACAAGAGTCATTCATGATGAAACATGCACAACGAAAGCAGCACGATAGATACTACATAGTAGTCGGCATATCTTACAAAAGAGATCATGCATAGAGTTCGTTACACAGTGTTCAGTACATAGGCTAAGACATCATAGGCGGCACACAGGCTTGCGACGAATGCATCTAACCCTAATAAGCAAGTCTACGTCAGTCCCATGCGGTACTGCGGAGGTAGGTGTAGCCCGACAGCTGGTAGTGACGCGAAGGGAAGACCTCCACGCGAGTAGCCTGGGGTCCGCGGATACTCTGGTGCGGAACCCGATGCGCAGGTGGCAGGAGAGGACCCAATGCAGGAGAGTAGCCTCCCACATCTGGCCAGCCGACGCCCTGGGGCATCACGGTCCGGGCAGGGTAGATCGCAGAACGCGACAGATCACCAGAGTGGACAGAGGGGTGCAACAGCGTCAGAGCACGATACAGGTGCTGACGGGTGGTGTACAACACGTGGCGAAGAGCTCGGTTAGCTCTATCCAGCCCATCAGCATGCAGAACCAGGTTCTGATGGTAGAATGGCTCTCGGGTGACAGTGGAGTAGGCAGCAGTGTAGTAACCCTCCGCACCAACATCGGATGCGATAGCAATGTGCCTGAAGGGGGAGGTGTCCAACTCCTGATACTCTCCATGAAGACGTGTCAGAGCAGCATAAGCAGCATCGTGGACCGCCATATCGATAGTCACTCCAACACCATGAGAAGTGTGCAGCACGGTAGTGGAGTCATACTCCCGAGAGTAGAGGTGGACGATGGCACGGTACTGCTCCTGGTTGAAGTCCTGATACTCCTCATAAACGGTGTACTCAGGGTGCCAGCGATAACCCAGATAGGTCATCATCTCAACCAACACAACAGGTGATCCTGAGGCACCAATGGCCGTCATGTGGCGCACGACCTGCCTCGTGGGTTCCATCTGAAAACAAAGATGTTTTCACAGGAGTCAAATGACAATGTGGATAATGTTCAAGTACTACTCTAAAGAATAACTAGGGCTTATCCAACTTTGGGGTGAACGTGGTCACGGGATCCTAGTGTTAGAGTTAGTAAAATCGTTTAATCCGAGTAGGAGAGAGTTCAGAGTCCCAGAGTAAGGATCGAGGAGTAAAAGATCCTAATACCACCCAGATGGCGACGTGGGCCCATAAGGCACACAACCAGGTTAGTAAAAGTTTTTTTAATGTCTAGACTCAACTTCGGCCAAGGAGTGTGGAAGGGGGATTCCTACAGGCAGTCGGCTCTGATACCAACTTGTGATGCCCCCGATTTGACCGTACACTAATCATGCACGCAAATGTGTACGATCAAGATCAAGGACTCACGGGAAGATATCACAACACAACTCTACAAATAAAATAAGTCATACAAGCATCATCTTACAAGCCAGGGGCCTCGAGGGCTCGAATACAAGAGCTCGATCATAGACGAGTCATCGGAAGCAACAATATCTGAGTACAGACATAAGTTAAACAAGTTTGCCTTAAGAAGGCTAGCACAAACTGGGATACAGATCGAAAGAGGCGCAGGCCTCCTGCCTGGGATCCTCCTAACTACTCCTGGTCATCGTCAGCGGGCAGCACGTAGTAGTAGGCACCTCCGGTGTAGTAGGAGTCGTCGTCGACGGTGGCGTCTGGATCCTGGGCTCCAACATCTGGTTGCGACAACCAGGTAGAAGGGATAGGGGGAAAAGAGGGAGAAAGCAACCGTGAGTACTCATCCAAAGTACTCACAAGCAAGGAGCTACACTACATATGCATGGGTAAATGTGTAAAGGGCCATATCAGTGGACTGAACTGCAGAAAGCCAGAATAAGAGGGGGATAGCTAATCCTATTGAAGACTACGCTTCTGGCCACCTCCATCTTGCAGCATGTAGAAGAGAGTAGACTGAAGTCCTCCATGTAGCATCGCATAGCATAACCCTAACCGATGATCCTCCCCTCGTCGCCCTGTGAGAGAGCGATCACTGGTTGTATCTGGCACTTGGAAGGGTGTGTTTTATTAAGTATCCGGTTCTAGTTGTCATAAGGTCAAGGTACAACTCCAAGTCGTCCTGTTACCGAAGATCACGGCTATTCGAATAGATTAACTTCCCTGCAGGGGTGCACCACATAACCCAACACGCTCGATCCCATTTGGCCGGACACACTTTTCTGGGTCATGCCCGGCCTCGGAAGATCAACACGTCACAGCCCCACCTAGACCAACAGAGAGGTCAGCACGCCGGTCTAAACCTAAGCGCCCAGGGGTCTGGGCCCATCGCCCTTAGCACACCTGCACGTTGCGTGGGCGGCCGGAAGCAGACCTAGCCTAGTAGGCGTTCCAGTCCAATCCAGCGCGCGCCGCTCCGTTGCTGACGTCACGAAGGCTTCGGCTGATACCACGACGTCGAGTGCCCATAACTGTCCCCGCGTAGATGGTTAGTGCGTATAGGCCAGTAGCCAGACTCAGATCAAATACCAAGATCTCGTTAAACGTGTTAAGTATCTGCGAACGCCGACCAGGGCCTGGCCCACCTCTCTCCTAGGTGGTCTCAACCTGCCCTGTCGCTTCGCCACAAAGATCCACACAGAGGGCCGTTGGGACAAAGGTCCTTTCAGCCCCCAATCCGTGAATCACTCGCGGGTGCTCCACAAGCCGACCCGTCTTTAGTCACCACATGTATCCTGTAGAAAGTATATAGTATATACCCGTGATCACCTCCCGAGTGATCACGGCCCAGTAGTATAGCATGGCAGACGGACAAGAGTGTAGGGCCACTGATGGAACACTAGCATCCTATACTAAGCAGTAGGATAGCAGGTAATGGTAACAACAGTAGTAGCAAGGACAGGCTATGCGTCAGGATAGGATAACGGAAAGCAATAACATGCTACACTACTTTAATGCAAGCAGTAGAGAGAAGAATAGGCGATATCTGGTGATCAAAGGGGGGCTTGCCTGGTTGCTCTGGCAAGAGAGAGGGGTCGTGAACTCCGTAGTCGTACTGGGTAGCAGCGGCGTCGGTCTCGGTGTCTAGCGGAAGAAGAGGGGGAAGAAACAATGAATACCATGCAAACAGATGCATAACGATGCATGACAAAGCAAAGCGTGATGCTAGGCGTGCCCCAACGCGGCATGAGGTGATACCGGTGAAGGGGGGAAACATCCGGGGAAGTATCCCCGGTGTTTTGCGTTTTCGGACAGATGAACCAGAAGGGGAAAGTTGCGTGTTTGCTATGTTAGGGATGTCTGGCGGACGAACGGGCGGCGTATCCGGATTCGTCTCGTCGTTCTAAGCAACTTTCATGTTCAAAGTTTTTCGATCCGAGCTATGGTTTATTTTATATTATTTTGTGAAGTTTTAAGCATTTAGAATTAATTTTAATAAACTGGTCAATGGTCAACAGTCAACAGAGTTGACTGGAGAACAGGGTCAACAGACCCGCATGTCATTGCCTCAAACACTAACTAATAGAATATCTAACTAATTAGATTAGCTAATATTAGTTAGACTAATTAACAAATAATTAACTTAATTAAAACACCTAATTAACTAATTAATTAATTAATTAACATTATTATTTTTATTATCTTTTTTTTGTGACAGTAGTACTGGGCCACTGGACAATGTCCAGCCGGACACGTCCAGGGCAGCACCACACATGGCCGGACAATGTCCAGGCCACACCCTTTGGCGCGCCGGACATGTCCGGGCTGGGCGGGGCACGCACGCGGCCAGCGGCCATGGCCGAGCCGGCCGGTGCGGTAGCCGCTAGGGTGCCGAAGGGGGTGAAGGGGGGCTGCTGGGCGGAGGTAGGCGAGGTGGCGGGGGGGGGTCGACCGGAGCAGCGGGCGGCCAGGTGGCATGGCCGGCAACGCGTGGCCGTGTGGCGGTGGGCGAGGCCAGCAGGGGGGCAAGCGGGGCATGTGCGGGGTGGAGGGGGCTCGGCCTGGCGCGCACGCAGGCGGCCAGGTACGCGGGCGCCGGCAGGGGGGCGAGGCCGTGGGCGGCTGCGGTTGCTGGGCGCCGGGCGCAGGGCGGCGCGAGGCGGGGTGCCTGGACAGGGAGAGGAAGGGGGGGCGTGCTCACATCGAGGAGCAGGGACGGGGCAGCAGGAGTCGTTGGGGAGGACGGGGATGACGTGCGCGACAGAGTCGAGGCAGGGCGGGGCTCCGGCGAGGTCGGAGCGGGCTGCGTCGGGCGGCGGCGGCGATTGGCGGGGCCGGCAACGACGGGCGTCGGGGCGGCCGTCTCCTCCCGATCCAATCAGGAGAGATGGGGAGGAGGGAGATATTTCTGCGGGAGGGATTGTGGGGTGTCGGTGGAGTGGGTGGGGGTGGCGTAGTGGATAAGGAGTGGGTGGGGTGGGTGGCCGGATGGGCCTGGTGGGTTGGCCCAGCTGGGCCACGGCCCAGGGAGGGGGGGGGCTTTCTCTTTCTTCTCTTTTTTTTGTTTTCCCCTTTTGTATTTTCTTTTATTATTTCTTTCCTGTTTAATTCATTTAAAAGTATTTAGGCATTTTATAAAAATGTGTTTACTTCACCATAATTACCGATGCAATAATAGACATAGCCCGAACATTTTATTTTAATATTTGAAAACTTTTGTCGTTTGACTTATTTAGGATTTAAATTTGAAACGGTTTTGAATTAACCCGAGATTAATTACAGTGACAGAGGTGATGTGTCACCATTAACGTGAGATCACTGTAGCATGATTATCCGGGCGTTACAACGAGAGCATGTTCTTGTAGTTCAAATTTGAATTATGCACATTAAATGACCAGAAACTCAATTAATGTATAAAAAAGGCCAAATGAATCCAAAATAATTCCAAAAATTAACAGGGTACTCATGTAGTTCTATGTTGCCTCTGTAAAGAAACTCAAGGGGGTAGCGTATATTGTTTCGCACTCAAAGGTGACACGTTCCCTCTTAGAACCACGAGCCTTCTTGAGAGAAGCTCCGGTTTGCAAGAAGCTTATACCAAAATTTGTTCCTATTCGGCCATTTTTTTACCAGGGCATGGTAGTACCATGACATGACACCATGCCAAGTTTCATGATTTTCAGGCATGTTCTGGATTTACAAGAATTTTAAAACCAAGTTTCTCAATGTTCTCAGCAGAGCCACGATGCCCAGATGTTTGAATTTCATTCCCATTTCTTGCATGGGACCTAGAAATTCACCCGAGGACACACATGTGACTTTTCAACCAACTTTGGTGCACGGGAGCATGTGCTTGTAGTTCAAATTTGAATTATGCACATTAAATGACCAGAAACTCAATTAATGTATAAAAAAGGCCAAACGAACCTAGAATAATTCCAAAATTTAACAGTGCACTCATGTAGTTCTATGTTGCCTCTGTAAAGAAACTCAAGGGGGGCAGCGTATATCTTTTCATACTCAAAGGTGACATGTTCCCTCTCAGAACCACGAGCCTTCTTGAGAGAAGCTCTGGTTTACAAGAAGCTTATACCAAATCTTGTTCCAAATTGGCCCAATTTTTTACCACAGCATGTTAGTGCCATGACATGACACCATGCCAAGTTTCATGATTTCCAGGCGAGTTTTGGATTTACATGAATTTAAAAACCAAGTTTCTTGATGTTCTCGACCGAGTCACGAGGCCCGGATGTTTGAATTTCATTCCCATTTCTTGCATGGGGCCTAGAAATTCACCCAAGGACACACATGTGATTTTTCAACCAACTTTGGTGCATCGGAACATGTGCTTGCAGTTCAAACATGGATTATGGACATTAAATGTCCAGAAACTCAATTAATGTATAAAAAAGTCCAAACGAACCCGGAATAATTCCAAAATTTAACAGGGCACTCATATAGTTATATGTTGCCTCTGTAAAGAAAATCTGGGGGGAGGCAGCGTATATTGTTTCGCACACAAAGGTGACACATTCCCTCTCGGAACCACGAGGCTTGTTGAGAGAATCTCCGGTTTTGCAAGAAGCTTATACCAAAACTTGTCCCAATTCAGCCAAGAATTATATACATATGAAAATAGGGTTTAGATTATCCCGAACATCTCGCCACCTAGACCAATGTACTCTGATTTGAATTCAACATAAAATGGATACAAATATTTGAATTGGAGATTGTATGTCACATGTAGTTTACAGTGAAATATGATTACTGCTATATGCATGTTTTTTGTTATCAAGATAATATTTAAATGATTGTATAACTTGACAACAATCGTATTCAAATAAGTAAAATTGATTCAAATTTAGATGGTAGACGACAATATATATGTTCATAGGGTGGAGTAAAATGTTCATATATGATGGAAGATCAAAATGTAGGACTACATCCATTATAAACCGCAAGGTCACCTAACGATATATTCGTATTCAACATAACGTGGTTCAAAAATTGAAATTTGAGATCCTGGCATTTGTAATCATATAAAAAGGTCCATGACTCTTTCTTTTTGTGGGAATTGATTTGTTTTTTGTTGTTGTTGAGGGAAGTGCGAATCGATTTGGTACTGTACAGGGTAATCTTGTTCTCCCGATTTTTTAAACATTTTTCTTGTAGTTTTTTCAATGACATTTATAGAAATATAGTAATAGGGGACATGACTCTCTTGTGTCTTGTATGAATTGTTTTTTTTGTACACGTTAAGTTTGTTCTGTCGAACAAGGAATCCGCGCCTTGTTATCCCGAAATTTTCAAGCTCGTTTATCTTTTGTCTCATCTGCTTTGAAACTCCTGTCTCTTCAACCCGCGCCGCGCCTTCTTATCCCGAAATTTCAACGCGCGCAAAAACTCCCTCATCATCCGAAATCGGTCCCGCAGCCCAGACACGCGAAATCCCCCTTCTACCCCTTAGCCGAAAATGCCGGTTTGACATCGCGGTGTCAAAACCGGTGGGGGTACGCTGGTAACTTACCCTACATTTCGGACAAGCGCGTCCCTAAGCCATGGCTCCCCCTACCTTCCCCTTTGCCTCCCCATTCGTACACCGAGGCCGCTGAGGGAGTCCTGGATTAGGGAGTCTCCGGACAGCCGGACTGTTAGACTATGAAGATACAAGATTGAAGACTTCATATCGTGTCCGGATGAGACTCTACTTGGCGTGGGAGGCAATCTAGGAAATACGGATATGTGTATCTCCTCCTTTGTAACCGACCTTGTGTAACCCTAACCCTCTCCGGTGTCTATATAAACCGGAGGGTTTTAGTCCGTAGGACAACATACAATCATACCATAGGCTAGCTTATAGGGTTTAGCCTCTCTGATCTCGTGGTAGATCTACTCTTGTACTACCCATATCATCAATATTAATCAAGCAGGACGTAGGGTTTTACCTCCATCAAGAGGGCCCGAACCTGGGTAAAACATCGTGTCCCCTGCCTCCTGTTACCATCCGCCTTAGACGCACAGTTCGGGACCCCCTACCCGAGATCCGCCGGTTTTGACACCGACATTGGTGCTTTCATTGAGAGTTCCTCTGTGTCGTCGCCGTTAGGCTTGATGGCTCCTACTATCATCGATAGCGATGCAGTCCAGGGTGAGACTTTTCTCCCCGGACAGATCTTTGTGTTCGGCGGCTTTGCACTGCGGGCCAATTCACTTGGCCATCTGGAGCAGATTGAAAGTTACGCCCCTGGCCACCAGGTCAGGTTTGGAAGCTAAACTACACGGCCGATATCCGTGGAGACTTGATCTTCGACGGATTCGAGCCTCTGCCTTGTGCATCACGCGGTCACGATGAGTACGATTTAGCTCTACCATCAGACAGTGTTAAGGAGATCGCACCAGCAACCGCTCCGACCCTCAATTCGGAGCCAGTTGCGCCGTCCATGGACGGGTGGATGGACCCCGCCACGGAGGCCTTACCCTCAGCGGTGATCGAGCCGAACATCGACCTTACCTTGCACGAGAGCCGTGTTGTTAAACTGCCGGATCCTTCTCCGGCCACGGACTCCGAACCGCCTGCGCCCGTTCCTATCGAATCTGGCTGGGCGCCGATCATGGAGTTTACCTCCGCGGATATCTTTCAGCACTCGCCCTTCGGCGATATACTGAACTCATTAAGGTCTCTCTCATTGTCAGGAGGATCCTGGCCGAACTATGTCTGGCAGGACTGGGATGCGGACGACGAAGAAATTCGTGGCCCACCCACCACCCACTTAGTAGCCACTGTCAATGACTTAACCGACATGCTCGACTTCGACTCCGAAGACATCGACGGTATGGACGACGATGCGGGAGATGAAGAGGAACCACTGCCCACAGGGCACTGGACAGCCACCTCATCATACGATATATACATGGTGGATACACCCAACGAAGGTAATGGCGACGAGACAACGGAGGATGACCCCTCCAAGAAGCAACCCAAGCGCCGACGTTAGCGGCACCGCTCTAAGTCCCGCCAAAGCAAAAGTGGTGACACCGGCACAGGAGGTAATAACACTCCGGATAGTGTCGAAGACAACAACAACCCCCTCCAGCAAGAGTTAGAGCAGGAGGATAGAGGAGCTAGCCCTCCTGGGAGAGCGGCAGATGGAGAAGCGGAGGATGATAATTACATGCCCCCTCCGAAGACGAGGCAAACCTCGGCGATGACGAATTCGCCGTGCCAGAGGATCCCGTCGAACAAGAGCGCTTCAAGCACCGGCTTATGGCCATGGCAAATAGCCTTAAGAAAAAGCAGCAGCAGCTTCAAGCTGATCAAGATCTGCTAGCTGACAGATGGACTGAAGTCCTCGCGGCTGAGGAATATAAACTCGAGCGCCCCTCCAAGAGTTACCCAAAATGCAGGTTGCTACCTCGACTGGAGGAAGAAGCGTATGATGCGGCTGATCGGCCACCTCGTGGCCGTGATAGAGAGGCATTCCAGCCAAAAGCTCAGCCAGCACCCCGACGCCATTCAAATAAAAAAGCATGGGGAAACACGCGAGACCTGCGAGACGTATTGGAGGACAAAGCAGAACATGCAAGATCGATCTACGGATCACGAGGGTGCGCCACTATGCGAGACGATAAACGTCACGCCGGATATAGTAAAAGTAAATCCGGCCAGGCCGAACACAGCGGGCAACACCCATTCGAGCTGCGTCGCGATATAGCCCAATACAGAGGCGCCGCACACCCCTTATTCTTCACAGGCGAAGTAATGGATCATCAAATCCCAGAAGGTTTCAAACCCGTAAATATTGAATCGTACGACGGCACAACAGATCCTGCGGTATGGGTCGAGGATTTCCTCCTCCACATCCACATGGCCCGCGGTGATGACTTACACGCCATCAAATACCTCCCACTAAAGCTCAAAGGACCAGCGCGGCATTGGCTTAACAGCTTGCCAACAGAGTCCATTAGCTGTTGGGAAGATCTGGAAGCCGCATTCCTCGACAACTTTTAGGGCACTTATGTGCGACCACCAGATGCCGATGACTTGAGCCACATAACTCAGCAACCAGAAGAATCGGCCAGGCAATTCTGGACTCGGTTCCTAACAAAGAAAAATCAAATCGTTGATTGTCCGGATGCAGAGGCCCTAGCAGCTTTCAAACACAACATCCACGACGAGTGGCTAGCCCAGCACCTTGGTCCGGAAAATCCGAAATCTATGGCAGCCCTCACGACACTCATGACCCGCTTTTGTGCGGGAGAAGACAGCTGGCTGGCTCGCAGTAACAATATGTCAAAGAACCATGGTACTTTGGATACCAAGGACGGCAATAGCAGGTCACGTCGCAACAAACATAAGCGCTGCATTAATAGCGATAATACTGAAGATACATCAGTCAATGCTGGATTCAAAGGCTCTAAACCCAGTCAGCGGAAAAAGCCATTCAAAAGAAGCACTCCGGGCCCGTCCAGTTTGGACCGTATACTCGATCGCTCGTGTCAAATACACGGCACCCTCGACAAGCCAGCCAACCACACCAACATGGATTGTTGGGTGTTCAAGCAGGCCGGCAAGTTAATTGCCGAAGACAAAGATAAGCGGCCACATAGCGATGATGAGGAAGAGCCCCGGCAGCCGAACGCCGGAAGACAGAAGAGGTTCCCCCCACAAGTGCGGACGATGAACATGATATACGCAACCCACATCCCCAAGAGGGAGCGGAAGCGTGCGCTCAGGGACGTATATGCGTTGGAGCCAGTCGCCCCAAAGTTCAACCCATGGTCCTCCTGTCCGATCACCTTCAATCGCAGGGACCACCCCACTAGTATCCGTCATGGCGGATTCGCCGCACTGGTCCTAGACCCAATCATTGACGGATTTCACCTCACTCGAGTCCTTATGGATCGCGGCAGCAGCCTAAACCTGCTTTATCAGGACACAGTCACAAAATGGGTATAGACCCCTCAAGGATCAAACCCACAAAAACGACATTTATAGGCGTTATTCCAGGCGTAGAGGCCCATTGCACAGGCTCAATTACACTGGAAGTGGTCTTCGGATCCCCGGATAACTTCCGAAGCGAAGAATTAATCTTCGATATAGTCCCGTTCCGCAGTGGTTATCATGCACTGCTCGGGCGAACCGCATTTACGAGATTCAATGCGGTACCGCATTATGCATACCTCAAGATCAAGATGCCAGGACCTCATGGGGTTATTACAGTTAATGGAAACACAGAGCGCTCTCTCCGAACGGAGGAGCACACTGCGGCCCTCGCAGCAGAAGCGCAAAGCAGCCTCTCAAGGCAATCCACCAGTTCGGCGTTTCAAGACCCGGACACCTTCAAACACGCTCGGAGTAATCGACAACTAGACCGCCTGGCACGATCTGAGCTCGAGTAGCAGTGCGGCCCCCACCCCAGTCCCAGCCAAACGGCGAAATTCGTGCCACGCGTACATAATTACGCATTAAAAATACCATGGGCACAGGTGGGGAGGGGGGCACAACTACGACACTCCCCAAGACGCGGTTTAAACCGCACTAGGGGATTCCCATTTTGTTATTTTTCTCTTTTCAGGACTTTAATCTCTGGAAACCCTGTTCGGCAGCATGATTGCCGAACACATGATGCAGCAACTAAGGAGGCAGAAAGCTACGTCACACCATGGAATTCCCAGGTGGATTACGATAACGAGCGAAATATTTGCTTTAATACTATTCCTCAGCTTGCCCTTGGAAGGGACATAGTCCTACTTTTTGCTTATCACACTATCTGTATCATTCTGCTTTAACGCACCTTTTTGAATAAACAATGCATAATATTACGACTATTATTGCATTCTTGTTATATATATGTGTTCATTAATAACGCCTTGCAACCGTACACTTTGGTACAGCCAATACACCAGGGGCTTAAGTACCCCACAATATGGTGTGAGAAGTCCGAACACTTTCACAAGTGCGGCACCCCGAACTTATAGCATTATATGCATCAGCTCTGAATCATGTCTTTGGTCAAATGTTGGGTTTGCCCGGCTCCTATGTTTCGGTACCTTACGTTCCGCTCTATCGGCTAAGGTAGCGCTAGGAGAACTACTGCGATTGTGCCCCAGTTCTGCTGGGCTAAGCACCTCAGTAGATAAAGTTAAAACTGACTGTCATGATAAGGCGAGAGACTGGTTGCTGTTCGGCGAGGTTTCGAGTCCCTAAAGACTTATGCCGCTTAGAGCGAGGGGCCGGCCCTGTCTGGCTTAAAGGCGTGTATCGCGCCCCGAATTCGGCCTTCCGAATACCAGGGGCTTCACCAAAATTTAAAATTATAGAATTCTATGGCTAAGTGAGAGTGATAAAGCATTATTAGTCCGGTTGCCTTGTTCGTTGTGCTGAGCACCTCCCTCGAAGGACCCAAAAATGGGAACAAGAGTGCTCAGGTTTATCCCGAACACCCCAGTACTCGTGGCATGGGGGCAGAAGCCGAGGACTAGCCATCTCTTAGATTGGATAAACAGCCAAACAGAAGGTAATATTTTAAATTCAAACAAGCGTTGCATAGCGCATATGAAACAAGTTTTCATCATACAGGATCACACGAGCAAGTTTATTCAAATATTACATCCTTGGAACATTCGTCCGCTACAAGACGAGCACCCTTCAGGACACCCTCGTAATAAATTTCGGGGGTGCGATGCTCCTTGCCATGCGGCGGTCCTTCCTTGATCAGCTTCATGGCGTCTAGCTTGGCCCATTGCACCTTCACACGGGCGAAAGCTCGGCGTGCACCTTCGATGCAGACGGACCGCTTGACGACTTCCAGCCATGGGCAGGCATCCACAAGCCGCCTCACCAGGCCGAAGTAGCTGTTCGGAAGGGCATCGCCAGGCCACAGCCGGGCTATAAATCCCTTCATGGCCTGTTCGGCCGCCTTGTGTAGCTCGACCAGCTGCTTTAGCTGGTCGCTCACAGACACTGGGTGTTCGGTCCCAGTATACTGGGCCCAGAACAACTTCTCCATTGAGCTTCCATCCTCGGCCCAGCAAAACTCCGCGGCATCCGACACGCTGCGGGGCAAATCTGCGAATGCTCCTGGAGAGCTCCAGATTCAGGTAAGTAATCGGTAATTTACTTTTACATGCTTGCTTTGCATATAGAATGCCTTACCCGCCGCTATTTTCTTCATCATGTCGATCTCCTGGAGGGCCTTTTGGGCTTCGGCCTTGGCACTCTTTGCGCTCTCGAGGGCCGCGGCAAGCTCAGACTCTCGCGTCTTCAAGTCAACCTCCAACGCCTCGTGCTTCGTCACGAGGGCCTGGAGCTCTTGCTGCACCTCGCCCACCCGAGCATCTTGCCTTTCCCGCTCGATGCGCTCCTTAGCCGCTTTATCTTCGGCCTTAGACAGCGCTTGCTTTAAGGTCGCCACTTCGATCGTGGCCCCTGGCAAATTCATGATGATCCTGTCATTTTGCAATCGCATTCTTTTTATACATATCCATAGACTAGGTACTACTTACCTTTGTTCTCCTCGAGCTGCCTCTTGGCAAAGCCGAGCTCGTATTGGGACCCTTTAAGGTCCTGCTTCAGTACGACGCCCTCCGCAGTCAGTGCGGCAGATGCCAGCAGCGAAGCCTGCATATGCATATTGACATACTTATATTAGACTCCTGCGATATTGTTTGATCCTCTGTTCGGCTTTTCTTTGTGAACACCGAACAGAGCATCAGGGGCTATTGTCTATGCGGCAATATTTTTCCTATATTTTAAACACGTACCTCAAAGCCTGTTAGAAGGCTGGCACAGGCTTAAGTCAGTCTGCTCTTGACGGACTGAACCTTCTGGACCACCACACTCATAATAGTACGGTGCTCCTCGTCGATGGAAGCGTTGCGAAGCGCTTATAGCAGACTGTTCGGTGCCTCTGGATGGACAGAGGTCACCGACACAGGCGTCTTGCCCCTCTTGGAAGGAGGCCGCCTGCCCGAGTCCGGAACCACTGGAGGTTTCGGCACGGTGTTCGGCTGAGGGCCGAACTCGGAGCCCTCAGGGGCCTTGTCCCCTCTGCTCCCGGAGTCCGGAAGGCCGCCTTGAGGCGCCTCTGGGACTGTATCCCCTCGACCCGGTGCCTCTTGAGACAATACCTCGGTGTCGTCCGCAGGGTAAGGGGAGGTGGCGGTCGGAAGTGGATCGCTGTCCATATCCGACGAGCCCAGGGAGCCGTCCGACGATACATCGATACGGGCTTGTGGCGGCCTGCATAATCATATTCGGCGTTAGGTGAAGCAGTGCGACAAAGGAATGCTATGAGTTACTCTGGTATCCGAATACTTACGACTTCCCCAGGGGCTTGGCCCTGGGCAGCCACTCGTCTTCGCCGTCGGCGGCGGTGGTAGAACTGTCCGGAAGGAGAGTCCTTCCCTTCTTGGACCCTTCGGCCTCCCCAGTTGGGCGGCCTTCCTTTCTTGTCTCCCTCGTCTGGAGGGGGAGCATCTTCTTCTGCCTCCTCGTCTTCGGGGGAGGAGTGCACAGTAGAGTCATCAGACGGTGAGTCCGATGACGCCTGGCGTCAGGAACTCTTTCGGGTTCCCTTGGCCTTCTTGGTCTTCTCTAGCACCGTCTAAGGAGCCGGAATCAGCATCTTCGCCAGGAGAGCGTCTGCTAGGCCTTCGGGCAAAGGAGCTGGACAGTCAATCTGTCCAGCCGTCTCCTGCCAGTCCTATAAAAAGGTACGGGAGCTTAGATCCCTCATAGAGTCAAACTATGGAAAACAAGTATCCTGTGAGAGGTAAAACAGCTTACCGCGTTGGGTTGGCGCTTCGCGCAGAATCCGTGGTCCTCGGTAGTGGGAGGGGGAACCTCGACGCTCTTGAATAGCACCTTCCAGGCATCTTCGTGAGTTGTGTCGAAGAGCCTGTTCAGAGTTCGGTGCTGGGCCGGGTTGAACTCCCACAAGTTGAAAGCCCGTTGTTGGCACGGGAGGATCCGGCGGATGAGCATGACCTGGACTACGTTGACGAGTTTGAGCTTCTTGTTCACCATGTTTTGAATTCATGTTTGGAGTCCGGTCAGCTCTCCCGAACTACCCCAGGACAGGTCCTTCTCTTGCCAGGAGGTGAGCCGCGTGGGGATGCCAGATCGGAACTCGGGAGCCGCTGCCCATTTATGGTCACGCAGCTCGGTGATGTAGAACCACCCCGATTGCCACCCCTTTATGGTCTCCACGAAGGAGCCCTCGAGCCATGTGATGTTGGGCATCTTGCCCACCATGGCGCCTCCGCACTCCGCCTAGCGGCCGCTCACTACCTTCGGCTTGACATTGAAAGTCTTCATCCATAAGCCGAAGTGGGGCTTGATGCGGAGGAAGGCCTCGCACACGATGATAAACGCCGAGATGTTGAGGATGAAGTTTGGAGCCAGATCGTGGAAATCCAGGCCGTAGTAGAACATGAGCCCCCAGACGAATGGGTGGAGAGGGAATCCTAGTCCGCGGAGGAAATGGGTAAGGAACACTACCCTCTCATGGGGCTTGGGGGTGGGGATGAGCTGCCCCTCTTCTGGGAGCCGGTGTGCGATGTCGTCGGGCAGGTATCCGGCTCTCCTCAGCTTCTTGATGTGTCCCTCCATGACGGAGGAGACCATCCACCTGCCTCCCGCTCCGGACATGGTTGGAGAGGGTTGAGGTGGGAAATGCGGACTTTGGCGCTGGAGCTCGAGTGTGCGAAAACAGATGAGCAAAGGAGGAAGAAGGCATGGATGAAAAGGTAAATCCTTATCCCTTTATATGGGCGGACGAAACTATGCATCCCCACTAGCCTGGTAAAACTCGCTTATCCCCCAAGCACTGTAATTGATGGCACGGTTGGGTTACCCACACCCGTATTGATGAGAATCCCGTGATAAGGGGACACGATCTCTGCTTTGACGAGACGTGTCGAAAAACTACCTCACGTTATGTGCGGGGCTAGTTAAAGGAAACGGTTCGAATAATCACCGGGCCGTGACATAATGTCGTGTTGCCAAAACAAGTCAGCAAATTAGATTTGCGGAAATATTATTCTCCCTGCGGTGGTATGTGAAACTTATTTTGCAGGGTATCCTTGTATTCAAATTCTTCCGTGGTGTATTCGGAGGAGGAACCCGCCTTGCAATGCCGAAGACAATACTGCGTGCCGGACTCATCGTCATTGAAAGCCTGGTTCAGGGGCCACCGAGGGAGTCCTGGATTAGGGGGTCTCCGGACAGCCGGACTATATCTTTTGGCCGGACTGTTAGACTATGAAGATACAAGATTGAAGACTTCGTCTCGTGTCCGGATGAGACTCTATTTGGCGTGGGAGGCAAGCTAGGCAATAAGGATATGTGTATCTCCTCCTTTGTAACCGACCTTGTGTAACCCTAACCCTCTCCGGTGTCTATATAAACCGGAGGGTTTTAGTCCGTAGGACAACATACAATCATACCATAGGCTAGCTTCTAGGGTTTAGCTTCTCTGATCTCGTGGTAGATCTACTCTTGTACTACCCATATCATCAATATTAATCAAGCAGGACGTAGGGTTTTACCTCCATCAAGAGGGCCCAAACCTGGGTAAAACATCGTGTCCCCTGCCTCCTGTTACCATCCGCCTTAGACGCACAGTTCGGGACCCCCTACCCGAGATCCGCCGGTTTTGACACCGATAGCCGCCAAAACCCACGAAACCCCACGCTCCTCGATCGGCATGCCGACCGCCGCCCAGCCAGAGACTCTTCCCCGACGACACCGTCCACTACAATAGCTCGCCGTCCCTCATCCATCGCACCGGATGAGGATCTGTCGTCGATCTCGTCGTCCCATTGGATCAACCGCCCCGTCCTCCACCTCCAAGGAGCTTCCCCGATGTTCGCCTCATCTATCACGCCACCTCCATCCCCACAGCGCCATCTTGACCTGCCCCACCGGAACCGCGGCACCCTCACCAATTCCTCCAATGAAGCCGAGGCCAACTCGGTGCCACCAAGGAGGATCTGCACTCACCGCTGCATTTTATCTTTTATTCGATATCACGGGGTTGCCGGTGCTCAATACCGAGCAGCCATGGCGGGTCTCCATCGACGGCGCTGTCACCGGCCACTTCATCCATGGCGTCTCTCCCCCATGTCGGTGCTTCCTCAGCGGCCACTTCGTGTTACTACTCTGCTCTGCTATTGCTGTCGGTCGCGTTGCTGCTCTGCTCTTGCTCTCGTTCGTGTTGCTGCTCTGCTCTTGCTCTCGCTCACGCTGCTGCTGCTTCTGCATGACCTCCGACAGCTACAGGGGTTGTTGCTTTAGCACTCACTTGCGGTTCTACTGCACGACTTGCTCTCTGCTAGTGTGTTTCCTGCTCAAGCATATACTTATTTAGATCACTACTTCTCTGCTACTAGTGCTCGAACGCCCTAAACATATATTGCAATGCTCTTCTACTAGTTCAATCAGTTTTGACAGTAAAATTCAGTTTCGACTGTAAAGTTCAGTTTCTTCAGTTAAGTTCAGAGTAAACATTATTTACAACATCTATCGGAGCGGCCATGGCGCGGCTGATGCATTTTACATCTAGCACTTTTTGGTGATGTATTTTACATCATCTATTGCAGATGATAGTAGAGTCCCACTTCAGATTAACGTTGTCTGTCTTGTCCTGCTTCAGCCTCGACGGCGTAGACCTCACCGGAGCTGCTCCAACAATGGAACCGCCCATCACAGCGGAGCAGTACCCTCGGCGCCGTATCCAGAGGCCTTAGATCTTCTTCCTCGCCTCCAACAGTCACACCAGCATCACCACCCTCCACGTCCAACCCAATGATGTTGAGGTCGACATGGCTATGCCAAAGAGGTTGTACACTCGTTGCATCACTTTGTTACTGTGCATTCATGTCGATCCCTCAGGGATCCTTTGCTATGGAACTACTATGGTACTACTATTCGTGCATTTGGTTAGGAGTGGAGCAAAGCAAAACTGGAGGATTTTTTTCCTTTGGTGTCACTTTCAAAGAAAAATGGTAGGAATTTTAATATCCAGTTGGATGTCCTTTTCAAATTAATATGCATGAAGAATAGGACTAATTTCATTACTAGCATAATAAGATTCTTATTTTTTTCATTTTCATGTGGTTTGACTTTAATTTGACCATGTTTCTCCATTCCTGTGTTCTTCCAATTCATGTGAACCAAACATCGAGGTTCACAGAAATCCTATGTTTCCAAATGCTCTGTTTTGCACGTGCATTCCTATCCTATTCCTATGTTTTTCCTATCCCCGCGTTTATAGAATCCTCCAATTCTAAGGAGCCCTTACAGATTTACTTCATTTTTAGATAGGTTTCAAAGAAAACTCTGTGTGTTATGTCCTGCTCCTGCTGTGCCGTCATCCACCCCACCTGAGGTGCACCCTCGACAAAAGTGTTCACTGCAGCAGAGATTCCCCCTGCAAACTTTCTTTCGCCGCCTCAGATCATCTTCCTTGTTGTCGTCAGCCACGCCAACTGCATTACCAGTATCAACTAAGCAGATGAACCTGAGAACTACACAGTTCCGTAAGAGAGGTCGCAGTCTTTCGTCTTTGCTTACGTTATACATCGGTTATTATTACCTGCTACTTTATCTTTCAAACTTGAGTTTTAAAATGCCCGTGGGTCTCATATCGAGGCAGCAACGAATAGTATCTATATACTATCTTGTTCATCTGGGGTCTTCTGTGTGGTTCATGTTGGGTGGGCAACAAACAGTAGATGATCCATTGTCCATCTTTTTAAACAGAAGCTATAATCTACCTGCTATGATTAGTTTTGGATCTATCCACTCGTTTGCTACCATCAGTCTTGATTTATGCGTGCACCCCTTAGGCCTTAAAAATCTAACTAATTTTTTATTATGCATGTCAGTTATTGTACACAATCGTACTGAACATGTAGAGAAAAAGAGAAGACCATTGCGTGGGAATACAATGTCATGCAGACGCCGCTCCATGGTGGGCGAAGTGCCCCCCTCCTGCCATTCCAGATTGTATTCCAGAGGAAGATAACTGTTTAAATGGGGATTCAGAGGGAGCCGACCACTCCTATTTACCACATGAGGTGTTTGCTCTAACCTGGCATGCTGATGTTGGTCATATCATGCATATGGCGCCTCGCATTGCTTACATTATTCATCTTATATGTCATCAGCTTAGTTTAGATTTGCCTTGTGTGAATGCCACCTGTTTGGTTTCTATATCATACTTCCACCGTTCCTAAATATTTGTCTTTTTGGAGATTTCAACAAGTGACTACATACGGAGCAAAATGAGTGAATCTACACTCTAAAATATACGTCCGTATGTAGTAGTCCATTTGAAATCTCTAAAAAGACAAATATTTAGGAACAGAGGGAGTATATGGGAATTATGCAATGCCATGTTTTTCAGCCAGTTATCATATATGTGAATTATGCACCTCCATGTAGCCGGGCATCATATATGTGAATTATCTCATGTCATCTTTTTTTCATTACATATTCCATTTGTCGACAATCTGTGTATATTAAACTACTCTTCATGTGTATCAGCCATTTGAGCCGGTTACGGAAAAATCAGGAGTGAAAACAAGGTCTTTAGAGCAGGCAATGGTACCTGTTGAAGCATATATCTCGATGGTTACAGTGTGCTCCTCAGAGGAGGATTCAGAGACAGATGACCAGTCCTATATCCCACCTGAGGTGTATGCTCTAAGTTGCAATATTTATATTTCTCATATCATGCATATATATGGTGTCTTGCATTGCTTAGTTTAGACATCATATGCACAATATTGAGTTCCATCTTCTTAGTTAGAGATCATACATGCGAGTGCCAGCTGCTTAGTATATGAATCAATTATGTCAATTATATCATGCCATCATGTATACTTAGACAACATTTTTGTGAATTATTTCATCCCAACCTATTTTAGAAAGACATCATATAGTTTTGTCATGTCATCCTATTAGATACTCATCATATGTTGAATTATGCCATTATATCATGTTAAGTTATCCATCATATATCTGAAACTGTGTCATGCTATCATGTTTAGTTAGGCATCATATATGTGAAATTGTTTCATGCTATCCTGTTTCCTTAAACAACATATATGTGAATTACCACATCTGTTTATCATACAATGTCTGCATGTTCAATTTCTTTTCTTGTTTATCAGCCATTTGAATTGGAGGCGGTGATGGCAGTATCTAAGGGAGCGAAAACACGTTCTTCACAAAAGACAGTGCTACCTGTCGATGCAGATAGAACCATGGTTGTACTGGCCCACAAACTTGCCCCACCACACATAATCGAGACTCTTCTAGATTGCACACTTAGACCGTTGGGCAGAGAACCAGCTACAACCCATCTAACCCCAACCCGAGCGGATAGTAACCCACTTCTAGTTGACAAAGCACCATATCGACCATAGAGTACCCCCACACGAGCAGTTTGTAAAGAAACTGCAGTGCCCAAAGCACGAAGACCACCACAGCGAACCCAAACTCCATGTTTAAAGCAGAAGAGCAACTGTTCCCAAGTCAGATTCTGTAGCTATGGTCCATACTCATTTGCTGTTGCATCACTGTATTTACTCATACCAACTACTTTCGAATATGAAGGATCCAAATGAAACTCCAATGGCGCAACAGGTATGTTTTAAACCTATTTCTTTAACTAGATTGTTGTTCTAATTTCTTGCTCTATGTTGATTTTAGTTTCAGATGTATAAACAGTTATGTTCTCATGTGATGCACATTACAAGTGTTGCCAATGTTGTGTAGTTTCTCACACTTATATTCTATCTATGCTGCTGTGTCTTCAAAATATATGAGTTGAACTGTGTCTCTGTCTTGATTTGGCAACATAAACTAGAATGATATGGACAATACAGTTACCATAGTACATAGACATATGTTTGTTTCATGATGGTATCCTATCCACCATACTACTGAACCTATTTACCAAAATGAGTTTGGTATACTACATGCTAAACCTGTGATGTGTCTGCTTGTTTCTCTTGTAGTATGCGAACAGAATATTGGAGAAGAGCACCGCACTATGCAATGGCAGAGAAAGTAATGCAAATAAGGTTCAAGATAGTGAGACAACCCTGTTGGTCTCCAAGAAAGGTGATAAAAACGATCTTGTAGACAGTGAGAAAACCCCACAGTCCTGCGTTGATGTAGTGTTCGAGTTACTGGCCAGTACCGCTGGCACAAGCTCTTCGACCTCGCTGCCTGAATCACTTCGGCTTCTTCAGTCTCAGCTACAAGCTGAAAGGCATCAGTCAGCTGTGCTGCGGCAAGAAGCCGAAGGACTGAGGAAGTCCCTGCAGAATTCAGATGCATACTTTCTTGTGCAACAGCAAGCGATGGAGGATTTAAGCGCCAAACAAGAGAAAGTTAATAAGCTTGCTAAGCATCTTGCCAGCATTATGGGTACCCAGGATATTGTTTCTTGAGCTCTTCTGAAGTGGTTTCAGTTCTGGACTTGTTTTGCTGCGGCGTTTATTTGCACCGGTCGCCAACTTTGACAACCAGTGTATATGATATGCTGCTTTGTTCCCTATATTTGCACTAGTAGCGAACTTTGATGCCCAGTGGATGTAATATGTGTAATAGTCGTGATAGCCTAGCGTAAGTTGCTTGCTTATTTAGTTCCTTGTTGTCTTGTTTATTTGTTTGCTTGTAGTCAGTGCAGTTCTTTTTCCGCGGTTTGCTAGTGGCCGCAATAACCTATTTTTTAAAACTAGGCCACAATAACCATGGGCTACATATTTACTGTAGTTACCATGGGCCTCCTACGGGCCGTAGAAACAATGGGCCTTCTACGGGCCATAGCATCAATGGGACTTCTACGTGTCGTATGATTGATAGGCCAAACATGGGCCAATAACATACCGCATTATGGGCCGTAAACGGGCTAGATTTGGAATCGTCCGTTCATGGGCCGACAATAACGGGCCATCATTAATCAGACGCTATGAAAACGGCCCAACGGATTAACGGGCTGCAAACGGGCCGATTGTAACCGCAGGCTGAATTTGGCCCACAAGCAGAAAATGCCAATAACGGGCCGTAAGTAACCGAATGTTGGAAATGAGCCCAAGAATAAATGGGCCCTGAGAAGGCCGAAAGATAACACAGGTTGGAAACGGCCCAAATGAATAATGGGCCGTTAATGGGTATAAAGGGGTACATTGTTCATTGCGGGCCAGATTCACCACGGGCCGTTAATGGCCAAGAGTTACAAATGGCCTCGTATGGGCCGAAAGACATCATGATACATGGGCCAGAAGTTACAATGGGCTGGAATCATATTGGACGGCCCAAATGAATCTACTGGGCTTATTTCTGATAGGCCGTAACGGGCCGTGAGTTAGCGGGCCATAAATGGGCTATATAGGAACAGGCTTTCCGTGGGCCGGTCCGTTACCCTTTGGCCAAGTCAAACAGGCCGACCTTTTTACCGGAATGGGCCTCTGTTGGGCCATGCCACGTGTCGACGTATCATAGGCACCTCCTGTCCAATGAATGGATGGCATCTGTCCCAACGGTGAGCCAACACGTGTTTCCTCCGGCCAATGATAATTTTACACGTGGAAAATCCTCATTGGTCCGGGCTGTTAGCGGGTTATCGGATCCAAAACCAGCGGCGACCCGTTATGGTGGATGCCACGTGTCGGTTACCCTTGACGAAAGCACTTCCATGACCGCGATTTATCGTCATGGAAGTGGACACTTCCGTGATGATAATTTTGGTAATGTCATGGAACACTTCTACGACATCACAAGTTTGACTATCTTGATTCTGTCATAAAATCGTCATGGATGTACATGCATGACAGAAAACATGACCTACTGTGACAAACACGTATCATCACGGAAGTGCCTTTTTTTGTAGTGCTATCTTTCTCTGTGTCCGATTAAAACTTCATACCCATAAGTATTGTGTGAGTGTTAGCAATTGTGAAAGACTAAATGATAGTTGAGTATGTGGACTTGCTGAAAAGCTCTTATATTGACTCTTTCCGATGTTATGATAACTTGCAATTGCTTCAATGACTGAGATTATAGTTTGCTAATTTTCAATGAAGTTTCTGATTCATACTTTACATTGCGAATAGATTGTTACTTTAGCATAAGAAATCATATGACTATATATATGTTGCTATTCTAAGAATGATCATGATGCCCTCATGTCCGTATTTTTTTTATCGACACCTCTATCTCTAAACATGTGGACATATTTTTCGATATCGGCTTCCGCTTGAGGACAAGCGAGGTCTAAGCTTGGGGGAGTTGATACGTCCATTTTGCATCATGCTATCGTATTGATATTTATTGCATTATGGGCTGTTACTAAACATTATGTCACAATACTTATGGCTTTTCTCTCTTATTTTACAATGCTTACATGAAGAGGGAGAATGCCGGCAGCTGGAATTCTGGGCTGGAAAAGGAGAAAATATTAGAGACCTATTCCGCACAACTCCAAAAGTCCTGAAACTCCACTAAAGTCAGTTTTGGATTATATTAAAAATATTGGGCGAAGAAAGCACCAGAGGGGGGCCACCCACCGTCCATGAGGGTGGGGGCGCGCCCTACCCCCCTGCCTCGTGGGCCACCTGGCAGGCCTCCGATGCCCATCTTCTGGTATAAGGTGTCTTTTGCCCTAGAAAAATTAGAAGGAAGCTTTCAGGACGAAGCATCGCCGTCTCGAGGCGGAACCAATCTAGGGCTCCGGCGGAGCTGTTCTGCCGGGGAAACATCCCTCCGGGAGGGGGAAATCGTCACCATCATCATCACCATCAATCCTCTCATTGGGAGGGGGTCAATCTCCATCAACATCTTCACCAACACCATCTCCTCTCAAACCCTAGTTCATCTCTTGTATCCGATCTTTGTCTCAAAACCTCAGACTGGAACCTGTGGGTTGCTAGTAGTGTTGATTACTCCTTATAGTTGATGCTGGTTGGTTTATTTGATGGAAGATTATATGTTCATATCCTTTATGTAGATTAATACACCTCTGATTATGAACATGAATATGATTTGTGAGTAGTTACATTTGTTCCTGAGGACATTGGAGAAGTCTTGCTATAAGTAGTCATGTGAATTTGGTATTCGTTCGATATTTTGATGTGATGTATGTTGTCTTTCCTCTAGTGGTGTTATGTGAACGTCGACTACATGACACTTCACCATTGTTTGGGCCTAAGGGAAGGCATTTGGAAGTAATAAATAGATGATGGGTTGCTAGAGTGACAGAAGTTTAAACCCTAGTTTACGCGTTGCTTCATAAGGGGCTGATTTGGATCCATATGTTTCATGCTATGGTTAGGTTTACCTTAATTCTTATTTCGTAGTTGCGGATGCTTGCGAGGGGGGTTAATAATAAGTGGGATGCTTGTCCAAGGAAGGGTAGTACCCAAGCACCGGTCGACCCACATATCAAATTATCAAAGTACCGAATGCGAATCATATGAGCATGATGAAAACTAGCTTGACGATAATACCCATGTGTCCTCGGGAGCGCTTTCCTTTATATAAGAGTTTGTCCAGGCTTGTCCTTTGCTACAAAAAGGATTGGGCCACCTTGCTACACATTGTTTACTTTTGTTACTTGTTACTCGTTATGAATTACCTTATCACAAAACTATCTGTTACCGATAATTTCAGTGCTTGCAGAGAATACCTTACTGAAAACCGCTTGTCATTTCCTTCTGCTCCTCATTGGGGTTGACACTCTTACTTATCGAAAGTACTGCGATAGATCCCCTATACTTGTGGGTCATCACTCATATATTTTCTTGCGATCTACTTTTCCTTTGCATTTTTATTCAGATCTATTACCAAAAATACTTTGATGCACTTTATTTTATTTACGATCTATTATTTCAATCTACTACAAATTTCTGGCATCGTTACCCGAAAGGGATTGACAACCCCTTTAACACATCGGGTTGCGAGGTGTTGTTATGTGTGTGCAGGTGCTGTTTATGTTGTGTTGCTTGGTTCTCCTACTGGTTCAATAACCTTGGTTTCTTCACCAAGGGAAATACCTACAGTCGCTGTGCTGCATCATCCCTTCCTCTTTGGCGAAATACCGACGTAGTCCTAGAAGACAGGAGCTTTTCTGGCGCTTTAGTCAGAGAGAAATCAGTGGTAAACAGTCAAAGACTCAAACATTATATCCCAGGTACTCCCATAAATGTTGAGACCAATATAATTGATACCATAACCCCGAAGGAGTACATAAGGGACACTTTCCAGAACGTTTCAGACTCTAAAAAAGAATAGGTATGTGGTACGGTAAGTAAACCGACTCCAAAACGTTTCCAATGATAAATTTTCTCCGTTTTGGAATATTTAAAAGATTAGGAAAATTAAAAGTAGTCTGAAAGAGACATGAGGCCACCACAAGGGTGGAGGGCGCGCCCTACCCCCTGGGCGCGCCCCCCGACCTTGTGGCTACCTCTTGTGCCCTCTGGACTCCGTTTTCTTTCAGGATACTTCTTATGGTCGGTAAAAATTCATTATATAATCTCCCCGAGGTTTTGACCACCGTACCACGCAAATATCTCATGTTTTTGTTTCGAACTGTTTTTCTGACAGATCTAGATCACCATGACGTCTCCAAGTGCCCCCAGGGACAAGTTTTTTGAGAAGGTCATCAACCCCTATCTTGCGGAGGTGCCGCGACAACCTCAAGCCATTGAGATGCATGAGGGGGTGCTGCACGTCCGTGATGTTGAGGGACCAAAGAAGACCGAAAGCGTGGAGGCAAGACTCGAAGCAATGGAGCAACAAGTTTTCAAGTGTCAAGGGATGGTGGAACGCAGACTCAACGCCAACCACATGATGATCGTGGAGTTCACCAACAAGCACAACCTGGACCCCAAGAGCATTGAGGAGGCCATCTTCAGGCTTCATGAGAAAATCAAGCATCTCGAAGCCCGGATATATGACCTGCAAAACCAAAATTGTGAGTATGAATATAGATTCAAGAGGATGAGTTTGGTTGTAGATTCGAGGATCACGGAGACCCGCTCATCTTTGTATGATGGTGACCCTATGCCTTGGAAGACTGACGACAAGCCTAATTCATCAACAACTCCTTCATCACCACCTCCGAAGAAAGACATCTAATTACATGGGTATGGCACTCCCCTTGGCAACCGCCAAGCTTGGGGGAGTGCCCCGGTAACGTATCACCATCACATCTTTATCTTTATCGCTTTTCTTAGTTCAATCATTTTGGTTATATCTTGATCTAGTAGAATAAAGTTTTTTTTATGATCTAGCTTTGAGTTTTGCTTTATGTTCCCTCTATGTAATTGAGTCCGTGAGATATATAATAAAGAGTAGTTTTGAGACAAGGGCTTTGCTTTCTTGCTATGATCTTGAGGAAATTAAATAAAAGAAAGATTAAAAAGAAATAAAGAGATCATATAGTGATCATATGGAAAGTAATGACTTCACATATAAAGAGTATGATGAATAAAAGTTATTGAGAGTTGAAAAACATAGTTTTGGTCATTGTTGCAATTAATTGGAAGTGATAAAGAAAGAGAGTCCGCACATATAAATATACTATCTTGGACATCTTTTGTAATTGTGAGCACTCATTAAAATATGACATGCTAAAAAGTTGATGTTGGACAAGGAAGACAACATAATGAGTTATGTTTTCTTACATCCGAATAGAAGTTATATTGTTTTGAATCATCCAACATGTTGAGCTTGCCTTTCCCCCTCATACTTGCCAAATTCTTTGCACCAAGTGGAGATACTACTTGTGCTTCCGAATATCCCTAAACCTAGTTTTGCCATGAGAGTCCACCATACCTACCTATGGATTGAGTAAGATCCTTCAAGTAAGTTGTCCTCGATGCAAGCAATAAAAATTGCTCTCTGTAAATATGTATGATCTATTAGTGTGAAGAAAATAAGTTTTATACGAACTTGTGATATGAAAGAAATAAAAGCGACGGACTGCATAATAAAGGTCCTCATCACAAGTGGCAATATAAAGTGACGTTCGTTTGCATTAAGTTTTTGTGAATCGAACCATAAAAGCGCATGACAACCTCTGCTTCCCTCTGCGAAGGGCCTATCTTTTACTTTTATCTTCTACCCTTATACAAGAGTCATGGTGATAATCACCCTTCCTTTTTACACCTTTTCTTTTGGCAAGCTCTATGTGTCGGAGAGATCTGGATATATAGGACTCATTTTCTATACTCTTGCGAGTATGTACTCTCATCTTCAATATACCTCGTATATGCATTGATTATACCCCCTTATCATTCTCAATATACTTCATTAAATATTCTAAGATACCTCAATACGAGTTTTGTTGAAAAAATATCATCTGCGACCTACTTTTTGTAATATACATTTTTCACGTAAAACAAATCAGTATATACGTAAACCTTTAAAAATATGAGGCACACCATGATTTTTTTCATGAAATCTATTTTAGGGTATCTAGTAATTATTAATAAAGTATATTAAAAATAATAATGATATATAAAAGATTCATCTATGTGGTATATGAGGAGCGAGAATACCTACTCCCATGAGTACACAACCATTTTTCTATATATATATATAGTGTTACTATTCATCATTCAGGGGGCAGAATAAGTTATTCTTCATCCGAGGTAATCTTACGATCATTTCAGAATTAAATTACGTTTGTAATTCAAATAGTTATATTTCTATTGATTCACTACGTAAAATTTGACATAAAAAAATAAAAATATAGGTCATAATACAAGAAAATTTGCAGTTTATGTGTATTTTACACTATGTTTTTACGTTTGTAATTTTACATAACATAAAATATTTTTTACGACGATTATATATTTTCTTACAATCTCTTTTTACGTCAAAAATAAGACAAAACTTACGGAACGTAAATTACGGTGCATTGATGATAAAATAGAGGAGGGTGAAAAATAACTATTCCTCATCCAGGGTGACGAATAACGCGACCCTATATGTATATATATATATGACTGGACTATTTTGTTATTAGTAACAGAATATTCTGTTACCCCGTCCCTATATAGAGCGCGATGCCATGATTTAAAGAAAACAGAGAAAAGGCCTGTCCCGAACTGCTCGAAAAGAAAAGGTAAAATACAACTTCCTCCGATCCCATCTCCTTCAGCGCGTCGAACCATGACCCGCCGTCGCGCCATGCCCCGCCGCCGCGCGCCGCCACCCCATGACCCGCTGCCGTACCATGTCCTGCCGCCACGCACCGCCACCCGACGACCCGCCGTCGCACCATGCCCCGCCACCACGCACCGCCACCCCATGACTCGCCACCGCGCACATCCACCCCCTGCCCCGCCGCCGTGCGCCACCACCCCCCTATCACGCCGCCGCGCGCGCAGGATTCGACCAGCCGGAGCAGCTGCGAGCCGGATCCAGCCTCGCCCCCCGAGCTCTGTCTTCTTCCCCGCCTCCCTTCCACGAACCGGACGCCTCCTTCTGGGTGGTCCGGCACCGCTGCATCTAGCGGTTCAACCTCGTCGCCCGAGGCTGTTCACCGTCGCAACGCTTCCTAACGTCCGCGCCACGGGCTCCCGTGCACGGCCCTTGCCGAAGCTGGTGCGCACGTCCCTGCCCTACTTTTTCTCCCTCTCTGTTCTTGCACTCCATGAATTCTTGTTGATTGCTCGTCACGTGTTTGCTAAAATGTCTAAGTGCACTGTATTACTAGTTTTGATATGTTCACTGTTTATTTGTAGCTACCTTGTGCTTGCTAAATGTTACAGCTTACAATACCACGTGCACCGTCCTCAGTCCAACCCCATGGCGTCAGAATGATCGAGCTCGTCGCAAGTAGCAGTCCATGGCTGCCATCTTCCACTTTCCTCTGCCTAGGTCCTTTCCTATGGAGGTGCAAGGTTTCTACTCTTCTCCCTCCCATGCTCTCTCACTGTCTATGTTCACGTGTACTGCTGCTTCGATTTCTTTGTGATGCAAATGTTGTTGATGAACATTTTGTTTAGTAAAAAGCTACAAAAAAAATCAGTTTTTCTTGTTGCGAAAATTTCTGAATTTTCCTCTAGTCTAGCAATTCGACATGTATTCTACTTCAGTTCAGTATGTCATTTCAGTTTAGTACGTCGGAGTATCATGTACGTCAGTTTAGTTCAGTACGAAAATATTAGAGATTCGACAGACATAATCATGTCGCACAAGTTCAAGTATAGGTACAGAAGTTTCTCAACAACAAAAAAACAACAACAAAGCCTTTAGTCCCAAACAAATTGGGGTAGGCTAGAAGTGAAACCTATAAGATCCCGCAACCAACTCATGGCTCTGACATATGGATAACAAGCTTCCACGCACCCTTGTCCATAGCTAGCTCTTTGGTGATACTCCAATCCTTCAGGTCTCTCTTAACAGACTCCTCCCATGTCAAATTCACTCTACCCCGCCCTCTCTTGACATTCTCCGCACTCTTAAGCCGTCTGCTATGCACTGGAGCTTCTGGAGGCCTGCGCTGAATATGCCCAAACCATCTCAGCCGATGTTGGACAAGCTTCTCCTCAATTGGTGCTACCCCAACTCTATCTTGTATATCATCATTCTGGACTCGATCCTTCCTCGTGTGGCCACACATCCATCTCAACATACGCATCTCCGCCACACCTAACTGTTTAACATGTCGCTTTTAGTCGGCCAACACTCCGCGCCATACAACATTGCAGGTCGAACCGCGGTCCTGTAGAACTTGCCTTTTAGCTTTTGTGGCACTCTCTTGTCACAGAGAATGCCAGAAGCTTGGCGCCACTTCATCCATCCGGCTTTAATTCGATGGTTCACATCTTTATCAATACCCCCATCCTCCTGCAACATTGATCCCAAATACCGACAGGTGTCCTTCCGAGGTACCACCTGGCCATCAAGGCTAACCTACTCCTCACATCTAGTAGTACTGAAACCGCACATCATGTACTCGGTTTTAGTTCTACTAAGCCTAAACCCTTTCGATTCCAAGATTTGTCTCCATAACTCTAACTTCCTATTTACCCCCGTCCGACTATTGTCAACTAGCACCACATCATCCGCAAAGAGCATACACCATGGGATATCTCCTTGTATATCCCTTGTGACCTCATCCATCACCAATGCAAAAAGATAAGGGCTCAAAGCTGACCCCTGATGCAGTCCTATCTTAATCGGGAAGTCATCGGTGTCGACATCACTTGTTCGAACACTTGTCACAACATTATCGTACATGTCCTTAATGAGGGTAATGTACTTTGCTGGGACTTTGTGTTTCTCCAAGGCCCACTTTAAGGGCATATTTATCCCTACGGTGTTTTGGTGATTCATGACAATGCATTTGCGGACTAATCGGGTGCTTTGAGCTCTTTCAGATATTCATCCTTCGGCACGAAACGATTATTTCCCCTCGGCGCTCTACTCAAGACGGTGTAGCTTCCTTCGTGACTTTGTTGGTGGACTAAGTTTCGTAGTAGTCATCGTACTATCAAGAGGGGATCTGCTTCGGTATGGTTTGGGTGGAATCTCCACGTACACGTTCTTCTCTCACCCACCGTTTCTTTCCGTCTCTCTGGTACTCCTCTTCTCTCCTCTGTGCATGGTTTTCTGGACCCAGCGGTAGTACCGCTGAGACTCATTAAGCGGCAGTACCGCTCCTCGGAGCGGTAGTACTGCTTTGTGGCCTCAGCAGCAGTACCGCTGCGGCTCCGTGTTCCTACCGCCTCGATTCGAGTGCGCATTTTCTTGTGTCGGGTTTTACGGCACTAGCTGCAGTATAGCGGTAGTACGGCTGAAGCTCAGCAAGCGGTAGTACCGCTCCTCCGAGCGGTAGTACCGCTGGTGGCCTCAGCCGCAGTACCGTTGTGGCTCCGTGTTCCTACCGCCTCGACTCTAGTGCGCATTTTCTCGTGTCGGGTTTTACGGTACTAGCTGCAGTAGTAGTGGCGGTAGTGCTGCTTGCGAGCGGTAGTACCGCCCTGCCTCCGCGGTAGTACCGCTCTGGGTCCCAGCCCCTTCTCCTGTAGCGCGGCAGTACCGATGAGGTGGAGCGGTAGTACCGCTTAGGAGCGGTAGTACCGCCCTGCCCCCGCGGTAGTACCGCTCTCTGCGGGGCTGAGTGGGGGGTAACGGGTGGATTGTTCCCCCACTATAAAAGGATGTCTTCTTCCCCCTTTGACCTACCTCTTCCACCATTAAAGCTTCATTATTGCTCCAAGCTCCATTTTCGCCCGATCTCACTCCCTAGCCAACCAAACTTGTTGATTTGCTCGGGAGTGGTTGAGAAGGCCCCGATCTACACTTCCACCGAGAGATTTTTGATTCCCCCACTCATTCTTAGTGGATCTTGTTACTCTTGGGTGTTTGAGCACCCTAGACGGTTGAGGTCATCTCGGAGCCATATTCCATTGTGGTGAAGCTTCGTGGTCTTGTTGGGAGCCTCCGATCAAGTTGTGGAGTTTGCCCCAACCTTGTTTGTAAAGATTCGGTCGCCGCCTTCAAGGGCACCAATAGTGGAATCACGGCATCTCGCATTGTGTGAGGGCGTGAGGAGAATACGGTGGCCCTAGTGGCTTCTTGGGGAGCATTGTGCCTCCACACCGCTCCAACGGAGACGTACTTCCCTTCAAAAGGAAGGAACTTCGGTAACACATCCTCGTCTTCTCCGGATCCATTCTTGGTTATCTCTTACCTTTACTTGTGCAAGCTCTTTAGTGTTTGTTCCCTTGCTTGTTTGTGTGCTTGTTATTGTTGCATCATATAGGTTGTTCATCTAGTTGCACATTAAAAAAAAACTAAAAATTGGTAGTTGCCTATTCACCCCCCCTCTAGTCAACCATATCGATTCTTTCAATTGGTATCAGAGCCTCGTCTCTTTATTAAGGACTTTACCGTCCAAAGAGTATGGTTGATACCGTAGACGGAGCGGAGGAACACTCCGGTGTGAATCCTATCTCGTCTACGGGCGATGGGGGAACTTCGGTCTCTCGTGAGGAGTTCAATGTAGCCTTGGAGACATTGAAAACCTCCATGACGACCGAAGTTGAAAACATGTTTACTAAATTTCTTGAGGGGCTTAAACTATCCACCGCACCGTTGAAAGTGGGGGATTCCACCAACAAGGTGTCGGATGCTATCCCCGACAAGGGGGAAGCTAGTAGTGAAAAGACTCCTAGTGGCAAGAATGGCACCGGCATCTTTGCCCATGTGAAACCACCATTTGTGTATGGTGGACCGGTTCCTTCTACTCATTTGAATCATGCCGGTCCTCCTTCTAAGATTGTGAAAAATGAGGATTTTGATTCTTGGGTTTATCGCTTTAAACGTTATTTAAATCATGTGAACACTAATCTTTGGAGAATCATTGAAGAAGGTTTCTACCCACATGATCCAAGCAACTTCACTCCTCGAGAAGCCGCGGACAATCAATTCAATGAGAATGCTCTCTTCATCATTTAAGATGCAATTCCACCCGAAGACCTACCTCATCTTCGTCCCTACGCCTTGGCCAAAGATGCATGGCATTGTGTCGTGTCTCTCTACCGGGGAAGCGCAAGCATTCAACGCTCCAACTATGAAGTGGTACAAGATGAGGCCGATGAGTTTGCAATGAAGGAAGATGAAGAACCTCGTGAGCTTTATCGGAGAGTCATCAAACTCGCGGTCTCACTACGAGATCACGGGAGCAAGGACACGGATGACAATTGGATCAAGCGCAAATTCCTCAAGGCAATGATGCCCTACCACAAGGCTATGTCCTCCGTCATTCGCCAAAAACCGGACTTCCACACTTTGACCTTAAGCGAGGTGTTGGATGAGTTTGTGGCAATGAACATTTTGGACAAGACCGCCGACAATGCGGTGCTCCGCTCTCAACGGGGAAAGAAGCCTAACCTTGCTTTGAAGGCCAAGCTCATCGTGGAAGAAGAAGGAGAGGAAGAGGAGGAGAGCAACCCCGAAGATACAAAGTATGCATATCATGAACACATGGCACTTGCTTCAAGGCAATTTTGGAGCAAGAAAAACTCGAGGAACAACTTTAGCAAAAACACCTCGAGTGGCACGAGGGGGAAGCAACGTGTAAGGACTTGTTACAATTACGGCAACGTGAGTCATTTCGTTGCGGAATGCCCGTATGAGAAGAGGGAAGACAATGGTGGCAAACTCATCCAAAAGGACAAGGCCAAGTCGTTCCCCAACAAGAACAACTTCACCAAGAAGACTCCTCCCAAGGCCTTGGTCGTGCAAGAAGAGTACAATGAGGATGATGACGATGATGAAGATGATGAGTCGGTTGCCATGGCCTCCGTCGCCATTGCCACAACGTCAGGAGTGTCTCTCTTCGACTCACCTAACGAGAGCATCAACATCAAGTGCCTCATGGCGAAAGCCACCAACAAGGTAACCTCCAACATCAAAACTACCATCATTAATCATCCTTCCCCATCGGAGAGCATTAATGAAGTTGAGGGAGCTAATGTGGAGGCTAACGAGTTTGAGGCCTTTATGGGCAAACTCAAGGGAAAAATCCAAGAAGCACTTTGTTACTCTCTTGAAACAACTTGGTGAGGCCAATGACATGATCGAGGCTCACGAAGACACCATCTCAAAGATGGAAGGGCATAGTCGTGACTATGCCGATGAGATTTCGGATCTTTCCAATGCTCTTGAGGAAGAGCGTGGTCTTCGTTTGGCTCTTGAGGAGTCATACAATATTGATCATGCTAAGTTAGAGAAAGATTATGATCATGCCCTCGTTGTTTTTCGTGTGCTAAATTCCGAGAAGGCCAAACTCGGAGTTGATCTTGCTAGACTCAAAGAGGAGTTTGATATACTTGACAAGGCCCACAAGGCCTTGAAGGGTATTCACGCTAGTCTCAAGGAGTCTCATGATCAACTCCAAGTGAAGCTAATTAAGGAGAAAGCAACTTTTCCTCATATGGTTTTAATTGATAATGCAAATGCCACTAACCCGTGTTGTGAGCATGTACACCTTGTTGAGGAAAATGCTAAGTTGAAAGAGCAACTTGAGAGAGGCCTTGCGACTTGCATACAAGGCAAGAAGAATCTCAATGATCTCTTGATCAACCAAAAGGGAGGTGTGGCGAAGGAAGGGGTTGGGTACGTCCCCGACTCCAAAAACAAGAAGAAGAATGACAAGACCAAACGTCCTCCTTCCCTCATGCAAACCTTTGTGAGGGCGGGAGAAAGTGTCCCCAAGGAGAAGAAGAACAAAGTCAAGAAGGGCAATGTCACCTCACCCAACAAAGCCGGCGATTTTAATCCTTCTTATGTGTTGTGCCGTGCTAGTGATGGGCATGTTTATGCCAAATTTGTTGGTCCTCTTCATGAGCACATTGAATGGTCTATTTGGGTTCCTAAGACCCTTGTTACTAACATCAAAGGACCCATTACAAAATGGGTACCTAAAACCAAGCATTGATCTCTTGTAGGTGTTTGCTTCCGGTGGTGGATCATGGTTGCTCGATAGCGGAGCTACAAATCATATGACCGGAAGCAAGGACTTGGTGGTGGACGTGCACAAGGTTCCATCTATGCCCACCAATGTCGAGTGGGGTGACGCCTCATCTTCTAAGGTATTGGGACTTGGCAAGGTGGTCATCTCTCATGATCTCACGATCGAGAAGGTCATGCTTGTTGAGTCCCTTGCATACAATTTACTTTCCGTACGTCAACTTGCAATCATGGGCTTTGCCACTTTCTTTGATATCGATACCGTGGCCCTCTTGTGGAGCAAGACTCTTAAAGTAGCTTTTGTTGGGCATGTCGAGAACGGTCTATATGTGATTAATTTTTCGGAGCGACCCACTAAGACCGCGACATGCCTAATGGCTAAAGTTGATGTGGGATGGCTTTGGCATCGCCGTTTAGCCCATGTCAATATGAGATCTTTGCAAAGTCTCCTAAAGGGGGACCATATCCGTAGACTAACAAATGTTAGTTTTGCTAAAGATCGTGCTTGCAGTGCCTGTATCGAAGGAAAGCTACATGAGAAGGCTCACCCTCCCACGACCATCATTTATTCAAAGAGGCCTTTGGAGCTCCTTCACATGGACCTCTTTGGGCCTCCATCCTTTGATAGTCTTGGAGGTAGAAAGTATTGCTTGGTGATTGTGGATGACTACTCAAGGTACACGTGGGTGTATTTCTTCAAGAGGAAGAGCGAGACCCAACAAACCGTCATTGACTTTGCCAATGAAGCACAACGTCAACACAATGCAAAGATCTTGACAATAAGAAGTGACAACGGCACCGAGTTCAAAAACTACACCTTGGATGAATTTCTTAGTGATGAGGGAATCAAGCATCAATATTCCGCACCATACACCCCTCAACAAAACGGTGTTGCGGAGAGGAAGAACCGGACGTTGATGGATGCGGCAAGGACCATGATGGCGGAGTTCAAGTCTCCGTACAACTCTTGGGCCGAAGCCATCAACACCGCGTGTCATGCATCAAATCGGCTCTACCTCCGCAAGGGTTTGAACAAGACTCATTATGAGATACTCACCGGTAACAAGCCCAACCTCAAGTACTTCCGGGTATTCGGGTGTAAGTGTTTCATTCTCAAGAAAGGTGTTCGGTTGTCTAAATTTGAGGCTAGAGCTTATGAGGGCATATTTGTTGGTTATGCTACAAACTCTCATGCTTACCGTGTCCTCAATAAATCAACGAGACTTATTGAGGAGACGTGTAACGTGGAGTTTGATGAGAATAACGGCTCCCAAGTGGAGCAAAGTGGCACTTGTGATGTAGGTGATGAAATTCCTCCTCGAGCCATAAGAAGAATGGGTGTTGGTTTCATCCTACCCATTGAGGAACCCCTTGTGGCCGAAGTAGAAGGACAATACTCCACTCAAGTGGAGCCATCACCAACCCAAGGCCCACACGCTTCCGAAGAACAAAGTGAAGGCCTTCAACCTCATGAACAAGACCTAGGGCAAGATCATACTCAAGATGGTGTTGACACACCAAGTGATGCTCAAGGTCAAGTTCTCTCCCCCGAGCAAGTTCAAGACCAAGAACAAGTTCATGACGACGCACAAGATGATCAAGTAACCGCTCCTCAACTCACCACCGAGGAGGAATTAGAGCGTCGTGCCGCCAAAGTTGCTTCCAAGCTCTCCACCAAGGATCATCTCATGACGAATGTGCTTGGAAACTTAAGAAAGAGGGTAAGCACTCGTAGACAATTAGCAAATTATTGTGAGCATCACGCGTTTGTCTCTTGTGTGGAACCTCACAAGGTCTATGAGGCGCTCGAAGATCCGGATTAGCTCAATGCCATGCATGAAGAACTCAACAACTTCGAGCGCAACAAAGTGTGAAGATTGATGCCAAGGCCAACGGGGAACCACAATGTCGTTGGAACCAAGTGGATATTCAAGAACAAGCAGGATGCCCATGGGATTATTATTCGCAACAAGGCTCGTTTGGTAGCACAAGGCTACTCCCAAGTCGAGGGTATCGACTACGGTGAAACCTTTGCTCCCGTTGCTCGTCTTGAATCCATTCGCATGTTGATTGCATATGCTTCTCATCATAACTTTAAGTTACATCAAATGGATGTGAAGAGTGCTTTTCTTAATGGTCCCGTTAATGAATTGGTGTACGTCAAGCAACCCCCGGGTTCGAGGATCCCTACTTTCCCGATCATGTGTATCAACTCGATAAGGCACTCTATGGCCTTAAACAAGCCCCACGTGCGTGGTATGACCACCTTACCGAGTTGTTACAAGACCGTGGGTTTGAAGTTGGGATAATCGACCCCACTCTTTTTACTAAGAAGGTCAAAGGGGAGTTGTTTGTGTGCCAATTATATGTTGATAATATTATCTTTGGTTCTCCTAACAAAGCCTTCAATGAGGAATTTGCCGCTCTCATGACCTCAAAGTTCGAGATGTCCTCCATGGGGGAGTTGAAGTTCTTTCTAGGGTTCGAAGTGAAGCAAAGAAGAGAAGGAACCTTCATCAATCAATCCAAATACACTCAAGACATGCTCAAGAGATTCAAGCTAAGTGACGTCAAGCCGGCTTCCACCCCAATGCCCACCAAGTGCCAACTTGACCTAGATCCCAATGGTAAAGTGGTGGATCAAAAGGTATACCGTTCCATGATTGGATCCTTGCTTTACCTTTGTGCATCTAGACCGGACATCATGTTGAGTGTGGGAATTTGTGCACGGTTTTAAGCCGCACCTAAGGAAAGTCACTATGTGGCCGTCAAACGAATCTTTCGATATTTGGCTCATACCCCAAACTTTGGCTTATGGTACCCAAGAGGATCAAACTTCAAGCTTGTAGGGTACTCGGATTCCGATTGGGCGGGAGACAAAGTGGATAGGAAGTCCACTTCCGGAGGATGCCAATTCCTTGGTTGCTCGTTGGTAAGTTGGTCTTTCAAAAAGCAAAGTTGTGTGTCTCTCTCGTCCACCGAAGCGGAGTATGTTGCGGCCGGTAGTTGTTGTGCACAACTCTTATGGATGAGGCAAACTTTAAAGGATTACGGTGTCACTTGTGACAAAGTGCCTCTTTGGTGTGACAATGAAAGTGCCATTAAGATTTCTCTCAACCCGGTGCAACACTTCAAGACGAAGCATATTGAGATTCGGTATCATTTCATCCGGGATCACATTAGGCGAGGAGAGATCGAGCTCAACTACGTCAACACTCATGACAACCTTGCAGATATTTTCACGAAGCCCTTGGATGAAGCAAGATTTCGCGAGTTAAGGCATGAGCTAAATATCATTGATTCGAGCAATGTTGCTTGAACCCGTGCACACCCCACCATGCTCCATGTGTTGTCCAGTTTAGGTATAGGCATGGACATAGGGGGAGTGTTGTTCTCTCAATGAACTCTCTCTCCCCCCATTATGCATAAATTGATCAAGTCTTTCACTTTAGCCATTGTTGATGGCACGTGTGCTCAAAAGACGAGTTTTGGTCATGGGCCCAAGGTTAAAATCTTCGCGGCGCCATACCTCTTGACTCGGCTTCGGCCACCGCCCTCTCTTGAAGAGAGGTTTCTTGGCCTCTTGCTGGTGTGTTCTTTTGCTTTTCGTTGTGGGTTTTCTGTTTTTTTTGAGCTAAGCCATGTAGTCTAGTTGCCGCGGTGTGCTGGGCGGTACTGCCGCTGCTGGCGAGCGGTACTACCGCTGATAAGCGGTACTTCTGCTGGTGATGGACGGTACTACCGTGGTAAGTGGTACTACCGCCACACCAGTGCGGAACTATCGCTTATGAGCGGTACTACCGCTCACCAGCGCGGTACTACCGCTGCGGGGCGGGGCCAGGGGTTTTTTTATCGGGGCAGGGGGATGTTTCTTCTCCCCCATACCCATTCGCTCGCCCCCTCGTGCCTCTCCCTCTCTCCAGCACCGTTCCGCCGCGGAAGGGCTCCGGTGGATCTCCTCCTCCGGGGCGTTCCTCTCCATTTTCCTCGGTGGAGTCAATCCCCACCTCGTCCTCTTGCCATGGATGCCGGTATTGCCCCCGTTCCTTCTCTCTTTTGGTCTTGCTTTTAGATCTTGTGCTTAGGGGCAATGGTGGTTGCATCTTTAGATTTTTGGCTAAATCTAGACTTGAGTTGGTTGGAGAAGGCAACTAGATCACCTAGATTGATGTTTGGTGGGAATATTTTTGAATTTGGTAGGCCGGTAGTGCCGGATCTGTCCACGGTAGTAGGAAACCACTGTTTCACCGCCTCGCGCTTTGAAACTGCTGTGTATCCGCCTCAAGCCGTACTACCGCTCCCTTTGGAGCGGTACTACCGCTTGGCCTAGGGCGGTACTACCGCTCCCTTTGGGGCGGTACTACCGCTTAGGGCGGTACTACCGCGGGCTGGTCACGGTACTACCGCTGCATGCCAAATTTCCATCATTCTCCTACCCTCCCTTGATCTTTTGTTGTGTTGGTTGGCTTACGCTCGTTTCTTCTGGTTGCTTTGCCTCCTTTTGTGTTTGGCTCCAGGTGATGACATTTTCGAGCAGCAAGGTCGCCGTATCAACCCCGGGCGTGCCACCTCCAAGCGCTACCGGACCTCAGAGCCTGCCGGTGGTTCCTCGAGCACCCAACCGCCTCCAGCAAGTGCTTCTGCAACTGTTCCTCCACCTCCTCAGCAATCGAAGCGAGCCGCCACCAAGCCAAAAGGGAAGGCTGTGACTGAGATGAACAGCAAGGAGTTTTGGGAGAAGCGTCGCCGCAACCCCTATACGGTGGACCAAGAACCCACTTTGGTCAACCGTCCGTTCTGGAACCGATTTCAGTTTGCCATCTACTTCGATGTGATCAAGGCCAAGAAGAATCTCTATGTTGATGCTCGCCCCATTGACACCGATGCTATGGAGAAGGATCCAGAGTACTTTGGAGAAGCCTTTCAGATGTGCACTCAGCTGAACATTCTCAGGATCATGCAGTTCAACAAGGATTTCGATGCGGATTTGTTGGCTCAATTCTATGCCACTGTCCATCTTGGAACAGATAGCGACAGGACTCTGACTTGGATGACCAATGGCAAGCGGCTTTCTGTCAAGTGGCAGGCGTTCATGGAGTTATTTGATGTGGTGGACAACGGCTTGAGACTCCTGTCGGTTTCCGTCCTCACCGCCATGTTACTTCCACCCACAAGCAAGCCCTTTGGCCCTACTGCACTGGGAAGGTTCATCCGGTCACTGAGAAGAAGACCTATGAGCTGTGTCCGTATCTGGACATTCTACATCGCATATTCCGTGAGACTCTCTTCCCTCGCATTGGGAATCTGGATCAGGTTCACTCCTACCTTGTGGACATGCTCCTTTTCTGTCAGCATGAGAAGGAAGCAAACACTGGAGAGAGCCTGGATATCTCTCATGTCATGTGGTCTGAACTTGTATCTGCCGTGTCTGAGCGCAAGTGTCCTATCTATGGTCCCTTCATCATGAGGCTCATTGAGAGGGCCTGGGCACAGACTTATCCCAGAGTGCTGCTAGAAACTGGAGAGTTGGTGTCACATGAGATCAAGCGTCTGAGGAAGAAGGATAACTGGTCAGCGCCTCACACAGGGGGTCCTTCTGCTACTGCTGCCACGGGAGGCCCGTCTGCTGCTGCTGCTGCCATGGGAACTGAGGGTGAGGCTGCTCCTGATGCCCACGATGAGGACGTTAGCCACTTCAGTGCAGAACCATCTTGGGCCCAGAAGCTCAAGCGCAAGATGAAGAAGCTCTTCTGCATGGAGTCTCATGGTCAGTACATGACTCATGTGGCGGAGAAGAATGCCAGGACGCGCCACAAGGAGATCATGCGTCAGTTGGGAGCCACAGTTGTTAGTGGGTCTGAGGGACAGATCACTGAAGAGGAGGACTGGATTCATCAGAACTGTCACTGGACTGACTCCGATGCCGAGCACTTCTCCACCCACGATGAAGATGCAGAGATGTGATGTTCAGGACCTTCCTCGCTCATCACCTGAAGTCATAGTGTCCCTCTCTGCCCTTTTTGGTGTCTCGATGCCAAAGGGGGAGAGAGTTTAGTGATTTGTGTTTGCGAGTGTGTCTTTGTGTCGTTCGTTTGCTTTGCTTTCTCGTTGTTGGTTTTGTTTGGTTTTGTGCTTGTGAGACCTAAGTTCCAGACATATGGTGTAAGACATATGCTACCTTGTTATCTTATCTATGTGTTATGCACCTCGGTATCCTATAGCTTGCATGCGTTTACTACCCTATATGTTGTTCTCATACATCTTGCTTAGGTTGTTGGTCTCTAAAATATAGGGGGAGCCGTGATCCTAGTATGTGTGCCGTGCAGTCCAAAGCACTTATCTAGTGTGCACAACATCTAGGGGGAGCCTGTCTATTTTGTAGAGGCATGGGTTCTCTTGCATTATATGCCATTACTCCTTTTTGTGCAAATCCCGTATTGTCATCAATCCACCAAAAAGGGGGAGATTGTAAGGGCATATTTATCCCTACGGTGTTTTGGTGATTGATGACAATGCATTTGCAGACTAATCGGGTGCTTTGAGCTCTTTCAGATATTCATCCTTTGGCACGAAACGATTATTTCCCCTCGGCGCTCTACTCAAGACGGTGTAGCTTCCTTCGTGACTTTGTTGGTGGACTAAGTTCCGTAGTAGTCACCGTACTATCAAGAGGGGATCTGCTTCGGTATGGTTTGGGTGGAATCTCCACGTACACGTTCTTCTCTCACCCACCGTTTCTTTCCGTCTCTCTGGTACTCCTCTTCTCTCCTCTGTGCATGGTTTCCTGGACCCATCGGTAGTACCGCGGGCCACAGCGGTAGTACCGCTGAGACTCACTAAGCGGCAGTACCGCTCCTCGGAGCGGTAGTACCGCTTTGTGGCCTCAGCAGCAGTACCGCTGTGGCTCCGTGTTCCTACCGCCTCGACTCGAGTGCGCATTTTCTCGTGTCGGGTTTTACGGCACTAGCTGCAGTATAGCGGTAGTACGGCTGAAGCTCAGCAAGCGGTAGTACCGCTCCTCCGAGCGGTAGTACCGCTGGTGGCCTCAGCCGCAGTACCGCTGTGACTCCGTGTTCCTACCGCCTCGACTCTAGTGCGCATTTTCTCGTGTCGGGTTTTATGGTACTAGCTGCAGTAGTAGTGGCGGTAGTGCTGCTTGCGAGCGGTAGTACCGCCCTGCCTCCGCGGTAGTACCGCTCTGGGTCCCAGCCCCAGCCCCTTCTCCTGTAGCGCGACAGTACCGCTGAGGTGGAGCGGTAGTACCGCTTAGGAGCGGTAGTACCGCCCTGCCCCCGCGGTAGTACCGCTCTCTGCGGGGCTGAGTGGGGGGTAACGGGTGGATTGTTCCCCCACTATAAAAGGATGTCTTCTTCCCCCCTTTGACCTACCTCTTCCACCATTAAAGCTTCATTATTGCTCCAAGCTCCATTTTCGCCCGATCTCACTCCCTAGCCAACCAAACTTGTTGATTTGCTCGGGAGTGGTTGAGAAGGCCCCGATCTACACTTCCACCGAGAGATTTTTGATTGCCCCACTCATCCTTAGCGGATCTTGTTACTCTTGGGTGTTTGAGCACCCTAGACGGTTGAGGTCACCTCGGAGCCATATTCCATTGTGGTGAAGCTTCGTGGTCTTGTTGGGAGCCTCCGATCAAGTTGTGGAGTTTGCCCCAACCTTGTTTGTAAAGGTTCGGTCGCCGCCTTCAAGGGAACCAATAGTGGAATCACGGCATCTCGCATTGTGTGAGGGCGTGAGGAGAATACGGTGGCCCTAGTGGCTTCTTGAGGAGCATTGTGCCTCCACACCGCTCCAACGGAGACGTACTTCCCTTCAAAAGGAAGGAACTTCGGTAACACATCCTCGTCTTCTCCGGATCCACTCTTGGTTATCTCTTACCTTTACTTGTGCAAGCTCTTTAGTGTTTGTTCCCTTGCTTGCTTGTGTGCTTGTTATTGTTGCATCATATAGGTTGTTCATCTAGTTGCACATCTAAACAACCTACTTTGATGCAAAGATTAATTTGGTAAAGAAAAACTAAAAATTGGTAGTTGCCTATTCACCCCCCCCTCTAGTCAACCATATCGATCCTTTCACCCACCACATGACATTCCGCGGTATCTTATCATAGGCCTTCTCCAAGTCAATGAACACCATATGCAAGTCCTTTTGCTCCCTATATCTCTCCATAAGTTGTCGTACCAAGAAAATGGCTTCCATGGTCGACCTCCCAGGCATGAAACCAAACTGATTTTTGGTCACGCTTGTCATTCTTCTTAAGCGGTGCTCAATGACTCTCTCCCATAGCTTCATTGTATGGCTCATCAGCTTAATTCCACGGTAATTAGTACAACTCTGAACATCCCCCTTGTTCTTGAAGATTGGTACTAATATACTCCGTCTCCATTCTTCTGGCATCTTGTTTGCCCGAAAAATGAGGTTGAAAAGCTTGGTTAGCCATACTATTGCTATGTCCCCGAGACCTTTCCACACCTCAATGGGGATACAATCAGGGCCCATCGCCTTGCCTCCTTTCATCCTTTTTAAAGCCTCCTTCACCTCAGACTCCTGGATTCGCCGCACAAAACGCATGCTGGTCTCATCAAAGGAGTCGTCTAGTTCAATGGTAGAACTCTCATTCTCCCCATTGAACAGCTTGTCGAAGTACTCCCGCCATCTATGCTTAATCTCCTCGTCCTTCACCAAGAGTTGGCCTGCTCCGTCCTTGATGCATTTGACTTGGCCAATGTCCCTCGTCTTCCTCTCTCGGATCTTGGCCATCTTATAGATGTCCCTTTCACCTTCCTTCGTGCCTAACCGTTGGTAGAGGTCCTCATATGCCCGACCCCTTGCTTCACCAACAGCTCGCTTTGCGGCCTTCTTTGCCATCTTGTACTTCTCTATGTTGTCTACACTCCTATCCAGGTATAGGCGTCTGAAGCAATCTTTTTTCTCTTTAATCGCCTTCTGGACGTCATCATTCCACCATTCTCACCATAAATAAATTGATCTGGAGTCTCCTTGACAAAATCTCATCTCTCATATTTGTTCCTATTGTTGTAGGTTGCAGCAAAAACAAGATGCACAAGTTCATCTTCAGCACGTAGGCCGTTCAACTCCGCCACCCCAGGCCGTTCACGTCCGCCACGAGTGTCAGTTCAATGCCGCCCCGACAACCCAGCGCACGTGGAGATCTATAGAAGAGGTTCAGTTTCTGAACTTTTGAACGCCAAGAGGTTCAGTCCGAAACTTGGTATGGTGGGTGTACTACTGATAATCTCAAACTTGTTCCTCACAACTTCAGTAAAAGAATTTCTGGGAATAGATAAATGTGTGTATGCAAGGTGTTGTGTGATGAGATGTGGCCTGTGGCTGGGTTAATTAGCTAGAGATCTCAATTAGCTATGCCGGACAGATGCTTTGTGTCCGTATAGTTTAGGCCAAGAAGAGAAGCAAACGTGCTGCTCATCATTTGCCACCATCCATCTCTACTCAAATTATGTTCATCTTTTTTAGTTCATCTTTGAAATTTCGGTCCATTTTCTTTTGGCAGGATGCGTAAAAAAATCGAAGGCAGCAACTCAAAAATAGATGAATGTTGGAAGGAAGATGTATAAGGCTGAGAGGAAATGGCATCTTGAGGTCCGTTACCATTCAACTTATAGACATATATGCTCAGTTATTGTTGTGTAACATAGAGTTACCCTGAATGTAAATGCTCCTTCTCTTGTGTATTTCAGTTCAACAATTGGTGGTTCTTCAGGTCACTTTAGCGTGCATTTTCAGTACATCTTCCAGGTGAAGGAGCTTCCCTTCAGTTAATTTTGTTTATGAAGAAAAAAGATTGTGTCAAAAAATTGAAGGAATCAATTCAAATGGGCATAAGGTTGAGAGGAAGTGGTCTCAGATCACAAAATTTCCACTGAGAAAAAAAGCCACAAACAGGTTGAGTTCACTACATGGAATCTGTGAGTTCAAAAGAGAAACAAGCTCATTGTTACAACCCGACGAATTCACAAAGGAAAAAAATGGGAATTAAAAGAAAACTTGTAGAAGTTTGTTGTATGCAATTCTGAAAGTTCGAAGTCAGGAAACCGATAAGTTCAGATAAAATTAAAACTTTCAAAAAACATGATAGTTTTGTGCTTTGAAGTTGTAGTTGTAGATGCTTTGAAGACCGTCGTCTCCGTGCTGCCGCTTGTCGGCATCGGCCCCTCGAGCTGCTAACTATCCCTGGTGCATCATCCTCAGTCCAATCCCATGGCATTAGGGTGGCCGAGTTCGTCGCAGGCAGCAGTCCGGGTTCGTGTGCCACCGCCCGCCTGGACTCGCGGGCGCGTCGCCGCCCATCAGCTCCCCTGCTCATCTCCCTGCCACCAAACGCCGCCAGCTCCCCACACGCCTCCCCATTCCCTGGCTGCACGAGTCGATGCGCCACAGCCATTGCGCATGCTGCCACGCGCAGATGGGTTTAGTGGTGAGTGCCAACCTAAACATAGTTCTTGTGATGAAAAATGCCCTGCAACAGCATAAGATCCATTTCATCATAGTATTGGTGCTAGATACTTTTACACATAATTCATACTAAACTGTAAGTTATCTCTGAAGCACTCTATGAAGGAAATTATCTCGTGAGTTGTGTGTAGCGTTTGTGCCTGGTGGGTGTTCATATAAATCCCTGGGTGGCCACTGTTGGCTAGTTTTGTGTGCTTCAAATTTTCTAAACAAATTATTAGTATGACAAAGGATTTTTTTCCTTCTTATTTTGCTGCACAACCATGGAAGTTTAGAATACATTAGCAGTCTATGTGCATCCAACAGAGGTGATTTTTTATGCTCGATTAATGCAAGCCTTTTTCTGCTACTTAGTAGTTTATGTAAATGCTAGTGAGATGAATAGCTATAGAAGTGGTTTGTGCTGATAATACACGGCTCATATTTTTCTTTGCGGATACTTATGCAGAACGTTCGAACCACAGCAGCTCCCAAGCCGTTCACCATCGGCACCATAGTCTATTTTATTTCCTGAAACACATTCTAGGTGTGCAAGTACAGTATGTGATCTATCATCAGTTTATGAAAAAGCACATATGACAGTACTGTGTGTGTGCAAAAAAACAGAGCATTTTTATTATACATCAGTTTTCTGATGCGGGTGGCTAGTTTTGCAGGGATATTATCACTGTAGAAGCAAGAGATCAGCTGGGCAATGGAACAATAGTTGTTGAATTTCCTAGCTGACTGTCTGACCCCCGTGAGGCCTAGGACCAGCTTGGTTACCCACTTCCTTTGGTGCGAATTCAAGAGTGTCCCACCAATTTAGAATTTATGAACATGGTAATGGTGTGGAGTTCTTGTGCAGCAAGGTAGAGGTAGTAATCTCAAAAAACTTATGAAATACATTAGCGTGTGAAGCCGTGAACAGCTAGCAGTTTATCTTCCAAAATGGATTTATATTATGTTAATAAACGGTGTGCTCTTGTTATCAGTTCATGTGTGATCTTGTCATCAGGTCGTGTGCCAATTTGTTATCAGTTTTGTGTGTATGTGAGTTGGTAAACCAAGTGTGGCTGCTGCAGAAAAAAGGCACGGGGATGTGTTGCCCTCAATTCTCTCTCGACAAATCCAGCAGTGCAGGTTCTCCGGTGCGCCAAGTATAGCAAACCTGGAAATGGGCGTTGGGCCAACCACAAGGCAATGCCACCAGGTAGGGCGTGAGATGGCTGCCAAGCGCGACATGAGTCTTTTCGACCCCATTTCCAGGTGCAGCGCTAGGGATCTCATTGTGGGGTGCGCGAAGGCACTAGCGACTCTGCTTCCATTTCTCTTGAGAAGTTTTGCTAACCAATTAGCCACTGATAAGATGACTTTGCTTCCAACTAGCCACTAAAAGTTGTGGCCATTTAATGTCACCTTCTACATTTAAGATAGGTCAAACTGTAACCTTCCAATGTTACCGTTTGGTAGCTTAAGATGCTTTATGTTTTGTTGATCTACAGAGTGGCTATCTGAGAGCTATGTTGAACTTTCTGCAGAAAAAAAAACATGTGTATGTGTGGCTGCTTATTGCTTCTTGCTGCCACTATTTTTTGTAAATGATTTTGCATGTGCACTCCAGGAGTGTTTTGTTTCTGTAGGTCAGCTGCTCAACATTCTGGTACCTCTCAGTACATGTATTACTACTGGGAAGGTTCAAAAATCAGAACTCAACAAGTTCAACATGGTGTATGCCCCCACATGAGACCATTGAGAGGGCGCACCGTGGCGTCATGGACTACATCAAGCACGCGCTCACCCTCTTCACCGACTTCACCGCCGGCCTCATCATCATGGTAAACACCCTAGCCACCTTGCTCGTCTACTCGTCCTCCACCCACTATGGTTGCTAAAATTCGATTTGTTTTTATATGATGTGATCCATTGTGATGGCTGATGGTGTTGTGTTCCATTGCAGCTCAAGAACACATGCGACAATTCCGAGGACAAGAAGAAGAGGAGAAGGAGGTCCTGAGAGTGTCATATGTGCATCATTTTTTCTTGTTTCAAAAGTAGAAGGGGAAGATGTAGAGGGTGGACTACTCAGGGTGATTGCTGGTGATGTTGTGTTGTGTTAGGTCAGCAAGCAGTGCTAAAATTATTTTGCAGGAAGAGAAGGCAGTGAGAAGATGTTCCAGGTGACACGCCCTTCCATCAAAACAAAACGTTCAAACATAGCAAGAAGTCAGCAAAAAAAGATGTGAACATAGTATACTCCCTGGTTGTACAAGTAAATCATGCACTAAGTGTAGACGTTTATTATGTGATCGAATATGAGCTCCTATCAGCCTCTAGTCCATCTATGCTCTCTAGTTCATGCAACCTTTTCATATTAGTCCAGTTCAGTCTGATTAGTCTATTTATACAATTAGTTCAGGCACACATGATTATATGATGTCTTGTTTTTGTTATTGTTACTCGATGTCTCCATTTCCTTTTTTCTCTTAAGTTTTCTTATAGGGAAGGTTCTTGTAATTACTAGTTGTTTGATTGTGTGATCCAGCCGCTTACTTGATGTCATTGTCATTGTTAATATAGTTGCATATACGAAAGTGTGTGCTTGGTTTGGTTCCATTTATCTCTCTCTCTCATGCCTGCCCTTTTGATCTTATAGGAACTGAGGCTATTCCAAGGAACAAGACCGGTAAAAGCTAGCGCAAAGGAGACTATGTCGAGAGGTGGCGCTGCTAGACTTGTTGATGTGTAGTTATGGCATAAAAAGCTGAAAATTATTGTATATTGTATAATTCCATAAGCTGTACGTAGCAAATCTGTCCATGTGGATCAGTACAACTTATGTACAGCCTTGAATTAACAAATCTTATAGTCATCTTTGTAGTACTCTTCGTAACACTTTGTAAAGCAAGAGTGGCCCATTTTCTGTAAGCAACAATTCAGACGTATCTATTGTATCAGTTCTTAAGATTATATAAGAAAGTTCACTAGCCAAAAGGCCTAGAGAAGTCCACCTTATAATTTGCAAACCTTAAAAATAATGGTCAGCTTGAATTAAAAATCAGTTTGCATTAAAAAGAGTGATCATATCAAATTAAAAACAATGATCAGTTTGAATTAAAAATGACTAAATTAAAAAAAATGAACATTTTGAATTTAAAATAAACGATCAGTTTGAACTAGAAACAATGATTAGTTTGAATTAAAAACAAGAAATAAAAAAACCGTTTCCAACAAATAGAAATGTGGAAGTGTGAAGTGCAAACAATGACGTGTCCGATGTTCCAAAAGGGATTGAATGCAAAAAATCGAGGAAGTTCAATAAACCCATGAAAATCCAAATGTTAAAAATTCTAGTCGTAGAATGAGAGAAGTCCAAAATATCATTGCAAAAATATCAATTCAATTTAAAAAATATCATTCAGTTCAACAATATAAACCATGCAAGTTGGGGACTATGATAACGTAAAATTACAAGAATCATATAAAAAACAAAATAAACTTTAGTACAAATACACACATATATCAGTACGAGTACTCTGTTTTTCAGACGGCAAAACACGCTCAGTACAAAACCATATGGACATCAGTTCAAGTACTCTTTTTCTGGAACCTTTCAAAATTACTCTCTGAAGAATACATCAGTACAAATGCACACGTAGATCAGTACAAGTACTTTGTTTTTTATGACGGAAAAACAGCATGATGGGTCTCACCGTAATCCAAATTACTCTTGAACAGTTTCAAATTTGAGAAAATGTTCAATATGACTAAGTTTCGTATTTTCGATATCTTTCTAACAGTATATTATTTGCCTCATTTCGACCAACTTTAAAAAAATCATGTTCGAAATCAAATTTGACCGCATTCGAATTCGTTTTTAAATCGTAAGGAATTGGGAAAACATTTCAATACGAAAAAGCTGCGCATTTTCCGTAGCTTTTCAATGCCGTATCATTTGCGTCAATCCGACAAACCGTTTGCAAAAAATCGCGAAAATACGTTTCGCCCAGAATTTTACCCTTTTTCAAATTACTTTTGAATTGTATAGAATTAGACAAAACAATAGATATATGGAAGATGGGGACTTTCACAAGCTTTCCAACGCCATCTCATTTGCTCAATTCCGACAAACCGTTTGAAAATTAAGTCCAAAATACGATTCGCGTTTTCGGTTTAAAAAAAACGGTTTTTTTTCAAAACTGCTCTTAAATGATAATTTTTTTGCAAAAAAAAATTATAAGATTGTAATGTGGATGTCAAGAGCTTTCCAACGATATATTACACGCCCCATTTCGACAAAAAAAATGCAAAAAAAAATTGAACTAAAGAAAACGATGTTTAACAGCAACAGAAAGCATCAGTTCAACCACTCGAATTTTATCAGTTCAACCGCTTGAATTCATCAGTTCAAGTAAGGTAACAGAATAATATTCTGTTACGCGTAATAGAATAGCCCAGATGTATGTATATATATAGGGTGCAGAATATAGGGTCGCGCTATTCGTCACCCTGGGTGAGGAATAGTTATTCTTCACCCCCCTCTATTTTACCATCAATGCTCCGTAATTTTATATTACGTTACTTTTCTCTTATTTCCGACATAAAAAGACACCGTAAGAAAATATATAATCGTTGTAAAAAATATTTTATGTTATGTAAAATTACAAACATAAAAACATAGTGTAAAATACACATAAACTGCAAATTTTCTTGTCTTATGATCTATATTTTTATTTTCTTATGCCAAATTTTACGTAATGAATCAATAGGAATGTAACTATTTAAATTGCAAACGTAATTTAATTATGAAATTATCGTAAGATTACCTCGGATGAAAAATAACTTATTCTGCACCCTGGGTAATGAATAGTAACACTATATATATATAGGAAAAAGCAAATATATAAAGTTTCGCTGGCGCGGCAGCAATCACAAGCGCTCATTCGCGTGGGGATCCGGTCCCTCCTCTTACCTCATTGGCATTTCCATTGCTTTTTTCATTTGATGTGGTTTTCCTCTTATAGAGATAGTGGACCAGGCGGGCTGCAACATGGCAGAAACTAGGCTGCCAAGCGCGCAGTGCAGCAGGGCTTGGACGATGGGCCTTCGGCCCATGCGGTTCCAGGAGAACCCTTTTCTGAAGGTTCGGGTGTGGATGGATAGTCAGAACGGCCATGCACCTACTCTGTGTGCCTATTCCTTGTTTTCAAGTGGAGGGATTCGCTCGCTCGCGTGAGTGATTCTCGGCCGGCATGCACGCCTTCTGTCAGGAAGATAAAAGGCAATGTTTTTAATATGTTCGTTGCTGGAGTGTAGTATGCGACCCGTTCTCTACAGAAATATAATCATAAGCAGCAAGTTCATACACTCGGAAGGCATATAAACAACATACCCCTTCGAATAAAGTAGTCAGTGCTGCCATAGCAACAAGCCTATTTGTTGAGCATGCAGAACACCGTCATATTTTGCTAGTTAAAGCACTTTTTGATGCACTTTTTGATGAGCATCGCCATCCCTGATTTTTTTCGTGATTGAAGTTTAACTTTTTTTTGCGTGCAAACGAAATGCTCATCCTTGTCAGTTAGTACAACAGTGCAGGTCCATTTGCAGAGATGCATTTACCCATTAATATTAGTCCTTTTTTGGTAGCCATAACATGGTCACCACTACTTTTTGGCTGGCTCTCCTCACACTTCAGGGCGACCCATTTTTTCCATCCGCCCATGAACAATACGTTCCCGGCGGGTCTCGTAGTCTAACCCGAGCAGTGATTTTTGGGAGGCAGAGCTGCTTCGGATGTCGGGACCGCGATGATACTGCACCAGAGGGGCCCGACCGCGCCCCTCCCCTCCCTTCCCGATGAGTGAGGACCCTCCTTTTTCATATTCTCACGACCTCAGGCGATGTAGGGAGCCATCTGGAGCTGTGAGGGGACATTCACGGGTAACCGTACCTAAAAATGGACGACGGTCTCATAAACATCTGATACCGGAGCACCGGGTCGATATCCGGGCAGAACATCAATTCGGCATAAACAAGATCTGTTCCCATACAACCCCCCTCCCAATGCTTATATATAGTCGGAACCTCACCCAGGCCGATGGGGGGGACCCTCTGTATATGCCCGCGGAAAAAATCAGCACGGATGTGGTCTCACCGTGGGAAGGATCCTCCTTTTTTGTGTTAGAACCTGATGCACACCGATCCGAGGGACCCCTCTGATATGCGTGAGGGGCCTTCACGGGGAAGCGGTACAAAAAAATGGACGTTTGGTCTCATAGACATTTGATACCGGCAGCACCGAATCGATGCCCCTGTCGTGGCATTTGTTTTGACATAAGGAGATGCTTTCACCATGCACCACAGGGGCACTTTTTTTATGTGGTGCGTCCGTGCAAAATTCTTTCAATATATGCATTGACATGTGTCAACCTCTTCTTCTTCGCACGGCCATATGTATGTGACGTCGGCCCTCGCCTATATGCATTCCCATACCGCCCCTCCCCTGCAGACCCTCGCCATCTCGAGAGCGAGAACACTCCTTTTTAGTGCCAGAACCTCGCCACGCCGATGGGGGGGGGACCCTCTGCCGCGCGGAAGGAACCTCACAACAGCCGGCCTGCATGTGGTCCCCATAGTAGGGGGGTGACTTCATCGCGGCCCCATGTGTATACGATAGGCGAGTCTTCTTATTTGCACGGTCAAAACCATATGTATGTGACGCCAGACCTCACCTATATGCATTCGCGAACCTACCTCCCCCACCCCCGGCAGGCCCCCCGCCCTCTCGAGAGCGGGAACACTCCTTTTTTAGTGTCGGAACCTCACCTGCGCCGATGGGAGGACCCTCAGTTGTGCGAAAGGAACCTCACAACACCCGACCTCCATGTGGTCTCACAAGGCGGGGTGAACTCATCGTGGCCCCATATGTATGTGATAGGTGAGTCTTCTTCTCCACACGGTCAAAACCATAAGTAAATGACGCTAGACCTCCTACATGCATTCCCATCCCCTCCGCAGCCCCCCTCCCCCCTGTCATCTAGAGAGTGTGAGATCCCTCCTTTTTAATTGTCGGGACATCACCCATGTCGATGGGGGGAACCCTCTGTTTGCACACAAGTAACCCGGCAGGACCATATGTACATGGCGGCGAAACCATCGCCCCCGCATGTGCATGCATGATTAGGCATCTCTCGAAAGAACCAAACCCCCCTCCCCCATCTCAACGATGGGGAACCCTCTTTTTTATTGTGTTATACCCTCACACACACCGATATGAGGAACCCCCCTGATACGCGTGAGGAACATTCGCGGGACAGCAGTACCAGAAACGTATGTTGGTTTCACATTTGATACCATAGCACCGAATCGATCCCGTTGTCATGTCATTCTTTTTGTGATTGACGAGACGTGTCAAAACCATATGTATATGGATAGGCGAGTCTTCTTCTTCGCACGGTCAAAACCATACGGATATGACGCCAGACCTCCTATATGCATTCCCATACCACCCCCACCCCCACCCCCGATGCCTTGCAATCTCGAGAGAGAGAACCCTCCTTTTAATTGTCGGAACCTCACCTGCACCGATTCGGGGAACCCTATTTTTGCGCGGAACCTTGCAGTAGGGGGGGGGGGTAAACTCATCGCGTCACCCTGCAGGACAGTTCTCCCCTTTTTTCCATTTTCCAATCAGCCCCCGTACGTGCATGTTTAGGCATCTGCCGAAAGAATGAAACAACAACGACGTCTATTGGGGCAACCTTCCTTTTGCGCGCAATGAACCATGCAGCACCCCATGTGCCTATATGCAGTACCATCCCACGAGTCCCTGTCATCTCGAGAGCGAGAACCGTCCTTGGGGGAACCCTCTGTTGCGCGCGAGGAACCTTGCATGACCATATGTATATGGCAGCGACACAATCGCCCCTGCATGTGGCCCCCATAGCAGGGGGACCGTCGCCCCCTTTTTTTCCATGTTTAGGCATGCCTCTAAAGAACCAAAAACAACCCGCAAGGAACCTGGCAAGGCCATTTCAACCTTTTCACATCAAAATGAATCCTTTGAAATTTTTTAGAAAATCTTTGGAGCCTTCTTTATATTTTATTCAAATGCATTCCAAAATCCTTGTCAACCTCCTTGAAAACCCTGTTCATTTTTCTGGCCCGAGCTTGAGCTTCGAAACTTTACCATAATTTTGTTCTCACTTTCCCAGCTTCGTCGAATGTTTCATGATCTTTGTATGCTCCTAACTCATACCCATAGTTCAAACCTTTTTGAAAATAAAATCAACTACTTTTGAATTTAATTTACCAACTCATGTGTTTTTTGTTATGTGTGGCTAATTATACATCATTTCTGTACCAAATTTGTATATAAACAATTAAGCGGGGGACCAAAACACTAGGGGCGCAAGCACCATTTGTGCATGCGTCTCAGAGTCTTAAACCGATTATACCAGGTTTATGGCATTTCAAAAAACCGCCCCCCCCGGTGAGGCGCCACGAACATTCGTGGGCTCGCAATTTTTTTATTTCATCAAAAACACGACATGTGGAAAAAATGCACATTACTTGTTAGTAAGGGGGAAACAGAACGGCTCTCAACAGTAAACAAATGCTGCTCCCTACGGGGGCAAACATGAAAATGTACTGGGCACAACTTCTCAAGCATTTTTTGAGATATAAAAAATAAAGTGCATATCACAGGAGTCGACCCAAATCTAATCAAACACATTTTATGCCATAGAAAAAATGATCCCTCCCGCTGCGACACATTAGTAGTCAACTATGCTTGCTGGTAACTTAGGCGACCAGGACAGAGCAACTGCAACACTTTGCAGGCAGGGGGGTGTTGGCGTGGTGCAAAATCTCTGTTCCATGTACCAGAACCGTGTGCCTGTCCTTCGGTAAGCATTTTTCACACCACATAGCTGAATCTTCCGACAGGCCGAACAACACTGGAAATGGCAAAGCTTGCTCGCGAGTTCCATGTACCAGACGGCTGTAGGTCCCATATCCAAAGGAGAGCACCCTGAACCATCATCCATGTGACTATATGCATTACCACCACCCCCCTAGTCCCCGCCATCTCGAGAGCGAGAACCGTCCTTCTTTATCATCGGGACCCCACCCAATCCGATGGGAGGAACCCTCTGTTGCGCACAAGGAACCGTCCTAGCTGAATCTCCCAACAGGCCGAACAACACTGAAAATGGCAAAGCTTTCACGCGAGTTCCATGTACTAGACGGCTGTAGGTCCCATATCCGAAGGAGAGCGCCCTGAACCAGCACCCATGTGCCTATATGCATTACCACACCCCCCCAAGCCCCCGCCATCTCGAGTGCGATAACTGTCCTTCTTTATTATTGGAACCCCACCCTATCCGATGGGGGGAACCCTCTGTTGCGCACAAGGAACCTTGCACGACCGTATGTATATGGCGGCGGAACAATCGGCCCCACATGTGGTGCCACGACAGGGGCACACCGATTTTTGAGGTGATTTCTCTTCTTCGCACACTCAAACCTATGTCTATATAACGTCGGACCTCTCTATATATATCCGATGTGGTCCCGCCATCTTGATGATTGATAATGCTCCTTGTATATAGTTGGTACCTCTCCGCCATCTTGAGAGCGAGAACCCTCCTCTTTTAATGTCGGAACCCCACCCAAACAGATGGGGGGAACCCTCTGTTGCACACAAGGAACCTTGCAAGGCCATTTCAACTTTTTCACATCAAAATGAATCCTTTGAAATATTTCAAAAAAATCTTTGGAGCCTTCTTTATATTTTATGCAAATGCTTTCCAAAATCCTTGTCAACCTCCTTGAAAACCCTGTTCATTTTTCTGGCCTGAGCTTGAGCTTTGAAACTTTACCCATAATTTTCTTCTCACTTTTTTAGCTCCGTTGACAGTTTAATGATTTTTGTACGCCCCCTAACTCATACCCCCTAGTTCAAAACTATTGGAAAATAAAAATCATCGACTTCTGAATTTAATTCTTCCAACTCGTGTAAGTTTTGTTATGTGTGCCTAATTATACATCATTGTTGTACCAAATTTATATATAACGATTAAGTGGGGGGACAAAACACTAGGGCGCAAGTACCATTGTGCATGCCGTTTTAGAGTCTTAAACCCACTATACCCCCCCTGAGGCACGGCGAACATTCGCGGGCTCTAATTTTTTTCTTTCATCAACAGCATGACATGTGGAAAAAATGCATATTACTTGTTAGATAGGGAAAAACTGAACGGCTCTCAACACAAAACAAATGATGGTCCATACGGGGGACAAGCGAGAAAATGTACTGGGAACAACTTCTCAAGCATTTTTCGAGATATAAAAAATAAAGTGCATATCACAGGAGTCGGTGCATATTCTTGAGAAAGGTAAACAATATGAAGAAGCAAGCCCAAATCTTGAGAAATGTACTGCATCGCGGGGCTGCGGGCGACAGCAAAGAGACGAGTAGATCGGGCCAAAGGGAGGCGGCGTGATGTATTCGCTGGTACAGGGAGGCCCGTACGAGCAGCTGCCCGGGAAGGGCCCACTCAAAAGAAAACAGGAGTAGGAAGTAGGGGCGGCAGAAAGAAACAAAGATTCTACTGGGCAAAGTCAAACAAAAAAAATACCTACACCGCCCAACCAACGTATCTCGTGAGTCCTCGAATCCCGGGTTCAGATGTTTCCTGGGCTTTCTTGTCGGGATCCCCTTGTAGGTAGTCAGGCTGACCGGGGAGGCCGGCCCATGCTCGGATTCATGAGGAGGCTTGAAAAAGATATGCGCGACCTCTACCTTGTACACGAGGTTGGGCATTTGCTCTGGTGCTAGAAGCCCAGATAGCAGCTGGAGATCGACGGACTCTGTTCCCTCCCAGTGCGGCGGTACAAAGCAGATCTAAGGTATGAATTTCTCCCCGGAGTGTTTTACATCGAACTAGTTGAGGATTCCAGTCCGAGCCGCAGGAGCTATCCTGCTCTGACTGTCATCGCCGTTTTTCTCGCCTGGGGTCATGCTCCCATTCACTTTCTTAATCTGAGCAATGACCTAGCAGTTTCGTTGTGGATCAATCGATAATATCTAAGCATGCACACTAGCTCATGCGACATAGATAAAAAAACTTGATTTTCCTAGATTATCATTTGCCCATTGCAGCGCGCAAGGAGCTATCAAAATAAGACGGCAGGGGATCTGTGCTGGCGAGTGTTTTGTCTACTGATTACATGAATCTTTTCTTTACGCTGGCATTATTTTGGCCGTAGGATGGATGGCTATGGGATTCCCGCTTTTGGCCCGAGACCACCCCGACGTTTCGACGATGCATCCTCTGAATCGGAAGAAGAGGAGGGGATCTGTTTCCCTGCTGGAGGTGGCGTTGCAGAGTCAGAATCAGACGAAGAAGATCAGAACCAGCGCAATGGGAAAGCACCTGCAATCAGCTCGAGGTGCAGTGTTAAGAAGCTGCACGATTTGCTAGCATCTCTTGACGAGGAAAGAAAACAATATATCGCCGACATGGATTTCGGGGGGCTGCTAGAGCTACCAAACATAACCAGGACGGATAGGCATTTCTTAATGTCTATTCTAGGTCATATAGACGAGGAAGCAAGTTCTATCACGATCGATCACAAGTGCGACGTGCAGTTCTATGACGAAGATGTTCATACTGTCCTTTGCATACCGTGTGGAGCATCACGTCGTCGAAGAGCCTGTTGGCACTGTCTGAAACAGAAAGATGATTGCTCGTGGGCAGCTACAACCAAGTCTATCCGTCTAATATCATTTTGCCTATCCTTGTACTGCACAAACAGAAGAATACATGAGCCACCCGAAACTGTATTGAGATGCTAAAATCTTGGAAGATCAGCCCAACAAGAGTGGACCATGCCTTTTTCTAAAGATCCAAGTGAACATATACGCACTGAAGGAAGTGATGAGTGATTGCATTGTAGTTTGTCACCATGCTATAATGACAAAAAGTAGAGACATACGTTTCTGTTATTTTGCATTGAAGGAAGTGATGAGCGATTGCATTGTAGTTTGTCACCACGTTGTAATGACAAAAAGTAGAGACATACGTTTCTGCTATTTTCAGTCACAGAACACGTTTTTCGGCAAAACTACTGCAACTCCGAACCAAAAACTACGTAGCTAGGCTGTCCGACGCAAACCTCAGCTAGTACACCCGAATGTGTTTCACGCAACCTTCAGCCTTTATAGATCCATTCACTATCACGTAGTCGCCATCGCTGTATTTCTTTAATGATTTTATCATTGAAAACTGGGTAAGTGCGAGGCAGATTTGGCACTCAACAAAAAACAGCAAAGTTCAGCTACGCAAAAGCGCAAACGGAATTACCTAACCGAATGCAAGTCCAGCATGTACTCCGAGTGGATCGTCCTGAAAAATGGTCAGGCCAAACGCTTAGTCGTTTTTCGACGGTCGCTCCTAACTTTTTTTCAGTGATTTTTAGGGGCCTGAATAAGTACCATATCATGGCCTAAATGGCTCCAGTGCCGTCGGCGAGGATGAAGTCTATCTCCTCGGACATATCCCTATGGTTCAACATCCTCCCAAGAAGCCAGGCCTAGAACCACACCGTGTGAAGGACTTCCGATGAAAAACAAAGAAGCCGAACAAGACCGCATACGTGTTCATGCATACGAAGATCTAGTACTTAGCAAAACAGTCTTCGCCTCCGAAAACTAGAGAAGACCGACAGATGCAAGGTAATTACCTGCTGCCCATTGCTCTGAATGGTTGGAACACTAGCGACGTCGACGGAAGCAGGGATGATGGCTCCTGCAAACACGCTTTCAACCGGAACATCACTAACGTGGGGTTCAGAGGGAGGCGCAGTTGGACGGGGCCGTGCATCATAGGCAATTACTAACGTACATTTGGGGGGGGGGGGGGGTGGATTCAACGGGACTTTCCCCGCTGCAACATAAAAGAGCCGTCCAAAAGCATCCAGTCATCGCGTTAAACGGTGCCGAACCTTGCATACTGAGTTGACCAATACCCAAAATGGCAGGTTTCAACATCAGCACGAGGGCAACGCAGCAGGGAACTTTTGCTAAAAATGACTCAAAGTAGCCCCTGTAGCTGATTACCGAAAATGGTTCCTGTCACCCTCTGCCGTAGAAGAAAGGGGTCGCTACTATCGCCCTCAAATGCACTGACATGTCAGCTGCTAGGCTTCCATACAGGGTCTACACTAGCATAAAGTACCTTTCAGAACTTCCCTCTTCGGTCATGGCAAAAATCAACAAATCAAAAATTTGAAACCTTATCCACAAAAAGTGCGGATCTCAAAGAACATCAACGGTTCTGATAGCACACACTCTAGTTGCTGTTGATAGCAAATCCATGCTATATATATATAGAGTGGCACTATTCTAATCCTGAGATTAGAATAACTATTTGGATCACGGCGTCTATATAAGGCCCGATGGGACGTTTCTGCATGCGAGAAAACAAAAATCAGACCAACCTCACCGGCCCAGTATCACATCCCGACCTTATCCCCACGCCCTCCTCGAACCTCCCTCGTCAGCACCACTCTGCCTCCCTCCCTAGGCCGCCGCCGCCACCTCACTCCTCCGGCAGCAAGCACCGCCGCCCCCACCTCTCTTCGCTGGCGGAACCTCCTTCGCCCCCACCTTCTTCCCAGGAAGAAGCTCCGCCGCCCCCACCTTCCTCCCACGGCAGCAAGCGGTGTCGCCCCCACCTCCCTCCCCAGCAGAAACGCCGATGTCCCCACCTCCCACCCCGGCGACCGCGCCGTCGTCCCCACCTCCCACCCCGGCGACCGCGCCGTCGTCCCCACCTCCCACCCCAGCGACCGCGCCGCCGCCCCACCTCCCACCCCGGCGACCGTGCCACCGTCCCTACTGCCCACCCCGGTGAACACGCCGTTGTCCCCACCTCCCTCCTCCAACAGCACACGCCGCCGCCCAAACCATCCTCCCCAGCATAACAAGTTGCCACCATCGCGTTCCTCCTCCAGCAGCATGCGCAGCGCGAGATGCACCCCCATCCAGCACGAGTCGCCGCCTCCCCACTGTTGCCTGGGACCAGGGACCAGGCGACCGGTTTCTACCTCGAGCACCAGCCGACCGTTCAACTACACTGTCTGGTGTCATTCAGTAAACTCACCTGCCGCTGTCCTACTCCTCTTCCTCCTCGATGCAGCAATGAGAATGGCAGCGTCTGACCATCTCCGCCAGATCGACTGCGACCAGGCGGCCACAGCCCCATGAGCCAGCGGTCTAAATGATTCAGCAAAGGATAGCTACATAGTGGGCCAAAGTACATTTGGTGTCCCCTTGAAGCATACAGGGCACCTGTATTTAGTTTCTTCGTCGAATCGCTGTTGGATCATAGTGTTGTGCCTCTGAACGTTGGTGATTATGTGTCGGTAGAATTCAGAGTGAACACAAGTTAGCATAAGGTTCCATTCCATGCTTGCAGCTTCTGAGTACTGAATTAAGTTTCTGAATAATGTTGTCACTTTTGATCGGGGGTGCAAGATGATTGCTTTAGACAGAAATTCAGATGAATCAAAGCACCTTCCTAGTCGTAATTTTAGTTTTCGATGGCTACCGCTAGTCGCAGGTTCTTTTAGGCAACAACTACAACAAAGTTCTTTAGGGTAGTAGTAGTGACGCATCAGGCTATGAATGGTTAGCACAGGCAGAGTGATACCTCAAAACGAAATGTTGTTGTTGCTTTCTGACTGGTTCCAAGGTGACTGTTTGTGTTCCCTACAAAAAATGTGACTCTTTGTGGCTGAAATTCTGAATGAACACGAGTAAGCAGTAGATTCCATCCTTTCTATGATGGTTGTTTATAAATACTGAATTTTAGACTCTTCAGACATAACATTTGTAGCGATTCGGTGGTCTTGTTATTTACTTTATACTAGCACTGAGACGAATATATCTCAGCCTGCATTTTCGTGAATTTATTGTGTTCCATGAAACACATGGAGTGTTGAAGTCTTTCCTATCACTCTCCCCTCTGAACGTTGTTGTTGTAAAATTCTGCTGGAGTGTACATTGGTTTTGCTATCATACTCACCCTTTGAACCCTGTCCTCATTAGTTGGTTTCACTGAACAAAACTTAATCTTAGCTTCTCGATCTGCTATTGTAGCTTTTCATGTTTATGAGAAAGTAAAAGATAACCCCGTCAAGAAAAAGGGAAAACAGTATAGTGAAAATACTACAAGGTTTGGTCAGGAACACCAACACAAGTTCAAAAGGGAAAAAATTAGAAGTTCGGATAGAACAAGAACACAAGTTCATGTAGAGTGCAAGTTCTTTTTAAAGTGCACACTCTGATTCCATTCTTCCCATCCACCAAATTTTCTCATAAATTTGTGTTCTGTATATAATCCAATAAATTTTATTGTGAGCAAAAAACAAGAAAAAACAATAAAACCAGGAATTCCATATTAAAAAGATGGAGAAGTTCGATGATTATAGAAAACTCAGATTTTCCTCGTTATTATAGAATGGAAACAAGAATTTCAAAAATAAAATAACAAGAAGTTCAACTTTTTAAAATAGATCGCTTCAGAATTCATAAAAAAGGATTAAGAAATTCAGATTAATATTCATAAAAAACTCAGATATTTTCACGTAACCGATAGAAATTCAGGTTGATAACTGCCAGAAGTTCACGTACTACACGGTGTGCATTTGGTATGAATTTTTTTTAATGAAAAAGCAAAGGCTAAAGGTTTTGTTGTTAGAAGTTCAAGTGCTCGGCCCGATAAAGTTCAACAATTCTTGTGAGAGAGGTTGAACAAAAATACGTGACAGAAGTTCAAGGTGAAAACAATGGGAAATTCAACTACTACACGGAAAGCGTTTCAGATAACAATATAAGAATAGAAAACTAAAAGCTTAAAAGGTTTGTTTCAAGAAGTTCACATTCTTTGTCCGGAGAAGTTCAAAAATTCTTGTGAGATATGTTCACCTTGTATTTCCATGTTCGAAAACAAAAAAATTTGTTTTTTGCATTTTAAAATAATTCTCTCAATCCACAAAGAAGTTTAGTTATTATTTGGGAGCAATTTGATTTCAAAAAGGAAATAAAAATTCAAATTATAAAGATTAAGAAAATAAAGCCAGGAAGTCCATATTAAAAAGATGGAGAAGTTCGATGATTATAGAAAACTCAAATTTCCTCGTTATTAAAGAGTGGAAACAAGAAGTTCAAACAAAATAACAAGAAGGTCAACTTTTAAAAATAGAGAGCTTCAAAATTCGTAAAAAGATTAATAAATAAAACCAGGAAGTCCATATTAAAAAGATTGAGAAGTTCGATGATTATAGAAAACTCAGATTTTCCTCATTATTCATGAATGAAAACAAGAAGTTCAAAAATAAAATAGCAAGAAGTTCAACTTTTGAATATAGAGCGCTTCAAAATTCATAAAAAGGATTAAAAATCAGATTAAAATTCATAAAAAAACTCAGATATTTTCACGTAACCGAGAGAAGTTCAGATTGATAACTGCCAGAAGTTCACGTACTACATGGTGTGCATTTTGTATTAAAAATAATAATAAAAGAAAAGACTAAAAGTCTGTTGATATAAGTTCAAGTCCTCCGTCCGAGAAAGTTAAAAAAATTATTGTGAGAGAGGTTTATACAAAAGAAATACCATTGGTGTAACACTTGGCGAATGGATGAGAAAATTACAAATGAAAAATACGTCACAGAAGTTCAACGTGAAAACAACAGGAAGTTCACCTACTACACTGAATGAATATCAGATGAAAAACTTTTAAAATCGTCGTGAGTATGAAAAAATGATCAATACGGGAAAGTTGTGTGTTTACAACAGCTTTCCATTGGTATATCACTTGCTCAATTTCGGTGAGTGGATGGAGAGCTACGAGCAGTGGATGGAGATCTACGAGAAAAAAAAACACACATGCAAAACAGAGTGAAGTTCAAGTAGACATGCCGAGAAGTTCAGGTTCTTCACGCGGTGCATTTTCGAAGAATCTGTTTCGCGATAAAGGCAGAAGGAATGATCTTGCTGTTTTTGAAATTACTTTAAAACGGCTAAGAATCAGAGAAAACCATCAACATGAAAAAGTTTCGCATTTTCCGTAGCTTTTCAGCGGTATATTATTTGCCCCATTCCGATAAAGTTTGTAGAAATTACGACAAAAATACAATTTTAGCCATTTTCAAAACTGACATAAAACCGTAATGAATTAGGAGAAGCAATATATACAAAAAGTTTCGCATTTCTTCAAGCTTTCCAACGCCATATCATTTGCTGCATTTGGACGTACGGTTAAAAAATTAGCTCGAAAATATGAACTTGGTGGAACTTGTATCGTTTTCTAGATTACTTTAAACCATTCAAAATTAGAAAAACCTTTTAACATGAAAAAGTAGCGCATTTTCATAAGATTTCCAACACCATATTATTTGCCTCAATTGGATTAGCCGTTTAGAAATGGCATCGAAAATACGAACTCGGGTGTTCCGTTTGTGAAATTCTACGATTTTCCGAATTACTCTTTAACCGTAGGGAATTAGAGAAAACTTTCAACATGTGAAAGGAGCGGTTTTGCAGCAGCTTTCCAACGCCATATTATTTGCCTCATTCCGATAAATGGTTTAAAAATGCAATCGAAAATATGATTCACGTTTTTTGTACGAAGAAAAAACGGTTTCAAAACTGCTCTTAAACCGCTTACATTTTGCCAAAAATTTAACTTGGGTCATGATACTGGTGTCCATAGCTTTCCAACGGTATATAGCAAGCCCCATTTGGACACCTTTTAGCTGAAGTTCAACCTAGCACACGGGGAAGGTCAGGCGCGTTACTCGGGAAGTTCATGTTGTGATCAGAATATTATTCTGATCCCGTGATCAGAATAGTGTTTATATATATAGTGTTACTATTCATCACTCAGGGTGCAGAATAAGTTATTCTTCATCCGAGGTAATCTTACGATCATTTCATAATTAAATTACGTTTTGAATTCAAATAGTTACATTCATATTGATTCACTACGTAAAATTTGACATAAAAAATAAAAATATAGGTCATAAGACAAGAAAATTTGCAGTTTATGTGTATTTTAGACTATATTTTTACGTTTATAATTTTGCATAGCATAAAATATTTTTTACGGTGATTATATATTTTCTTACGGCCCCTTTTTGCGTCGGAAATAAGACAAAACGTACGGAACGTAAAATTACGATGGTAAAATAGAAGGGGGGGGGGGTGAAGAATAACTATTACTGACCCAGGGTGATGAATAGCAGCCGGTCTATTTTGCTAACATTAGTAGAATAGTTATTCTGATAACACTTCCGCACTGCACTTTCTATAGCAAGAGCACTGCAATACACACTAGTGAACTTCGTGTCGGAAAAACTGCACATAGTGTTTTTCCGGTACAGTAATATACCGTTGGAAAGCTATGGATTGGGCGCAACTTCGCCATGTTGAACACTTTTCGAGATTCCTCGCGGTTTAAGAGCAGTTTCAAAAACGATGCGGCAGATGACGAATGGCAGCGAGTGTATTTTCATGATTTTTTCTAAACTGCTCATTAGAATAAAGCAAATGGTACGCTGTTGGAAAGATATCGGCGAGGCGCATCTTTTTCATATCTATTATTTTCTCTAATTCGTTACGGTTTAAAAGCAGTTTCAAATTTACTAAATCACGGAATTACATTTGTTTTTGAAATTTTTGCAATTTTCGGTACTGTTTTCGCTCTAGTTTTTGAACTGTTTGTCAAAACAAGACACGTAATACGTCGTTGAAAAGCTATGGACAAGGCGCAACTTTCATATGTAGAAATGGTTTTGAGATTCCTTACGGTTTTTAGTTAATTTTGAAAATCGTTCGGCTGACTACGAGAGGCAGCGACCATTTTTTGAGAAATTTTTACAAACCGCTGGTCGAAATGATTCAAATTGTACGCCGTTGGAAAGATATTGTCGAGACGCAACTTTTTCATGTAGAACAATCTCTCTAATTCCTTACGGTTTAAGAGCAGTCTTTAAATTACCGAAATGCGGACACTCTGTTTTTCACGACACTTAAATGGATCAGTGAACTTCATCTGACAGAAAACCTCATTGCTTCAGACTGAAACCCGCACTGCATTAGACGGACAAGCAAACTGCATCATTCCTTTTCTCAAGCGTACGTTTAACAGACAAGGAAGTGGAGTGCACTTCACATCGGGCGTAAGTGGATCGCAAACTATCGAGAGGTGAGCCGCATGAGATTACGAAGTGAGCTACACATCGGGCGTAAGTGGACCGCAAAACTATCGAGAGGTGGGTCGCATGAGATTACAAAGTGAGCTTCACGTCAGGCGTAAGTGGACCGCAAAACTATCGAGAGTTGAGCTGCATGAGATTACAAAGTGAGCTTCACATCGGGCATAAGTGGACCGCAAAACTATCGAGAGTTGAGCCGCATGAGATTACAAAGTGAGCTTCACATCGGGCGTAAGTGGACCGCAAAACTATCGAGAGTTGAGCCGCATGAGATTACAAAGTGAGCTTCACATCGGGCGTAAGTGGACCACAAAACTATTGAGAGGTGGGCCAAGTGGTGCCTCTGATGTTTTTGTTTCTGATGGGAATTACTTTTTTTATCTTTTTCATAAAGTGAAGCACTAACCACCACAAAATGAACCAGACACCTTGTCTACAAATAAAAGAATACATACAAAACTTCACACACGAACCGCGTGAGCCGCAAGCAGTGCACCATCGGACTACATATTTTTTTATAAATTTTAACATTTCTCTCTCACACATTCAAGAAGAAAGTGAACTTGAAAAATTGATCATTTTTCTTCTGTAGTTTCCCAGCGAACAGAACATCGACACACACACACACACACACACACGGCCTCCTTGCATCGTGCACATGGGCTGCAAACAAACCGCACTCGCCGCGTATAGGAACTGCATGAGCTACCTTGCCGCCGCCTGTACTGCAGGCTTACGCCACACCAGACTGCACGTGGCCTTCAGCACCGATCAATTCAACATCAACCCAAAATGAACTACAGCATGTAGGGCGTCCGGGCTCGTGGTGGCCTCTGAGCCGACGAGGTGAGAGGGGAACTGCAGCTCGCTCGCCGGAGCACCTGCGATGTGGACGAAGTGACCTGCATTTGAACAAAAGAAACACCAGATGAAGTGAGCTACACCTAACTACTCATGGGATCCAGGTGCACTGCTTGAGGGATCCGGGTGCACTGCACATTCAAAATCCCAAAAAGGAAAAAAACTCCTATGATCTGCACCACGCGGCAAGGTGCACTGCACCTTGCGTCACCGGCGCACTGCACTAGTAGGGCAGCCACTTGGACTATCACAGGGTGGCGAGGCAAGGCAGGGCCGCTACAGATCCAGTCGTGGGAGGTGTGGATCCGGCCGTGACGACAAATGCATGTCGTGAATTACATGAACACGAGCTCTGCACCACACAGGCACACCGCGCAAACTACGTGGGGGCTCAGGTGTCTCCGGTCAGCGTAGACTATGATGAGGTGGCGGAAGTCGTCCGGGCAGCACACCGAACGGTGGATCTGGCTGAACGAAGGCTAGTTCGTCTCCCATGGCGACCATAGAAGAGAAGACGAGGTATTGTGGCTCGAGGAAGGCACCACCGGGGCCAACGGACCTAGCGCGAGGCTCACGGGAGGCACCACCGGGATCGACAGATCCGACGCGTGGCTCGGTGGAGGCGCCGCCAGGATCGATGGATCTGGCTCGGGGGAGGCGCCGCCGGGATTGATGGATACGACATGTTGCTCGGGGGAGGTGCCAGCGGGATTGATGGATCCGACGCGTGGCTTGGGGTAGGCACCGCCGGGATCGATGGATCCGACGCGTGGCTCGAGGTAGGAACGGTGACGCGGGCAGGTTGTAGGGTGACACAATGGCGCGGGGAGGTGCTAGGGCGGCGCGGTGGCGCGGGGGAGGTAGGGCGGTGGAGGCGCAGGGCCCCTGACGACGGTGGAGGCGCAGGGCCCGAAGGAACAATGGAGGTTTGGGGGTGGAGCACGGGATAAATAAGGTGGGTTGGGGGTGGGTGGATGTGCAGGGGAGAGGAAGAAGGTGGGGTGGGGTTGCTGTCTTTTTTTGATGTGGTTTGATTCGGGGGGTTTTGCAGTGCCGAATTTTTAGCAGAATAAGGTCTTAAAGGGTGTTATCATAATAGACCCACCCTATATATATCCACTCGGATGTACATTTTCATAAAGTATTATTGTTGGCATTACCCTTGAGGTAAAAGGTTGGGAGGCAAAACTATAAGCCCCTATCTTTCTCTGTGTCCGATTGAAGCTTCATACCCATAAGTATCGCGTGAGTGTTAGCAATTGTGAAAGATTATATGATAGTTGAGTATCTGGACTTGCCAAAAAGCTCTCATATTGACTCTTTCCTATGTTATGATAAATTGCAATTGCTCCAATGACTGAGATCATAGTTTGTTAGTTCAATGAAGTTTCTGATTCATACTTTACCTTGTGAACGAATTGTTACTTTAGCATAAGAAATTATATGACAATATATGTTGTTGTTCTAAAGATGATCATGATGTCCTCATGTCTGTATTTTATTTTATCGACACCTTGATACGTCCATTTTGCATCATGATTTTATATCGATATTTATTGCAATATGGGCTTTTATTACACATTATGTCACAATACTTATGCCTATTCTCTCTTATTTTACAAGGTTTACATAAAGAGAGAGAATGCCGGCAACTAGGATTCTGGGCTGGAAAAGGAGCAAATATTAGAGACCTATTCTGCACAGCTCCAAAAGTCCTGAAACTTCACGGAAGTTATTTTCAGAATATATAAAAAATACTGAGCACAAGAAGTACCAGAGGGGGGCCACTCACCAGCCACGAGCACGGGGGGCGCACCCCTCTGCCTCGTGGGCCCCTTGGTGGCCCCCCGATGCCCATCTTCTGCTATATGGAGTCTTTCGTTGAGGAAAAAATCATAAGGAAGCTTTCGGGACGAGACTCCGCTGCCACGAGGTGGAACCTTGGCGGAACCAATTTAGGGCTCCGGCGGAGCTGTTCTGCCGGGGATACTTCCCTCCGGGAGGGGGAAATCATCACCATCGTCATCACCAACGCTCCTCTCATTGGGAGGGAGGCAATCTCCATCAACATCTTCAGTAGCACCATCTCCTCTCAAACCCTAGTTCATCTCTTGTATCCAATTCTTGTCTCTAAGTCTGGGATTGGTACCTGTAGGTTGCTAGTAGTGTTGATTACTCCTCATAGTTGATGCTAGTTGGTTTATATGGTGGAAGATCATATGTTCTAATCCTATATGCATATTAATACCCCTCTGATTATGAACATGAATATGCTTTGTGAGTAGTTATGTTTGTTCCTGAGGACATGGGAGAAGTCTTGCTATTAGTAGTCATGTGAATTTGGTATTCGTTCGATACTTTGATGAGATGTATGTTGTCTCTCCTCTAGTGGTGTTATGTGAACGTCGACTACATGACACTTCACCATTATTTGGGCCTAGAGGAAGGCATTGGGAAGTAATAAGTAGATGATGGGTTGCTAGGGTGACAGAAGCTTAAACCCTAGTTTATGCGTTGCTTCGTAAGGGGCTGATTTGGATCCATATGTTTCATGCTATGGTTAGGTTTACCTTAATACTTCTGTTTTAGTTGCGGATGCTTGCAATGGGGGTTAATCATAAGTGGGATGCTTGTCCAAGTAAGGGCAGTACCCAAGCACCGGTCCACCCACATATCAAATTATCAAAGTACCAAACGCGAATCATATGAACGTGATGAAAACTAGCTTGACGATAATTCCCATGTGTCCTCGGGAGCGCTTTCCTTCATATAAGAGTTTGTCCAGGATTGTCCTTTTCTACAAAAAGGATTGGGCCACCTTTCTGCACTTTATTTACTTTTGTTACTTGTTGCTCGTTACAAATTATCTTATCACAAAACTATTTGTTACCTATAATTTCAGTGCTTGCAGAGAATACCTTGCTGAAAACCGCTTATCATTTCCTTCTGCTCCTCGTTGGGTCCGACACTCTTACTTATCGAAAGGACTATGATAGATCCCCTATAGTTGTGGGTCATCAAGTCTCTTTTCTGGCGCCGTTGCCGGGGAGTGAAGCGCCTTTGGTAGGTGGAATTTGGTAAGGAAAATTTTTATAGTGTGCTGAAATTTACTGTCACTTGTTACTATGGAAAGTAATCCTTTGAGGGGCTTGTTCGGGGTATCTTTGTTGGCTAATGTAGTAATTTCAAAAAATTTCCTACGCACACGCAAGATCATGGTGATGCATAGCAACGAGAGGGGAGAGTGTGATCTACGTACCCTTGTAGATCGACAACGGAAGCGTTAGCACAACGTGGTTGATGTAGTCGTACGTCTTCACGGCCCGACCGATCAAGAACCGAAACTACGGCACCTCCGAGTTCTAGCACACGTTCAGCTCGATGACGATCCCCGGAATCCGATCCAGCAAAGTGTCGGGGAAGAGTTCCGTCAGCACGACGGCGTGGTGACGATCTTGATGTACTACCGTCGCAGGGCTTCGCCTAAGCACCGCTACAATATTATCGAGGACTATGGTGGAAGGGGGCACCGCACATGGCTAAGAATATGATCACGTGGATCAACTTGTGTCTCTAGGGGTGCCCCTACCTCCGTATATAAAGGATCAAAGGGGGGGGGGTGCGGCCGGCCAGGAGAGGGCACGCCAGGAGGAGTCCTACTCCCTCCAGGAGTAGGATTCCCCCCTTTCCTAGTTGGAATAGGATTCGGGAAGGGGGAAAGAGGAGAGAGAGAAGGAAGGGGGGCGCCACCCCCCTCTCCTTGTCCTATTAGGACTAGGGGGGAGGGGCACGAGGCCCAGCCCTGGCCACCTCTCCTCTCTTCCACTAAGGCCCACTAAGGCCCATATACCTCCCGGGGGGTTCCGGTAACCTCCCGGTACTCCGGTAAAATCCCGATTTCACCCGGAACACTTCCGATATCCAAATATAGGCTTCCAATATATCAATCTTTATGTCTCGACCATTTCGAGACTCCTCATCATGTCCCCGATCCCATCCGGGACTCGTAACTCCTTCGGTACATCAAAACTCATAAACTCATAATATAACTGTCATCGAAACCTTAAGCGTGCGGACCCTACGGGTTTGAGAACAATGTAGACATGACCGAGACACGTCTCCGGTCAATAACCAATAGCGGAAACTGGATGCTCATATTGGCTCCTACATATTCTACGAAGATCTTTATCGGTCAGACCGCATAACAACATACGTTATTCCCTTTGTCATCGGTATGTTACTTGCCCGAGATTCGATCGTCGGTATCTTAATACCTAGTTCAATCTCGTTACTGGCAAGTCTCTTTACTCGTTCCGTAATACATCGTCTCACAACTAACTCATTAGTTGCAATGCTTGCAAGGCTTATGTGATGTGTATTACCGAGAGGGCCAGAGATACCTCTCTGACAATCGGAGTGACAAATCCTAATCTCGAAATATGCCAACCCAACATGTACCTTTGGAGACACCTGTAGAGCACCTTTATAATCACCCAGTTACGTTGTGACGTTTGGTAGCACACAAAGTGTTCCTCCGGTAAATGGGAGTTGCATAATCTCATAGTCATAGGAACATGTATAAGTCATGAAGAAAGCAATAGCAACATACTAAACGATCGGGTGCTAAGCTAATGGAATGGGTCATGTCAATCAGATCATTCACCTAATGATGTGATCCCGTTAATCAAATAACAACTCTTTGTCCATGGTTAGGAAACATAACCATCTTTGATTAACGAGCTAGTCTAGTAGAGGCATACTAGTGACACTCTATTTGTCTATGTATTCACACATGTATTATGTTTCCGGTTAATACAATTCTAGCATGAATAATAAACATTTATCATGATATAAGGAAATAAATAATAACTTTATTATTGCCTCTAGGGCATATTTCCTTCAGTCTCCCACTTGCACTAGAGTCAATAATCTAGATTATACAGTAATGATTCTAACACCCATGGAGCCTTGGTGCTGATCATGTTTTGCTCGTGGAAGAGGCTTAGTCAACGGGTCTGCTACATTCAGATCCGTATGTATCTTGCAAATCTCTCTGTCTCCCACCTGGACTAGATCCCGGATGGAATTGAAGCATCTCTTGATGTGCTTGGTTCTCTTGTGAAATCTGGATTCCTTTGCCAAGGCAATTGCACTAGTATTGTCACAAAATATTTTCATTGGACCCGATGCACTAGGTATGACACCTAGATCGGATATGAACTCCTTCATCCAGACTCCTTCATTTGCTGCTTTCGAAGCAGCTATGTATTCTGCTTCACACGTAGATCCCGCCACGACGCTTTGTTTAGAACTGCACCAACTAACAGCTCCACCATTTAATGTAAATACGTATCCAGTTTGCGATTTAGAATCGTCCGGATCAGTGTCAAAGCTCGCATCGACGTAACCATTTACAATTAGCTCTTTGTCACCTCCATAAACGAGAAACATATCCTTAGTCCTTTTCAGGTATTTCAGGATGTTCTTGACCGATGTCCAGTGATCCACTCCTGGATTACTTTGGTACCTCCCTGCTAGACTTATAGCAAGGCACACATCAGGTCTGGTACACAGCAATGCATACATGATAGAGCCTATGGCTGAAGCATAGGGAACATCTTTCATTTTCTCTCTATCTTTTGTAGTGGTCGGGCATTGAGTCTGACTCAACTTCACACCTTGTAACACAGGCAAGAACCCTTTCTTTGCTTGATCCATTTTGAACTTCTTCAAAATTTTGTCAAGGTATGTGCTTTGTGAAAGTCCAATTAAGCGTCTTGATCTATCTCTATAGATCTTAATGCCTAATATGTAAGCAGCTTCACTGAGGTCTTTCATTGAAAAAATCTTATTCAAGTATCCCTTTATGCTATCCAGAAATTCTATATCATTTCCAATTATTAATATGTCATCCACATATAATATCAGAAATGCTACAGAGCTCCCACTCACTTTCTTGTAAATACAGGCTTCTCCAAAAGTCTGTATAAAACCAAATGCTTTGATCACACTATCAAAGCGTTTATTCCAACTCCGAGAGGCTTGCACCGGTCCATAAATGGATCGCTGGAGCTTGCACACTTTGTTAGCTCCCTTTGGATCGACAAAACCTTCTGGTTGCATCATATACAACTCTTCTTCCAGAAATCCATTCAGGAATGCAGTTTTGACATCCATCTGCCAAATTTCATAATCATAAAATGCGGCAATTGCTAACATGATTCGGACAGACTTAAGCATCGCTACGGGTGAGAAGGTCTCATCGTAGTCAATCCCTTGAACTTGCCGAAAACCTTTTGCGACAAGTTGAGCTTTGTAGACAGTAATATTACCGTCAGCGTCCGCCTTCTTCTTGAAGATCCATTTATTCTCAATTGCTTGCCGATCATTGGGCAAGTCAACCAAAGTCCATACTTTGTTCTCATACATGGATCCCATCTCAGATTTCATGGCTTCAAGCCATTTTGAGGAATCTGGGCTCACCATCGCTTCTTCATAGTTCGTAGGTTCATCATGATCTATTAGCATGACTTCCAGAACAGGATTACCGTACCACTCTGGCGCGGATCTCACTCTGGTTGATCTACGAGGTTCAGTAGTATCTTGTTCTGAAGTTTCATGATCATTATCATTAGCTTCCTCACTAATTGGTGTAGGTGTCACAAACAGATTTCTGTGATGTACTACTTTCCAATAAGGGAGTAGGTACAGTTACCTCGTCAAGTTCTACTTTCCTCCCACTCACTTCTTTCGAGAGAAACTCCTTCTCCAGAAAGTTTCCGAATTTAGCAACAAAAGTCTTGCCTTCGGATTTGTGATAGAAAGTGTATCCAATAGTTTCCTTTGGATATCCTATGAAGACACATTTTTCTGATTTGGGTTCGAGCTTATCAGGTTGAAGCTTTTTCACATAAGCATCGCAGCCCCAAACTTTCAGAAATGACAGCTTTGGTTTCTTGCCAAACCACAGTTCATAAGGCGTCGTCTCAACGGATTTTGATGGTGCCCTATTTAACGTGAATGCGGCCGTCTCTAGAGCGTATCCCCAAAACAATAGCGGTAAATCAGTAAGAGACATCATAGATCGTACCATATCTAGTAAAGTACGATTACGACGTTCGGACACACCATTACGCTGTGGTGTTCCGGGTGGCGTGATTGGCGAAACTATTCCACATTGTTTCAAATGTACAACAAACTCGTAACTCAAATATTGTCCTCCACGATCAGATCGTAGGAATTTTATTTTCTTGTTACGATGATTTTCAACTTCACTCTGAAATTCTTTGAACTTTTCAAACATTTCAGACTTGTGTTTCATTAAGTAGATATACCCATATCTGCTTAAGTCATCTGTGAAGGTGAGAAAATAACGATATCCGCCATGAGCCTCAACATTCATCGGACCACATACATCTGTATGTATGATTTCTAACAAATCTGTTGCTCTCTCCATAGTACCGGAGAACGGTGTTTTTGTCATCTTACCCATAAGGCATGGTTCGCAAGTACCGAGTGATTCATAATCAAGTGGTTCCAAAAGCCCATCAGTATGGAGTTTCTTCATGCACTTTATACCGATATGACCTAAACGGCAGTGCCACAAATAAGTTGCACTATCATTATCAACTCTGCATCTTTTGGTTTCAACACTATGAATATGTGTGTCACTACTATCGAGATTTAATAAGAATAGACCACTCTTTAAGGGTGCATGACCATAAAAGATATTACTCATGTAAATAGAACAACCATTATTCTCTAATTTAAATGAATAACCGTATCGCATCAAACAAGATCCAGATATAATGTTCATGCTTAACGCTGGCACCAAATAACAATTATTTAGGTCTAATATTAATCCCGAAGGTAGATGTAGAGGTAGCATGCCGACTGCGATCATATCGACTTTGGAACCATTTCCCACGCGCATCGTCACCTCGTCCTTAGCCAATCTTCGCTTAATCCGTAGTCCCTATTTCGAGTTGCAAATATTAGCAACAGAACCAGTATCAAATACCCAGGTGCTACTGCGAGCATTAGTAAGGTACACATCAATAACATGTATATCACATATACCTTTGTTCACCTTGCCATCCTTCTTATCCGCCAAATACTTGAGGCAGTTCCGCTTCCAGTGACCAGTCTGCTTGCAGTAGAAGCACTCAGTTTCAGGCTTAGGTCCAGGTTTGGGTTTCTTCTCTTGAGCAGCAACTTGCTTGCTGTTCTTTTTGAAGTTCCCCTTCTTCTTCCCTTTGCCCTTTTTCTTGAAACTAGTGGTCTTGTTGACCATCAACACTTGATGCTCCTTCTTGATTTCTACCTCCGCAGCTTTCAGCATTGTGAAGAGCTCGGGAATAGTCTTATTCATCCCTTGCATATTATAGTTCATCACGAAGCTCTTGTAGCTTGGTGGCAGTGATTGGAGAATTCTGTCAATGACGCAATCATCTGGAAGATTAACTCCCAATTGAATCAAGTGATTATTATACCCAGACATTTTGAGTATATGCTCACTGACAGAATTGTTCTCCTCCATCTTCCAGCTATAGAACTTATTGGAGACTTCATATCTCTCAATCTGGGCATTTGCTTGAAATATTAACTTCAACTCCTGGAACATCTCATATGCTCCATGACGTTCAAAACGTCGTTGAAGTCCCGATTCTAAGCCGTAAAGCATGGCACACTGAACTATCGAGTAGTCATCAGCTTTGCTCTGCCAGACGTTCATAACATCTGGTGTTGCTCCAGCAGCAGGCTTGGCACCCAGCGGTGCTTCCAGGACGTAATTCTTCTGTGCAGCAATAAGGATAATCCTCAAGTTACGGACCCAGTCCGTGTAATTGCTACCATCATCTTTCAACTTTGCTTTCTCAAGGAACGCATTAAAATTCAATGGAACAACAACACGGGCCATCTATCTACAATCAAACATGAATAAGCAAGATACTATCAGGTACTAAGTTCATGATAAATTTAGGTTCAATTAATCATATTACTTAAAGAACTCCCACTTAGATAGACATCCCTCTAATCCTCTAAGTGATTACGTGATCCAAATGAACTAAACCATGTCCGATCATCACGTGAGATGGAGTAGCTTCATTGGTGAACATCACTATGTTGATCATATCTACTATATGATTCACGCTCGACCTTTCGGTCTCCGTGTTCCGAGGCCATATCTGTATATGCTTGGCTCGTCAAGTATAACCTGAGTATTCCGCGTGTGCAACTGTTTTGCACCCGTTGTATTTGAACGTAGAGCCTATCACACCCGATCATCACGTGGTGTCTCAGCACGAAGAACTTTCGCAACGGTGCATACTCAGGGAGAACACTTCTTGATAATTAGTGAGAGATCATCTTATAATGCTACCGTCAATCAAAGCAAGATAAGATGCATAAAAGATAAACATCACATGCAATCAATATAAGTGATATGATATGGCCATCATCATCTTGTGCTTGTGATCTCCATCTTCGAAGCACCGTCATGATCACCATTGTCACCGGCGCGACACCTTGATCTCCATCGTAGCATCGTTGTCGTCTCGCCAATCTTATGCTTCCACGACTATCGCTACCGCTTAGTGATAAAGTAAAGCATTACAGTGCGATTGCATTGCATACAATAAAGCGACAACCATATGGCTCCCGCCAGTTGCCGATAACTCGGTTACAAAACATGATCATATCATACAATAAAATTTAGCATCATGTCTTGACCATATCACATCACAACATGCCCTGCAAAAACAAGTTAGACGTCCTCTACTTTGTTGTTGCAAGTTTTACGTGGCTGCTACGGGCTTAAGCAAGAACCAATCTTACCTACGCATCAAAACCACAACGATAGTTTGTCAAGTTGGTGTTGTTTTAACCTTCGCAAGGACCGGGCGTAGCCACACTCGGTTCAACTAAAGTTGGAGAAACTGTCACCCGCTAGCCACCTTTGTGCAAAGCACGTCGGGAGAACCGGTCTCGCGTAAGCGTATGCGTAATGTCGGTCCGGGCCGCTTCGTCCAACAATACCACCGAACCAAAGTATGACATGCTGGTAAGCAGTATGACTTATATCGCCCACAACTCACTTGTGTTCTACTCGTGCAAATAACATCAACACATAAAACCTAGGCTCGGATGCCACTGTTGGGTAACGTAGTAATTTCAAAAAATTTCCTACGCACACGCAAGATCATGGTGATGCATAGCAACGAGAGGGGAGAGTGTGATCTACGTACCCTTGTAGATCGACAACGGAAGCGTTAGCACAACGTGGTTGATGTAGTCGTACGTCTTCACGGCCCAACCGATCAAGCACCGAAACTACGGCACCTCCGAGTTCTAGCACACGTTCAGCTCGATGACAATCCCTGGACTCCGATCCAGCAAAGTGTCGGGGAAGAGTTCCGTCAGCACGACGGCGTAGTGACGATCTTGGTGTACTACCGTCGCAGGGCTTTGCCTAAGCACCGCTACAATATTATCGAGGACTATGGTGGAAGGGGGCACGGCACACGGCTAAGAATATGATCACATGGATCAACTTGTGTCTCTAGGGGTGCCCCCTGCCTCCGTATATAAAGGATCAAAGGGGGGGTGCGGCCGGCCAGGAGAGGGCGCGTCAGGAGGAGTCCTACTCCCTTCGGGAGTAGGATTCCCCCCTTTCCTAGTTGGAATAGGATTCTGGAAGGGGGAAAGAGGAGAGAGAGAAGGAAGGGGGGGCGCTGCCCCCCTCTCCTTGTCCTATTCGGACTAGGGGGGAGGGGCGCGCGGCCCAGCCCTGGCCACCTCTCCTCTCTTCCACTAAGGCCCACTAAGGCCCATATACCTCCCGGGGGTTCCGGTAACCTCCCGGTACTCCGGTAAAATCCCAATTTCACCCGGAACACTTCCGATATCCAAATATAGGCTTCCAATATATCAATCTTTATGTCTCGACCATTTCGAGACTCCTCATCATGTCCCCGATCCCATCCAGGACTCCGAACTCCTTCGTTACATCAAAACTCATAAACTCATAATATAACTGTCATCGAAACCTTAAGCGTGCGGACCCTACGGGTTCGAGAACAATGTAGACATGACCGAGACACGTCTCCGGTCAATAACCAATAGCGGAACCTGGATGCTCATATTGGCTCCTACATATTCTACGAAGATCTTTATCGGTCAGACCGCATAACAACATACGTTGTTCCCTTTGTCATCGGTATGTTACTTGCCCGAGATTCGATCGTCGGTATCTTAATACCTAGTTCAATCTCGTTACCGGCAAGTCTCTTTACTCGTTCCGTAATACATCATCTCACAACTAACTCATTAGTTGCAATGCTTGCAAGGCTTATGTGATGTGTATTACCAAGAGGGCCTAGAGATACCTCTCCGACAATCGGAGTGAGAAATCCTAATCTCGAAATATGCCAACCCAACATGTACCTTTGGAGACACCTGTAGAGCACCTTTATAATCACCCAGTTACGTTGTGACGTTTGGTAGCACACAAAGTGTTCCTCCGGTAAACGGGAGTTGCATAATCTCATAGTCATAGGAACATGTATAAGTCATGAAGAAAGCAATAGCAACATACTAAATGATCGGGTGCTAAGCTAATGGAATGGGTCATGTCAATCAGATCATTCACCTAATGATGTGATCCCGTTAATCAAATAACAACTCTTTGTCCATGGTTAGGAAACATAACCATCTTTGATTAACGAGCTAGTCTAGTAGAGGCATACTAGTGACACTCTATTTGTCTATGTATTCACACATGTATTATGTTTCCGGTTAATACAATTCTAGCATGAATAATAAACATTTATCATGATATAAGGAAATAAATAATAACTTTATTATTGCCTCTAGGGCATATTTCCTTCAATCTTCACCTCGACCAGTAGAGAAAAGAGTTGCTCCTCAACCTACTCAACCTACTAAACCTACTGAAAATGAAAATGTCTACTTTGAAATTCCTTCGGGTATGATAGAAAAACTGCTAGCTAATCCTTTTGCAGGAGATGGAACATTACATCCTGATGAACACCTAATATATGTGGATGAAGTTTGTGGATTATTTAAGCTTGCAGGTATGCCCGATGATGTTTTCAAGAAGAAGGTCTTCCCTTTATCTTTGAAGGGAGATGCATTGACATGTTATAGGCTATGTGATGATATGGGATCATGGAACTACAAACGATTGAAATTGGAATTTCATCAAAAGTTTTATCCTATGCATCTTGTTCATCATGATCGCAATTATATATATATATATAATTTTTGGCCTCGCGAAGGAGAAAGCACCGCTCAAGCTTGGGGAAGGCTTAAATCAATGTTATATTCATGCCCCAATCATGAGCTCTCAAGAGAAATGATTATCCAAAAAATTTATGCTTGGCTTTCTGATAACAATCGCACCATGCTCGATACTTCTTGTGCTGGCTCTTTTATTATGAAGACTATTTAATTCAAATGGGATTTATTGGAAAGAATTAAACGCAACTCTGAAGATTGGGATCTCGATGAAGGTAAGGAGTCAGGTATGACACCTAAGTTTGATTGTGTTAAATCTTTTATGGATACTGATGTTTTCCGTAAATTTAGCACTAAATATGGACTTGACTCTGAGATAGTAGCTTCTTTCTGTGAATCTTTTGCTACTCATATTGATATTCCTAAGGAGAAGTGGTTTAAATATCATCCTCCCATAGAAGTAAAAGTAGCCACACCTATTAAAGTTGAAGAAAAGACTATCACTTATAATGATCCTATTATTCCTGCTGCTTATGTTGAGAAACTATCTTTTCCTGTTAGGATAAAAGATCATGCTAAAGCTTCAACTGTGGTTCATAAAAGCAATATTAGAACCTATACACCTCCTGAGAAAGTTAAAGTTGAACCTAATATTGCTATTGTTAAGGATCTCTTGGCTGATAATATTGATGGGCATGTTATTTATTTCTATGATGAAACTGCTAGAATTGCTAAACCTTGTGCTAAAGATAAACATAGACCTGTGGTAGGCATGCCTATTATTTTTGTTAAAATTGGAGATCATTGTTATCATGGCTTGTGTGATATGGGTGCTAGTGCTAGTGCAATACCTATTGACTTATACAAAGAAATTATGCATGATATTGCAAATGCTGAGTTAGAAGATATTGATGTCACAATTAAACTTGCCAATAGACATACTATTTCACCAATATGGATTGTTAGAGATGTTGAAGTCTTGTGTGGGAAAACTAAATATCCTGCTGATTTTCTTGTTCTTGGTTCCCCACAAGATAGCTTTTGTCCCATTATATTTGGTAGACCCTTCTTAAACACTGTTATTGCTAGGATAGACTGCGAAAAGGATGTTGTTACTATTGGTTTAGGTGATATATCTCATGAGTTCAACTTTTCTAAATTTCGTAGACAACACCGTGAAGAGGAATTGCCTAGTAAAGATGGAATTATTGGTCTTGCTTCTATTGTAGTACCTCCTAGTGATCCTTTAGAACAATATTTGCTAGACCATGAAAATGATATGTTTATGAATGAAAGAAGGGAAATAGATGAAGTGTTCTTTAAACAGGGACCTATTCTGAAACACAACTTGCCTGCTGAAATCTTAGGGGATCCTCCTCCACCCAAGGGTGGTCCCGTGTTTGAGCTTAAACCATTGCCTGATACTCTTAAATATGCTTATCTTGATGAAAATAAGATATATCCTATTATTATTAGTGCTTACCTTTCAGAGAAGGAGGAAGAAAAATTATTGAAAACTCTGAAGAAGCACTGTGCTGCTATTGGATATACTCTTGATGATCTTAAGGGTATTAGCCCCACTCTATGTCAACACAAAATAAATTTGGAGAAAGATGCCAAAACAGTTATTGATCATCAACGATGGCTGAATCCTAAGATGAAAGAAGTGGTCAAAAAAGAAATATTAAAGCTCCTTGAGGCAGGTATAATTTATCCCGTTGCTGATAGTCAGTGGGTAAGTCCTGTCCATTGTGTTCCTAAGAAGGGAGGTATTACTATCATTCCAAATGATAAAGATGAATTGATTCCGCAAAGAATTATGACAGGTTATAGGATGGTAATTGATTTCCGCAAATTAAATAAGGCTACTAAAAAGATCATTACCCCTTACCTTTCATTGATCAAATGCTAGAAAGATTATCCAAACATACACATTTTTGCTTTCTAGATGGTTATTCTGGTTTCTCTCAAATACCTGTGTTAGCTGATGATCAATCAAAGACCACTTTTACTTGCCCTTTTGGTACTTTTGCTTATAGACGTATGCCTTTTGGTTTATGTAATGCACCTGCTACCTTTCAAAGATGCATGATGGCTATATTCTCTGACTTTTGTGAAAAGATTTGTGAGGTTTTCATGGACGATTTCTCCGTTTATGGATCCTCTTTTGATGATTTCTTAAGCAACCTTGATCGAGTTTTCCAGAGATGTGAAGAAACTAACCTTGTCTTGAATTGGGAGAAGTGCCACTTTATGGTTAATGAAGGTATTGTCTTGGGGCATAAAATTTCTGAAAGGGGCATTGAAGTTGATAAATCTAAAGTTGATGCTATTGAAAAGATGCCGTGTCCCAAGGACATCAAAGGTATAAGAATTTTCCTTGGTCATGCCGGCTTTTATAGGAGGTTCATTAAGGACTTCTCAAAAATTTCTAGGCCTCTAACTAATTTATTACAAAAAGATATACCATTCGTCTTTGATGATGATTGTGTAGAAGCATTTGAAATACTTAAGAAAGCATTGATCTCTCCACCGATTGTTCAGCCACCTGATTGGAATTTACCTTTTGAAATTATGTGTGATGCTAGTGATTATGCTGTAGGTGTTGTTCTAGGGCAAAGAGTTGATAAGAAATTAAATGTTATTCAATATGCTAGTAAAACTCTACACAATGCCCAGAGAAATTATGCTACTACTGAAAAAGAATTTTTAGCAGTTGTATTTGCTTGTGATAAGTTCAGACCTTATATTGTTGATTCTAAAGTAACTATTTACACCGATCATGCTGCTATTAAATATCTTATGGAAAAAAAGATGCTAAACCTAGACTTATTAGATGGGTTCTCTTACTACAAGAATTTGATTTGCATATTATTGATAGAAAGGGAGCTGAGAACCCCATTGCAGATAACTTGTCTAGGTTAGAAAATGTTCTTGATGACCCACTACCTATTGATGATAGCTTTCCTGATGAACAATTAAATGTCATAAACGTATCTCATACTGCTCCATGGTATGCCGATTATGCTAATTACATTGTTGCTAAATTTATACCACCTAGTTTCACATACCATCAAAAGAAAATTTTCTTCTATGATTTAAGACATTACTTTTGGGATGACCCACATCTTTATAAAGAAGGAGTAGATGGTGTTATTAGACGTTGTGTACCTGAGCATGAACAGGAACAAATCCTACACAAGTGTCACTCCGAAGCTTATGGAGGACACCACACTGGAGATAGAACTGCACAAAAGGTATTGCAATCCGGTTTTTATTGGCCTACTCTCTTCAAGGATGCCCGTAAGTTTGTCTTATCTTGTGATAAATGCCAAAGAATTGGTAATATTAGTAGACATCAAGAAATGCCTATGAATTATTCACTTGTTATTGAACCCTTTGATGTTTGGGGCTTTGATTATATGGGACCTTTTCCTGCCTCTAATGGATATACACATATTTTAGTTGCTGTTGATTATGTTACTTAGTGGGTAGAAGCTATTCCAACTAGTAGTGTTGATCATAACACCTCTATTAAGATGCTTATAGAAGTTATTTTTCCGAGGTTTGGGGTCCCTAGGTATTTAATGACTGATGGTGGTTCACATTTTATTCACGGTGCTTTCCATAAAATGCTTGCTAAGTATGCTGTTAATCATAGAATTGCATCTCCTTATCACCCACAATCTAGTGGTCAAGTAGAATTGAGTAATAGAGAACTCAAATTAATTTTGCAAAAGACTGTTAATAGATCTAGAAAGAATTGGTCCAAGAAACTTGATGATGCATTATGGGCCTATAGAACTACATATAAAAATCCTATGGGTATGTCTCCGTATAAAATGGTTTATGGAAAAGCATGTCACTTACCTCCTGAACTAGAACATAAGGCTTATTGGGCTATTAAAGAGCTCAATTATGATTTCAAACTTGCCGGTGAGAAGAGGTTATTTGACATTAGCTCACTTGATGAATGGGGAACCCAAGCCTATGAGAATGCCAAATTGTTTAAAGAAAAAGTTAAAATATGGCATGACAAAAGGTTACAAAAGCGTGAGTTTAATGTAGGAGATTATGTATTGCTATACAACTCTTGCTTAAGATTTTTTGCAGGAAAACTTCTCTCTAAATGGGAAGGTCCTTACGTTATCGAGGTCTATCGTTCCGGCGCCATAAAAACCAACAACTTCGAAGGCACAAATCCGAAGGTGGTGAACGGTCAAAGAATCAAACATTATATCTCAGGTAATCCTATAAATGTTGAAACTAATGTTATTGAAACCGTAACCCCGGAGGAATACATAAGGGACACTTTCTGAAATGTTTCAGACTCCGAAAAGGAATAGGTATGTGGTACGGTAAGTAAACCGACTCCAAAACAGTTCTAATGGTAATTTTTCTCCGTTTTGGAATATTTAGAAAAATAGAAAAATAAGAAGAAGCCCGAGAAGTACACGAGGGCTCCACGAGGGTGGAGGGCGTGCCCTCGTACCTCGTGGGCACCTCGTGTGCTCTCTGGACTCCGTTTTCTTGCACATTACGTATTTTGGTCGGTAAAAATTCATTATATAATCTCCCGACGGTTTCGACACCTGTATCACGCGATTGTCTTCTATTCTTGTTTCGAGTTGTTTTTCTGACAGATCTAGATCATCATGACGTCTCCAAGTGCCCCCAAGGACAAGTTTTTTGAGAAGGTCATCAACCCCTACCTCGCGGAAGTGCTGCAACACCCTCAAACCATTGAGATGCATGAGGGGGTGCTGCACATTCGCGATGTTGAGGGACCAAGCAGGACCGGAAGCGTGGAGACAAGGCTCGAGGCAATGGAGCAACAAGTTTTCAAGTGCCAGGAGATGGTGGAACGCGGACTCGACGCCAACCATATGATGATCGCGGAGTTCACCAACAACCACAAGCTGGATTCCAAGAACATTGGGGAGACCACCTTCAAGCTTCACGAGAAGATCGAGCACCTCCAAGCCCAAATCTATGACGTGTAAAACCAAAACTGTGAGTATGAATATAGATTCAAGAGGATGAGTTTAGCTGCAGATTTGAGGATCCCAGAGACTCGTTCATCCTTCTATGATGGTGAGCCTATGCCTTGGAAGATGGACGACAAGCCTACTTCATCATCACCACCATCTTCTTCACCAACAAAGGAGACATAATCATATGGGTATGGGCACTCCCCTTGGCAACTGCCAAGCTTGGGGGAGGTGCCCTGGTATCGTATCACCATCACTTTTATCTTTACCATTTTTCTTAGTTCGATCCTTTTAGTAATATTTTTATCTAATGGAATAAAGCTTTAGTAGATCTAGTTTTGAGTTTTTCTTTATGATCCCTTTATGTAATTGAGTCCGTGAGCTATATAATAAAGATTAGGTTGAGTCAAGGGTTTGATTATTTTACCATGATCTTGAGTGAATAAAATAAAAGAGAAAGAATAAAAGAAATAAAAGAGATCATATGGATCTTATGGAGAGTAATGAGCTCACATATAAAGAGTATGATGAATAAAAGTTGTTGAGAGTTGACAAACATAGTTTTGGTCATTGTTGCAATTAATAGGAAGTAATAAAGAAAGAGAGGTCTTCACATATAAATACACTATCATGGACATCTTTTATGATTGTGAGCACTCATTAAAATATGACATGCTAAAGAGTTGACGTTGGACAAGCAAGACTACGTAATGGGTTATGTTTTCTTACATCTAAGATAAATTATATTGTCATGGATCATCCAACATGATTGAGCTTGCCTTTCCCCCTCATGCTAGCCAAATTCTTTGCACCAAGTAGAGATACTACTTGTGCTTCCAAATACCCTTAAACCCAGTTTTGCCATGAGTGTCCACCATATCTACCTATGGATTGAGTAAGATCCTTCAAGTAAGTTGTCATCGGTGCAAGCAATAAAAATTGCTCTCTAAATATGTATGACTTAGTGTGGAGGAAATATGCTTTATACGATCTTGTGATGTGGAAGAAATAAAAGCAACAGACTGCATAATAAAGGTCTGTATCACAAGTGGCAATATAAAGTGACGTTCTTTCGCATTAAGATTTTGTGCATCCAACCATAAAAGCGCATGAGAACCTCTGCTTCCCTCTCCGAAGGGCCTATCTTTTACTTTTATCTCCTACCTTACATAAGAGTCATGGTGATCTTCACCTTTCCTTTTTACATTTTATCTTTTGGAAAGCACAATATGTTGGAAAGATCCTGGTATATATGGCTAATTGGATGCGAGTTTTCATGAACAATTATTGTTGACATTACCCTTGAGGTAAAACATTGGGAGGCAAAACTATAAGCCCCTATCTTTCTTTGTGTCCGATTAAAACTCCACACCCATAAGTATTGCGTGAGTGTTAGCAATTGTGAAAGACTATATGATAGTTGAGTATGTGGACTTGCTGAAAAGTTCTTATATTGACTATTTCCTATGTTATGACAAATTGCAATTGCTTCAACGACTTAGATTATAGTTTGTTAGTTTTCAATGAAGTTTATGATTCATACTTGAAATTGTGATTGAATTATTACTCTAGCATAATAGATCATATGGCAATAACTATATAAGCTACTATTCTAAGAATGATCATGATGCCCTCATGTCCGTATTTTATTTTTATCGACACCTCTATCTCTAAACATGTCGACATATTTTTTGATTTCGGCTTTCTCTTGAGGACAGCGAGGTCTAAGCTTGGGGGAGTTGATACGTCCATTTTGCATCATGCTTTTATATCGATATTTATTGCATTATGGGTTGTTATTACACATTATGTCACAATACTTATGCCTATTCTCTCTTATTTTACAAGGTTTACATAAAGAGGGAGAATGCCGGCAGCTGGGATTGTGGGCTGGAAAAGGAGCAAATATTAGAGACCTATTCTACACAGCTCCAAAAGTCTTGAAACTTCACGGAAGTTATTTTCAGAATATATAAAAAATACTAAGCGCAAGAAGTACCAGAGGGGGGGCACTCACCAGCCATGAGGGTGGGGGCGCGCCCTACCCCCCTAGGCGCGCCCCCTGCCTTGTGGGCCCCCTGGTGGCCCTCGGATGCCCATCTTATGCTATATGGAGTCTTTCGTTGAGGAAAAAAATCATAAGCAAGCTTTCTGGATGAGACTCCGCCGCCATGAGGCGGAATCTTGGCGGAACCAATCTAGGGCTCTGGCGGAGCTGTTCTGCCGGGGATACTTCCCTCCGGGAGGGGGAAATCATCACCATCGTCATCACCAACGCTCCTCTCATCGGGAGGGCGCCAATCTCCATCAACATCTTCACCAACACCATCTCCTCTCAAACCCTAGTTCATCTCTTGTATCCAATTCTTGTCTCTAAGTCTGGGTTTGGTACCTGTAGGTTGCTAGTAGCGTTGATTACTCCTCGTAGTTGATGCTAGTTGGTTTATTTGGTGGAAGATCATATGTTCAGATCCTATATGCATATTAATACACCTCTGATTATGAACATGAATATGCTTTGTGAGTTGTTACGTTTGTTCCTGAGGACATGGGAGAAGTCTTGCTATTAGTACTCATGTGAATTTGGTATTCGTTCGATATTTTGATGGGATGTATGTTATCTCTCCTCTAGTGGTGTTATGTGAACATCGACTACATGACACTTCACCATTATTTGGGCCTAGAGGAGGGCATTGGGAAGTAATAAGTAGATGATGGGTTGCTCTAAAAGATATAAGTGAAGTACTAGAGCAAAACTATATACTCAAAAGATATAAGTGAAGCACATAGAGTATTGTAATAATTTTCGAATCATGTGTGTCTCTCTCAAAAGGTGTGTACAGAAAAGATGATTGCGGTAAACTAAAAAGGAAATACTCAACTCATACAAGACGCTCCAAGCAACACATATCATGTGGTGAATAAAAATATAGCTCCAAGTAAAGTTACCGATAGAAGTAGACGAAAGTGGGGATGCCTTCTGGGGCATCCCCAAGCTTTGGCTTTTAGTTGTCCTTAGATTATCTTGGGGGTGCCATGGGCATCCCCAAGCTTAGGCTCTTGCGACTCCTTGTTCCATAATCCATCAAATCTTTACCCAAAACTCAAAAACTTCACAACACAAAACTTAAAGTAGAAAATCTCGTGAGCTCCGTTAGCGAAAGAAAACAAAAGACCACTTCAAGGTACTATAATGAACTCATTACTTATTTATATTGGTGTTAAACCTACTGTATTCCAACTTTTCTATGGTTTATAAACTATTTTACTAGCCATAGATTCATCAAAATAAGCAAACAACACACGAAAAACAGAATCTGTCAAAAACATAATAGTCTGTAGTAATCTGTAACTAGCGCAAGATGTGGAACCCCAAAAATTCTAAATTAAATTGCTGGACGTGAGGAATTTATCTATTAATCATCTTCAAAAATAATTAACTAAATAGCACTTTCCAAATAAAAATGGCAGCAGTTCTCGTGAGCGCTAAAGTTTCTGTTTTTTACAGCAAGATTAACAAGACTTTCCCCAAGTCTTCCCAACGGTTCTACTCGGCATAAACACTAATTAAACACATAAAACACAACCAAAAAAAGGCTAGATAAATTATTTATTACTAAACAGGAGCAAAAAGCAAGAAATAAAAATAAAATTGGGTTGCCTCCCAACAAGCACTATCGTTTAACGCCCCTAGCTAGGCATAAAGAAGCAAGGATAGATCTAGGTATTGCCATCTTTGGTAGGCAATCCATAAGTGGCTCTCATAATAAATTCATAAGTTATTTAATTTTCTTTCTAGGAAAGTGTTCCATGCCTTTCCTTAACAGAAATTGGAATCTAATATTTCCTTCCTTCATATCAATAATTGCACCAATCGTTCTAAGGAAAGGTCTACCAAGAATAATAGGACATGAAGGATTGCAATCTATATCAAGACGATAAAATCTATGGGCACATAATTCCTCTTTGCAAAAATAATAACATCATTAATTCTTCCCATAGGTTTCTTAGTAGTGGAATCCGCAAGGTGCAAGTTTAGAGAGCAATCATCAAAATCATGAAAACCTAACAAATCACACAAAGTCTTTGGAATCGTGGAAACACTAGCACCCAAATCACACAAAGCATAGCATTCCTGATCTTTAATTTTAAGTTTAATAGTAGGTTCCCACTTGATACGTCTCCAACGTATCTATAATTTTTGATTGCTCCATGCTATATTATCTACTGTTTTGGACTATATTGGGCCTTATTTTCCACTTTTATATTATTTTTGGGACTAACCTATTAACCGGAGGCCCAGCCCAGAATTGCTGTTTTTTTGCCTATTTCAGTGTTTCAGAGAAACATAATATCAAACGGAGTCCAAACGGAATAAAATCTTCGGGAATGTGATTTTCTCACCGAACGTGATCCAGGAGACTTGGGCCCTACTGCAAGGGATCAAAGAGGAGGTCATGTGGGTGGGCCCCCCCCTAGGGCGCGCCCCCTACCTCGTGGGCCCATCGGTGCTCCACCGACGTACTCCTTCCTCCTATATATACCTACGTACCCCCTGATGAAGCTATGTACCTAGGGTAGGGTCATGGACCTGTCCTAACTACCCTACCCAAGGACATCTCTAGAAGAAACCACCTTTCAATCGACTTGGAGGTGTTCCACTCGACAGACTCAAAGACGCTTGACCAAGAAGCAATCACTCGACCAAGATCCAACCACTCGACGGCCAGGAGACCTGAAGTCACTCCGCACGCTAACGGTCGGTCATTAAGTAGCTTTTACGGTCATCATAGCACTTTATTACTAGCGTTACCAGTAACGCCCTGCCTTAATGTACATTGAACCCTTTGTAACGTGGGCTGGCCGGGGTCCTGGCGCACTCTATATAAGCCACCCCCTCCTCCGAGATAAGGGTTCGCACCTCTGTAACTCATACTCACATAATCCAGTCGACCGCCTCCGGGCTCCGAGACGTAGGGCTATTACTTCCTCCGAGAAGGGCCTGAACTCGTAAACCTTGCGTGCTTACAACTTCTCCATAGCTAAGATCTTGCCTCTCCATACTTACCCCCCTACACTACTGTCACACTTAGAACCACGACAGTTGGTGCCCACCGCGGGGCAGGTGTTTTAGCGTTTGTTGGAGGAGTTGTGACCTTTTCCGACCCGAATCATCATGGTTTTCGGTGGAGTTTCGGTGGAGGGCTGCGAGATCCGTCTCGGGGCGCTCACATTCATCGTCGACGACTCTGCTTGGCTCCAGGAGGCTCCGCTCGACGTGGACGCACTCCCTGCTCGTGGGGCAATGCACTTTAGCGCGTGCGTCCACGGCGTTCTCCTATGGCAACCGTCGACCCCCTACCGGTCGGCTCCTGTGTTGTCCTCCCTCCCCGTTTCCCGACGGCGCAAGCGCTCCGGTCGGTCGAGACTTCAGCGGTGGGTGAGGCATGCGGTGGCATGTCAGTCGGCCACCCCTCAAGTCACGGCAATCGAGCCCGACGAATCCCTCTACGGCCTGTTCGACTGGCTCCGTAGAGACCGCATCCGAGTGCGACAGCAGCGATCCGGCGGCGGAGGTTCTGATGGTCGATGGACCACCCAGTTCTCCCGGTTTTCCCCACACCGACGGAGGCGCAGGTGGAGGCAACCCATCATATCCCCATGAGGAGTATCTTCCCGAGCCTCTCACATCGCTGCAGAGAGAAGAACTTCGCCGCCGGAACATGGATGCACTGCACACTCCTATCGTTGGAGAAACCCCAGAGGCTCGCGCCTTGGAGGACGCGCGCCTGGCAAACTTGGCCGAGCGCACTTGACTGGAGAACCTCCAGCGAGCACTCGACGAGCGTGCGCGACAACGGGTTCTCGAGTCCAGTCGATGTCAGCTCTTCCCGCCCCCGCAGGTATATCGAACTCCGATTCAGAATTTAGCAGCTGCGGCCCGTATAGCGGAGTCGATTCAGCCTTCCCAGTCGGAGGCTGGCAGAGGCTTGCTGCAGATCAGAGTGTTACTCCGGGCAGCAGGAGATCAGAATTCCGCTGTTTCTCAGTCACGGAATAGGATTCACAGCAGATCCGTTGCCGCAAACACAGTCCAGTCGGCTCACAGCCCGAGATCGCCCCCGAGGCGTGAGGGACGTGGAGACCGGCGTGACCAATATGGGAACCATGAGCTGTATGATCACCGAGTCGATCGTGATGGTCGACGTCGAGTGCCCACGCCTCCCCCGAGGAGCGGGTCGTATGTGCCTCGCCAGCAGGATGACAGGCGCCCTCATAGTGGTGGGTGAAGGATTCTAGTCGACCCCCGAGGGCCAGGCTTTGACGCGATATCCATTCTCGTCCAGGGTTTGGTTGATAGGAACAGGGCTCATCGAGAAGGTCACGACAGAGATGCACCTACCAGCAGCAGAGTACATGTTTCGGGGCCAGAGTGCTTTAGTAGAGCCATCAGGGCTGCTGTGATTCCTCCCAACTTCAGGTTGGTGACTGGAGTCAGTAAGTTCACTGGCGAGTCCAAGCCCGATACTTGGCTTGAAGATTACCGAGTGGCCGCCCAGATCGGCGGCGGCAATGATGAAGTGGCCATGAAGCACCTGCCTCTCATGTTGGAGGGCTCGGCCAGAGCGTGGCTGAACAAGTTAGCACCTAACAGCATTTACACTTGGGAGGATCTCTCCAGAGTGTTCGTCACCACATTTGAAGGCACGTGCAAGCGACCGGCAGGGCTGACGGAACTGCGGTCTTGTGTACAGAAGCCGAATGAAACTTTGAGGGATTACATCCAGAGGTGGATCACGTTACATCACTCGGTGGAGAATGTGCCTGACCACCAAGCAGTTTGTGCCTTCAAGGAATGCGTCAAGTATAGAGAACTGAATTTGAAATTCGGTCGAACCGGGGATATGTCCCTGAATCGGATGATGGAGATTGCCACCAAGTACGCTAATGGCGAAGATGAGGATCGACTCAGGAGTGGCAAACTCAAGTCAGTCGCCCAAGAACCCGGAGGCAATTCCAATCGGAAACAAAAGCGGAAAGCCGAGCCAGCGGCTCCCGGGGAAGCCTTGGCTTTAACCCAAGGAAAGTTTAAAGGGAAACCTAAAGGGCCTTGGAACCCCAAAAAGGTTAAAGACCAGGACGGAAATGATGTGTTGGACTTCCATGTCTCGTCCACACAAAGAAAGATGAAGAGGGTAATTTCATTTACCCGAAACATACCACTCGACAGTGTCGACTCTTGATCCAGCAGTTCCAGGGCAAGCAGCCCAAAGGTAAGGAAAAGGAGTCGGACAAGGTCGAGGACAAAGAGGACAATGACGACGGATACCCTCAAGTCAATTCCACCTTGATGATTTTTGTTGATGTTGAGAGCAAAAGTCGACTGAAAGTCATCAACCGAGAGGTGAATATGGTTGCTCCGGCGACACCAAGTTATTTGAAATGGTCCCAGACTACCATCACGTTCGACCAGTCCGATCACCCAATGCATATTGCCACCCCTGGGAGGCACGCTTTGGTGGTCGACCCAGTGGTTGAAGGCACTCGACTGACCAAAGTCTTGATGGATGGTGGCAGTGGTTTGAACATATTGTATGCTGAGACGTTGAAAGGGATGGGCATTCCGATGTCCAGACTCAGTGCCAGCAACATGAGTTTCCATGGAGTCATTCCTGGGAAGAAGGCTGAATCACTCGGCCAGATTGCTCTTGATGTGGTTTTCGGTGATTCCAAGAATTACCGCAAAGAGAAGTTGACATTTGAAGTTGTAGACTTCCAGAGTGCCTACCACGCTATTTTGGGCAGGCCAACTTATGCATGCTTCATGGCCCGACCGTGTTATGTGTATCTCAAATTGAAGATGCCTGGCCCCAAAGGTGTGATCACTATTACGGGCAATCGGAAGAAAGCGCAAGAATGTTTTTAGAAAGGTTCGAAGATCGCCGACGCTCAGATGGCAGTGGTGGAGTTGCAGGAATACCAGAAGACTGCAGACCCGAGTGATTTGTTGCAAGCCAAAAAGCCCGCTACGGAGTCAGCTTTTCAGTCGACTGGCGATACAAAGACAGCTCATATCCACCCGACCGACCCCAGCGCTGCTCCAACTCATATCTCGACAACACTCGACTCCAAATAGGAAGAAGCGCTCATCCAGTTCCTCCGTGAGAACTGGGACATTTTCGCATGGAAGCCCTCTGACATGCCGGGTGTTCCCAGGGAGCTGGCTGAGCACCGCCTAAGAGTCGACTAAAAAATAAAACCTGTCAAGGAACATCTCCGATGGTCCGCCGTCTAGAAGATAAAGGCCATTGGCAAAGAGGTAGCTCGGCTCTTAGCGGCAGAGTTCATCCGAGAAATCTACCACTCCGAGTGGGTCGCTAATGTTGTCATGGTCCCCAAGAAGGACAAGTCACTTCGCATGTGCATTGAATTTAAACATATCAATCGGGCCTGCCCGAAAGATCATTTTCCTCTCCCCCGCATTGACCAGATAGTCGACTCGACTGCGGGATGTGAGCGACTGTCTTTTTTAGACGCCTATTCCGGGTACCATCAGATCCGTCTGTATGGACCTGACGAGATCAAAACAGCTTTCATCACTCCATTCGGGTGCTTCTGTTATGTTACCATGCCATTCGGCCTCAAGAATGCAGAGCCACATTCATGAGGATGATTCCGAAGTGTTTGCTCACCCAAATCAGTCGGAATGTGGAGGCGTACATGGATGATATTGTGGTCAAGTCACGGAAGGGTTCCGACCTGCTGACTGACCTTGCTAAAACCTTTGCCAACCTCAGAAGGTTTGATATCAAGCTTAACCCATCAAAATGCACATTCGGGGTTCCTGGCAGAAAGTTACTCGGTTTTCTCGTTTCCGAACGGGGAATCGACGCCAATCCAGAAAAAGTCGGTACTATACTCCGAATGAAAAGTCCTATGTGAGTGCACGATGTTCAGAAGCTTACTGGTTGCTTGGCCGCCCTAAGTCGATTCATATCTCGTCTCGGTGAAAAGGCATTACCTCTTTACCGATTGATTAAGAAGTCTGACAAGTTCGAGTGGACTCCTGAAGCTGACGCAGCGTTCGCAGAGCTCAAAGCTCTGCTCTCCACCCAGCCGGTGCTTGCTGCCCCAATCAGCAAGGAGCCTTTGCTGCTTTACATTGCAGCCACAGGACAAGTCGTCAGTATGGTACTTACGGTCGAGCGGGAAGAAGAAGGGAAAACCTTCAATGTTCAGCGCCCAGTGTATTATATTTCTGAAGTCTTGACCCCATCGAAGCAAAGATATCCTCATTATCAGAAGCTCGTATATGGGATTTATATGACCATAAAGAAAGTTGCCCACTACTTCTCTGATCATTCCATTACAGTCGTCAGCGACGCTCCGTTGTCAGAGATCTTGCATAACAGGGACGCAACTGGTCGAGTGGCAAAATGGGCGATTGAACTCCTTCCTCTAGATATCAAGTTTGAGGCAAAGAAAGCTATCAAGTCCCAGGCAATCGCGGATTTCGTCGCCGAGTGGATTGAGCAGCAACTGCCGACTCAGATTCACTCGGAGTATTGGACCATGTTCTTTGACGGTTCCAAGATGCTAAATGGTTCTGGAGCCGGAGTGGTGTTGGTCTCCCAAAAAGGAGATAAACTCAGATATGTTCTTCAAATCCACTTTGATTCCTCTAACAACGAGGCAGAATACGAAGCACTTTTATATGGGTTGCGCATGGCCATTTCACTCGGCGTCCGTCGCCTCATGGTCTATGGCAACTCAGATTTGGTGGTCAATCAAGTGATGAAGGAATGGGACGTCAGAAGTCCAGCCATGACTGGTTATTGCAATGCAGTGAGAAAGCTGGAGAAGAAATTCGAGGGGTTAGAGCTTCATCACATACCCTGACTGAAAAATCAAGCAGCTGATGATCTGGCAAAAATAGGTTCCAAAAGAGAAGCCATTCCCAGCAATGTGTTTTTGGAACACATCCACACACCATCAGTCCAGGAGGATCCCTTCACTGAAGAGGCCCCGCAGCCAAAAAGTGCCACGGATCCGACTGAAGTTGAAGTTCCAGTTGTGGTCGACCTGATCATGGAAGTCTTGGTTATCACTCCCGTCTGGACAGAACCGTACATCACGTAGATCCTAAGGAAAGAACTCCCAGAAGACGAAGAAGAGGCTCGACAGATCGTCCGTCGGTCCAAGGCCTTTATAGTCATAAAGGGACAGTTATATAGAGAAAGCGCGACTGGGGTCGGCCAGAAGTGTATTACACCAGAAGAAGGTCAGATGATCCTTAACGATATCCACTCGGGGACCTGTGGTCATCATGCGTCCTCTCGGACCATTGTGGCTAAAGCATACCGAGCGGGGTTCTACTGGCCAAGAGCCAATGAGATGGCCAAAGAAATTCAGGGCCTTTTGCGCCTCTCAGGGCACTCGGGTCGACTATGCTTCGGTCGCTCACCCCCAGTCGAATGGGCAAGCAGAAAGGGCAAGCGGCCTAATTCTCGAAGGACTGAACCCCAATTGATGCGCGATCTCAAGCACGTAGCAGGTGCATGGGTCGACGAGCTTCCATCAGTCCTTTGGGGATTGAGGACAACCCCGAATCGATCGACCGGAAGAACCCCATTCTTTCTGGTCTACAGGGCCGAGGCAGTCTTACCGAGTGACCTGCTTCACAATGCTCCCAGAGTCGAGCTCTACTCAGAAGATGAAGCAGAACAAGCCCAGAAGGACGCAGTCGACCTCCTAGAAGAAGAAAGGGAAATGGCCTTGATTCGATCGACCATCTATCAGCAAGACTTGCGTCGATTCCATGCCAGAAACGTGAAGAGCCGAGCCTTCCAAGAATGAGACTTAGTCCTCTGAGTGGATCAGCAGAAACCACACAAGCTCGCTCCTACTTGGGAAGGCCCCTTCATAGTCACCAGAGTCCTCCACAATGGAGCATACCACCTCTACAATGTCGATCGCCAGATTGATGAGCCACGAGCCTGGAATGCGGAGCTACTTCGCCCCTTTTATACTTGAATTCTCACTCAGATGAGATGTAATAAGAAAAACTCCTGTAGTTTATTTATCAAAGACAAGAGCGTTATAATTTTCCCAGTGATTATTATTGTTTTTGTTTGCGTAAGAAATCCCCCAGTGGGTGGCTTAGCTTCGCCTAAGTTTGTAAAAACAGTTTCCTACCGAGTGGCGAGCCAGCCTCCCACTCGGGGGCTTAGCTGCGAATCCATTTTGCCTAAGTTTGGAAAAATCCTACCGAGTGGAGAGCAATCCTCCCACTCGGGGGCTTAGCTGCAGTCCAGTACTCGCCTAAGTTCTCCCACTCGGGGGCTTAGCTGCAGTCCAGCACTCGCCTAAGTTTGAAAAAATCCTACCGAGTGGAGAGCAATCTTCCCACTCGGGGGCTTAGCTGCAGTCCAGTACTCGCCTAAGTTCTCCCACTCGGGGGCTTAGCTGCAGTCCAGCACTCGCCTAAGTTTGAAAAATCCTACCGAGTGGAGAGCAATCCTCCCACTCGGGGGCTTAGCTGCAGTCCAGTACTCGCCTAAGTTCTCCCACTCGGGGGCTTAGCTGCAATCCAGCACTCGCCTAAGTTTGAAAGAATCCTACCGAGTGGAGAGCAATCCTCCCACTCGGGGGCTTAGCTGCAGTCCAGTACTCGCCTAAGTTCTCCCACTCGGGGGCTTAGCTGTAGTCCAGCACTCGCCTAAGTTTGAAAAATCCTACTGAGTGGAGAGCAATCCTCCCACTCGGGGGCTTAGCTGCAGTCCAGTACTCGCCTAAGTTCTCCCACTCAGGGGCTTAGCTGTAGTCCAGCACTCGCCTAAGTTTGAAAAAATCCTACCGAGTGGAGAGCAATCCTCCCACTCGGGGGCTTAGCTGCAGTCCAGTACTCGCCTAAGTTCTCCCACTCAGGGGCTTAGCTGCAGTCCAGCACTTGCCTAAGTTTGAAAAAATCCTACCGAGTGGAGAGCAATCCTCCCACTCGGGGGCTTAGCTGCACTCAAGTACTCGCCTAAGTTCTTCCACTCGGGGGCTTAGCTGCAGTCCAGCACTCGCCTAAGTTTGAAAAAATCCTACCGAGTGGAGAGCAATCCTCCCACTCGGGGGCTTAGCTGCAGTCTAGTACTCGCCTAAGTTCTCTCACTTAGAGACTTAGCTACAGTCCGGCACTCGCCTAAGTTTGGAAAAATCCTACCGAGTGGAGAGCAATCCTCCCACTCGGAGGCTTAGCTGCAGTCCAGTACTCGCCTGAGTTCTCTCACTTAGAGACTTAGCTACAGTCCGGCACTCGCCTAAGTTTGAAAAAATCCTACCAAGTGGAGAGCAATCCTCCCACTCGGGGGCTTAGCTGCAGTCCAGTACTCGCCTAAGTTCTCTCACTTAGAGACTTAGCTGCAGTCCGGCACTCGCCTAAGTTTGAAAAAAATCCTACCGAGTGGAGAGCAATCCTCCCACTCAGGGGGCTTAGCTGCAGTCCAGAACTCGCCTAAGTACGAAACACATCTCATTCCTCAAGGACAACGAGGGGTAGGTCGACTGCCACCTTCTCCTGGGGAGCTTCGCCACAAATACAATGCGCGATTCATCCCGCTCTACAGTAACGAAGTGCGGGTCGACTGCCACCTTCTCCTGGAGAGCTTCGCCACAAATACAATGTGCGCTCCGTCCCACTCTGCAATAACAGGGTGTGGGTCACCGCTGCCTTCCCCCGGGGAGCTTCGCCACAAATACAAGACATGGGTCGACTGCTTCCCTCTCCTTCGGAGCTGCGCTGCGAATGCAAAAGTTGTCTCGAATGAAGAATGGGTTCACTCAGCAGGAGATTCATTAAGATATTCAACGGTAAACCAAGTTCGGATAAACTCCAAAGGTTCCAAATCACAGATCGAAGTACTCGGGCATGCAGCCCGAAGAAGTTTAACAGTTACAAAAACCACTTGGCATTCCGAGGCAAATTTAAGGTGGGACATAAGAGTTTGTTCACTCCGCGGGAGGAGGGCTGGCAGGCTCGACGAACTCATCCAGGTCGACGCCGTCGGCTATCCGAGTGGCTGCAGCGATGAAAGTCTCCATAAAGGTTCGGAAGTCATGCTTCTGGGTGTTGGCGACCTTGATTGCTGCCAGTTTGTCCTGTCGCACCTCCTTGTAGTGGACACGAACCAAAGACAGAGCCACGTCAGCGCCACACCGAGCAGCAGACTTCTTCCACTCCTGCACTCGGTCGGGGATTTCATTTAGTAGAGTCATCAGGGACTCAATATCATTTTGGAGCACAGCCTCTGGCCAAAGTGCTGGGTCAATCCGCGACATGGTGACCTTCAGTCGAGCCAAGTAGTCCATGGCACTGTCGATGCGAGATTCCAGACGGAGCAGATTCATGGCAGTTTCATCTTTCACAGGAGAGTTGATTGGATCCAAACCTGGTTCAATCTGCCCAGTCTCCTTTTCAAAGTTCTGGCAAAACTCTGCATTCACGATCCAAGGATAAGTCAATTTTCGTACACTGAGTCGACACAAAAAAAATCAGTCGGAACAGAATGTGCACCTTCAAGCTTGATGAACAACTTCTTGGAAAGACTTCTCAGATAGCTCTCCAGATCATCCCTCCTGCGAGCAATGCCTTCCATTTTCTCGCCCTGGACGAGATTCGCCTTCTTCCAGCGCTAGCACTCCTTGTTGGAGTCATTCAGAGCGGTCTTCAGCCTGGTATTCTGTTCTTCCAACTGGCCAACCAAAGCTAGCTTCTGTTCGGCCAGAGCGGTCTTGTCGTCAGCCTCCTTACGAGCAGCGGCCAAATCCCGATCCTTCTTCGCCAGAGCTTCTCTCAGTTTTTCTGCAAAGAAATGATGATTGATTCAGAAATAGCAGAAGGGTACTCAAGCCTAAAACTGACCAGTCGACAAACTCGTCTTACCTGCGGCGCCATCTCTGACCTTTTGCAGCTCTGTCCGGGCCAGCTCCAAGTCAAGGTTCAGTTGAATCTGCTGCTTCTCCAAGTCAGCAAAGCGAGCTCCAAGATCACAAGATTTCTGAAATCAAAGGGGAGAAGTTATTTTTACAGCAAAAAACAAAAAAGGCAATAAATACTAAGACTACGGTCGACTGCCGGCAGTCCACCATAGTCTCGGGGACTACACCCAGTGGGTGCACTTAGCGTGCCCCCACTGGTACTGATCCCACTCGACCGGCCCGCCGAAGTCGAGTCCAAAAAAAGGGGGCAGAAAGAGAGAAAGTAGAACTCAGACTACAGTCGACTGCCAGCAGTCCACCATAGTCTCGGGGACTACACCTAGTGGGTGCACTTAGCATGCCCCCATAGGTTCTGATCCCACTCGACCAGCCGAGTGGAAGAGACAAACTACCAGTTTGGTTTATACATTCGGCAAAATACAAAGACTACAGTCGACTACCAGTAGTCCACCGTAGTCTCGGGGACTACACCCAGTGGGTGCACTCAGCGTGCCCCCACTAGTCCAAAAATTCAATCGACGCACCAAGTGGGTGTATAGATGCAAAGGTTTTCGAAAAGAATCTTCAGGTAGCATATCCTAATAGAACAAGCGGCGACCAACTAACCTGAACGTTGCTTTGGAGAGCCGAGCTGGCATCATAGGCGGCTTGGCTGGCGTCTCGCACCGTCTTCATCTTCTCCATCATAATGCCCGCCTGGCGTATGGCTTCCCTAGCAGCATTCACCTCATCCTCTGGGACATGATGGGTCGCAAAAAGTGAAGGCGGGTCGACAGGGGCTCGAGCAGTCGATGAAGAAGGCAAGGCACTCGACAGTGGCTCGGCGAAGGTAACAGAACCCCGATTGACGTCGCCAGTGTCCTAAACGACTGGATCCGCCCTCGGCGTTGACTGTAGCGCTTCACTTACAGGAGCTTGCTTATTCTTCCTCATCAAAGGCCTCTCGGACTCTTCATCATCATCAGGGAGGTCAATAATGTTGGGAGCTGTGCCAAGTTCAATTGCCAAAATCACGTCACCCAATGATGCACATTGCATTTGAATCGACCGAGTAAAGATAGTATGGCAGAAATCATACCCGGATTAGAAGTGACCGCATCCTCCATCACCTCATCATCATCCCTGTAAGCTGAGGTCCCGGAAGTGGCAGCGCTGACAATTCCAAAAGTTCGTCCAGTCAAAACAAGAAAAACAAACAGGACGGAGCATCGAGTGAATACAAAGAGAGACACTCACGCGGAGGCAACGGGGATATCAATCTTGATCTTCGGCAACGCCTTCCGAGTCCTTGGCTCTGCAACTTTGGGGTGCTTTGGCGCCTTCTCAGTCGGGGTTGGTGAAGAGATCCGAGGACGCTTCGAAGACTGACCAGCCTGAGTAGTTGCCTTGTCGCGGGCACTCGGCCGTTCTTGGTCGAGCTTGGATCGCCTCTCCCTGCGAGGGGGCGACTCGACTTCTTCTCCATCACTTGAGCCGTCGCTTCCTCCACCCCCTTCACCATCGGAAGTCCACTCGCCACTGTCGCCGCCACTCGCCTCGCCTTCCAGTGCTTGCTCTTGCTCCCCGTTGGGCATTGAATACATTTCAATAATAGCCTGAAAGGAAGCAGGGAGAACAAAGTCAGTCGATGCAATATAGGCAGCTGCGCGAGTGAATTCAGATTACAAGCAAAAACTCAGAATTAGACCTGCTCTGGTGCATGAGATTGGTCGAATGGGGGAACTCTCCTAGCTCCCCTGGGTTTGTCCTTGTTCCCGGTAATGCCCGACAGCCACTCCTCCAGTGTGTCGTCGTCGACCTCCTCCGGGTGGATCCGAGTGGAGTCTTCAAGACCCGAATACATCCACATCGGATGGTCTCGAGCTTGAAGAGGCTGGATGCGCCGCTGAAGGAAGACCTCCAAGAGATCCATACCAGTGACCCCGTCACGAATAAGCTAGACCACTTGATCGACCAACAGCTGCACGTGCGCCTTCTCCTCCGGGAGCACCTTCAAAGGGGAGGGTTTCTCCACTCGGTCCATGGTAAAGGGAGGGAGGCCAGTCGATTGCCCTGGCGTCGACTGGTCTTTATAGTAAAGCCAGGTCGACTGCCATCCGTGAACCGAGTCAGGAAGAATCATGGCCGGAAAGGAGCTTTTCCCTCTCGTCTGGATGCCAAGACCCCCACACATCTGGATCACTTGGGTCCTCTCATCACTCGGATTAGCCTTTTTCACTGTCTGGGAGCGACAAGTCAAAATATGCTTGAAAAGACCCCAGTGAGGCCGGCAACCCAGGAAATTCTCACACAAAGAAATGAAAGCGGCAAGATAAATGATCGAGTTGGGGATAAAATGGTGGAGTTGTGCCCCAAAGAAGTTCAGAAACCCTCGAAAGAAACGGTGAGGAGGCAAGGAAAATCCACGGTCGACGTGGGTGGCAAGAAGAACACGCTCACCCTCCCGAGGTTGCGGCTCAGATTCCTTCCCCGGAAGCCGCGCCGAGTCATAGGGGATCAGCCCCCCTTCGGCCAGGTCGTCGAGGTCTTCTTGGGTGATCCTCGAGTGGATCCAGTCGCCCTGGATCCAGCCCCTCGGCAGGCCGGTCCGCAAAGAAGATCCGCCCCGGCTGGTCGCCTTCCCCTTCGACCTCGCCGTCGCCTTCTTTGCCCACTCCAGAGCCGCCGTCTTCTCCTTCCCCATTGTCGCCGGCGAGACGCGTATAGAGCGGTGATGCTGGGGAGAGAGAGAGCGCAGCGGGGGGGCGTGAAGAGAAGAAGAGGAAATGGGAACGCACTGTTCGGGAGACCCCGGTCCAACGCCTTATATGAGGCCGCTTCCGAGTGGCTGACGGGTAGGCCCAGGTGGCTCTGTCAAATCCTGTAACGATCGCGCGCGCGGTACATGGCGAAAAAGGCGGGGCGGGGATCGAGGCGTCTCCGCTCTATCCCATCCGATTACTGCGGCCTCCCCCGTCCTGCGCGCTTCCCAAAATTCGGATCCCATGAAATCTGCGGGCAGCAAACAAACTTATCAGACTAAAAGATCTCCTCCGCACCGTCACTCGGAGCTTTACAAGTGAAGAAACTCACTTGATGAAGAATTAAGAATGGATCAAGGCGACTGAAAAGGAAGTTGCTGTCATCACTCAGGTCCATTGATCCAGAACAAGATATGCTCACGGCATGAAAAATGAGTCGGAGAGGTTCCCAACTCCTTCCCCACTCAAACCTCGATCCATTCGGGGGCTAATGATGAAGCTATGTACCTAGGGTAGGGTCATGGACCTGTCCTAACTGCCCTACCCAAGGGCATCTCTAGAAGAAACCACCTTTTAATCGACTTGGAGGTGTTCCACTCGACAGACTCGAAGACGCTCGACCAAGAAGCAATCACTCGACCAAGATCCAACCACTCGACGGCCAGGAGACCTGAAGTCACTCCGCACGCTAACGGTCGGTCATTAAGTAGCTTTTATGGTCATCATAGCACTTTATTACTAGCATTACCAGTAACGCCCTGCCTTAATGTACATTGAACCCTTTGTAACATGGGCTGGCCGGGGTCCTGGCGCACTCTATATAAGCAACCCCCTCCTCCGAGACAAGGGTTCGCACCTCTGTAACTCATAATCACATAATCCAGTCGACCGCCTCCAGGCTCCGAGACGTAGGGCTATTACTTCCTCCAAGAAGGGCCTGAACTCGTAAACCTTGCGTGCTTACAACTTCTCCATAGCTAAGATTTTGCCTCTCCATACTTACCCCCCTACACTACTGTCAGACTTAGAACCACGACACCCCCAAACGATCAGAACAGGAGCCAAAAACCTAATTCCACCACCGCAACTTTCTGTATCCACGAGATCCCATCTTGGGGCCTGTTTCGGAGCTCCGCCGGAAGAGGGCCGTCATCACAGAGGGCTTCTACATCATCCTAGCCCCTCCGATGAAGTGTGAGTAGTTTACCTCAGACCTTCGGGTCCATCGTTAGTAGCTAGATGGCTTCTTCTCTCTCTTTGAATCTCAATACAAAGTTCTCCCTCTCTCTCGTGGAGATCTATTCGATGTAATCTTCTTTTTGCGGTGTGTTTGTTGAGATCGATGAATTGTGGGTTTATGATCAAGTCTATCTATGAATAATATTTGAATCTTCTCTGGATTCTTTTATGTATGATTGGTTATCTTTGCAAGTATCTTCGAATTATCCGTTTGGTTTGGCCAACTAGATTGGTAGTTCTTGCCATGGGAGAAGTGCTTAGCTTTGGGTTTGATCTTGTGTGTCCTTTCCCAGTGACAGAAGGGGCAGCAAGGCACGTATTGCATCATTGCCATCGAGGATAACAAGATGGGGTTTATTTCATATTGCATGAATTTATCTCTCTACATCATGTCATCTTGCTTAAGACGTTACTCTGTTTTTAACTTAATACTCTAGATGCATGCTGGATAGCGGTCGATGAGTGGAGTAATAGTAGTAGATGCAGAATTGTTTTGGTCTACTTGTCACGGACGTGATGCCTATATACATGATCATGCCTAGATATTCTCATAACTATGCTCAATTATGTCAATTGCTCAACAGTAATTTGTTCACCCACCGTAGAATACTTATGCTCTTGAGAGAAGCCACTAGTGAAACCTATGGCCCCGGGTCTATTCTCATCATATCAATCTCCATCGCTTTAATCTTGCTTTGCTTTTTTACTTTGCCTTTACTTTTTAATTTGCATCTTTATACCAAAATACCAAAAATATTATATCTATTATATCTCACTCTCGTAAGTGACTGTGAAGGGATTGACAACCCCTAATCACGTTTGTTGCGAGTAGCTATCGTTTTGTGCAGGTACGAGGGACTTGAGCGTGGCCTCCTACTGGATTGATACCTTGGTTCTCAAAAACTGAGGGAAATACTTACGCTACTCTGCTGCATCATCCCTTCCTCTTCGGGAAAACCATCGCAAGCTCAAGACGTAGCAAGAAGGATTTCTGGCACCGTTGCCGGGGAGTCTACGTAAAAAGTCAACATACCAAGTACCCATCACAATCCCTATCTCTCGCATTACATTATTTGCCATTTGCCTCTTGTTTTCCTCTCCCCCACTTCACCCTTGCCGTTTTATTCGCCCTCTCTCTCTATCCTCCCTCTCCTATCAGCTTGCTCTTGTTTGCTCGTCCGCTAGTTTGTTTGCTTGTTTGTCGTGATGGCTCAAGATACTACCAAATTGTGTGACTTCACCAATACCAATAATAATGATTTCCTTAGCACTCCGATTGCTCCTCTTGCCAATACTGAATCTTGTGAAATCAATGCTGCTTTGTTGAATCTTGTTATGAAAGATCAATTCGCCGGCCTTCCTAGTGAAGATGCCACTACTCATCTGAATAACTTCGTTGATTTATGTGATATGCAAAAGAAAAAGGATGTCGATAATGATCGTTAAATTGAAGCTATTTCCATTTTCTCTTAGAGATCGTGCTAAAGCTTGGTTTTCGTCTTTGCCTAAAAATAGTATTGATTCATGGAACAAGTGCAAAGATGCTTTTATCTCTAAGTATTTTCCTCCCGCTAAGATCATCTCTCTTAGAAACGATATTATGTACTTTAAACAACTTGATCATGAACATGTTGCACAAGCTTGGGAGAGAATGAAATTAATGATACGTAATTGCCCTACTCATGGTCTGAATTTGTGGATGATTATACAGAATTTTTATGCCGGATTGAATTTTGCTTATAGAAATCTTTTAGATTCAGCCGCGGGAGGCACTTTTATGGAAATCACTTTAGGAGATGCTACTAAACTCCTAGATAATATTATGGTTAATTATTCTCAATGGCACACTGAAAGATCATCTAATAAAAAAGTGCATGCGATAGAAGAAATTAATGTGTTGAGTGGAAAGATGGATGAACTTATGAAATTATTTACTACTAAGAGTGTTTCTTCTGATCCTAATGATATGCCTTTGTCTACTTTGATTGAGAATAACAATGAATCTATGGATGTGAATTTTGTTGGTAGGAATAATTTTGGTAACAACGCTTATAGAGGGAATTTTAATCCTAGGCCATATCCTAGTAATCCTTCTAATAATTATGGGAATTCCTACAACAACTCTTATGGAAATTATAATAAGACGCCTTCTGATTTTGAATCTAATATTAAAGAATTTATTTCTTCACAAAAGAATTTTAATGCTATGATTGAAGAAAAATTGCTTAAGATTGATGATTTGGCTAGGAACGTTGATAGAATTGCTCTTGATGTTGATTCTTTGAAACTTAGATCTATTCCACCTAAGCATGATATAAATGAGTCTCTAAAAGCCATGAGAATTTCGATTGATGAGTGTAAGGAAAGAACCGCTAGGATGCGTGCTTCCAAAGATGCCTTTATTAAAGCGTGTTCTTCCAATTCCTATGAAAATCAAGATGAAGATCTAAAATTTATTGATGTGTCCCCTATTAAATCTTTGTTTTGAAATATGAATCTTGATGCAACTGAATATGATCTTCCTTTACCTAGAAGGCGTTCTAAAAATTCGGAGTATTCAGATCTTAATGATGAAATTGGTGAAAGTGGGATTGAAAGAAATAAAAATCTAGATGTTGCTAAACCCACTATATTGGATTTCAAGGAATTTAATTATGAAAGTTGCTCTTTAATTGATTGTATTTCCTTGTTGCAATCCGTGCTAAATTCTCCACATGCTTATAGTTGAAATAAAGCCTTCATCGAACATATTGTTGATGCCTTGATGCAATCTTATGAAGAAAAACTTGAGTTGAAAGTTTCTATCCCTAGAAAACTCTATGATGAGTGCGAACCAACTATTAAAATTAAAATTAAAGATTATGAGTTTTATGCTTTGTGTGATTCGGGTGCTAGTGTCTCTACTATTCCCAAGACTTTGTGTGATTTACTAGATTTCCGTGATTTTGATGAGTGCTCTCTAAACTTGCATCTTGTGGATTACACTATTAAGAAACCTATGGGAAGAATTAATGATGTTCTTATTGTTGAAAATAGGAATTATGTGCCCGTAGATTTCATTGTTCTTGATATAGATTGCAATCCTTCTTGCCCTATTATTCTTGGTAGACCTTTCCTTAGAACGGTTGGTGCGATTATTGATATGAAGGAAGGGAATATTAGATTTCAATTTCCATTAAAAAGGGCATGGAACACTTTCCAAGAAAGAAAATAAAATTTCCATATGAAACTATCATGAGAGCCACTTATGGATTGCCTACCAAAGATGGCAATACCTAGATCTATTCTTGCTTGTTATGCCTAGCTAGGGGCGTTGAACGATAGCGCTTGTTGGGAGGCAACCCAATTTTATTTTTATTCCTTGACTTTTGCTCCTGTTTAGTAATAAATAAATTATCTAGACTCTGTTTTGGTTGTGTTTTTTTGTGTTTAATTAGTGTTTGTGCCAAGTAGAACCGTTGGGAAGACTTGGGGAAAGTCTTGTTGAACTTGCTGTAAAAAACAGAAACTTTAGCGCTCACGCGAACTGCTGTCATTTTTATTTGAAGAGTGCTATTTAGTTAATTATTTTTGAAGATGATTAGTAGATAAATTCCTCACGTCATTCAATTTATTTTAGAATTTTTGGGGTTCCAGATCTTGCGCTAGCTACAGATTACTACAGACTGTTCTGTTTTTGACAGATTCTGTTTTTCGTGTGTTGTTTGCTTATTTTGATGAATCTATGGCTAGTAAAATAGTTTATAATCCATAGAGAAGTTGGAATACAGTAGGCTTAACACAAATATAAACAAAGAATGAGTTCATTACAGTACCTTGAAGTGGTCTTTTGTTTTCTTTCGCTAACGGAGCTCACGAGTTTTCTATTTTGAGTTTTGTGTTGTGAAGTTTTCAAGTTTTGGGTGAATTCTTGTGATGGATTATGGAACAAGGAGCGGCAAGAGCCTAAGCTTGGGGATGCCCATGGCACCCCCAAGATAATCCAAGGACACCAAAAATTCAAAGCTTGGGGATGCCCCGGAAGGCATCCCCTCTTTCGTCCACTTCCATCGGTAATTTACTTGGAGCTATATTTTTATTCACCAACATGATATGTGTTTTGCTTGGAGCGTCTTGTATTATTTGTGTCTTTGTTTGTTAGTATTCCACAATCATCCTTGCTGTACACACCTTTTGAGAGAGCCATACATGAATTAAAATTTGATAGAATACTCTATATGCTTCACTTATATCTTTTGAGCTAAGTAGTTTTGCTCTATATGCTTCACTTATATCTTTTGACCTAAGTAGTTTTGCTCTATGTGCTTCACTTATATATTTTGAGCGTTATAATTTTTCTCTATGTTCTTCACTTAGATCTTTTAGAGCACTATGGTGGGTCTGTTTTAAAGAAACTATTGATCTCTCATGCTTCACTTAAATTATTTTGAGAGTCTCTTAATAGCATGGTAATTTGCTTAATAATAATATGCTTGGTATTCAAGATTTGTGAAACTTTCTTTTGAGTGTGTTGAATACTAAGAAAAGATTGAAGCATGATAATTGTTTTGAGATATGGAGGTGATAATATTAAAGTCATGCTAGTTGAGTAGTTGTGAATTTAAAGAATACTTGTGTTGAAGTTTGTGATTCCCGTAGCATGCACATATGGTGAACCGTTATGTGATTAAGTCAGAGCATGATTTATTTATTGATTGTCTTCCTTATGAGTGGCGGTCGGGGACGAGCGATGGTCTTTTCCTACCAATCTATCCCCCTAGGAGCATGCGCGTAGTACTTTGCTTTGATAACTTCTAGATTTTTGCAATAAGTATATGAGTTCTTTATGACTAATGTTGAGTCCATGGATCATACGCACTCTCACCCTTCCACCCTTGCTAGCCTCTCTAATACCGCGCACCTTTCGCCGGTATCATACACCTACCATATACCTTCCTCAAAACAGCCACCATACCTACCTATTATGGCATTTCCATAGCCATTCCGAGATATATTGCCATGCAACTTTCCACCATCTAGTTCATCATGACACATTCATCATTGTCATATTGCTTAGCATGATCATGTAGTTGACATAGTATTTGTGGCAAAGCCACAGTTCATAATTTTTTCATACTTGTCACTCTTGATTCATTTCATATCTCGGTACACCGCTGGAGGCATCCATATAGAGTCATACTTTGTTTTAGTATCGAGTTGTAATCATTGAGTTGTAAAAAAATAGAAGTGTGATGATTATCATTTAATAGAGCATTGTCCCAAATAAAAAATAAAAAATAAATAAATAAAAAGAAATGCCAAAGAAAAAAAGAAGTCCCAAAATAGAAAATAAATAAAAAGGGGCAATGCTACTATCTTTTTTCCACACTTGTGCTTCAAAGTAGCACCATGATATAGCGAGTCTCATATATTGTGCTTCAAAGTAGAACCATGTTCTTCATATAGAGTCTCATATGTTGTCACTTTCATATACTAGTGGGAATTTTACATTATAGAACTTGGCTTGTATATTCCAATGATGGGCTTCCTCAAATTGCCCTAGGTCTTCGTGAGCAAGCAAGTTGGATGCACACCCACTAGTTTCTTTTGTTGAGCTTTCATACATTTATAGCTCTAGTGCATCCGTTGCATGGCAATCCCTACTCACTCACACTGATATCTATTGATGGGCATCTCCATAGCCCATTGATACGCCTAGTTGATGTGAGAATATCTTCTCCTTTTTGTCTTCTCCACAACCACCATTCTATTCCACCTATAGTGCTATGTCCATGGCTCACGCTCATGTATTGCGTGAAGATTGAAAAAGTTATGAAAAAGTTAGAGTATGAAACAATTGCTTGGCTTGTCATCGGGGTTGTGCATGATTTAAATATTTTGTGTGGTGAAGATAGAGCATAGCCAGACTATATGATTTTGTTGGGATAACTTTCTTTGGCCATGTTATTTTGAGAAGACATAATTGCTTTGTTAGTATGCTTGAAGTATTATTATTTTTATGTCAATATAAACTTTTGTCTTGAATCTGTCTAATCTGAATATTCATACCACAATTAAGAAGATTTGCATTGAAATTATGCCAAGTAGCACTCCGCATCAAAAATTCTCTTTTTATCATTTACCTACTCGAGGACGAGCAGGAATTAAGCTTGGGGATGCCTGATACGTCTCCAACGTATCTATAATTTTTGATTGCTCCATGCTATATTATCTACTGTTTTGGACTATATTGGGCTTTATTTTCCACTTTTATATTATTTTTGGGACAAACCTATTAACCGGAGGCCCAGCCCAGAATTGCTGTTTTTTTGCCTATTTCAGTGTTTCGGAGAAACATAATATCAAACGGATTCCAAATGGAATAAAATCTTCGGGAACGTGATTTTCTCACCGAACGTGATCCAGGAGACTTGGACCCTACTGCAAGGGATCAAAGAGGAGGTCATGAGGGTGGGGGCGCCCCCCCTAGGGTGCGCCCCCTGCCTCGTGGGCCCCTTGGTGCTCCACCGACGTACTCCTTCCTCCTATATATACCTACGTACCCCCAAACGATCAGAACAGGAGCCAAAAACCTAATTCCACCGCCGCAACTTTCTGTATCCACGAGATACCATCTTGGGGCCTGTTCCGGAGCTCCGCCAGAAGAGGGCCGTCATCACGGAGGGCTTCTACATCATCCTAGCCCCTCCGATGAAGTGTGAGTAGTTTACCTCAGACCTTCGGGTCCATAGTTAGTAGCTAGATGGCTTCTTCTCTCTCTTTGAATCTCAATACAAAGTTCTCCCTCTCTCTCGTGGAGATCTATTCGATGTAATCTTCTTTTTGTGGTGTGTTTGTTGAGATCGATGAATTGTGGGTTTATGATCAAGTCTACCTATGAATAATATTTGAATCTTCTCTGAATTCTTTTATGTATGACTGGTTATCTTTGCAAGTCTCTTCGAATTATCCATTTGGTTTGGCCAACTAGATTGGTAGTTCTTACCATGGGAGAAGTGCTTAGCTTTGGGTTCGATCTTGCGGTGTCCTTTCCCAGTGACAGAAGGGGCAGCAAGGCACGTATTGCATCGTTGCCATCGAGGATAACAAGATGGGGTTTATTTCATATTGCATGAATTTATCTCCCTACATCATGTCATCTTGCTTAAGGCATTACTCTGTTTTTAACTTAATACTCTAGATGCATGCTGGATAGAGGTCGATGAGTGGAGTAATAGTAGTAGATGGAGAATCGTTTCGGTCTAGTTGTCATGGACATGATGCCTATATACATGATCATGCCTAGATATTCTCATAACTATGCTCAATTCTGTCAATTGCTCAACAATAATTAGTTCACCCACCGTAGAATACTTATGCTCTTGAGTGAAGCCACTATTGAAACCTATGGCCCCCAGGTCTATTCTCATCATATCAATCTCCATCACTTTAATCTTGCTTTGCTTTTTACTTTGCCTTTACTTTTTACTTAGCATCTTTATACCAAAAATATTATATCTATCAGATCTCACTCTCGTAAGTGACCGTGAAGAGATTGACAACCCCTAATCGTGTTGGTTGCGAGTAGCTATCATTTTGTGCAGGTACGAGGGATTTGAGCGTGGCCTCCTACTGGATTGATACCTTGGTACTCAAAAACTGAGGGAAATTCGTACGCTATTCTGCTGCATCATCCCTTCCTCTTCGGGGAAAACCAACGCAAGCTCAAGACATAGCACCACTCATCATAAAGTTTTCTAGGGATAGAAACTTCCAACTCAAGTTTTTCTTCATAAGATTGCATCAAAGCATCAACGATATGCTTGGTAAAAGCTTTATTTTGGCTATAAGCATGAGGAGAATTTAGCACGGATTGTAACAAGGAAATACAATCTATCAAAGAGCAATTATCATAATTAAATCCCTTGAAATCCAAAATAGTAGGTTCATTTACGTCTAGAGTCTTGATCTCTTCAACCCACTTTTATCAAATTTAGCATCAAGATCTAAAAACTCGAATTTTTAGAACGCCTTCTAGGTAAAGGTAGATCATATTCAGTCCCATCATTATCAAGATTCATATTGCAAAACAAAGATTTAATAGGGGACACATCAATAACTTTTAGATCTTCATCTTTATTATCATGGTCTTCCGGTTTAGCGGCCATCTTATTAACTAAGGTAGCTTGCTTATTCGAAACTTCAGCTATTAACTTCTCAAGACAAGCAATTTGGGATCTCAAACCAACAAATTCATTAGACATATCATTGAGCTCTTTATTCATATAACTCATAAAGCTTTTTTGTTCCTTAAGCTCATTTCTAAAGAAACTATTATGCTCAAATTGCAAGACCATAAAACTCCTAACGTTGCTTTCGATTTCTTCTAACCTTTTATGGTGAAGATCACCAAATCGGGGAAGAGCCATCATGACAAACAAGCAATCCAACACACAAGCAAACAAGAAATGGGCAAAAAGAGGCAAATAGAGAAGGAGAGGGAGGATAGAGAGAGAGAGGGCGAATAAAACGGCAAAAGTGAAGTGGGGGAGAGGAAAACGAGAGGCAAATGGCAAATAATGTAATGCGGGAGAAAAGGGTTTGTGATGGGTACTTGGTATGTTGACTTTTGCGTAGACCTCCCCGGCAACGGCGCCAGAAATCCTTCTTGCCACCTCTTGAGCACTGCGTTGGTTTTCCCCTGAAGAGGAAAGGCTGATGCAGCAAAGTAGCGTAAGTATTTCCCTCAGTTTTTGAGAACCAAGGTATCAATCCATTAGGAGGCTATGCGCGAGTCCCTCACACCTGCACAAAACAAATAAATCCTCGCAACCAACGCGATAAGGGGTTGTCAACCCTACACGGTCACTTGCGAGAGTGAGATCTGATAGATATGATAAGATAATATTTTTGGTATTTTTATGATAAAGATGCAAAGTAAAATAAAAGGCAATGAAAATAACTAAGTGTTGGAAGATTAATATGATGAAGATAGACCCAGGGGCCATAGGTTTCACTAGTGGCTTCTCTCAAGAGCATAAGTATTTTACAGTGGGTGAACAAATTACTGTTGAGGAATTGGCAGAATTGAGCATAGTTATGAGAATATCTATGTATGATCATGTATATAGGCATCACGTCCAAGACAAGTAGACTGACTCCTGCCTGCATCTACTACTATTACTCCACACATCGACCGCTATCCAGCATGAATCTAGAGTATTAAGTTCAAGAGAACAGAGTAACGCTTTAAGCAAGATGACATGATGTAGAGGGATAAACTCATGCAATATGATGAAAACCCATCTTGTTATCCTCGATGGCAACAATACAATACGTGCCTTGCTGCCCCTACTGTCACTGGGAAAGGACACCACAAGATTGAACCCAAAGCTAAGCACTTCTCCCATTGCAAGAAAGATCAATCTAGTAGGCCAAACCAAATTGATAATTCGAAGAGACTTGCAAAGATAACCAATCATACATAAAAGAATTCATAGAAAATTCAAATATTGTTCATAGATAAACTTGATCATAAACCCACAATTCATCGGTCTCAACAAACACACCGCAAAAGAAGATTACATTGAATAGATCTCCACAAGAGAGGGGCAGAACTTTGTATTGAGATCCAAAAAGAGAGAAGAAGCCATCTACCTAATAACCATGGACCCGTAGGTCTGAGGTAAACTACTCACACTTCATCGGAGAGGCTATGGTGTTGATGTAGAAGCCTTCCGTGATCGATGCCCCCTCCGGCGGAGCTCCGGAACAGGCCCCAAGATGGGATCTCGTGGATACAGAAAGTTACAACGGTGGAATTAGGGGTTTGGCTCCGTATCTGATCGTTTGGGGGTACGTAGGTATATATAGGAGGAAGAAGTACGTCGGTGGAGCAACAGGGGGCCCACGAGGGTGGAGGGCGCGCCTGGGGGGTAGGCGCGCCCCCTACCTCATGGCCTCCTTGTTGGTTGCTTGACGTAGGGTCCAAGTCTCCTGGATCTTGTTCGGTGATAAAATCACGTTCCTGAAGGTTTCATTCCGTTTGGACTCCATTTGATATTCATTTTCTTTGAAACCCTAAAATAGGCAAAAAAACAACAATTTTGGGTTGGGCCTCCGGTTAATAGGTTAGTCCCAAAAATAATATAAAAGTGTATAGTAAAGCCCAATAATGTCCAAAACAGTAGATAATATAGCATGGAGCAATCAAAAATTATAGATAGTTGGAGACGTATCAGCGGCTTATAAAGAGGGAGGGGGGTCGGCCCGGCTTGGAGAAGGGGCACGAGGCGGCGGTGGATTCGTAGTCCGGTCCGGACACCGGCGAGGCGTGCGGGAGTGGGACTCCGTCCCGGCGCGGGAAGGCGGCGACGGTAGTGGGCTGGCTTGGCTGGGCCTTCGGCCCAGTCGGGCGAAGAAGTTTTCTTTTTTTAAAAAAATTCGCCCGAAAGAAAAAATCCGAATAAAATAAAAAAAATCCTAAAAATACCAGAAACAATTTTCACCGTCCAAACCTAATATTTAGGACAAGATGAACATTTTTCTGGCCTAAAATGCAATTTTCAAAAATGCATATTTTTCTAATTCAAATAAAATAGAAAATAAAATAATAATTTGATTTTAAAATTTCTTCTCCAATATTCCTATCTTATTGAAGAAGTCATTTTATCTTCTCTCTTTTATTTTTATTATTGGAAATAATTGGAGAGAAAAATATTAAAATCAAATTGATCCTCTTTTCAAATTTGAGAAAAATTTCGAATATGAAAGTTTGTGAAATCCGCAACTCTCTCCTTGGGTCCTTGAGTTGCTTAAGATTTCTAGGATCACAACCAAAATGAAAATAAAATATGATATGCATATGATGACCTATGTATAACATCCAGATTGAAAATTGGGATGTTACAAACCTAACCCCCTTAAGATGAATCTCGTCCTCGAGATTCAGGTTGGCTAGAAAATAGGTGCGGGTGGTCTTTCCGTAGGTCTTCTCCTCGCTCCCAGGTGGCTTCTTCCTCGGTATGGTGGCTCCACTGAACTTTGCAAAACTTGATAACCTTGTTGCGTGTAACTCAGCTGGCAAACTCGAGAATCTTGACATGTTTCTCCTCGTAGGTTAGGTCACTTTCCAATTGAATGGCTTCCAGGGGCATTGTATCTCTTAGAGGAATATCGACCATTTCAGCATGGCACTTCTTCAACTGGGAAACGTGAAACACATCATGAACTCCTAAAAATCCTTTTGATAACTCCAGCTTGTAGGCCACTTCTCCCATACGTTCCAAAACTCGGTATGGTCCTACAAATATTGGGGCTAATTTTCCCTTAACTCCAAATCGTTTAACTCCTCGAAGCGGTGACACACGAAAGTATGCTCTATCTCCGACTTCATAGACTACCTCCTTGCGTTTAGTATCGGCATAACTCCTTTGCTTGGACTGAGCTACTTTCAGTCTATCACGAATCAATTTAACCTTCTCTTCAGACTCCTTAATTAAATCTGGTCCAAACAACTGACAGTCTCCAACTTCATCCCACATTAACGGTGTCATGCACCTTCTTCCATACAAAGCTTCGAAAGGGGCCATCTTCAAACTAGCCTCATAGCTGTTTGTCGGAGTAAATAGCCATGGGTAGCCTAGCCGGCTTCCCCTGGCCCTTCTGAAAAATTACGAGCCCGTCTGGCTCTCAGGAATCCAAGACATGGGGCCGCCTTCCCCTTGCTGGCTGTCACCCAGGCCGGCTTTCGGAAGGCGGCCCGACTTTAGCCCTCATGAAGAAAGCCATGGGAGGCCGACTCGAAGAAGCCGGCTCCAGGATGCCGACTCCAAGAAGCCGGCCACGAGGAGGCCGACTCCGAGAAGCCGGCTCCCATAGAGCGGTCGAGACCGTACCCTCAAAGTTTGCATCCACCTAGCGGCGATGAGACGGGGCGTGGCTATAGTAAAGCCTGCCACCCCCGAATCCCAGAGCACGCCTGGCACAGTGCGCCGTACGGAGTGGCCATGACCCGTCCGGCGCGGCACTGTTTCCATGTTGATCCTGATGTCATCCACGACGGGCTACCAGTACGGCCCACGGGCGGTGGGCCCCTTCGGGCAGAGAGACACCCGAAGGCGGCCTGGCCTCCCACCAGTCGGCCTGAGACGGGGCCGGCTCCCCGCAGCTGGCTCGCTTCCTCCCTCGAAGAAGACGCCCCATTAAGGAGACAAGACGCGGTAAGGCTACAGTAATCGCCCGCCGGACGGCGGCACTGTAGCCACGCTTACCTCGACGAAGCCCTCGTCATCAGGATGAGGCAACAGTAACCAGCCATCGACAACACCCTTGGCAGTGGGGCCTGCCTGTTGCCAAGGAGTTGGTAGCCGGCGGGACCCACCAGCCGGCGGGCCCCAGCAGTCGGCGCAGAAGCCGGCGAGCGCAGTCACAGACGGCTGGGCCCCGCGCCCAGTCGGATTACCATTGTACCCCCGAGGGGTAGGCCTATATAAACCCCCCGGGGCACCCATGCAAAGGGTTGGACCCCCTGCTAGTTTTAGACACCACACGAGGAGAAGAAGCAAGCTAGCCGTGCCCTTCTTCCTCCTCCCACTGAACAGCTCAAGGAGCATTGTGTAGCTACGTGTCAATCTAGTGATCATGCGGAGACCCCGCAGAGTAGCAGTAGGGGTGTTATCTCCACGGAGAGCCCCGAAGCTGGGTAAGATTCACCGGCGTGCATGTCTTCGCCTCATCCCGTTTCCAGGCACCGGCGACGTCTTACTGGCTCCCACAATGATAAGCCACCCGTTGGCATATGTCGCACCTACCACCCGACATTTGGCGCCCACCGTGGGGCCAGGTGCACCGTCATCCGGAGACCTGTTCTGGATGGGAACCCTCTTCCTCCCCAGCGAGTGTAGCCAGCCCGGCACGCCCGATGGCGCTTGCCACGACGCGCTGCAAGGCTTCACCAGCATCTGCGCGGCGAGCAGCCTCGCCGATCTCCCCGACGAAACCCTCATCTCCGACGAGCTCGCCTCCGATGCGGGCACCGATCACCTCGCCAACCTCCTCGGCCAGCTCCATGTCTCCAGCGAGCCCGCTGTGGATCTGGAGTCGGTTGGCTCCACTGACCCGATGCCTGTCGACTCCGACACGGCCTCCTTCGGCACCTTCCCCACCAACGTCGCGATCTACAACGACCCGCTTCCTCGGACCGACGGCCGCGATACCGTCACCACCGAAGTGATGGTCATCGACCACGGCGGCCCGGCCGGCGAGAGCGCCCACGACGTCCCGCACGTGGCGACCCACGACTTGTCCACCCCCCTCCCGGCTAATGCCGACGACGAAGCACTGGAGGCGCGCCGCCTCGCCCTCCTTGCAGAGGGCCGGAGGCTGGCTTTCGTGAGACGCCTCACAGAGGCCTCCCAGCGCGAAGCTGACCGTGCCGCCTTCGACACGCCGGCCCCGGGTGGGCCAAGCCGTGCCGGCCTTGTCAAGCAACGCGACGCCGTCATCGCCGACACGCTGGGAGTCGACCGCCCAGTCTACGCCACTCCACTCGAGAACCTGCACGCCGCCCAGGCGGCCGTGGACGAGTTGGACGGCTTGGAAGCCGAAGACCTCCCTCACATGACCCGGCGCATCCAGCAGCTGATCGATGCAGCCGCAGAGCGGCACGAAGCCGACGCCCGCGCGGGAAGCCCTCCCCCGCGCCGAGATCACGGCGCGATGTCCCGGACACCGACTACGAGCAACACCCGCGCGCGGCGCGAGAAAGAGTCGGCGGCCAGCCGAAGCCGGACCCGAATCTCCATCGAGCGAGATGCGGATGGCCATCCCCGAGCCATGGAATGGCGGGGCAACCCGCCTCTGCCTCGACCCCGTGGAGAGAGATATCCCACCCCGCCGCCAGTGGCGCACCCGACTCTCAGCGGCCGACTAGGTCGCCGCGAAGGAGTCGGTGAGAACGACGCCCGCCATCGGATCGACCGCCTGGCGCGATCCCTGGTGCTGGAAGAACAAGACGATGTCGGCCCGCCTTGTTTCAGCCCCCACATCCGTGACGAGCCTTTCCCCAAAGGGTTCTCGCTCCCAAGAGACACGCCCAAGTACAACGGCTCCGTGAAGCCGGAAGATTGGTTGATCGACTACTCCACGGCGGTCAGCATAGCCAACGGCAACCGGCGCGTTGCCGTGAAGTACGTGCCCCTCATGCTGCAAGGCACGGCGCGGACCTGGCTCAACAGCCTCAAGCCTCTCAGCATCAACAGCTGGCTAGATTTCACCGAAGCTTTCATCCGCAACTTCACCAGCACCTACAAGCGGGCCCCCAAGCCCAGGCAGCTCTCCCTGTGCGTACAGGGCCCGGCCGAGTCCACTCGCGACTACCTCACGCGTTGGGCCGAGCTCCGCAATTCTTGCGAAGGGGTGCATGAGGTGCAAGCCATAGAATACTTCACAGCCGGGTGCCGAGAAGGCACCCTCCTCAAGCACAAGCTTCTCTGCGACGAGCCGGCTACCCTCGACGAGCTTCTGGACATAGCGGACAAATATGCCACCGCCGACTCCTCAATGAAGACCGAGCTTCGGGTAGACGCGTTCGGAAAAGTACTCAACCCGGCGCCCAAGATGCCGGCTGGGGATTCCGGCCGACGCACACACCTGAATGACCACAAGCGCAAGGGCCCCACGCCGCCTCCCGCCAGTCGGCAGGTGGCCACAGTTGAAGACGTGCCGCCTGAAGGGCGGCCCGCGCCCAAGAAACCCAAGGGCGGCCGGCCTTCTCCTACGAGCAAACTCTCGACGCCCCGTGCAAGTTCCACAGTGGCGCGAAGCCATCCAACCACACAACCCAAAAGTTCCATTGGCTCACCCGAATATCCAAAGGCGAGGGGCTCGCGCCGCCTCCGCCTGCCAGCCCGCCGCCTCCGCCTCCGCCGCCTCCGGCAGCTCGGCCCGCAGTCGGAGCCGTGCATGACGAGTTCCCTGACGAGCAAGCAACCTACATCGTCTTTACGAGCCAGCCCGAAGACCGGCGCAGCAAACGCCGAGAGCACCAGGAAGTCAGCGTGGTCGCCGCCAACCCCGCCAGACACATGCATTGGTCAGAAAATCCCATCAGCTGGAGCCGGGCCGACCATCCAGAGGTGATGCTGTCTCCCGGCTCTTATGCGCTGGTCCTGGAAGCCACCCTCGCGACGGACAGACGTGCTGCCCGCTTCTCCCGCGTGCTGATAGACGGCGGGAGCAGCATCAACATCCTGTACCGTGACACCCTGGAGAAGCTAAATGTCAAGACGAAGCAGCTCATGCCTACTCGAACAGTGTTCCATGGCATCGTACCCGGCCTATCCTGCGCCCCCATTGGCAAAATCAAGATTGATGTACTTTTTGGGGACAGGAGCATTTCCGCCGGGAAGCGATCTGGTTTGAAGTGGTGGACCTGGAGAGCCCTTACCATGCATTGCTTGGCCGACCTGCTTTGGCCAAATTCATGGCAGTTCCCCACTATGCATACCTCAAGATGAAGATACCAAGCACCAAAGGCGTCATCACCGTGGTCGGCGATTACAAGAAGTCCTCTGAGTGCGCGGCAGCCAGCAGCCGACTGGCCGAGTCCCTTGTGATTGCCGAAGAAAAGAAGATGTTGGACCGAGTCGTGGCCATAGCCGGCAAGCAGTCGGCCGTGTCCCCCGACCCCAAGGAGCATGATGCTCAAGGATCTTTCCAGCCGGCCAAGGAGACGAAGAAGATACCTCTTGACCCCGAGCATCCAGAGAGGTTTGCCGTCATCGGGGCAAGCCTGAACAGCAAATAGGAAGGCGAGCTCGCCGATTTCCTCCGTGAGAATCGGGACATCTTTGCATGGTCCCCCAAGGACATGCCGGGTGTTCCGAGGAAATTCGCCGAGCACAAACTACATGTCCGAGAAGACGCAAAGCCAGTCAAACAACCCCTTCGCCGACTGTCGGAGGAGAAATGCAGGATTGTGGGAGAGGAGATAGCCCAGCTTCTGGCAGCCGGCTTCATTATGGAAGTTTTCTTTCTAGAGTGGCTCGCCAACCCGGTCCTTGTGCTAAAGAAGAATAACAAGTGGCGCATGTGTATTGACTACATGAGCCTCAACAAGGCTTGCCCCAAAGATCCCTTTACCCTGCCAAGGATTGACCAAGTGATAGACTCCACGTCCGGATGCGAGCTGTTGAGTTTCTTGGATGCTTACTCGGGATATCACCAGATAAAGCTAGATCCGGACGACCGCCTGAAGACCGCCTTCATCACGCCATTTGGAGCCTTCTGCTACCTGACTATGACATTCGGCTTAAGAAATGCTGATGCCACTTTTCAGCGTTGCATGCAGAAGTGCCTCCTCAAGCAACTCGGCAGAAACGCCCACGTCTACGTGGACGACATTGTGGTGAAGACGGAGAAGCGCGGCACTTTGCTGGGAGACCTCAAGGAAACGTTTGAGAACCTACACCGGTTCCAAATCAAGCTCAACCCCGAGAAATGCGTGTTCGGAGTGCCAGCCGGCCAGCTCCTAGGCTTCCTGGTCTCCGAACGCGGCATCGAATGCAACCCGGTGAAGATCAAGGCCATCGAGAGAATGGCAATCCCCACCAAGCTTCGAGACATCCAAAAGTTCACCAGATGCTTGGCCTCCTTGAACCGCTTCATCAGCCGGCTCGGAGAGAAGGCTCTCCCCCTCTACCGCCTCATGAAGAAGAGCACTCACTTCAAGTGGAACGACCAGGCCGACCAAGCTTTTCACGAGCTGAAGAAGATGCTGGCCACGCCGCCTGTCCTCGCGCCGCCGACTGAGAAAGAGCCCATGCTCCTTTACATTGCCGCAACCAGCCGGGTGGTCAGCACCGTCATCGTAGCCCAACGCCCAGAAGAAGGCCGAGCCCAGCCGGTCCAGAGGCCGGTGTATTATTTGAGCGAGGTGCTGTCCACTTCAAAGCAGAACTACCCGCACTACCAGAAGATGTGTTACGGCGTGTACTTCACCGCCAAGAAGCTGAAGCCCTACTTTCAAGAGCACCCCGTCACGGTCGTATGCACCGCCTCACTGGCCGAGATCATAGGCAGCCGGGACGCATCCGGCCGGGTGGCGAAATGGGCCATCGAGCTGGCCCCTTACACGATCTTCTACCAGCCCCGCACCGCCATCAAGTCCCAAGCACTGGCCGACTTCCTCGTCGACTGGGACGAGACCCAGTACCTGCCGCCGGCTCCCGACTCCACCCATTGGCGCATGCACTTTGACAGGTCCAAGATGCGCACCGGCTTGGGAGCCGGCATCGTCCTTACCTCTCCCAAAGGCGACAAGCTCAGATACACGCTGCAAATTCACTTTGCCGCCTCCAACAACGTGGCCGAGTACGAGGCGCTCATACATGGGCTCCGGCTTGCCAAGGAACTCGGCATCCGCCGGATCTTATGTTATGGCGACTCGGACTTGGTGGTCCAGCAATCATCCGGCGACTGGGACGCCAAGGACGCAAATATGGCAAGCTACCGCTTCCTGGTCCAACAACTCAGTGGATACTTCGAAGGATGCGAGTTCCTCCACGTACCGCGAGCCGACAACGAGCTAGCCGATGCCCTGGCTCGAATAGGCTCCACTCGGCAAGCAATACCAACCGGCGTCTCTCTACAACGCCTCCTCAAGCCGTCCATCAAGCCGTCTCCAGAGTCCGATTCCATCTTCGTGCCGCCTGACCCCGACGCGGCCGGGTCCGTCTCGAAGAACCAAGCGGGCGACCCCGGGACTTCAGTAGTCGGCCCGGAGACTTCAGCACCCGGCTCGGGGACAGCCACAACCGGCTCGGGGACTGCAGTAGCCGGCTCGGGGACTGCGGTAGCCGGCCCGGGGACTGCGGTAGCCGGCCCGGGGACTGCACCAGCACAACAGCCGGCGGCCGACTCCAGCATTTCACCACCCAGCCCGCCCACCCTGGTGGCTGTAGCCACATTGGCAGTAGGAGAAGTCGCGGCTCCGTCATGGGCTCAGTCCATCCTCAACTTCTTAGTAAACCAAGATCTGCCGACTGACGAAACAGAGGCAAGACAAATCCAGCGCCGAGCCGGAGCATACACAATCGTCAACAGAGAGCTCGTCAAGCGCAGTGTCACTGGAGTTCTCCAGCGATGCGTCGAGCAAGAGAAGGGCATTGCAATCCTCAGAGACATTCACCAAGGAGAATGCGGCCACCATGCGGCCTCAAGATCACTCGTCGCCAAAGCCTTCCGCCATGGTTTCTTTTGGCCGACTACCTTGGATGACGCCAAGGAATTAGTTAAATATTGCAAAGGGTGCCAACTTTTCAGCTCCAAGCAACACATGCCGACTTCGGCACTCAAGACCATTCCCCTCACCTGGCCCTTCGCCGTTTGGGGACTGGAAATGGTGGGCCCATTCAAGACGGCGCGCGGCGGCATGACGCATTTGCTCGTCGCTGTGGACAAATTCACCAAGTGGATTGAGGCAAAGCCGATCAAGAAGCTGAATGGGCCGACTGCTATGACATTCATCACAGACATAACAACTCGATACGGCGTGCCACACAACATCATCACCGACAATGGCATGAATTTTGCCAAAGGAGCCTTGGCACGTTTCTGCGCAGCCCAAGGTATTTGGCTGGACTTAGCGTCCGTCGCCCACCCACAGTCAAACGGCCAGGTCGAGCGAGCCAACGGCCTCATCCTCTCCGGCATCAAGCCCCGACTGGTCGTACCTCTGGAGCGTTCAGCCGGCTGTTGGCTCGATGAGCTGCCGGCTGTCCTCTGGAGTCTGCGCACTACACCAAACAAGTCAACCGGCTTCACCCCTTTCTTCCTTGTGTATGGTGTCGAGGCGGTCATCCCAACTAACATCGAGTTCGACTTGCCTCGAGTAACCATGTACACAGAAGCGGAGGCCAAGGAAGCACGAGAAGACGGCGTAGACCTGCCGGAAGAAAGCCGGCTGTTAGCCCTCAGCCGGTCTGCCATCTACCAGCAGGGTTTGCGCCGCTACCATAGCCGGAAGGTCAGGCCAAGATCTTTTCAAGAGGGCGATATTGTGCTCCGGCTGATCCAGCGAACAGCCGGCCAGCACAAGCTCTCAGCCCCTTGGGAAGGCCCCTTCGTCATCAGCAGAGCTCTAGGCAACGACTCCTACTACCTGATCGACGCACAGAAGCCGAAGGCATGCAAGAGAGACGACTCCGGCAAGGAGTCGGAACGACCATGGAACGCCAACCTCCTTCGAAGATTTTACAGTTGAAATGCAGTATGTATCACGCTAACTTTTGTATTAAGTACGAGACAATAGGCCCCCCGAGGAGGGCTCGGGGACTGCCATCTCTTATCTATGAATGAAAAGTATCATGCTTATGACTTTGTCATTTCATTTACTTGTTCCGTCCGGCACCGGGTTCGACTAGTTGGCCCGGGGACTGGCTGACTGGAGTTATATTAGAAGTCCTACCCGCAGTCAGACAAGTAGTGTGCCGGCTCCCAAGCTTTCTCTTGCCAAAAGTCGTAGTTCGAAGAACCGGCTGTCCGACTGGCAAGAGTTAAAGGCAGGAACGGGCGCCCACACGAAAAATGGCTAGGGACTAACGGACTAATATAACAAAAGCCGGTTTTTCTCCCACCACCGAATGGCTACCAGAGTAGCCGGCCGGCCGGTTTCCATTCACTTCACTTCAATCCAAGAAAGCTCAAGTACTTGCCTCCCCAAAGAGGGAAGGCAGCAAAGGAAAAAGCCTAAGGATAAAAAGCATACGCGAATGGAAACCAAACATACACATAATAATATTTACATAAAAGACCTCCGAGAGGCCAGCATTCAACATAGTTTGATACACCCCCAGTGGGTGGAACTGCGAAAACTTAATGAAGATTGTTCAAAATACAACAAGCAGGAAAAATAAGGACGGCAGGTCAAGTCGGCGGAGCGACCGACGAGCCGGGCTGGTTGGCGGAGACGGTTGTGCCGGCTGAAGGAGCGGCCGGCTGGCGAACCTCGGCTTGGTCACCGCCTCCCGCAGAGGGCGCGCTTCCATGCGCCTCGTTGCTGGAGGCACGGTCGGCCTGAGGTCGGCCGGTTGTTCCACCAGCCGGCTCGACGTCTTCGTCGTCCTCCTCCTCGTCATCCTCGCCCTCATCGCTGGAGGCGATCTCCTCCGTCGAGTCCTCGCCCACCGCCGGGTTCAGCCCGAACCACTCCTCCGGCTGGGCAACACCGTCATCATCGATCTCGGGTGCAAAAACGCTGATGTCGGTGCACTCGGCGATCGTCGAAGCCCGCTGGGCGATAGCTGGCCTCACCTCTTCCAGCTCCGCGTCGGCCTCCATCCGCCAAGTACGCAGCTGGTCCAGGCTCAGCCCTGGGTACCAAGCCCGAACGAACTCCAACGCCGGCCCGGCTCCGAGGCGGTCCGCCGACGCCTTCCAAGCCTCAAAGCGACCGACTGCGACCTCCAGCCAGTCGGCAGTCCGGCTTGGGGTGCGGGGGATCGTCTCGCCGGGCCAGAGGGCGGCCAACACTTGTGCCCCGGCACGTTGGAGCCGGCGAAGCATCCGATGAGCCGGCTGCAACCGCGCCTGGACAGCCAAGAGCTGCTCCTCAAGCGTCCGGTTCGCATCCGGCGCGATGTTGGCCCCCGCCTGACGGCGCGCCTCACGATGGGCATCGATGCTTTGGGCGGCAAAGGCGGAGTAGCCGGGGAAGTAGTCTGCACCAAAAAACAAGCAGCAGCTCAAGTTAAGCCAAAGACCCAGGCGGCAAGGAGCAGGAGAGGGGCGAGGAAGGCGGCTTACCGTCGATCAAATCCTCGATCCGGCCGAAGCCTTCATCCAGGGCTCGCCGGGTCTCAGCCCAGCTCGCCGCCTCGGTCTCATACTCTGCCTTCAGGGCGGCTTTGCTATCCTGCGCCGCCTGCAGGGCCGCCTTGTGGCTCTTCTCCTGGTCGGCCAGCTTCTTGGCCAGGCGATCACGCTCCTGGACCAAGGCAGCGTACTCGGCATCCTTGGTATGAAGGGCGGCCTTCGCTTCGCCGAGCTCCTTCCTCAAGTCGGCGTTGGCCCCTGAAGACAAAGAAAAAGAAAAACCAATAAGAAAAGAGTCGTCAAGAAAGATCCGACCCGACTGCTCAGCAATCGGCCCGAATCTCGGGGACTACACCCAGTGGGTGCGCTGACGCGCCCCCACAGGAGACAGACAAGATCGAGTACTTACTTCGGCTGTCGGCCAGGTCGTTGGTCCTCCGGATCAACTCCCGAGCCTGGGAGTTGAAGGCGGCAGCACGGAGGTTGTGATATTCCTGGAAGTTCAGACAAGAGGCAAAAATAAGGTAGCCGTCAAGAAAGATCCGACCCGACTGCGCAGCAGTCGGCCCGAATCTCGGGGACTACACCCAGTGGGTGCGCTGACGCGCCCCCACGGAAGAAATTAAGAGAGCAAAGCGGCCAAGAATGAAGGACTCACCCGGATGGTGGCTCGCGTCGACAGGAACTCCTGGGTGAACTGTTGCAGCAGGGCGGCCTGAACTTGCAGCCGGCTCCGGACCCCTTGTGCCGCCACATTCAGCTCGCCAGTCCCCCCGCTGGGAGTCCACTCGGACGTGGCGGTGCTGGCCGCCTCCAGATCTTCCGCCGACTGGCCTGCGCCCGCGACTCGGCGCAACTCCGGCGGAGCGGCGCCTCCCCCTGCGCGCCGGCCCGTCGCCGGCTGCACCTCAAGGCCGGCTCTGTTCTCCGGCTCACCCCCGGTTGGCCCCTCTGGCGCCGCTGACGATTGGCCGCCCTGGCCCGCTCCGGTTGGCGCTGCTGGCGGCGCTCTCCTCGCAAAGGCCACGGGGTCCTCCCCTCTCTCCATCAGCGGCGGGTCTTGGACGATCTCCTCCGCCAAGGGCAATGGGGTGTCGGGGGCCACGGCTCGGAGGGGAATGGCGAGCAGCGGAGGCTGGTTGCGCGAACCCTCCGCCTCTGTCTCCGCGGTCGCCGCCTCCGTCGGGGCCTTGGCTGCCGCGTCGGCCTGCTCCCTCGCCGCCTGGGCGGCCGCTTTCTCCGCCGCCTCACGCTCCTCCCGCGCTTCAGGGGCGTTCCGCTCTGTGGCCTCCCTGAGGTCGGCGCGGGGGTCCACGCGGCGGGAGCTTGAAGAACCTCCAGCCGGCCCAACTACGGAGCCGCTCGGACCACGCTCAAGGGAAAGCGGCACCCTGTCCAGCAAGCGGAAGAAATTAAGAAGAATGTTCGAACAAGAGAGAATGATGAAAAGCCTGCGACAGGGCAATTGACGACTTACGCTGAGACCGCCTGAGGCTGCTTCACCGCCTTGCGGAAGCGGGCAGCTTTCGCAGCCGCCTCATCTCGCTTGGTCGCCGCGGTGGAGGCTTTGGACTTCTTCAGCCGACTGCCGAAGAGGCCTGAAGCGGCCCGGCGCTTCTGTGCACCGCCGCCGGCAGCCGGCGCGATGGACGAGCCCGCGCCCTGATGGTCGGTCGCCGGCTGGCGACGCGGGGCGACTTCGGGGAATCATCCGGCTAGTCCTCGAAACTGGCGGTGAGCCTTGTGCCCCCGGGCTCGGCGTCGTCCCCCACGACAGCGTCCTCCATGGCGGCCGCCCCCAAATCCGGGTCGTCGACGTCATCCGCCGTGCGATCGGGGGCATACCGGCATTCTATCCCTGCTGCCCCAGTCGTCGGCGGGAGAAGAGGGTTCTGCTAAGAAGAACCGACTGATCAGAAGCCGGCCATCATGAAGCCGCCACCAACAAGAAGAAGAAAAGGAAAACTTACCATGGGCGGAGGGTTGGCGCGAGAGTACGGCGCCTTGCCGTATCGCCAGTCCTCGGCGAGCTTGCAATTGGAGATGTAGTTTACCATGTACGATACCTCCACATGAGGCATCTCCGTGGTGCTCAGCCGGCTTGGGTCGAAGCGGCCGCTCATCTGGCACATCATGTGGGGCCGGCTTTGGAGAGGAGATATCCGGCGCTCCACGAAGGCGGACACCAAGTCGGCCCCGCTCAGACCTTCCGACTGGATCATCACTCGAAGCCGGGAGACGGCGGCGTTCCCGGCCTGAGACAGTGACCGGGACCAGAAACTCCATGAGGGCTGCCTCCCAGCCGGCGGGCCAGCTACGTAAGCCGGCAGGTTGACGTGGTCTCCTTGCTCGGCGACGTTCTTCACGTAGAAGTATGATTTCTGCCAGATCTTCACCGACTGGATCAGGGGGATGGGCGGGAACGGATTGTTCTCGCCCGCCCTCCTCATGGCGATGAAGGCCCTGCAGGGGGCGGGCACGCCTGCGACAACGGTGCCGAGTTTGCTCTGGAAGAATTCCCCCCAGAGCTCCAGCGTGGGGAGCAGCCCCAAGAAACCTTCGCAGAGAGAGACGAAGGCCGACAGCAGCATCACCGCATTGGGCGTGAGGTGATGCGGCTGAAGGTTGTAGAACTCGAGGAAGGAGCGCAGAAATCCGCTCGCCGGAAGGCCGAAGCCGCGTAGGAAGTGCGAGCGGAAGACGACCCGCTCGCCCTCCTCCGGTGCCGGCGAGATCTCCGTCTCCGGCGCCAGGCAGACCCGCACGAGGTTGGCGTCGGGCAGGCGCCGAGTCTGGCGGAGGAATGCAACATGGTCCTCATGGACGTTGGAGCCGTCCCATGAGCTCGACAGCGCCATGGGAGCAAGACGATGTGGCGGCGCGGCGGCGCTGAGACGGGAGGTTGCGGCGGCAACGAGAGGAAGAAAGGAGGACGAGAAGGGGCGGAGCGAGAGAGAGCGTGCGAACCTCTGTCGCTCCCCCTCCTCCCCCTACTTATAGGCTCGCGTGGCGGAGGCGAGGAGGCGAGGCGTGGGGAAGTGTGGGGATCGATCGTGCCCACTCCCCCACGTCTCGCGATTACTGTGCCATGATGGCGGAATAAAACCGCCGCGGGAAGGTGAGCGGTCCATGTGGGCCATGGAAGATCCACGCTCGGACCGAGGCCTGCGAGTGGCGGGCCCGGGCCTGCGGCGACGTCCCGTCGCGCGCGTGCGTTGGCAAGATTCCCTCGCCACGTGGCCCATGTTCCCGCCTACGAGAACCGGAGCCCTCTGAAGACTGCGTGCACAAGCAAAGTCGGCTCTTCGGGATAAGAAGCTGACCAAGCTTCTCGTCCCTTTGTCCGCCTCGAAGCTCGATCAGCTTCGGGGACTACTGTCGGAGTAAATAGCCATGGGTAGCCTAGCTGGCTTCCCCTGGCCCTTTTGAAAAAATTACGAGCCCGTCTGGCTCTCAGGAATCCAAGACATGGGGCCGCCTTCCCCTTGCTAGCTGTCACCCAGGCCGGCTTTCGGAAGGCAGCCCGACTTTAGCCCTCATGAAGAAAGCCATGGGAGGCCGACTCGAAGAAGCCGGCTCCAGGATGCCGACTCCAAGAAGCCGGCCACGAGGAGGCCGACTCCGAGAAGCCGGCTCCCATAGAGCGATCGAGACCGTACCCTCAAAGTTTGCATCCACCTAGCGGCGATGAGGCGGGGCGTGGCTACAGTAAAGCCTGCCACCCCCGAATCCCGGAGCACGCCTGGCACAGTGCGCCGTACGGAGTGGCCATGACCCGTCCGGCGCAGCACTGTTGCCATGTTGACCCTGATGTCATCCACGACGGGCTACCAGTACGGCCCATGGGCGGTGGGCCCCTTCGGGCAGAGAGACACCCGAAGGCGGCCTGGCCTCCCACCAGTCGGCCCGAGACGGGGCCGGCTCCCCGCAGCCGGCTCGCTTCCTCCCTCGAAGAAGACGCCCCATTAAGGAGACAAGACGCGGTAAGGCTACAGTAATCACCCGCCGGACGGCGGCACTGTAGCCACGCATACCTCGACGAAGCCCTCGTCATCAGGATGAGGCAACAGTAACCAGCCATCGACAAGACCCTTGGCAGTGGGGCCTGCCTGTTGCCAAGGAGTTGGTAGCCGGCGGGACCCACCAGCCGGCGGGCCCCAGTAGTCGGCGCAGAAGCCGGCGAGCGCAGTCACAGACGGCTGGGCCCCGCGCCCAGTCGGATTACCATTGTACCCCCGGGGGGTAGGCCTATATAAACCCCCCGGGGCACCCATGCAAAGGGTTGGACCCCCTGCTAGTTTTAGACACCACACGAGGAGAAGAAGCAAGCTAGCCGTGCCCTTCTTCCTCCTCCCACCGAACAGCTCAAGGAGCATTGTGTAGCTACGTGTCAATCTAGTGATCATGCGGAGACCCCGCAGAGCAGCAGTAGGGGTGTTATCTCCACGGAGAGCCCCGAAGCTGGTTAAGATTCGCCGGCGTGCATGTCTTCGCCTCATCCCGTTTCCAGGCACCGGCGACATCTTACTGGCTCCCACAATGATAAGCCACCCGTTGGCATATGTCGCACCTACCACCCGACACTGTTGTTGTATGAGAACTCTGCGGAGGGCAAGTTATCATCCCAACTAGATCCGTAATCTAGTGCACAAGCTCTCAACATGTCCTCCAGAATCTGATTGATTCTCTCGGTTTGTCCATCCGTCTGCGGATGAAAGGCTATACTGAACTCTAGCCTGGTACCCAAAGTCTGGTGTAACTGATTCCAAAACTTCGAAGTAAACTGTGTTCCTCTATCTGATATGATGGTCCTTGGAACTCCATGCAGACATACAATCCTGGTCATGTATATCTTGGCCAACTTCGCACTCGTATGAGTGGTTTTCACGGGGATAAAGTGAGCCGCTTTGGTCAAGCGATCTACTACTACCTAGATGGAGTCATATCCTAATCGGGTCCTGGGTAATCCGGTGATGAAATCCATGCCAAGTTTATCTCACTTCCATTCGGGTATCGGCATATGCTGTAGTAACCCTACTAGATTATGATGTTCTGCCTTCACTCTCTGACATACATCACATACTACTACATACTCGGCAATATTCTTCTTCATACCTGTCCACCAGAAATGTTCCTTCAAATCCAAATACATCTTGGTGTTTCCGGGGTGAATCGAGTATGGTGAGTCATGGGCTTCCTGAAGTATCAACTTCCTAATCTCTGCATTATTGGGCACATAAATATGGTCTTCAAACCATAAAGTTTCATGCTCATCCTCATGAAAACCCTTGGCTTTTCCTTTGCTCATATTCTTCTTTATGTCAGCAATTTCTTTATCATCCTTCTGACCTTCTCGAATCTTTCCCAATAATGTGGACTGAACCTCCATTGCTGCAACAAAACCTCTTGGAACTATTTCCAAATGAAGTTCCTTGAGATCGTGGACTAACTCCTGCGGTAATCCTCCGCTTACGAGGGTATTGACATAGCTCTTGTGACTCAAAGTATCTGCTACGACATTGGACTTTCCTGGATGATAATGTAGCTTCATATCATAATCCTTTATTAGCTCCAACCATCTCCTCTGCCTGAGATTCAACTCCTTCTATGTGAAAATGTACCTCAAACTGTTGTGATCCGTGTACACATCACAACGATTTCCAATAAGAAAATGTCTCCAGGTCTTGAGCGCATGCACTACGGCTGCTAACGCCAAATCATGTGTGGCATAATTCAACTCGTGAGGTCAAAGCTGACATGAGGCATATTAAACAACTCTTCCGTCCTGCATAAGTACACCTCCAAGTCCTAGGCGAGAAGCGTCGCAATAAACTTGAAAATTCTTGCGTATATCTGGAAGAATCGGCACTGGGGCTATAACCAAACATTTCTTCAACTCCTGAAAACGGGCCTCACATTCCTCGGTCAATTTGAACTTGGTGTCTTTATTCAACAACTCTGTCATGGGTTTCGCAATCTTGGAAAAAATCTCAATTAATCTCCTATAATATCCTGCGAGTCCTAGAAAACTGTGGATCTCTCCTACTGAGGTAGGTGCCAACCACTCAGTGACAGACTGAACCTTGGTATGGTCGACTGCTATACCTTCTCCTGATATAATATGTCCAAGAAATCCAAGTTCCCGCAACCAAAACTCACATTTGCTGAACTTGGCGTATAACTGATGTTCCCTGAGCTTCTCGAGAACTAAGCGCAAATGCTCCTTGCGCTCCTCTTTATTCTTCGAGTACACCAATATATCATCAATGAACACCACAACAAAATTATCCAAAAATTCCATGAACACCTTGTTCATCATACTCATAAAATAGGCAGGGGCGTTAGTCAATCCAAAAGACATGACCATGTACTCGTATAGCCCATACCTTGTGGTAAAAGCTGTCTTAGGTATATCATGTTCTCGGATCTTCAACTGGTGGTATCCTGATCGAAGATCGATCTTGGAGAATACTTTAGCTCTCTGCAGCTGGTCAAACAAATCATTGATCATCGGTAGTGGGTACTTGTTCTTGATCGTCACTTCATGGGGTGCCCAATTATAGCTTTCATCTTTCCATAGGTATCGATGGCATCACCCTCAAGAAAACCTTCTTCAAAAATAGAATCTAAAACTTGCTTGAAATAAGAAGGTAAGCCAACATAAAAAATTTTTAAGTAAATCTCAATTTGATATTAGGGCACATAGCTGGCTCGGATCCTTAATAGCCTATCCCAAGCATCTTTCGAAGATCATCAAGGAAAAAACGAAAAATTCCGGGACCATCTTCATCAAAATTATTCAAATCCTCATCGATATTCCCGGCAGGTCTTTCCATAGCATCATTATTTGTGAGCTTAGAAAGGACATGGACTATTCAAAGCATTAAAAACCGAGAAAAATCCCATAGCCCCTTTTGGTTCAGCCACGGCGATAGAAAGGCAAAGGTTTTTGAAAATCCTTTTAGAAGTGGGGGAGAGGAAAACGACAGGCGAATGGCAAATAATGTAATGCGGGGGAGAAGAGTTTATGATGGGTACTTGGTATGTCTTGACTTGGCATATATATCCCTGGCAACGACACCATAAATCCTTCTTGCTACCCCTTGAGCATGCGTTGGTTTTCCCTTGAAGAGCAAAGGGTGATGCAACAAAGTAGCGTAAGTATTTCCCTAGTTTTTGAGAACCAAGGTATCAATCCAGTAGGAGACAACGCTCAAGTCACATAGTACCTGCACAAACAATCAAGAACCTCACAACCAACACGATAAGGGGTTGTCAATCCCTTCATGGTCACTTACGAAAGTGAGATCTGATAGAGATAGTAAGATCAATATTTTTGGTATTTTGTTGTATAGATTGCAAAGTGAAGATTCCAAAATAGTAAATGAGATGTGATAATAAAAGAGATGCAATATAATAAGAAAGAGACCCGGGGGCCATAGGTTTCACTAGTGGCGTCTCTCAAGATAGCATGTATTATGGTGGGTGAACAGATTACTGCTGAGCAATTGATAGAAAAGTGCATAGTTATGAAGATATCTAAGGCAATGATCATGAATATAGGCATCACGTCCGTGTCAAGTAGATTGAAACGATTCTGCATCTACTACTATTACTCCACACATCGACCGCTATCCAACATGCATCTAGAGTATTAAGTTCATAAGAACAGAGTAACGTGATACGTCTCCAACGTATCTATAATTTTTGATTGCTCCATGCTATATTATCTACTGTTTTGGGCAATAGTGGGCTTTATTATGCATTTTCATATTATTTTTGGGACTAACCTATTAACTGGAGGCCCAGCCCAGATTTGCTGTTTTATGCCTATTTCAGTGTTTTGAAGAAAAGGAATATCAGACGGAGTCGAAACGGAACAAAATCAACTGGAGAAGTTATTTTTGGAAGGAAACACACCTGATGGACTTGGACCTCCCGTCAGAAGATACAGGAGCTGCCCACGAGGGTGGGGGCGCGCCCCCTGCCTCGTGGGGCCCCCGTGGCTCCCCTGACGTGCTTCTTCTGCCTATATAACTCCATATACCCTAAAACTACCAGAACAGAGATTAGATCGGGAGTTCCGCCGCCAGAAGCCTCCATAGCCACCAAAAACCAATCTAGACCCGTTCCGGCACCCTGCCGGAGGGGGAAATCCTTCCCAAGTGGCCATCTTCATCATCTCGGTGCTCTCCATGACGAGGAGGGAGTAGTTCACCCTCGGGGCTGAGGGTATGTACCAGTAGCTATGTGTTTGATCTCTCTCTCTCTCTCTCTCTCTCGTGTTCTTGAGATGATATGATCTTGATGTATCGCGAGCTTTGCTATTATAGTTGGATCCTATGTTTCTCCTCCCCCTCTTCTCTCTTGTAATGAATTGAGTTTCCCCTTTGAAGTAATCTTATCGGATTGAGTCTTTAAAGATTTGAGAACACTTGATGTATGTCTTGCCGTGGATATCTGTGGTGACAATGGGATATCACATGATTAACTTGACGTATGTTTTGGTGATCAACTTGTGGGTTCTGCCCATGAACTTTGGGTCATGTTTTCATCGTGATTCTCTGGTAGAAACTTTGGGTCACTCTTTGAGGTCATTTGTGTTGGTTGAATAGATGAATACGAGATTGTGTGCTGAATACCGTATAATCATACCCACGGATACTTGAGGTGACATTGGAGTATCTAGGTGACATTAGGGTTTTGGTTGACTTGTGTCTTAAGGTGTTATTCTAGTACGAACTCTAGGGCTGTTTGTGACACCTATAGGAATAGCCCAATGGATTGATTGGAAAGAATAACTTTGAGGTGGTTTCGTACCCTACCATAATTTCTTCTTTCGTTCTCCGCTATTAGTGACTTTGGAGTGACTCTTTGTTGCATGTTGAGTGATAGTTATGTGATCCAATTATGTTAGTATTGTTGAGAGGACTTACACTAGCGAAAGTATGAACCCTAGGACTTGTTTCCTAGCATTGCAATACCGTTTACGCTCACTTTTATCATTCGTTACCTTGCTGTTTTTATAATTTCAGATTACAAATACTATTATCTACTATCCATATACCACTTGTTTCACCATCTCTTCGCCGAACTAGTGCACCTATACAATTTACCATTGTATTGGGTGTCTTGGGGACACAAGAGACTCTTTGTTATTTGGTTGCAGGGTTGCTTGAGAGAGACCATCTTCATCCTACGCCTCCTACGGATTGATAAACTTTAGGTCATCCACTTGAGGGAAATTTGCTACTGTCCTACAAACCTCTGCACTTGGAGGCCCAACAACGTCTACAAGAAGAAGGTTGTGTAGTAGACATCAAGCTCTTTTCTGGCGCCGTTGCCGGGGAGGCAAGGAAAGCAGAACTAACACACCCCGTCAACTAAGCTCTTTTCTGGCGCCGTTGCCGGTGAGGTGAGTGCTTGAAGGTATATCTTTAGATCTTGCATTCGAGTATTTTAGTTTCTTGTTTTATCACTAGTTTAGTTTATAAAAGAAAACTAAAAAAAATATGGAATTGAGTTTGTCTCATACGCTTCACCTTTTTAATATCTTTCGTAAGTAGGATGGAAGGGATAATTGTGCTCAAGTGCTAGAAGAAGAAATCTATAAAAGGTTTGGCACTAAATATTTGAATGATGAGCATGATTGCAATGTTGTTAGTATGAATTCTTTGAATATCCATGATGCTAATGATGATTGCACTAGTTATGATGAAAATGCCTCCTATAAGCATGTTAATTTTTGTGGAGTGCATGTTTGTACGAACACACCAAATAGGGAAGATAGATATTGCAAGAGGCATAAGTATTTAGAAACTAAGTTGTTGCAAGAAAGTCTTGATGAATGTGCTGAAAGATTCAATATTTATCATGCCCCTTGTGAACTTTGCAATGAACATGGTCATTTAAAGCTCCAATGCAAATTGTTTCATGAGCAAATCGTATCCAAAAATTGTGATAATTTGATTACCCTTGAGCATCATAAAGAGCTTAGTATTCTTTTGGGGTATGAGGAAATGAAATGTATAACTGAGGGTATTCCAAAGTTTAATCTTGATAAAGTTCTTCATTTTGATCTAGAGAATATTTATATGTATTGTGCGGTGAATTGTATTGAAAATCCTAATATTGCCAACTACATAAAGAAGAGAAAACAAATAGAAGATGAAGAGAATACTAATGAAAGGGAAGAGACTTCCCAATATCCTCCTATTATTTCTTATGATGAATCAGGTAACAAGGAGGAGCCTCCTATTCAACCAATCTCATTAATAAGGAGCTCCAAAAAGAGGATTGAACCCACACATGATGTGGTGAAGAAGAAGAAAAGAAAAAGGAAGAGAGGTAAAAAGATATCTCCCCCAAATAATGCTGCTCCCATTACTATTGTGCCTCATGAAAATATAATTGTGGAAGATAATGATACTTCTTATGATCGTGAAAATCTTTTTGGCACTTGCTTGGAAGAATATGATAATTGCTATACTACTGGTGCTATCCATACTATTAATGATGAGAGTGATTATGCTTATGATATGAAAAGGCCCAAGCTTGGGGAAGCTATGTTTGATGAGGATGACATATTTGAGAATATATTTGCTGCAATTAATGTTTGTCCCAAGCTTGGGGATGCTATGTTCAATAATGATGATATTTTTAGCCTCTCAAGTTTTGATATACAAAGTAGTTATGATGATAGCATGCCTTCTACTTATGATGATTATATTGATGAATGTGGGTTTGGAAGAGTGTAAACTTTAGGAAGTAGTGATCCCACTATTTTGGAGGATGTTGAATCTTATAATATTTATGAAAGTGGATTTGGAGAGGTCATGACTTTACTTAGTAATGATTCCACTATCTTGGAAGAGGTTTCAATCGATTATGATGAGAACAAAGTTGCTACTTATGATGATTATTGTGATAAAACTTATGCTACAAAAAGTAGTGATTATATTTATAAAACTTGTCATGATTATGAGTACCCTTTCTCTGAACATTACTCTTTTAATGTGGAAACAATTTATAGTATTCAAGTCTCTTATGATACTCCCACTATTCCGATTGAGAAGAATTTTGCTGGTGTGGAGAGTAGTAAATTTTCTATACTTGTAGATCATGAAAAGAATGCTTTAGGTGCTGGTTATATTGTTGAATTCATTCATGATGCTACTGAAAATTATTATGAGGAAGGAATATATGCTTGTAGGAATTGCAATAATATCAAGTTTCCTCTCTATGTGCTTAAAGTTTTGAAGTTATGCTTGTTTTGCCCTCCTATGCTAGTTGATTATTGTTCCCACAAATTGTTTGCTCACAAAATACCTATGCATAGGAAGTGGGTTAGACTTAAATGTGCTAGTAATATTCTTTATGATGCTCTCTTTATGTTACAATTCTTATCCTTTATGTGAGCATCATTGAAATCATCATGCCTAGCTAGGGGCGTTAAATGATAGCGCTTGTTGGGAGGCAACCCAATTTTATTTTAGTTCCTTGCTTTTTGTTCCTGTTTAGTAATAAATAATTCATCTAGCCTCTGTTTAGATGTGGTTTTATGTGTTTAATTAGTGTTTGTGCCAAGTAGAACCTTTGGGAAGACTCGGGGAAAGTCTTCGTGATCATGCTATAAAAACAGAAACTTTAGCGCTCACGAGAATTGCTGCCATTTTTATTTGGAGAGTTCTATTTAGTTAATTATTTTTAAGATGATTAATATATAAATTACTCAGGTCCAGCAATTTATTTGAGAATTTTATGAGTTCCAGAAGTATACGTTTGATCCAGATTACTACAGACTGTTCTGTTTTTGACAGATTCTGTTTTTCATGTGTTGTTTACTTATTTTGCTGAATCTATGGCTAGTAAAATAGTTTATAAACCATAGATAGGTTTGAATACAGTAGGTTTAATACCAATATAAATAAATAATGAGTTCATTACAGTACCTTGAAGTGGTGATTTATTTTCTTATACTAACGGAGCTTACGAGTTTTCTATTTAAGTTTTGTGTTGTGAAGTTTTCAAGTTTTGGGTAAGGATTCGATGGACTATGGAATAAGGAGCGGTAAGAGCCTAAGCTTGGGGATGCCCAAGGCACCCCAAGGTAATATTCAAGGATAGCCAAGAGCCTAAGCTCGGGGATGCCTCGGAAGTCATCCCCTCTTTCGTCTTTGTTCATCGGTAACTTTACTTGGAGCTATATTTTTATTCACCACATGATATGTGTTTTGCTTGGAGTGTCAATTTATTTTGTTAGGATTTTCTTGCTCTTATTTATAACAATGTTTTGCATCTTTTATTTCAATAAAATTGACATTGATAGCCTTTACTATGCCTATGTTACAAGTATACATGTTGCTGTTTGAAAACAGAAAGTTTACCGCTGTTGCAATAATTCCCTAGAAAAGTCAAAATGTGATAAAATGTTGAAACCTTTTTCATATTAAGCTCTGATAAATTTAATATAGTGGGAATTTTCTTTCATAATTTTTGGATCTAGGGAAGTATGGATGTTGCAGCATTCTTTACAGACTATCCTGTTTAGGCAGATTGCTGTTATGTTTGCATTGTTTGCATATGTTTGCTTCTTTAATGATTCTATTTGAGGATAGGACTATTAAATATGCAGAGGCATTTAGTATGCAATGTTGAATAATAATTTTAGTGATTTGCTACATTAGAGTATGATAAGGTTTTTGCAATGGTTTATACTAACTTATCTCACGAGTCCTTGTTGAGTTTTGTGTGGATGAAGCTTTTGAGATTTAGGGATACCGTGATATGAGAGGAATTAAGGAGACACAAAAGCTCAAGCTTGGGGATTCCCAAGGCACCCCAAGATAATATTTCAAGAATTCTCAAGCATCTAAGCTTGGGGATGCACCGGTTGGCATCCCACCTTTTTTCTTCAACAACTATCGGTTAGTTTCGGTTGATCCTAAGTTTTTGCTTCTTCACATGATGTTTGCTATTCTTAGAATGTCATTTTATTTTGTTTTGCTTGCTGTTTGAATAAAATACCAAGATCTGAAATTATTAAATGTTAGAGAGTCTTCACATAGTTGCATAATTATTCAACTACTCATTGATCTTCACTTATATCTTTCGGAGTAGTTTGTCGTTTGTTCTAGTGCTTCACTTATATATTTTAGAGCTTGGCGGTAGTTTTATTTTGAAGAAATATATGAACTCTCATGCTTCACTTAGATTATTTTGAGAGTCTTAATAGCATGGTAATTTGCTTAAAATCCTAATATGCTTGGTATGCAAGATTAATAATAAAACGTTCTTATGAGTGTGTTGAATACTAAGAGAAGTTTGATGCTTGATGATTGTATTGAGATATGGAGGTAGTAATATCAAAGTCATGCTAGTAGAGTAATTGTGAATTTGAGAAATACTTGTGTTGAAGTTTGTGATTCCCGTAGCATGCACGTATGGTGAACCGTTATGTGATGAAGTCGGAGCATGATTTATTTATTGATTGCCATCCTTATGAGTGGCGGTCGGGGACGAGCGATGGTATTTTCCTACCAATCTATCCCTCTAGGAGCATGCGCGTAGTACTTTGTTTCGATAACTAATAGATCTTTGCAATAAGTATGTGAGTTCTTTATGACTAATGTTGAGTCCATGGATTATATGCACTCTCACCCTTCCACCATTGCTAGCCTCTCTAGTACCGCGCAACTTTCGCCGGTACCATAAACCCACCATATACCTTCCTCAAAACAGCCACCATACCTACCTATTATGGCATTTCCATAGCCATTCCGAGATATATTGCCATGCAACTTTCCACCGTTCCGTTTATTATGACACGCTTCATCATTGTCATATTGCTTTGCATGATCATGTAGTTGACATCGTATTTGTGCCAAAGCCACCATTCATAATTCTTTCATACATGTCACTCATGAGTCATTGCACATCCCGGTACACCGCCAGAGGCATTCATATAGAGTCATATCTCGTTCTAAGTATCGAGTTGTAATTCTTGAGTTGTAAGTAAATAAAAGTGTGATGATCATCATTATTAGAGCATTGTCCCAGTGAGGAAAGGATGATGGAGACTATGATTCCCCCACAAGTCGGGATGAGACTCCGGACGAAAATAAATAAATAAAAGAGGCCAAAGAAGTCCAAACAAAAAAAGGAAAAAAAGAGGCCATAAAAAAAGAGAAAGGCCCAAATAAAAATTAAAAAAATGAGAGAAAAAGAGATAAGGGGCAATGCTACTATCCTTTTACCACACTTGTGCTTCAAAGTAGCACCATGGTCTTCATGATAGAGAGTCTCCTATGTTGTCACTTTCATATACTAGTGGGAATCTTACATTATAGAACTTGGCTTGTATATTCCAATGATGGGCTTCCTCAAAATGCCCTAGGTCTTCGTGAGCGAGCAAGTTGGATGCACACCCACTTAGTTTCTTTTTGAGCTTTCATACATTATAGCTCTAGTGCATCCGTTGCATGGCAATCCCTACTCACTCACATTGATATCTATTGATGGGCATCTCCATAGCCCGTTGATACGCCTAGTTGATGTGAGACCATCTTCCCCTTTTTGTCTTCTCCACAACCACCATTCTATTCCACCTATAGTGTTATGTCCATGGCTCACGCTCATGTATTGCGTGAAGATTGAAAAAGTTTGAGAACATCAAAAGTATGAAACAATTGCTTGGCTTGTCATCGGGGTTGTGCATGATTTAAATATGTTGTGTGGTGAAGATGGAACATAGCCAGACTATATGATTTTGTAGGGATAGCTTTCTTTGGCCATGTTATTTTGAGAAGACATGATTGCTTAGTTAGTATGCTTGAAGTATTATTATTTTTATGTCAATATGAACTTTTGTCTTGAATCTTTCGGATCTGAATATTCATATCACAAGTAAGAAGAATTACATTGAAATTATGCCAACTAGCATTCCACATCAAAAATTATCTTTTTTATCATTTACCTACTCGAGGACGAGCAGGAATTATGCTTGGGGATGATTGATACGTCTCCAATGTATCTATAATTTTTGATTGCTCCATGCTATATTATCTACTGTTTTGGGCAATATTGGGCTTTATTATCCACTTTTATATTATTTTTGGGACTAACCTATTAACCGGAGGCCCAGCCTAGATTTGCTATTTTATGCCTATTTCAGTGTTATGAAGAAAAGGAATATCAGACGGAGTCGAAACAGAACGAAATCAACTGGAGAAGTTATTTTTGGAAGGAAACACACCTGATGGACTTGGACCTCACGTCAGAAGATACGGGAGCTGCCCACGAGGGTGGGGGCGCGCCCCCTGCCTCGTGGGGCCCCCGTGGCTCCCCTGACGTGCTTCTTCTGCCTATATAACTCCATATACCCTAAAACTTCCAGAACAGAGATTAGATCGGGAGTTCCGCCGCCAGAAGCCTCCGTAGACACCAAAAACCAATCTAGACCCCTTCCGGCACCCTGCCGGAGGGGGAAATCCTTCCCAAGTGGCCATCTTCATCATCTCGGTGCTCTCCATGACGAGGAGGGAGTAGTTCACCCTCGGGGCTGAGGGTATGTACCAGTAGCTATGTGTTTGATCTCTCTCTCTCGTGTTCTTGAGATGATACGATCTTGATGTATCGCGAGCTTTGCTATTATAGTTGGATCCTATGTTTCTCCTCCCCCTCTTCTCTCTTGTAATGAATTGAGTTTCCCCTTTGAAGTAATCTTATCGGATTGAGTCTTTAAAGATTTGAGAACACTTGATGTATGTCTTGCCATGGATATCTGTGGTGACAATGGGATATCACGTGATTAACTTGATGTATGTTTTGGTTATCAACTTGTGGGTTCCGCCCATGAACCTATGCATAGGGGTTGGCACATGTTTTGTTCGTGATTCTCTGGTAGAAACTTTGGGGCACTCTTTGAGGTCCTTTGTGTTGGTTGAATAGATGAATATGAGATTGTGTGATGAATACCGTATAATCATACCCACGAATACTTGAGGTGACATTGGAGTATCTAGGTGACATTAGGGTTTTGGTTGACTTGTGTCTTAAGGTGTTATTCTAGTATGAACTCTAGGGCTGTTTGTGACACCTATAGGAATAGCCCAACGGATTGATTGGAAAGAATAACTTTGAGGTGGTTTCGTACCCTACCATAATCTCTTCATTCGTTCTCCGCTATTAGTGACTTTGGAGTGACTCTTTGTTGCATGTTGAGGGATAGTTATGTGATCCAATTATGTTAGTATTGTTGAGAGGACTTACACTAGTGAAAGTATGAACCCTAGGCCTTGTTTCCTAGCATTGCAATACCATTTACGCTCACTTTTATCATTCGTTACCTTGCTGTTTTTATGATTTCATATTACAAATACTATTATCTACTATCCATATACCACTTGTTTCACCATCTCTTCGCCGAACTAGTGCACCTATACAATTTACCATTGTATTGGGTGTGTTGGGGACACAAGAGACTCTTTGTTATTTGGTTGCAGGGTTGCTTGAGAGAGACCATCTTCATCCTACGCCTCCTACGGATTGATAAAACTTAGGTCATCCACTTGAGGGAAATTTGCTACTGTCCTACAAACCTCTGCACTTGGAGGCCCAACAACGTCTACAAGAAGAAGGTTGTGTAGTAGACATCATAACGCATTATGCAAGATGACATGATGTAGAGGGATAAACTCAAGCAATATGACATAAACCCCATCTTTTGTCCTCGATGGCAACAATACAATACGTGCCTTGCTGCCCCCTACTGTCACTGGGAAAGGACACCGCAAGGTTGAACCCAAAGCTAAGCACTTCTCCCATTGCAAGAAAGATCAATCTAGTAGGCCAAACTAAACTGATAATTCGAAGAGACTTGCAAAGATATCAAATCATGCATATAAGAATTCAGAGAAGAACCAAATAATATTCATAGATAATAAAGTTCGTAATCCCATAATTCATCGGATCTTGGCAAACACACCGTAAAAGAGTATTACATCGAATAGATCTCCAAGAACATCGAGGATAACTTTGTATTGAAGATCAAAGAGAGAGGAGAAGCCATCTAGCTAATAACTATGGACCCGAAGGTCTGTGGTAAACTACTCATGCTTCATCGAAGAGGCTACGGTGTTGATGTAGAAGCCCTCCGTGATCGATTCCCCCTCCAGCAGATCGCCGGAAAAGGCCCCAAGATGGGATCTCACGGGTACAGAAGGTTGCGGCGGTGGAAAAGTGGTTTCATGGCTCTCCCTGATGTTTCTAGGGTATAAGAGTATATATAGGCAAAAGAGGTATGTTGGTGAAGCTCCATCGGGCCCACAAGGGTGGGGGGCACGCCTACCCCCCCTTGGCGCGCCCCCCTGCCTTGTGGCTGCCTCACAGAGTTCCAGACTTCCTCTCCAAGTCTACTGGTTTGCTTTCGATCCAAGAAAGATCATCGCAAAGGTTTCATTCCCTTTTGATTCCGATTGGTATTCCCTTTCTGCGAAACCCTAAAATAGGCAAAAAAAACAGAAATTGGCACTAGGCCTCCGGTTAATAGGTTAGTCCCAAAAATAATATAAAAGAGAATATTAAAGCCCACTAAACATCCAAAACAGATAATATAATAGCATGGAACAATCAAAAATTATAGATGCGTTGGAGACGTACCAGGTTGCTAGTAGTGTTGATTACTCCTTGTAGTTGATGCTAGTTTGTTTATTCGGTGGAAGATCATATGTTCAGATCCTTAATGATAATTAATACTCCTCTGATTATGATTATGAATATGCTTTGTGAGTAGTTATGTTTGTTCCTGAGGACATGGGAGAAGTCTTGTTATAAGTAATCATGTGAATTTGGTATTCGTTCGATATTTTGTTGAGATGTATGTTGTCTCTCCTCTAGTGGTGTTATGTGAACATCGACTACATGACACTTCACCTTTATTTGGGCCTAGGGGAAGGCATTGGGAAGTAATAAGTAGATGATGGGTTGCTAGAGTGACAGAATCTTAAACCCTAGTTTATGTGTTGCTTCGTAAGGGGCTAATTTGGATCCATATGTTTCATCTTCTTCCGTAGTTGTAGATGCTTGCGAGAGGGGTTAGTCATAAGTGGGAGGCTTGTCCAAGGAAGGGCATCACCCAAGCACCGGTCCACCCACATATCAAATTATCAAAGTAACGAACGTGAATCATATGAGCATGATGAAAGCTAACTTGACAACAATTCCCATGTGTCATCGGGAGCGCTTTGCTTTATATAAGAGTTTGTCCAGGCTTGTCCTTTGCCATAAAAAGGATTGGGCCACCTTGCTGCACATTAGTTACTTTATTTACTTGTTACCCGTTATGATTTACCTTATCACAAAGCTATCTGTTACCGATAATTTCAGTGCTTGCAGAGAATACCTTGCTGAAAACCGCTTGTCATTTCCTTCGGCTCCTCGTTGGGTTCGACACTCATACTTAACAAAAGGACTGTGATAGATCCCCTATATTTGTGGGTCATCAGGGACACACCTGCATGACATTCTTTGGGCCATCCATGATGGGAAAATCATGGTAGAAGCGAGGGCGAGGAAAATTTCGGGGAGTTCCCGGTTACGGTGGGTGGTCGGGGCCGAGCGATGCATGGAGGTTTGTGTGTTTCTCTTGTACACCTACGTGTGTGTGTGTGAGGCGTTGGTGAAGGAAATATGCCCTAGAGGCAATAATAAAGTTATTATTTATTTCCTTATATCATGATAAATGTTTATTATTCATGCTAGAATTGTATTAACCGGAAACATAATACATGTGTGAATTCATAGACAAACAGAGTGTCACTAGTATGCCTCTACTTGACTAGCTCATTGATCAAAGATGGTTATGTTTCCTAACCATAGACATGAGTTGTCATTTGATTAACGGGATCACATCATTAGGAGAATGATGTGATTGACTTGACCCATTCCGTTAGCATAGCACTTGATCGTTTAGTTTGTTGCTATTGCTTTCTTCATGACTTATACATGTTCCTATGACTATGAGATTATGCAACTCCCGTTTACCGGAGGAACACTTTGTGTGCCACCAAACGTCACAACGTAACTGGGTGATTATAAAGGTGCTCTACAGGTGTCTCCGAAGGTACTTGTTGGGTTGGCGTATTTCGAGATTAGGATTTGTCACTCCGATTGTCAGAGAGGTATCTCTGGGCCCTCTCGGTAATGCACATCAATTAAGCCTTGCAAGCATTGCAACTAATGAGTTAGTTGCAGGATGATGTATTACAGAATGAGTAAAGAGACTTGCTGGTAACGAGATTGAACTAGGTAATAAGATACCGACGATCGAATCTCGAGCAAGTAACATATCGATGACAAAGGGAACAACGTATGTTGTTATGTGGTCTGACCGATAAAGATCTTCGTAGAATATGTGGGATCCAATATGAGCATCCAGGTTCCGCTATTGGTTATTGACCGGAGACGTGTCTCGGTCATGTCTACATTGTTCTCGAACCCGTAGGGTCCGCACGCTTAAGGTTTCGATGACAGTTATATTATGAGTTTATGAGTTTTGATGTACCGAAGGAGTTCGGAGTCCCGAATGAGATTGGGGACATGACGAGGAGTCTCGAAATGGTCGATACGTAAAGATCGATATATTGGACGACTATATTCGGACATCGGAAAGGTTCTGAGTGATTCGGGTATTTTTCGGAGTACCGAAGAGTTACAGGAATACGTATTGGGCCTTATTGGGCCATACGGGGAAGAAGGAAAAGGGCCTCAAGGGTGGCTGCACCCCTCCCCTTGGTCTGGTCCGAATTGGACTAGGGAAGGGGGCGCCCCCTTCCTTCCTTCTCCTTTTCCCTTCCTCTTTTCCTATTCCATATAGGAGGTGGAATCCTACTAGGACTAGGGAGTCCTAGTAGGACTCCACACTTGGCGCGCCCCCTCCTAGGGCCGGCCTCCTCCTCCCTTGCTCCTTTATATACGGGTGCAGGGGGCACCCCAAAGACACAACAATTGATCATTGATCTCTTAGCCATGTGCGGTGCCCCCTTCCACCATAATCCTCGATAATATTGTAGCGGTGCTTAGGCGAAGCCCTGCGACGGTAGAACATCAAGATCGTCACCACGCCGTCGTGCTGACGGAACTCTTCCCCGACATTCTGCTGGATCAGAGTCCGGGGATCGTCATCGAGCTGAACGTGTGCTAGAATTCGGAGGTGCCGTAGTTTCGGTGCTTGATCGGTCGGGCCGTGAAGACGTACGACTACCTCAACCGCGTTGTGCTAACGCTTCCGCTTTCGGTCTACGAGGGTACGTAGACAACACTCTCATCTCTCGTTGCTATGCATCACCATGATCTTGCGTGTGCGTAGGAAATTTTTGAAATTACTACGTTCCCCAACAGTGGTATCAGAGCCTAGGTTTTATGCGTTAATGTTATGCACGAGTAGAACACAAGTGAGTTGTGGGCGATATAAGTCATACTGCTTACCAGCATGTCATACTTTGGTTTGGCGGTATTGTTGGATGAAGCAGCCCGGACCGACATTACGCGTACGCTTACCCGAGACTGGTTCTACCGACGTGCTTTGCACACAGGTGGCTGGCGGGTGTCAGTTTCTCCAACTTTAGTTGAACCGAGTGTGGCTACGCCCGGTCCTTGCGAAGGTTAAAACAGCACCAACTTGACAAACTATCGTTGTGGTTTTGATGCATATGTAAGAACGGTTCTTGCTAAGCCCGTAGCAGCCACGTAAAACTTGCAACAACAAAGTAGAGGATGTCTAACTTGTTTTTGCAGGGCATGTTGTGATGTGATATGGTCAAGACATGATGCTAAATTTTATTGTATGAGATGATCATGTTTTGTAACCGAGTTATCGGCAACTGGTAGGAGCCATATGGTTGTCGCTTTATTGTATGCAATGCAATCGCGCTGTAATGCTTTACTTTATCACTAAGTGGTAGCGATAGTCGTGGAAGCATAAGATTGGCGAGACGACAACGATGCTACGATGGAGATCAAGGTGTCACGCCGGTGACGATGGTGATCATGACGGTACTTCGGAGATGGAGATCACAAGTACAAGATGATGATGGCCATATCATATCACTTATATTTATTGCATGTGATGTTTATCTTTTATGCATCTTATCTTGCTTTGATTGACGGTAGCATTATAAGATGATCCCTCACTAAATTATCAAAGTATAAGTGTTCTCCCTGAGTATGCACCGTTGTGAAAGTTCTTCGTGCTGAGACACCACGTGATGATCGGGTGTGATAGGCTCTACGTTCAAATACAACGGGTGCAAAACAGTTGTACACGCGGAATACTCAGGTTAAACTTGACGAGCCTAGCATATAACAGATATGGCCTCGGAACACGGAGACCGAAAGGTCGAGCGTGAATCATATAGTAGATATGATCAACATAGTGATGTTCAACATTGAAACTACTCCATCTCACGTGATGATCGGACATGGTTTAGTTGATTTGGATCACGTGATCACTTAGAGGATTAGAGGGATGTCTATCTAAGTGGGAGTTCTTAAGTAATATGATTAATTGAACTTTAATTTATCATGAACTTAGTCCTGGTAGTATTAGCATATCTATGTTGTAGATCAATAGCTCGCATTTAGCTCGCCTGTTTTATTTTTTGATATGTTCCTAGAGAAAACTAAGTTGAAAGATGTTAGTAGCAATGATGCGGATTGGATCCATGATCTGAGGTTTATCCTCATTGCTGCACAGAAGAATTATGTCTTTGATGCACCGCTAGGTGACAAACCTATTGCAGATGCAGATGTTATGAACATTTGGCTAGCTCAATATGATGACTACTTGATAGTTTAGTGCACCATGCTTAAACGGCTTAGAATCGGGACTTCAAAGACGTTTTGAACGTCATGGATCATATGAGATGTTCCAGGAGTTGAAGTTAATATTTCAAGCAAATACCCGAGTTGAGAGATATGAAGTCTCCAACAAGTTCTATAGCTAAAAGATGGAGGAGAATAGCTCAAGCAGTGAGCATGTGCTCAGATTGTCTGGGTACTACAATCGCTTGAATCAAGTGGGAGTTAATCTTCCAGATAAAATAGTGATTGACAGAATTCTCTAGTCACCATCACCAAGTTAGTAGAACTTCGTGATGAACTATGATATGCAAGGGATAACAGAAACGATTCCCAAGCTCTTCGTAATGCTGAAATCGACGAAGGTAGAAATCAAGAAAAATATCAAGTGTTGATGGTAGACAAGACCACTAGTTTCAAGAAAAGGGCAAAGGGAAGAAGGGGAACTTCAAGAAGAACGGCAAGCAAGTTGCTGCTCAAGTGAAGAAGCCCAAGTCTGGTCCTAAGCTTAAGACTAAGTGCTTCTACTGTAAAGGGACTGGTCACTGGAAGCGGAACTGCCCCAAGTATTTGGCGGATAAGAAGGATGGCAAAGTGAACAAAGGTATATTTGATATACAGATCATTGATGTGTATTTTACTAGTGTTCGTAGCAACCCCTCGGTATTTGATACTGATTCAGTTGCTAAGAGTAGTAACTCGAAACGGGAGTTGTAGAATGAACATAGACTAGTTAAGGGTGAAGTGACGATGTGTGTTGGAAGTGGTTCCAAGATTGATATGATCATCATCGCACACTCCCTATACTTTTGGGATTAGTGTTGAACCTAAATAAGTCTTATTTGGTGTTTGCGTTGAGCATGAACATGATTTGATCATGTTTATTGCAATACGGTTATTCATTTAAGTAAGAGAATAAATTGTTGTTCTGTTTACATGAATAAAACCTTATATGGTTACACACCCAATGAAAATGGTTCGTTGGATCTCGATCGTAGTGATACACATATTCATAATATTGAAACCAAAAGATGCAAAGTTAATAATGATGGTGCAATTTATTTGTGGCACTGCCGTTTAGGTCATATTGGTGTAAAGCGCATGAAGAAAATCCATGCCGATGGGCTTTTGGAATCACTTGATTATGAATAAGTTGATGCTTGCGAACCATGCCTCATGGGCAAGATGACTAAGACTCCATTCTCCGGAACAATGGAGCGAGCAACAAATTTGTTGGAAATCATACATACTGATGTATGTGGTCTGATGAATATTGAGGCTCGTGGCAGGTATCATTATTTTCTGATCTTCACAGATGATTTGAGCAGATATGAGTATATCTACTTGATGAAACACAAGTCTGAAACATTTGAAAAGTTCAAAGAATTTCAGAGTGAAGTGGAGAATCATCGTAACAAAAATAAAAGTTTCTACGATATGATCGCATAAGTAAAATATTTGAGTTACGAGTTTGGCCTTCAGTTAAAAACAATGTGAAATAGTTTCACTACTCACGCCACCTGGAACACAACAGCATAATGGTGTGTCTGAACGTCATAACCGTACTTTATTAGATATGGTGCGATCTATGATGTCTCTTACCGATCTACCACTGTCGTTTTGGGGTTATGCATTAGAGACATCTGCATTCACGTTAAATAGGGCACCATCTAAATCCGTTGAGACGACACCATATGAACTATGGTTTGGCAAGAAACCTAAGCTGTCGTTTCTTAAAGTTTGAGGTTGCAATGCTTATGTGAAAAAGTTTCAACCTGATAAGCTCTAACCCAAATCAGAGAAGTGCATCTTCATAGGATACCCAAAAGAAAATGTTAGGTACACCTTCTATCATAGATCCGAAGGCAATATATTCGTTGCTTTGAATGGATCCTTTCTAGAAAAGGAGTTTCTCTCGAAAGAAGTGAGTGGGAGGAAAGTAGAACTTGATGAGGTAACTGTACCTGCTCCCTTATTGGAAAGTAGTTCATCACAGAAATCTGTTCCTGTGACTACTACACCGATTAGTGAGGAAGCTAATGATGATGATCATGTAACTTCAGATCAAGTTACTACCGAACCTCGTAGGTAAACCAGAGCGAGATTCGCACCAGAGTGGTACGGTAATCCTGTTCTGGAGGTCATGTTACTTGACCATGACAAGCCTACGAACTATGAGGAAGCGATGATGAGCCCAGATTCCGCGAAATGGCTTGAGGCCATGAAATCTGAGATGAGATCCATGTATGAGAACAAAGTATGGACTTTGATTGACTTTCCCAATGATCGGCGAGCCATTGAGATTAAATGGATCTTCAAGAGGAAGACGGACGCTGATAGTAGTGTTACTATCTACAAAGCTAGAATTGTCGCAAAAAGGTTTTCGACAAGTTCAAGGTGTTGACTACGATGAGAGTTTCTCACTCGTATCTATGCTTAAGTCTGTCCGAATCATGTTAGCAATTGCCGCATTTTATGAAATCTGGCAAATGGATAAACAAAACTGCATTCCTTAATGGATTTATTAAAGAAGAGTTGTATATGATGCAACCAGAAGGTTTTGTCAATCCTAAAGGTACTAACAAAATATGCAAGCTCCAGTGATCCATCTATGGACTGGTGCAAGCATCTCGGAGTTGGAATATACACTTTGATAAGTTGATCAAAGCATATAGTTTTATACAGACTTGCGGTGAAGCCTGTATTTACAAGAAAGTGAGTGGGAGCACTACATCATTTCTGATAAGTATATGTGAAAGACATATTGTTGATCGGAGATAATGTAGAATTATTCTACAAAGCATAAAGGAATGTTTGAAAGGAGTTTTTTCAAAGAAAGACCTCGGTGAAGCTGCTTACATATTGAGCATCAAGATCTATAGAGATAGATCAAGACGCTTGATAAGTTTTTCAATGAGTACATACCTTGACAAAAATTTCGAGTAGTTCAAAATGGAACAGTCAAAGAAGGAGTTCTTTCCTGTGTTACAAGGTGTGAAGTTGAGTAAGACTCAAAACCCGATCACGGCAGAAGATAGAGAGAGAATGAAAGTCATTCCCTATGCCTCAGCCATAGGTTCTATAAAGTATGCCATACTGTGTACCAGACCTATTGTATACCCTGCCCTGAGTTTGGCAAAGGAGTACAATAGTGATCTAGGAGTAGATCACTGGACATTGGTCAAAATTATCCTTAGTGGAATAAGGATATGTTTCTCGATTATGGAGGTGACAAAAGGTTCGTCGTAAAGGGTTACGTCAATGCAAGTTTTGACACTGATCCAGACGACTCAAAGTCTCAATCTGGATACATGTTGAAAGTGGGAGCAATTAGCTAGAGTAGCTCCGTGCAGAGCATTGTTGACATAGAAATTTGCAAAATACATACGGATCTGAATGTGGCAGACCCGTTGACTAAACTTCCCTCACAAGCAAAACATGATCACACCTTGGTACTCTTTGGGTATTAATCACATAGCAATGTGACCTAGATTATTGACTCTATTAAACCCTTTGGGTGTTGGTCACATGACGATGTGAACTATGGGTGTTAATCACATGGTGATGTGAACTATTGATGTTAAATCACATGGCGATGTGAACTAGATTATTGACTCTAGTGCAAGTGGGAGACTGAAGGAAATATGCCCTAGAGGCAATAATAAAGTTATTATTTATTTCCTTATATCATGATAAATGTTTATTATTCATGCTAGAATTGTATTAACCGGAAACATAATACATGTGTGAATTCATAGACAAACAGAGTGTCACTAGTATGCCTCTACTTGACTAGCTCATTGATCAAAGATGGTTATGTTTCCTAACCATAGACATGAGTTGTCATTTGATTAACGGGGTCACATCATTAGGAGAATGATGTGATTGACTTGACCCATTCCGTTAGCATAGCACTTGATCGTTTAGTTTGTTACTATTGCTTTTTTCATGACTTATACATGTTCCTATGACTATGAGATTATGCAACTCCCGTTTACCGGAGGAACACTTTGTGTGCCACCAAACGTCACAACGTAACTGGGTGATTATAAAGGTGCTCTACAGGTGTCTCCGAAGGTACTTGTTGGGTTGGCGTATTTCGAGATTAGGATTTGTCACTCCGATTGTCAGAGAGGTATCTCTGGGCCCTCTCGGTAATGCACATCAATTAAGCCTTGCAAGCATTGCAACTAATGAGTTAGTTGCAGGATGATGTATTACGGAATGAGTAAAGAGACTTGCTGGTAACGAGATTGAACTAGGTAATAAGATACCGACGATCGAATCTCGAGCAAGTAACATATCGATGACAAAGGGAACAACGTATGTTGTTATGTGGTCTGACCGATAAAGATCTTCGTAGAATATGTGGGATCCAATATGAGCATCCAGGTTCCGCTATTGGTTATTGACCGGAGACGTGTCTCGGTCATGTCTACATTGTTCTCGAACCCGTAGGGTCCGCACGCTTAAGGTTTCGATGACAGTTATATTATGAGTTTATGAGTTTTGATGTACCGAAGGAGTTCGGAGTCCCGAATGAGATTGGGGACATGACGAGGAGTCTCGAAATGGTCGATACGTAAAGATCGATATATTGGACGACTATATTCGGACATCGGAAAGGTTCTGAGTGATTCGGGTATTTTTCGGAGTACCGAAGAGTTACAGGAATACGTATTGGGCCTTATTGGGCCATACGGGGAAGAAGGAAAAGGGCCTCAAGGGTGGCTGCACCCCTCCCCTTGGTCTGGTCCGAATTGGACTAGGGAAGGGGGCGCCCCCTTCCTTCCTTCTCCTTTTCCCTTCCTCTTTTCCTATTCCATATAGGAGGTGGAATCCTACTAGGACTAGGGAGTCCTAGTAGGACTCCACACTTGGCGCGCCCCCTCCTAGGGCCGGCCTCCTCCTCCCTTGCTCCTTTATATACGGGTGCAGGGGGCACCCCAAAGACACAACAATTGATCATTGATCTCTTAGCCATGTGCGGTGCCCCCTTCCACCATAATCCTCGATAATATTGTAGCGGTGCTTAGGCGAAGCCCTGCGACGGTAGAACATCAAGATCGTCACCACGCCGTCGTGCTGACGGAACTCTTCCCCGACATTCTGCTGGATCAGAGTCCGGGGATCGTCATCGAGCTGAACGTGTGCTAGAATTCGGAGGTGCCGTAGTTTCGGTGCTTGATCGGTCGGGCCGTGAAGACGTACGACTACCTCAACCGCATTGTGCTAACGCTTCCGCTTTCGGTCTACGAGGGTACGTAGACAACACTCTCATCTCTCGTTGCTATGCATCACCATGATCTTGCGTGTGCGTAGGAAATTTTTGAAATTACTACGTTCCCCAACAGTGGTATCAGAGCCTAGGTTTTATGCGTTAATGTTATGCACGAGTAGAACACAAGTGAGTTGTGGGCGATATAAGTCATACTGCTTACCAGCATGTCATACTTTGGTTTGGCGGTATTGTTGGATGAAGCAGCCCGGACCGACATTACGCGTACGCTTACCCGAGACTGGTTCTACCGACGTGCTTTGCACACAGGTGGCTGGCGGGTGTCAGTTTCTCCAACTTTAGTTGAACCGAGTGTGGCTACGCCCGGTCCTTGCGAAGGTTAAAACAGCACCAACTTGACAAACTATCGTTGTGGTTTTGATGCATATGTAAGAACGGTTCTTGCTAAGCCCGTAGCAGCCACGTAAAACTTGCAACAACAAAGTAGAGGATGTCTAACTTGTTTTTGCAGGGCATGTTGTGATGTGATATGGTCAAGACATGATGCTAAATTTTATTGTATGAGATGATCATGTTTTGTAACCGAGTTATCGGCAACTGGTAGGAGCCATATGGTTGTCGCTTTATTGTATGCAATGCAATCGCGCTGTAATGCTTTACTTTATCACTAAGTGGTAGCGATAGTCGTGGAAGCATAAGATTGGCGAGACGACAACGATGCTACGATGGAGATCAAGGTGTCACGCCGGTGACGATGGTGATCATGACGGTACTTCGGAGATGGAGATCACAAGTACAAGATGATGATGGCCATATCATATCACTTATATTTATTGCATGTGATGTTTATCTTTTATGCATCTTATCTTGCTTTGATTGACGGTAGCATTATAAGATGATCCCTCACTAAATTATCAAAGTATAAGTGTTCTCCCTGAGTATGCACCGTTGTGAAAGTTCTTCGTGCTGAGACACCACGTGATGATCGGGTGTGATAGGCTCTACGTTCAAATACAACGGGTGCAAAACAGTTGTACACGCGGAATACTCAGGTTAAACTTGACGAGCCTAGCATATAACAGATATGGCCTCGGAACACGGAGACCGAAAGGTCGAGCGTGAATCATATAGTAGATATGATCAACATAGTGATGTTCAACATTGAAACTACTCCATCTCACGTGATGATCGGACATGGTTTAGTTGATTTGGATCACGTGATCACTTAGAGGATTAGAGGGATGTCTATCTAAGTGGGAGTTCTTAAGTAATATGATTAATTGAACTTTAATTTATCATGAACTTAGTCCTGGTAGTATTAGCATATCTATGTTGTAGATCAATAGCTCGCATTTAGCTCGCCTGTTTTATTTTTTGATATGTTCCTAGAGAAAACTAAGTTGAAAGATGTTAGTAGCAATGATGCGGATTGGATCCATGATCTGAGGTTTATCCTCATTGCTGCACAGAAGAATTATGTCTTTGATGCACCGCTAGGTGACAAACCTATTGCAGATGCAGATGTTATGAACATTTGGCTAGCTCAATATGATGACTACTTGATAGTTTAGTGCACCATGCTTAAACGGCTTAGAATCGGGACTTCAAAGACGTTTTGAACGTCATGGATCATATGAGATGTTCCAGGAGTTGAAGTTAATATTTCAAGCAAATACCCGAGTTGAGAGATATGAAGTCTCCAACAAGTTCTATAGCTAAAAGATGGAGGAGAATAGCTCAAGCAGTGAGCATGTGCTCAGATTGTCTGGGTACTACAATCGCTTGAATCAAGTGGGAGTTAATCTTCCAGATAAAATAGTGATTGACAGAATTCTCTAGTCACCATCACCAAGTTAGTAGAACTTCGTGATGAACTATGATATGCAAGGGATAACGGAAACGATTCCCAAGCTCTTCGTAATGCTGAAATCGACGAAGGTAGAAATCAAGAAAAATATCAAGTGTTGATGGTAGACAAGACCACTAGTTTCAAGAAAAGGGCAAAGGGAAGAAGGGGAACTTCAAGAAGAACGGCAAGCAAGTTGCTGCTCAAGTGAAGAAGCCCAAGTCTGGTCCTAAGCTTAAGACTAAGTGCTTCTACTGTAAAGGGACTGGTCACTGGAAGCGGAACTGCCCCAAGTATTTGGCGGATAAGAAGGATGGCAAAGTGAACAAAGGTATATTTGATATACAGATCATTGATGTGTATTTTACTAGTGTTCGTAGCAACCCCTCGGTATTTGATACTGATTCAGTTGCTAAGAGTAGTAACTCGAAACGGGAGTTGTAGAATGAACATAGACTAGTTAAGGGTGAAGTGACGATGTGTGTTGGAAGTGGTTCCAAGATTGATATGATCATCATCGCACACTCCCTATACTTTTGGGATTAGTGTTGAACCTAAATAAGTCTTATTTGGTGTTTGCGTTGAGCATGAACATGATTTGATCATGTTTATTGCAATACGGTTATTCATTTAAGTAAGAGAATAAATTGTTGTTCTGTTTACATGAATAAAACCTTATATGGTTACACACCCAATGAAAATGGTTCGTTGGATCTCGATCGTAGTGATACACATATTCATAATATTGAAACCAAAAGATGCAAAGTTAATAATGATGGTGCAATTTATTTGTGGCACTGCCGTTTAGGTCATATTGGTGTAAAGCGCATGAAGAAAATCCATGCCGATGGGCTTTTGGAATCACTTGATTATGAATAAGTTGATGCTTGCGAACCATGCCTCATGGGCAAGATGACTAAGACTCCATTCTCCGGAACAATGGAGCGAGCAACAAATTTGTTGGAAATCATACATACTGATGTATGTGGTCTGATGAATATTGAGGCTCGTGGCAGGTATCATTATTTTCTGATCTTCACAGATGATTTGAGCAGATATGAGTATATCTACTTGATGAAACACAAGTCTGAAACATTTGAAAAGTTCAAAGAATTTCAGAGTGAAGTGGAGAATCATCGTAACAAAAATAAAAGTTTCTACGATATGATCGCATAAGTAAAATATTTGAGTTACGAGTTTGGCCTTCAGTTAAAAACAATGTGAAATAGTTTCACTACTCACGCCACCTGGAACACAACAGCATAATGGTGTGTCTGAACGTCATAACCGTACTTTATTAGATATGGTGCGATCTATGATGTCTCTTACCGATCTACCACTGTCGTTTTGGGGTTATGCATTAGAGACATCTGCATTCACGTTAAATAGGGCACCATCTAAATCCGTTGAGACGACACCATATGAACTATGGTTTGGCAAGAAACCTAAGCTGTCGTTTCTTAAAGTTTGAGGTTGCAATGCTTATGTGAAAAAGTTTCAACCTGATAAGCTCTAACCCAAATCAGAGAAGTGCATCTTCATAGGATACCCAAAAGAAAATGTTAGGTACACCTTCTATCATAGATCCGAAGGCAATATATTCGTTGCTTTGAATGGATCCTTTCTAGAAAAGGAGTTTCTCTCGAAAGAAGTGAGTGGGAGGAAAGTAGAACTTGATGAGGTAACTGTACCTGCTCCCTTATTGGAAAGTAGTTCATCACAGAAATCTGTTCCTGTGACTACTACACCGATTAGTGAGGAAGCTAATGATGATGATCATGTAACTTCAGATCAAGTTACTACCGAACCTCGTAGGTAAACCAGAGCGAGATTCGCACCAGAGTGGTACGGTAATCCTGTTCTGGAGGTCATGTTACTTGACCATGACAAGCCTACGAACTATGAGGAAGCGATGATGAGCCCAGATTCCGCGAAATGGCTTGAGGCCATGAAATCTGAGATGAGATCCATGTATGAGAACAAAGTATGGACTTTGATTGACTTTCCCAATGATCGGCGAGCCATTGAGATTAAATGGATCTTCAAGAGGAAGACGGACGCTGATAGTAGTGTTACTATCTACAAAGCTAGAATTGTCGCAAAAAGGTTTTCGACAAGTTCAAGGTGTTGACTACGATGAGAGTTTCTCACTCGTATCTATGCTTAAGTCTGTCCGAATCATGTTAGCAATTGCCGCATTTTATGAAATCTGGCAAATGGATAAACAAAACTGCATTCCTTAATGGATTTATTAAAGAAGAGTTGTATATGATGCAACCAGAAGGTTTTGTCAATCCTAAAGGTACTAACAAAATATGCAAGCTCCAGTGATCCATCTATGGACTGGTGCAAGCATCTCGGAGTTGGAATATACACTTTGATAAGTTGATCAAAGCATATAGTTTTATACAGACTTGCGGTGAAGCCTGTATTTACAAGAAAGTGAGTGGGAGCACTACATCATTTCTGATAAGTATATGTGAAAGACATATTGTTGATCGGAGATAATGTAGAATTATTCTACAAAGCATAAAGGAATGTTTGAAAGGAGTTTTTTCAAAGAAAGACCTCGGTGAAGCTGCTTACATATTGAGCATCAAGATCTATAGAGATAGATCAAGACGCTTGATAAGTTTTTCAATGAGTACATACCTTGACAAAAATTTTGAGTAGTTCAAAATGGAACAGTCAAAGAAGGAGTTCTTTCCTGTGTTACAAGGTGTGAAGTTGAGTAAGACTCAAAACCCGATCACGGCAGAAGATAGAGAGAGAATGAAAGTCATTCCCTATGCCTCAGCCATAGGTTCTATAAAGTATGCCATACTGTGTACCAGACCTATTGTATACCCTGCCCTGAGTTTGGCAAAGGAGTACAATAGTGATCTAGGAGTAGATCACTGGACATTGGTCAAAATTATCCTTAGTGGAATAAGGATATGTTTCTCGATTATGGAGGTGACAAAAGGTTCGTCGTAAAGGGTTACGTCAATGCAAGTTTTGACACTGATCCAGACGACTCAAAGTCTCAATCTGGATACATGTTGAAAGTGGGAGCAATTAGCTAGAGTAGCTCCGTGCAGAGCATTGTTGACATAGAAATTTGCAAAATACATACGGATCTGAATGTGGCAGACCCGTTGACTAAACTTCCCTCACAAGCAAAACATGATCACACCTTGGTACTCTTTGGGTATTAATCACATAGCAATGTGACCTAGATTATTGACTCTATTAAACCCTTTGGGTGTTGGTCACATGACGATGTGAACTATGGGTGTTAATCACATGGTGATGTGAACTATTGATGTTAAATCACATGGCGATGTGAACTAGATTATTGACTCTAGTGCAAGTGGGAGACTGAAGGAAATATGCCCTAGAGGCAATAATAAAGTTATTATTTATTTCCTTATATCATGATAAATGTTTATTATTCATGCTAGAATTGTATTAACCGGAAACATAATACATGTGTGAATTCATAGACAAACAGAGTGTCACTAGTATGCCTCTACTTGACTAGCTCATTGATCAAAGATGGTTATGTTTCCTAACCATAGACATGAGTTGTCATTTGATTAACGGGGTCACATCATTAGGAGAATGATGTGATTGACTTGACCCATTCCGTTAGCATAGCACTTGATCGTTTAGTTTGTTACTATTGCTTTTTTCATGACTTATACATGTTCCTATGACTATGAGATTATGCAACTCCCGTTTACCGGAGGAACACTTTGTGTGCCACCAAACGTCACAACGTAACTGGGTGATTATAAAGGTGCTCTACAGGTGTCTCCGAAGGTACTTGTTGGGTTGGCGTATTTCGAGATTAGGATTTGTCACTCCGATTGTCAGAGAGGTATCTCTGGGCCCTCTCGGTAATGCACATCAATTAAGCCTTGCAAGCATTGCAACTAATGAGTTAGTTGCAGGATGATGTATTACGGAATGAGTAAAGAGACTTGCTGGTAACGAGATTGAACTAGGTAATAAGATACCGACGATCGAATCTCGAGCAAGTAACATATCGATGACAAAGGGAACAACGTATGTTGTTATGTGGTCTGACCGATAAAGATCTTCGTAGAATATGTGGGATCCAATATGAGCATCCAGGTTCCGCTATTGGTTATTGACCGGAGACGTGTCTCGGTCATGTCTACATTGTTCTCGAACCCGTAGGGTCCGCACGCTTAAGGTTTCGATGACAGTTATATTATGAGTTTATGAGTTTTGATGTACCGAAGGAGTTCGGAGTCCCGAATGAGATTGGGGACATGACGAGGAGTCTCGAAATGGTCGATACGTAAAGATCGATATATTGGACGACTATATTCGGACATCGGAAAGGTTCTGAGTGATTCGGGTATTTTTCGGAGTACCGAAGAGTTACAGGAATACGTATTGGGCCTTATTGGGCCATACGGGGAAGAAGGAAAAGGGCCTCAAGGGTGGCTGCACCCCTCCCCTTGGTCTGGTCCGAATTGGACTAGGGAAGGGGGCGCCCCCTTCCTTCCTTCTCCTTTTCCCTTCCTCTTTTCCTATTCCATATAGGAGGTGGAATCCTACTAGGACTAGGGAGTCCTAGTAGGACTCCACACTTGGCGCGCCCCCTCCTAGGGCCGGCCTCCTCCTCCCTTGCTCCTTTATATACGGGTGCAGGGGGCACCCCAAAGACACAACAATTGATCATTGATCTCTTAGCCATGTGCGGTGCCCCCTTCCACCATAATCCTCGATAATATTGTAGCGGTGCTTAGGCGAAGCCCTGCGACGGTAGAACATCAAGATCGTCACCACGCCGTCGTGCTGACGGAACTCTTCCCCGACATTCTGCTGGATCAGAGTCCGGGGATCGTCATCGAGCTGAACGTGTGCTAGAATTCGGAGGTGCCGTAGTTTCGGTGCTTGATCGGTCGGGCCGTGAAGACGTACGACTACCTCAACCGCATTGTGCTAACGCTTCCGCTTTCGGTCTACGAGGGTACGTAGACAACACTCTCATCTCTCGTTGCTATGCATCACCATGATCTTGCGTGTGCGTAGGAAATTTTTGAAATTACTACGTTCCCCAACAGTGGTATCAGAGCCTAGGTTTTATGCGTTAATGTTATGCACGAGTAGAACACAAGTGAGTTGTGGGCGATATAAGTCATACTGCTTACCAGCATGTCATACTTTGGTTTGGCGGTATTGTTGGATGAAGCAGCCCGGACCGACATTACGCGTACGCTTACCCGAGACTGGTTCTACCGACGTGCTTTGCACACAGGTGGCTGGCGGGTGTCAGTTTCTCCAACTTTAGTTGAACCGAGTGTGGCTACGCCCGGTCCTTGCGAAGGTTAAAACAGCACCAACTTGACAAACTATCGTTGTGGTTTTGATGCATATGTAAGAACGGTTCTTGCTAAGCCCGTAGCAGCCACGTAAAACTTGCAACAACAAAGTAGAGGATGTCTAACTTGTTTTTGCAGGGCATGTTGTGATGTGATATGGTCAAGACATGATGCTAAATTTTATTGTATGAGATGATCATGTTTTGTAACCGAGTTATCGGCAACTGGTAGGAGCCATATGGTTGTCGCTTTATTGTATGCAATGCAATCGCGCTGTAATGCTTTACTTTATCACTAAGTGGTAGCGATAGTCGTGGAAGCATAAGATTGGCGAGACGACAACGATGCTACGATGGAGATCAAGGTGTCACGCCGGTGACGATGGTGATCATGACGGTACTTCGGAGATGGAGATCACAAGTACAAGATGATGATGGCCATATCATATCACTTATATTTATTGCATGTGATGTTTATCTTTTATGCATCTTATCTTGCTTTGATTGACGGTAGCATTATAAGATGATCCCTCACTAAATTATCAAAGTATAAGTGTTCTCCCTGAGTATGCACCGTTGTGAAAGTTCTTCGTGCTGAGACACCACGTGATGATCGGGTGTGATAGGCTCTACGTTCAAATACAACGGGTGCAAAACAGTTGTACACGCGGAATACTCAGGTTAAACTTGACGAGCCTAGCATATAACAGATATGGCCTCGGAACACGGAGACCGAAAGGTCGAGCGTGAATCATATAGTAGATATGATCAACATAGTGATGTTCAACATTGAAACTACTCCATCTCACGTGATGATCGGACATGGTTTAGTTGATTTGGATCACGTGATCACTTAGAGGATTAGAGGGATGTCTATCTAAGTGGGAGTTCTTAAGTAATATGATTAATTGAACTTTAATTTATCATGAACTTAGTCCTGGTAGTATTAGCATATCTATGTTGTAGATCAATAGCTCGCATTTAGCTCGCCTGTTTTATTTTTTGATATGTTCCTAGAGAAAACTAAGTTGAAAGATGTTAGTAGCAATGATGCGGATTGGATCCATGATCTGAGGTTTATCCTCATTGCTGCACAGAAGAATTATGTCTTTGATGCACCGCTAGGTGACAAACCTATTGCAGATGCAGATGTTATGAACATTTGGCTAGCTCAATATGATGACTACTTGATAGTTTAGTGCACCATGCTTAAACGGCTTAGAATCGGGACTTCAAAGACGTTTTGAACGTCATGGATCATATGAGATGTTCCAGGAGTTGAAGTTAATATTTCAAGCAAATACCCGAGTTGAGAGATATGAAGTCTCCAACAAGTTCTATAGCTAAAAGATGGAGGAGAATAGCTCAAGCAGTGAGCATGTGCTCAGATTGTCTGGGTACTACAATCGCTTGAATCAAGTGGGAGTTAATCTTCCAGATAAAATAGTGATTGACAGAATTCTCTAGTCACCATCACCAAGTTAGTAGAACTTCGTGATGAACTATGATATGCAAGGGATAACGGAAACGATTCCCAAGCTCTTCGTAATGCTGAAATCGACGAAGGTAGAAATCAAGAAAAATATCAAGTGTTGATGGTAGACAAGACCACTAGTTTCAAGAAAAGGGCAAAGGGAAGAAGGGGAACTTCAAGAAGAACGGCAAGCAAGTTGCTGCTCAAGTGAAGAAGCCCAAGTCTGGTCCTAAGCTTAAGACTAAGTGCTTCTACTGTAAAGGGACTGGTCACTGGAAGCGGAACTGCCCCAAGTATTTGGCGGATAAGAAGGATGGCAAAGTGAACAAAGGTATATTTGATATACAGATCATTGATGTGTATTTTACTAGTGTTCGTAGCAACCCCTCGGTATTTGATACTGATTCAGTTGCTAAGAGTAGTAACTCGAAACGGGAGTTGTAGAATGAACATAGACTAGTTAAGGGTGAAGTGACGATGTGTGTTGGAAGTGGTTCCAAGATTGATATGATCATCATCGCACACTCCCTATACTTTTGGGATTAGTGTTGAACCTAAATAAGTCTTATTTGGTGTTTGCGTTGAGCATGAACATGATTTGATCATGTTTATTGCAATACGGTTATTCATTTAAGTAAGAGAATAAATTGTTGTTCTGTTTACATGAATAAAACCTTATATGGTTACACACCCAATGAAAATGGTTCGTTGGATCTCGATCGTAGTGATACACATATTCATAATATTGAAACCAAAAGATGCAAAGTTAATAATGATGGTGCAATTTATTTGTGGCACTGCCGTTTAGGTCATATTGGTGTAAAGCGCATGAAGAAAATCCATGCCGATGGGCTTTTGGAATCACTTGATTATGAATAAGTTGATGCTTGCGAACCATGCCTCATGGGCAAGATGACTAAGACTCCATTCTCCGGAACAATGGAGCGAGCAACAAATTTGTTGGAAATCATACATACTGATGTATGTGGTCTGATGAATATTGAGGCTCGTGGCAGGTATCATTATTTTCTGATCTTCACAGATGATTTGAGCAGATATGAGTATATCTACTTGATGAAACACAAGTCTGAAACATTTGAAAAGTTCAAAGAATTTCAGAGTGAAGTGGAGAATCATCGTAACAAAAATAAAAGTTTCTACGATATGATCGCATAAGTAAAATATTTGAGTTACGAGTTTGGCCTTCAGTTAAAAACAATGTGAAATAGTTTCACTACTCACGCCACCTGGAACACAACAGCATAATGGTGTGTCTGAACGTCATAACCGTACTTTATTAGATATGGTGCGATCTATGATGTCTCTTACCGATCTACCACTGTCGTTTTGGGGTTATGCATTAGAGACATCTGCATTCACGTTAAATAGGGCACCATCTAAATCCGTTGAGACGACACCATATGAACTATGGTTTGGCAAGAAACCTAAGCTGTCGTTTCTTAAAGTTTGAGGTTGCAATGCTTATGTGAAAAAGTTTCAACCTGATAAGCTCTAACCCAAATCAGAGAAGTGCATCTTCATAGGATACCCAAAAGAAAATGTTAGGTACACCTTCTATCATAGATCCGAAGGCAATATATTCGTTGCTTTGAATGGATCCTTTCTAGAAAAGGAGTTTCTCTCGAAAGAAGTGAGTGGGAGGAAAGTAGAACTTGATGAGGTAACTGTACCTGCTCCCTTATTGGAAAGTAGTTCATCACAGAAATCTGTTCCTGTGACTACTACACCGATTAGTGAGGAAGCTAATGATGATGATCATGTAACTTCAGATCAAGTTACTACCGAACCTCGTAGGTAAACCAGAGCGAGATTCGCACCAGAGTGGTACGGTAATCCTGTTCTGGAGGTCATGTTACTTGACCATGACAAGCCTACGAACTATGAGGAAGCGATGATGAGCCCAGATTCCGCGAAATGGCTTGAGGCCATGAAATCTGAGATGAGATCCATGTATGAGAACAAAGTATGGACTTTGATTGACTTTCACAATGATCGGCGAGCCATTGAGATTAAACGGATCTTCAAGAGGAAGACGGACATTGATAGTAGTGTTACTATCTACAAAGCTAGAATTGTCGCAAAAAGGTTTTCGACAAGTTCAAGGTGTTGACTACGATGAGAGTTTCTCACTCGTATCTATGCTTAAGTCTGTCCGAATCATGTTAGCAATTGCCGCATTTTATGAAATCTGGCAAATGGATAAACAAAACTACATTCCTTAATGGATTTATTAAAGAAGAGCTGTATATGATGCAACCAGAAGGTTTTGTTCTACTCGTGCAAATAACATCAAACCATAAAACCAGGCTCGGATGCCACTGTTGGGGAACGTAGTAATTTCAAAATTTTCCTACGCACACGCAAGATCATGGTGATGCATAGCAACGAGGGGAGAGTATGATCTACGTACCCTTGTAGATCGCAACGGAAGCGTTGACACAACGTAGAGGAAGTAGTCGTACGTCTTCTTCCCGATCCGACCGATCCAAGCACCGTTACTCCGGCACCTCCGAGTTCTTAGCACACGTTCAGCTCGATGACGATCCTCGGGCTCCGATCCAGCAAAGCGTCGAGGAAGAGTTCCGTCAGCACGACGGCGTGGTGACGATCTTGATGTACTACCGACGCAGGGCTTCGCCTAAGCACTGTAACGGTATGATCGAGGTAGAATTTGGTGGCAGGGGGCACCGCACACGGCTAAGGAACGATCTCAAGGATCAACTTGTGTGTCTTGGGGTGTCCCCTGCCCCCGTATATAAAGGATGAAGGGGGGAGGCTGGCCGGCCAAGGAGGGAGGCGCAGGAGGAGTCCTACTCCTACCGGGAGTAGGACTCCCCCCCTCAATCCTATTCCTAATAGGATTCCTTAAAGGGGAGAGGGAGAGAGAGGTGGCCGGCCCCTCTCCTAGTCCTAATAGGACTAGGGAGAGGGGGGAGGCGCAGCCCTATGTGGGCTGCCTTCTCACCTTTCCACTAAGGCCCATGTTAGCCCATTTGGCTCCCGGGGGGTTCCGGTAACCCTCCCGGTAATCCGGTAAAATCCCGATTTCACCCGGAACACTTCCGATGTCCAAACATAGGCTTCCAATATATCAATCTTTACGTCTCGACCATTTCGAGACTCCTCGTCATGTCCGTGATCACATCGGGACTCCGAACAACCTTCGGTACATCAAAATGCATAAACTCATAATAACTGTCATCGTAACGTTAAGCGTGCGGACCCTACGGTTCGAGAACAATGTAGACATGACCGAGACACATCTCTGGTCAATAACCAATAGCGGGACCTGGATGCCCATATTGGCTCCCACATATTCTACGAAGATCTTTATCGGTCAGACCGCATAACAACATACGTTGTTCCCTTTGTCATCGGTATGTTACTTGCCCGAGATTCGATCGTCGGTATCCAATACCTAGTTCAATCTCGTTACCAGCAAGTCTCTTTACTCGTTCCGTAATACATCATCCTGCAACTAACTCATTAGTTGCAATGCTTGCAAGGCTTTAAGTGATGTGCATTACCGAGAGGGCCCAGAGATACCTCTCCGACAATCGGAGTGACAAATCCTAATCTCGAAATACGCCAACCCAACATCTACCTTTGGAGCCACCTGTAGTACTCCTTTATAATCACCCAGTTACGTTGTGACGTTTGGTAGTACCCAAAGTGTTCCTCCAGCAAACGGGAGTTGCATAATCTCATAGTCATAGGAACATGTATAATTCATGGATAAAGCAATAGCAACATACTAAACGATCGGGTGCTAAGCTAATATAATGGGTCATGTCAATCAGATCATTCAACTAATGATGTGACCTCGTTAATCAAATAACAACTCTTTGTTCATGGTTAGGAAACATAACCATCTTTGATTAACGAGCTAGTCTAGTAGAGGCATACTAGTGACACTCTGTTTGTCTATGTATTCACACATGTATTATGTTTCCGGTTAATACAATTCTAGCATGAATAATAAACACTTATCATGATTTAAGGAAATAAATAATAACTTTATTATTGCCTCTAGGGCATATTTCCTTCAGTCTCCCACTTGCACTAGAGTCAATAATCTAGATTACACCGTAATGATTCTAACACCCATGGAGTCTTGGTGTTGATCATGTTTTGCTCGTGGAAGAGGCTTAGTCAACGGGTCTGCAACATTCAGATCCGTATGTATCTTGCAAATCTCTATGTCTCCCACCTGGACTAAATCCCGGATGGAGTTGAAGCATCTCTTGATGTGTTTGGTCCTTTTGTGAAATCTGGATTCCTTCGCCAAGGCAATAGCACCAGTATTGTCACAAAAGATTTTCATTGGACCCGATGCACTAGGTATGACACCTAGATCGGATATGAACTCCTTCATCCAGACTCCTTCGTTCGCTGCTTCCGAAGCAGCTATGTATTCTGCTTCACATGTAGATCCCGCTACGACGCTTTGTTTAGAACTGCACCAACTGACAGCTCCACCGTTTAATGTAAACACGTATCTGGTTTGCGATTTAGAATCGTCCGGATCAGTGTCAAAGCTTGCATCAACGTAACCTCTTACGGTGAGCTCTTTGTCACCTCCATATACGAGAAACATATCCTTAGTCCTTTTCAGGTATTTCAGGATGTTCTTGACCGCTGTCCAGTGATCCACTCCTGGATTACTTTGGTACCTCCCTGCTAAACTTATAGCAAGGCACACATCAGGTCTGGTACACAGCATTGCATACATGATAGAGCCTATGGCTGAAGCATAGGGAACATCTTTTATTTTCTCTCTATCTTCTGCAGTGGTCGGGCTTTGAGTCTTACTCAATCTCACACCTTGTAACACAGGCAAGAACCCTTTCTTTGCTTGATCCATTTTGAAATTCTTCAAAATCTTGTCAAGGTATGTGCTTTGTGAAAGTCCAATTAAGCGTCTTGATCTATCTCTATAGATCTTTATGCCTAATATGTAAGCAGCTTCACCGAGGTTTTTCATTGAAAAACTTTTATTCAAGTATCCCTTTATGCTATCCAGAAATTCTATATCATTTCCAATCAGTAATATGTCATCCACATATAATATCAGAAATGCTATAGAGCTCCCACTCACTTTCTTGTAAATACAGGCTTCGCCGAAAGTCTGTATAAAACCAAATGCTTTGATCACACTATCAAAGCGTTTATTCCAACTCCGAGAGGCTTGCACCAGTCCATAAATGGATCGCTGGAACTTGCACACTTTGTTAGCTCCCTTTGGATCGACAAAACCTTCCGGTTGCATCATATACAACTCTTCTTCCAGAAATCCATTCAGGAATGCAGTTTTGACATCCATCTGCCAAATTTCATAATCATAAAATGCGGCAATTGCTAACATGATTCGGACAGACTTTAAGCATCGCTACGGGTGAGAAAGTCTCATCGTAGTCAATCCCTTGAACTTGTCAAAAACCTTTTGCGACAAGTCGAGCTTTGTAGACAGTAACATTACCATCAGCGTCAGTCTTCTTCTTAAAGATCCATTTATTCTCAATTGCTTGCTGATCATCGGGCAAGTCAACCAAAGTCCATACTTTGTTCTCATACATGGATCCCATCTCAGATTTCATGGCTTCAAGCCACTTTGCGGAATCTGGGCTCACCATCGCTTCTTCATAGTTCGTAGGTTCATCATGATCTAATATCATGACCTCCAGAACAGGATTACCGTACCACTCTGGTGCGGATCTCACTCTGGTTGATCTACGAGTTTCTGTAGTATCTTGATCTAAAGTTTCATGATCATCATCATTAGCTTCCTCACTTATTGGTGTAGGTGTCGCAGAAACAGTTTTCTGTGATGTACTACTTCTCAATAAAGGAGTAGGTACAGTTACCTCGTCAAGTTCTACTTTCCTCCCACTCACTTCTTTCGAGAGAAACTCCTTCTCTAGAAAGTTTCCGAACTTAGCAACAAAAGTCTTGCCTTCGGATCTGTGATAGAAGGTGTATCCAACAGTTTCCTTTGGATATCCTATGAAGACACATTTCTCCGATTTGGGTTCGAGCTTATCAGGTTGAAGCTTTTTCACATAAGCATCGCAGCCCCAAACTTTAAGAAACGACAACTTTGGTTTCTTGACAAACCATAGTTCATAAGGCGTCGTCTCAACGGATTTTGATGGTGCCCTATTTAACATGAATGCGGCCGTCTCTAGAGCGTATCCCCAAAACAATAGCGGTAAATCAGTAAGAGACATCATAGATCGCACCATATCTAGTAAAGTACGATTACGACGTTCGAACACACCATTACGCTGTGGTGTTCCGGGTGGCGTGAGTTGCGAAACTATTCCACAATTTTTCAAATGTACACCAAACTCGTAACTCAAATATTCTCTTCCACAATCAGATCGTAGAAACTTTATTTTCTTGTTACGATGATTTTCAACTTCACTCTGAAATTCTTTGAACTTTTCAAATGTTTCAGACTTGTGTTTCATTAAGTAGATATACCCATATCTGCTTAAGTCATCTGTGAAGGTGAGAAAATAACGATATCCGCCACGAGCCTCAATATTCATCGGTCCACATACATCGGTATGTATGATTTCCAACAAATCTGTTGCTCTCTCATAGTACCGGAGAACGGTGTTTTAGTCATCTTTCCCATGAGACACGGTTCGCAAGTACCAAGTGATTCATAATCAAGTGGTTCCAAAAGTCCATCAGCATGGAGTTTCTTCATGCGCTTTACACCGATATGACCTAAATGGCAGTGCCACAAATAAGTTGCACTTTCATTATCAACTCTGCATCTTTTGGTTTCAACATTATGAATATGTGTACTACTACTATCGAGATTCATCAAAAATAGACCACTCTTCAAGGGTGCATGACCATAAAAGATATTACTCATATAAATAGAACAACCATTATTCTCTGATTTAAATGAATAACCGTCTCGCATTTAAACAAGATCCAGATATAATGTTCATGCTCAACGCTGGCACCAAATAACAATTATTTAGGTCTAATATTAATCCCGAAGGTAGATGTAGAGGTAGCGTGCCGACCGCGATCACATCGACTTTGGAACCGTTTCCCACGCGCATCGTCACCTCGTCCTTTGCTAGTGTCCGCTTATTCTGTAGTCCCTGTTTCGAGTTGCAAATATTAGCAACAGAACCAGTATCAAATACCCAGGTGCTACTGCGAGCATTAGTAAGGTACACATCAATAACATGTATATCACATATACCTTTGTTCACCTTGCCATCCTTCTTATCCGCCAAATACTTGGGGCAGTTGCGCTTCCAGTGACCAGTCTGCTTGCAGTAGAAGCACTCAGTTTCAGGCTTAGGTCCAGACTTGGGTTTCTTCTCTTGAGCAGCAACTTGCTTGCTGTTCTTCTTGAAGTTCCCCTTCTTCTTTTTCCCTTTGCCCTTTTTCTTGAAACTAGTGGTTTTGTTAACCATCAACACTTGATGCTCCTTCTTGATTTCTACCTCCGCAGCTTTAAGCATCGCGAAGAGCTCGGGAATAGTCTTGTTCATCCCTTGCATATTATAGTTCATCACGAAGCTCTTGTAGCTTGGTGGCAGTGATTGGAGAATTCTGTCAATGACGCAATCATCTGGAAGAGTAACTCCCAATTGAATCAAGTGGTTATTATACCCAGACATTTTGAGTATATGCTCACTGACAGAACTATTCTCCTCCATCTTGCAGCTATAGAACTTATTGGAGACTTCATATCTCTCAATTCGGGCATTTGCTTGAAATATTAACTTCAACTCCTGGAACATCTCATATGCTCCATGATGTTCAAAACGTCGTTGAAGTCCCGATTCTAAGTCGTAAAGCATGGCACACTGAACTATCGAGTAGTCATCAGCTTTGCTTTGCCAGACGTTCATAACTTCTGGTGTTGCTCTAGCAGCAGGCCTGGCACCCAGCGGTGCTTCCAGGACGTAATTCTTCTGTGCAGCAATGAGGATAATCCTCAAGTTACGGACCCAGTCCGTGTAATTGCTACCATCATCTTTCAACTTTGCTTTCTCAAGGAACGCATTAAAATTCAACGGAACAACAGCACGAGCCATCTATCTACAATCAACATAACCAAGCAAGATACTATCAGGTACTAAGTTCATGATAAGTTTTATGTTCAGTTAATCAAATTAATTAAGAACTCCCACTTAGATAGACATCCCTCTAATCCTCTAAGTGATCACGTGATCCAAATCAACTAAACCATACCCGATCATCACGTGATATGGAGTAGTTTTCAATGGTGAACATCGTTATGTTGATCATATCTACTATATGATTCACGCTCGACCTTTCGGTCTCTGTGTTCCGAGGCCATATCTGCATATGCTTGGCTCGTCAAGTATAACCTGAGTATTCCGCGTGTGCAACTGTTTTGCACCCGTTGTATTTGAACGTAGAGCCTATCACACCCGATCATCACGTGGTGTCTCCGCACGAAGAACTTTTGCAACGGTGCATACTCAGGGAGAACACTTATACTTTGATAATTTAGTGAGAGATCATCTTATAATGCTACCGTCAATCAAAGCAAGATAAGATGCATAAAAGGATAAACATCACATGCAATCAATATAAGTGATATGATATGGCCATCATCATCTTGTGCTTGTGATCTCCATCTCCGAAGCACCGTCATGATCACCATCGTCACCGGCACGACACCTTGATCTCCATCTTAGCATCGTTGTCGTCTCGCCAATCTTATGCTTCCATGACTATCACTACCGCTTAGTAATAAAGTAAAGCATTACATCGCGATTGCATTGCATACAATAAAGCGACAACCATATGGCTCCTGCCAGTTGCCGATAACTCGGTTACAAAACATGATCATCTCATACAATAAAATTTAGCATCATGCCTTGACCATATCACATCACAACATGCCCTGCAAAAACAAGTTAGATGTCCTCTACTTTGTTGTTGCAAGTTTTACGTGGCTGCTACGGGCTTAAGTAAGAACTCATCTCACCTACGCATCAAAACCACAACGATAGTTTGTCAAATAGACTCCGTTTTAACCTTCTCAAGGACCGGGCGTAGTCACACTCGGTTCAACTAAAGTTGGAGAGACAGTCTTCCGCAAGCCATCTATGTGCAAAGCACGTCGAGGGAACCGGTCTCGCATAAGAGTATGCGTAAGGTTGGTCCGGATCGTCTCGTCCAACAATACCGCCGAACCAAAGTATGACATGCTGGTAGGCAGTATGACTTGTATCGCCCACAACTCACTTGTGTTCTACTCGTGCAAATAACATCAAACCATAAAACCAGGCTCGGATGCCACTGTTGGGGAACGTAGTAATTTCAAAATTTTCCTACGCACACGCAAGATCATGGTGATGCATAGCAACGAGGGGAGAGTATGATCTACGTACCCTTGTAGATCGCAACGGAAGCGTTGACACAACGTAGAGGAAGTAGTCGTACGTCTTCTTCCCGATCCGACCGATCCAAGCACCGTTACTCCGGCACCTCCGAGTTCTTAGCACACGTTCAGCTCGATGACGATCCTCGGGCTCCGATCCAGCAAAGCGTCGAGGAAGAGTTCCGTCAGCACGACGGCGTGGTGACGATCTTGATGTACTACCGACGCAGGGCTTCGCCTAAGCACTGTAACGGTATGATCGAGGTGGAATTTGGTGGCAGGGGGCACCGCACACGGCTAAGGAACGATCTCAAGGATCAACTTGTGTGTCTTGGGGTGTCCCCTGCCCCCGTATATAAAGGATGAAGGGGGGAGGCTGGCCGGCCAAGGAGGGAGGCGCAGGAGGAGTCCTACTCCTACCGGGAGTAGGACTCCCCCCCTCAATCCTATTCCTAATAGGATTCCTTAAAGGGGAGAGGGAGAGAGAGGTGGCCGGCCCCTCTCCTAGTCCTAATAGGACTAGGGAGAGGGGGGAGGCGCAGCCCTATGTGGGCTGCCTTCTCACCTTTCCACTAAGGCCCATGTTAGCCCATTTGGCTCCCGGGGGGTTCCGGTAACCCTCCCGGTAATCCGGTAAAATCCCGATTTCACCCGGAACACTTCCGATGTCCAAACATAGGCTTCCAATATATCAATCTTTACGTCTCGACCATTTCGAGACTCCTCGTCATGTCCGTGATCACATCCAGGACTCCGAACAACCTTCGGTACATCAAAATGCATAAACTCATAATAACTGTCATCGTAACGTTAAGCGTGCGGACCCTACGGTTCGAGAACAATGTAGACATGACCGAGACACATCTCTGGTCAATAACCAATAGCGGGACCTGGATGCCCATATTGGCTCCCACATATTCTACGAAGATCTTTATCGGTCAGACCGCATAACAACATACGTTGTTCCCTTTGTCATCGGTATGTTACTTGCCCGAGATTCGATCGTCGGTATCCAATACCTAGTTCAATCTCGTTACCAGCAAGTCTCTTTACTCGTTCCGTAATACATCATCCTGCAACTAACTCATTAGTTGCAATGCTTGCAAGGCTTTAAGTGATGTGCATTACCGAGAGGGCCCAGAGATACCTCTTCGACAATCGGAGTGACAAATCCTAATCTCGAAATACGCCAACCCAACATCTACCTTTGGATCCACATGTAGTACTCCTTTATAATCACCCAGTTACGTTGTGACGTTTGGTAGTACCCAAAGTGTTCCTCCGGCAAACGGGAGTTGCATAATCTCATAGTCATAGGAACATGTATAATTCATGGATAAAGCAATAGCAACATACTAAACGATCGGGTGCTAAGCTAATATAATGGGTCATGTCAATCAGATCATTCAACTAATGATGTGACCTCGTTAATCAAATAACAAATCTTTGTTCATGGTTAGGAAACATAACCATCTTTGATTAACGAGCTAGTCTAGTAGAGGCATACTAGTGACACTCTGTTTGTCTATGTATTCACACATGTATTATGTTTCCGGTTAATACAATTCTAGCATGAATAATAAACACTTATCATGATTTAAGGAAATAAATAATAACTTTATTATTGCCTCTAGGGCATATTTCCTTCAAAAGGTACTAACAAAATATGCAAGCTCCAGTGATCCATCTATGGACTGGTGCAAGCATCTCGGAGTTGGAATATACACTTTGATAAGTTGATCAAAGCATATAGTTTTATACAAACTTGCGGTGAAGCCTGTATTTACAAGAAAGTGAGTGGGAGCACTACATCATTTCTGATAAGTATATGTGAAAGACATATTGTTGATCGGAGATAAGGTAGAATTATTCTACGAAGCATAAAGGAATGTTTGAAAGGAGTTTTTTCAAAGAAAGACCTCGGTGAAGCTGCTTACATATTGAGCATCAAGATCTATAGAGATAGATCAAGACGCTTGATAAGTTTTTCAATGAGTACATACCTTGACAAAAATTTCGAGTAGTTCAAAATGGAACAGTCAAAGAAGGAGTTCTTGCCTGTGTTACAAGGTGTGAAGTTGATTAAGACTCAAAACCCGATCACGGCAGAAGATAGAGAGAGAATGAAAGTCATTCCCTATGCCTCAGCCATAGGTTCTATAAAGTATGCCATACTGTGTACCAGACCTATTGTATACCCTGCCCTGAGTTTGGCAAAGGAGTACAATAGTGATCTAGGAGTAGATCACTGGACATTGGTCAAAATTATCCTTAGTGGAATAAGGATATGTTTCTCGATTATGGAGGTGACAAAAGGTTCGTCGTAAAGGGTTACGTCAATGCAAGTTTTGACACTGATCCAGACGACTCAAAGTCTCAATCTGGATACATGTTGAAAGTGGGAGCAATTAGCTAGAGTAGCTCCGTGCAGAGCATTGTTGACATAGAAATTTGCAAAATACATACGGATCTGAATGTGGCAGACCCGTTGACTAAACTTCCCTCACAAGCAAAACATGATCACACCTTGGTACTCTTTGGGTATTAATCACATAGCAATGTGACCTAGATTATTGACTCTAGTAAACCCTTTGGGTGTTGGTCACATGACGATGTGAACTATGGGTGTTAATCACATGGTGATGTGAACTATTGATGTTAAATCACATGGCGATGTGAACTAGATTATTGACTCTAGTGCAAGTGGGAGACTGAAGGAAATATGCCCTAGAGGCAATAATAAAGTTATTATTTATTTCCTTATATCATGATAAATGTTTATTATTCATGCTAGAATTGTATTAACCGGAAACATAATACATGTGTGAATTCATAGACAAACAGAGTGTCACTAGTATGCCTCTACTTGACTAGCTCATTGATCAAAGATGGTTATGTTTCCTAACCATAGACATGAGTTGTCATTTGATTAACGGGGTCACATCATTAGGAGAATGATGTGATTGACTTGACCCATTCCGTTAGCATAGCACTTGATCGTTTAGTTTGTTGCTATTGCTTTTTTCATGACTTATACATGTTCCTATGACTATGAGATTATGCAACTCCCGTTTACCAGAGGAACACTTTGTGTGCCACCAAACGTCACAACGTAACTGGGTGATTATAAAGGTGCTCTACAGGTGTCTCCAAAGGTACTTGTTGGGTTGGCGTATTTCGAGATTAGGATTTGTCACTCCGATTGTCAGAGAGGTATCTCTGGGCCCTCTCGGTAATGCACATCAATTAAGCCTTGCAAGCATTGCAACTAATGAGTTAGTTGCAGGATGATGTATTACGGAATGAGTAAAGAGACTTGCCGGTAACGAGATTGAACTAGGTATTGAGATACCGACGATCGAATCTCGGGCAAGTAACATACCGATGACAAATGGAACAACGTATGTTGTTATGCGGTATGACCGATAAAGATCTTCGTAGAATATGTGGGAGCCAATATGAGCATCCAGGTTCCGCTATTAGTTATTGACCGGAGATGTGTCTCGGTCATGTCTACATTGTTCTCGAACCCGTAGGGTCCGCACGCTTAAGATTTCAATGATAGTTATATTATGAGTTTATGATTTTTCATGTACCAAAGGAGTTCGGAGTCCCGGATGAGATCGGGGACATGACGAGGAGTCTCGAAATGGTCGAGAGGTAAAGATCGATATATTGGACGACTATATTCGGACATTGGAAAGGTTCCGAGTGATTCGGGTATTTTTCGGAGTACCGGAGAGTTACGGGAATACGTATTGGGCCTTATTGGGCCATACGGGAAAGAAGGAAAAGGGCCTCAAGGGTGGCCGCACCCCTCCCCTTGGTCTGGTCCGAATTGGACTAGGGAAGGGGGCACCCCCTTCCTTCCTTCTCCTTTTCCCTTCCTCTTTTCCTATTTCATATAGGAGGTGGAATCCTACTAGGACTAGGGAGTCCTAGTAGGACTCCACACTTGGCGCGCCCCCTCCTAGGGCCGGCCTCCTCCTCCCTTGCTCCTTTATATACGGGTGCAGGGGGCACCCCAAAGACACAACAATTGATCATTGATCTCTTAGCCGTGTGCGGTGCCCCCTTCCACCATAATCCTCGATAATATTGTAGCGGTGCTTAGGCGAAGCCCTGCGACGGTAGAACATCAAGATCATCACCACGCCGTCGTGCTGACGGGACCCTTCCCCGACATTCTGCTGGATCGGAGTCCAGGGATCGTCATCGAGCTGAACGTGTGCTAGAACTCGGAGGTGCCGTAGTTTCGGTGCTTGATCGGTCGGGCCGTGAAGACGTACGACTACATCAACCGCGTTGTGTAACGCTTCCGCTTTCGGTCTACGAGGGTATATAGACAACACTCTCCTCTCTCGTTGCTACGCATCACCATGATCTTGCGTGTGCGTAGGAAATTTTTGAAATTACTACATTCCGCAACAGTTGGGCTCTAACTGAACCCGAGCGAGGCGTTTGCTTACTGAACCCGAACGATTGCACTAGCCACACGCATCGTTATGAACCCGAGCAATCGATCCCTTGGCTGTTAACTGAACCCGAGTGATTCCTTTGCTACTACTGCTAACTGAAGCCAATCGAACCTACTGCATCTTGATGAAGAGTGACCATTGTTGGGCCTTGGATGAACAGTTCCTCTCGGTGGGGTTGGATGAACATGACCCCGTGGAGGCTCCATGAACAGTAGCCGGTGGAGGCTGGATGACAGTAGCCCGTGGATGAACAGTAGCTGGTGGAGGCAGGAGGAAGGTCGCGATGGATGAACAGTAGCAGGTGGAGGCTGGAGGAAGTCGACGGTGGATGAACAGTAGCCCGTGGAGGCTGGAGCGAGGCAGTAGATGATGGATGAACAGTAGGCCGTGGAGTCCCGTTTTGTGGTACGTCACACCGCTCCCGATGAACAGAACCCCGTTTCGACCGTAGGCGCTCCAACACAAGTCCATTTTCTCTGTTTTGTGGTACTCCACACCCCTCCTGATCAACAGGACCCCGTTTTGACCGTAGGCGCTCCAACACAAGTATGTTTCCTCCGTTTTGCGATACACCACACCCCTCCCGATCAACAACACCCCGTTCGACCGTAGGCATTCGAACAGAAGGCCGTTCCTCCGTTTTGTGGTACGCCACACCCCTCCCGATGAGCAGGACCCCCGTTTCATCTATTCCGTCGCTCCCAATAAACACGAGACATTATGTTGCCTCCCGGTGAACACAATGCAGTTTCTCCGTTCCGACCCAGCCGGTTGGCTTCCGATGAACAGGACGCGTTGGTGCCGTCTGTTGCCTCTCCTTGTACACGAGCCCTGGCCATATGTACACGCGAGTACGCGTTCGAGACCCCGCCCATATGTGTGTATGTGGCTGTATTTTTTGGCATCTAGTTGTACATACATGTACACGATTTTGACTGGACTGCCTGAACTGCTACGTCGGGGGCTCTTCTACTACACGTGTCGCTGCTTGCTCGGCCATGGTTCATCGTTGCAGAGAGACCGTTCGAGTATGTACATACACATTCACGACCAGACAGACAACCCTACATACGGTTCGAGCGGGTGGGCCCCAGCTGTCAGGGAGGATAAGGAGGCACTTCCTTGCGTGCAAAGATATAGCTAGTGGGTCTCAGTGGTCAGGGGGGAGAATCATTTTTTTGCCCGTAATATGGACGCACTTCCTTGCATGTGAAGATGTAGCTGGTGGGTCCCAGTTGTCAGGGGGAAACGTTTTTTCCGCAAAATACAGAGTCCCTTCCGGTGGGTCTCCGCTGTCAGGTGGAGGAATAATTATTTTACGCGTAAAAAGGAGGCACTTCCTTTCTGTGGCCATGGACCCAACTGTCAGCCTCTCCACGTATAGTCCCCTTTCAATGGAAGTCATTCCTTGACCACGTTGACCGTGCCGCGCCGAGAGCACCAAGGCGGTGGACGACGGTGATGTCTACTACGCAACCTTCTTCTTGTAGACTTGTGTTGGGCCTCCAAGCATAGAGTTTTGTAGGACAGTAGCAAATTTCCCTCAAGTGGATGACCTAAGGTTTATCAATCCGTGGGAGGCACCCTGCAACCAAATAACAAAGAGTCGCTTGTGTCCCCAACACACCCAATACAATGGAGATTGTATAGGTGCACTATTTCGGTGAAGAGATGGTGATACAAGTGCAATATGGATAGTAGATATAGGTTTTTGTAATCTGAAAATATAAAAACAACAAGGTAGCAAGTAACAAAAGTGGGCAAAAACGGTATTGCAATGCTTCGAAACAAGGCCTACGGTTCATACTTTCACTAGTTCAAGTTCTCTCAACAATGGTAACATAATTAGATCATATAACAATCCCTCAACGTGCAACAAAGAGTCGCTCCAAAGTCACTAATAGGGGAGACCAAACGAAGAGATTATTGTAGGGTACGAAACCACCTCAAAGTTATCCTTTCTGATTGATCTATTGGGATATTCCTATAAGTTTCACAAACATCCCTAGAGTTCGTACTAAAATAACACCTTAAGACACTAATCAACCAAAACCCTAATGTCACCTAGATACTCCAATGTCACCACAAGTATCCGCGGGTTTGATTATACGATATGCTTCACACAATCTCAGATTCATCTATACAAACCAACACAAAGAACTTCAAAGAGTGACCCAAAGTTTCTACCAGAGAGTCAAGACAAAAACATGTGCCAACCCCTGTGCACAAGTTCACAAGGTCACAGAACCCGCAAGTTGATCACTAAGGGAGTCCTGGATTAGGGGGTGTCCGGATGGCCGGATTATACCTTCAGCCGGACTCCTGGACTATGAAGATACAAGATTGAAGACTTCGTCCCGTGTCCGGATGGGACTTTCCTTGGCGTGGAAGGAAAGCTTGGCGATGCGGATATTCAAGATCTCCTACCATTGTAACCGACTCTGTGTAACCCTAACCCTATCCGGTGTCTATATAAACCAGAGGGTTGTAGTCCGTAGGCAATCAACTCCATACACAACAATCATACCATAGGCTAGCTTCTAGGGTTTAGCCTCCTTGATCTCGTGGTAGATCTACTCTTGTACTATCCATATCATCAATATTAATCAAGTAGGAGTAGGGTTTTACCTCCATCGAGAGGGCCCGAACCTGGGTAAAACAAAGTATCCCCTGTCTCCTGTTACCATCCGGCCTAGACGCACAGTTCGGGACCCCCTACCCGAGATCCGCCAGTTTTGACACCGACATTGGTGCTTTCATTGAGAGTTCCTCTGTGTCGTCGCCTTTAGGCCCGGTGGCTCCTCCGATCATCAACAACGATGCAGTCCAGGGTGAGACTTTTCTCCCCGGACAGATCTTCTTCTTTGGCGGCTTCGCATTGCGGGCCAATTCGCTTCGCCACCTTGAGCAGATCGAAATCTACGCCCCTGGCCATCAGGTCAGGTTTGGAAGCCTAAACTACACGGCTGACATCCGCGGGGACTTGATCTCCGACGGATTCGAGCCACAGCCAAGCACGCCGCACTGTCTCGATGGGCATGATATAGCTTTGCCACCGAACAGCGCCTTGGAGGCCGCACACACATCGGTTCCGACCATTGATTCAGAGCCTACTGCACCGATCGAGGATCAGCGCTTGGACGCTGCCTCAGGGGCTGCGATCTCAGAGCCGATCGAGCCGAACTCCAGCCCCGCACTCCGCATGGCCCGTGACTCCGAGGAGCCGGATTCCTCTCCGAACTCCAAGCCTCCCGCACCCTTGCCGATCGAATCCGGTTGGGCGCCGATCAAGGAGTTCACCGCCACGGACATCTTTCAGCACTCGCCCTTCGGCGACATCCTGAATTCCCTAAAGTCTCTCTCTTTATCAGGAGAGCCCTGGCCGGATTACGGTCAGCGAGGATGGGATACGGACGACGAAGAAATTCAAAGCGCACCCACCACCCACTTGGTAGCCACTGTCGACAATTTAAACGACGTGCTCAACTTCGACTCCGGAGACATCGACAGCATGGATGACAATGCAGGAGATACCGACGAACCAACGCCCATAGGGCATTGGACAGCCACCTCATCTCACGATGTGTTCATGGTAGACACCCCTAAAAGAAGCGACAACGAGGAAAAAGGGGATGGGATGAGAGATCGACCCCCCGAAAAGAAATAAAAGAGTTGGCGTAAACGCCGACCCAAGCTCCGCCTCAACAAAAACCCAGCCATAGAGCAGGACGAGCCGGTGGACGACGAGCAGGCCGTAGAGCAACCGTCCGAACAAGGAAACACGGATAGAGAAACCGAACATCCCTCCTCCGGCGAAAACGGCGACCTCACGCCGAATAAACCTACGGAGCATAAGAATCTCCACGAGAGGCTCGTTGCAACTGCACGAAGCCTAAAGAAGCAGAAGCGGAAGCTAAAAACAGCGGAAGACGCACTTCTGATCAGATGGAGTAAAGTAATCAATACCACAGATAAGTACGGCGACAATCGCCGCACTAAAAGCTATCCGAAAAGAAAGCTACTGCCTGAATTCGATGAAGAGGCCCTAGAGCCCTCGCATTCAAAAAATGAAAAAGCCACACGGTCGGATAGACGACCCCATAAAGCGGCAAGCGGCGCCGCACCCAAATCGGCATGCGACCCTCTTAAGGATTCGCATCATGGCCCAGTCAGGTCCATTTACGGGCCAAGAAAGCAAGCTCTCGTAAGCAACACTATGAAGCCATCATCAGAATCCAGCACACCCAGATACAGGGGCGCCGCACACCCTCTATTGTTTCACTGATGAGGTCCTGGACTACGAATTCCTAGAGGGATTCAAACCCGTAAACATAGAGGCATATGATGGAACAACAGACCCTGGAGTCTGGATCGAGGATTATATCCTCCACATACACATGGCTAGAGGAGCTGATCTCCACGCCATAAAATATCTACCCCTTAAGCTTAAAGGGCCAGCCCGACGTTGGCTTAAAAGCCTTCCAGAAAACACAATTGGAAGCTGGGAAGAGCTCGAGGATGCTTTCCGAGCAAACTTTCAAGGGACCTATGTCCGTCCCCCGGATGCAGACGATCTTAGTCACATAACTCAACAACCCGGAGAATCAGCTCGGCAGTTCTGGAATAGATTCCTCACTAAAAAGAATCAGATAGTCGACTGTCCAGACGCCGAAGCCTTAGCAGCTTTCAGGCATAATGTCCGAGACGAATGGCTCGCCAGACACCTCGGCCAAGAGAAGCCAAGAACAATGGCCGCACTAACAAGCCTCATGACCCGCTTTTGTGCAGGGGAGGACAGCTGGTTGGCAAGGTGCAGCCCCAGCAACCCAAGTACATCCGAAACTAGGGATGGAAACGGAAAACCGCGATGCCACAAGGACCGTCGCTGGACTAAGGATAAAAATCCGAAGAGCACGTCACTCAATGCTGGATTCAAAGGCTCACGATCAGGAAAAATCGCCCCCCCCCAGGATAACAGGGACGATCCATCCAACCTAAATAAAATCCTGGACAGGATATGTCAGATACACAGTACTCCCCAGAAGCATGCTAACCATACCCACAGGGACTGTTGGGTTTTCAAACAATCTGGCAGACTAAATGTCGAACACAAGGGCTCGACACGCCAAGCGAAGACGAGGACGAACCCCAAAAGCAGAGCACCAGGAAACAAAAGAACTTCCCACAAGAAGTAAAAACAGTGAACTCACATCACATAACAAAACGTGCAGCGCCCGTAAAGGTACGCACCACACGACCCAAAGGGTCCTGCCACTGGTTGTCAAAACCGATCATCTTCGATCAGCTAGATTATTCTAGGAATATCAAGAATGTAGGCTGGACTGCCTTGATACTCGATACAATAATTGGCGGACTCAAGTTTTCAAATGTCCTTATGGACGGCGGCAGTGGACTAAACCTGATATATCAGGATACAATCCAGCACATGGGGATAAACCCAGCAAGAATCCGCCGCAGTAAAACCTCCTTTCAAGGGGTAATACCTGGTCCGGACACCCATTGTACGGGTTTTCTCCGGCTCACAGTCACATTCGGCTCTGCCGATAACCTCCGCCACGAAAAGCTGACCTTCCATATCATCCCGTTCTCAAGTCGCTATCAAGCACTACTGGGACGCGAAGCTTTCGCTCGCTTTAACGCAATACCGCATTATGCATCTCTTACGCTCAAGATGCCCAGTCCACGAGGCATCATCTCTTTGAAGGGGAAGCACTAAAGTGCGCCTCCCCAAGCGGAGGACTGTGCGGCCGCTTTAACAGCCCCACAGCAAAATGGCCTCACCGGCCAATAAACTTCGAAATAGGTCATTCAAGACCACGAACACGGATAGACAAGTTCGGTGCAAAATCATCATTGATGCAGGCCTAGAAGCCATATACCCCCGCACTAGGGGCTCCACGCATATACAATAAGAGACAATAAAGCTCAATCTCATATATCTTACTTTATACTTTGCTTATTTTAAGCTTTTCTGGCGCGACCTGTTTTAAATTCAGTTCCTCTCTTTTACAGATGAACATCGTGCGACGCCCGTCCGGGATACGGCACAACGGAGACACAGGCGCAGACGTGCAATAGGGACCCGTCCTAAAGGATTCTTTTTAGATTAAGACCCTGCGTAAACCTTTTTTACTGTCTCTTGTTGCTACACATCCCCTGGTTTTTTCCTTTCTGTTATAACCAAGGAGGAGGCTGGCGTCTTGGCATGTGGCCACGTCAGAATTTTTGCACGTACCTGGACACTAGGGGCTTTTTTAATAAAGAGTGTTGTTTTGCCCGCACTCATAAAGATTGAACACCTTAGGGAGTGTTCGGCGTCGTGAGTTTTGGCATTATATGCATCAGCTCCGAATCATGTCTTTGGTCAAATGTTGGGTTGCCCGGCTCCTGAGTTCAGCTACCTTACGTTCCGCTCTATCGGCTATGGTAGCACCAGGAGAACTACTGCGATTGTGCCCCCGGTTCGGCCAGGGCGAGCACCTCAGTAGAGAAAGCCGAAAACTAACTATCATGATGTAGCGTGAGACTGGTCAGCCACTCGATGACCTATCAGAATCTATCGGATTCCTCCACTTTAATGAAGGACCGCTTCCCGGTCAGGCACATACACGCCCCGAATTCGGACGAGCGCAGTTGCCACAAAGGAGCTACCTAAAGAGTCTCATTGTCAAACTCCTAAGGCTAAGTGAAAGTGTTAAAGCATTATAGTCCGGTTACCTGGCCCGCTGCACTATCACCTCCTTTGTAGGACCAAGACGTTGGGTTAAGTGTGAAAATGCGTCTTCTGCGAGCACCCCCGCACTATGTGCGTGGGGGCTGAAGCCAACGACTGCCATCTTTCAGATTCTGTATATATATATATATATATATATATATATATATATATATATATATATATATCTTAAAACGGCTGCATAGAAGGTGTTCACAATACTTGAAGGCACAAGTATAAGAAAGGCCACTACAGTTTATCAAAATACTACTTTTCAATTGCATATGCTATCATAACATATCATCTTTCGAGCACTGTGTCTCTATTACACGAGTGCCTTCAAGGACTTCCTGAAAATAGTGCTCGGAAGGTACTCGGCTTTTGTCCGAATCTCGGGACGCAACAACGGTGGTCTCCATTTCTGCCCACTATGTGTTAACACGGGCAAGAGCCATCCTTGCGCCCTCTATGCATGCTGACCTCTTCATTGCATTAATACGCGGCACCGCGTCAAGGAATTGCTGCACCAAGTTGAAATAACTCTTCGGCTCCGATCTCCCAGGCCACAGATGACCCATGACGTACTTCATGGCGAGTCCGGACAATCTATTCAGCTCGGCCCATTGAGCCAGGCGATCGTCCATTGACAGTGGACGCTCTGGATTATGGAACTGTGACCAGAAAAGCTTTTCCACTTTGCGGTCTTCCAGATCTCGAAAGTGTTCGGTCGCATCAGCAGCACTTGCTGCCAAATCCAGATAGGTGTCCTCCACACTCTACATCCGGTCCAACGGAGCAAACTTCGGATCACAAACCTTCCTCCGCAGCATAAAGGGCTTTCCAGCCGCAATCTATTCTGCCTAACGCAGCTCCTCTTTTGCAGCTCTCATCGCAGAGCGAGCGTCCTTGGCATCAGCAACGGCCTTCTCTAAGTCCGTCTATCTCGCCCGATCTTCTTTCTCAAGAAGTTGGCAACGGTCTGCAGCGCTCTTTAACTTCTCGGCCATCTCTTCTCTGCTTCGGCAGTGAGCAGCCTGTTCGGCTCTCAGCTCTTCAAGGGCCTTCTTGGCAGCCGCATCGCTTTTTCTGGCTTGCTCCTTCGCTCGGGCAAGTTCTGCCCTAAGATTTTCCACGGCGGCCGTACCATCTGCGTCAAGCACACACATTGTAAGACACTGGCATGAAGCTCCTCTTACCTAATGCCGCCCGAAGAATTACATACCTTGAGCCTCATCAAGCCGCTTGTTGACATGCGCGATGTCGGCATCTGTCACGTCCAGTTGCCGCTTTAGTTCGGCAACATCATCAGTTCGGCTTGATTCCGGACACCTCGCCACCTACATTCAAAGGCGACATCTTAGACCTGGGATTATGATCATCTGTGTGCCGTCATTTCTTGACAACGCGCAGAGTCTCAGGGGCTACTATCTACACAGGGCGCATCTTACTTATGCGCAACTGACAAAAGTGTACATTATCTAACGTACCTCAAAACCCGTCAGTAAACTTTTGACGGCCTCATGCAATCCGCTTTCTGGGGATGAAATCCTTTCAATCACCGTGCCCATCAATGCACGATGCTCTTCTGAGATAGAAGCTCGCCCCAGCAGAATCTTCAGTTCCTCCGGCCGAGCACCAGACGGTGCCGGACTTGTCCTATGGCCTCTTTCGAAGGCCGGACGCGGAGAACCTCGGGGGGCCACATAGCTATCTTTCGCCCCTGCCGGATTCAGAGAAACCCTCTGCGACGACACCTCAGGGTCGCCCGCCTCGCTGGGCGGCACGGCAGGGGGAGGCGTTCCGCTCTCCATCATTTCCGGAAGAAGATCCCCCGAAGACGAGCTCTGCTGCGAAGGACTAAGGTCCGATCTACAAGGTAAAATTTCGGTTAATCTTCTCAGATATAGAATCAAGGATTTCTCTCATCCCTCAAAAGGAAAATCTTTTCTCCACTTATGGCTCACTAGAGGGATGATCCCCTTGAGGGCGTAGTCCGGCCAAGGAACTCCCTAGTGTCGGACCCTCTGACGAGGATTTTCTCCCACGTTTTGAGACCATGGTTTCCGGGTCGTCAGAGGCGGCTCTCTTCTTCCCCTTAGGAGAGGAATTGTCGGTTCCTCCCTTCGGAGCAGCCTCCTTCGAGGAGGCCATAGCTTCCTTGTCCTCCCCCTCCAAAGGCATTATGTCCAACATCCTGACCAACACGGGATCCAGCCTGGTTTCAGGAAGGGGAGCCAGACACCTGATCAGCTTTGCCTTCGCTATCCACTCCTGTTTAAAAGGACGGGTCTTTTAGGGGCAAGTTTATGACAATTATACAGATAGAAGGTCCGGGCACAGGGTTGCTTACTTGAGTATCCGGGCGATGGCAGCTTAGGCCTGCGTCCTCGGTTGAATCCGGACACATCTCTTGTGATCCGAAGAACATTCTATACATCTCCGCGGGCGTTGCGCCCATAAAATTCTGGAGAACTCGCCGTCCCTCTGGATTAAACTCCCACAGGCGAATGGGGCGACGTTTGCCGGGCAATATTCGGCGAATCAGCATAACCTACGTCACCTTGACCAAACTGAGGTCTCCTTCCAAGAGATCGTTAATTCGGCCCTATAACAGGGGCACGTCTCTGGGCAAACCCCAATCTAATCCTTTGTTGACCCATGACACTAGCCGTGGTGGGGGACCCGAGCGAAAGGCAGGAGGCGCCACCCACTTGGCACTCCTGGGAGCGGTGATATAGAACCACTCTCGTTGCCACAAGCCGAGCTCCTCTTGAAAGGAGCCCTCGGGCCATGGAGCATCGGCATTCTTACTGATGACAGCACCTCCGCACTCTGCGTGCCATCCCTCGATCATCTTCGGCTCCACTCCAAAAGTCTTGAGCCATAAACCGAAGTGAGGAGTAACGCGGAGGAACGCTTCGCACACAATGATGAATGAGGAAATGTGGAGGATGGACTCCGGAGCTAAGTCATGAAATTCCAGCCCGTAGTAAAACAGCAGCCCCCTGACGAAGGGATCCATCGGGAAGCCTACCCCCGAAGGAAGTGAGACATGAACACTACGCTCTCACCGGGCTTGGGACTGGGAATAGCCTGCCCTTGAGCAGGCAACCTATGTGGAATTTCGGCGGCCAAGAACTTAGCCTCTCTCAACTTTAGCACGTCCTCCTCCGTGACGGAGGAAGGCATCCATCGGCCTTGAAGGTCGGAACCGGACATTGTCGAAAGTCCGAAGCGCCTGGAATCTGAAGCCTAGGGTGATGTAACTCGAGGCGATGGGCGAACTCGTTTTGAGATTGAAAAAATGGTAAGGCCTTGGTCTCTTATAAGAGGTCGAATACCAGGAGCCCTCCCCGTAACCGTTTAGGACTCGCCTTTAATCGAGAAAACATGCTAACGGGCACGATTGGGTTACCCACGTCCGTATTGATGAGAATCCCGTAAGTAAAGGGGACACGATCTCTGCTTTAACAAGACGTGCCAAGGAAACCACCTCGCAAAACATGCTGAGGTGGAAAAGTAAAAAACGATTCGAGTAAAAGACTTGGCTGTAGTGTGATAGCGCACTGCAGAATACGTCAGCAGATTCGATTTGTGTTATTGTTCTCTCTATGGCAATATGTGGAAACTTATTTTACAGAGCCGGACACTACTCTTAGTGTTTACAATCTTCTACGAAGGACTTGGAGGAGGAACCCGCCTTGCAATGCCGAAGACAATTTGCGCGCCGGACTCGTCATCATTGAAGCCTGGTTCAGGGGCTACTGAGGGAGTCCTGGATTAGGGGGTGTCCGGATGGCCGGATTATACCTTCAGCCGGACTCCTGGACTATGAAGATACAAGATTGAAGACTTCGTCCCGTGTCCGGATGGGACTTTCCTTGGCATGCAAGGCAAGCTTGGCGATGCGGATATTCAAGATCTCCTATCATTGTAACCGACTCTGTGTAACCCTAACCCTATCCGGTGTCTATATAAACCGGAGGGTTGTAGTCTGTAGGGAATCAACTCCATACACAACAATCATACTATAGGGTAGCTTCTAGGGTTTAGCCTCCTTGATCTCATGGTAGATCTACTCTTGTACTACCCATATCATCAATATTAATCAAGCAGGAGTAGGGTTTTACCTCCATCGAGAGGGCCCGAACCTGGGTAAAACAAAGTATCCCCTGTCTCCTGTTACCATCCGGCCTAGACGCACAGTTCGGGACCCCCTACCCGAGATCCGCCGGTTTTGACACCGATAATCACCAAAACATACATGAAGTAGATCACGTGAATATCCCATTGTCACCATAGATAAGCACATGCAAGACATACATCAAGTGTTCTTAAATCCTTAAATACTCAATCCGATAAGATAACTTCATAGGTAAAACTCAATCCATTACAAGAAGGTAGAGGGGGAGAAACATCATAAGATTGAACTATAATAGCAAAGCTCGCGGTACATCAAGATCGTGCCATATCAAGAACATGAGAGAGAGAGAGAGATCAAACACATAGCTACTGGTACATACCCTCAACCCCGAGGGTGAACTACTCCCTCCTCTTCATGGCGAGCGCCGGGATGATGAAGATGGCCACCGGTGAAGATTTGCTCCTCTGGTAGGGTCCCGAAACATGGTATCGATTGGTTTTTGGTGGCTACAGAGGCTTGTGGCGGCGGAACTCCCGATCTAGGTTCTGTTCTGGGGGTTTTGGGATCTATAAGAGGTGTTGGCATAGGAAATAAGGCATGCGGGGCCCGAGGCGACGACAAGGACGGAGGGCGCACCCTAGGGGGGTGGGGGCGCCCTCCACCCTTGTGGTGGCCTCAGGACTCTTCTACGATATCTTTTCGCTCTAGTATTTTTTATATTTTTCAAAAATAATCTCCGTAAATTTTCAGATCAATTGGACTCCGTTTGATATTCCTTTTCCGTGAAACCCAAAAACAAGGAAAAAACAAAAACTGGCACTGGGTTCTAGGTTAATAGGTTAGTCCCAAAAATCATATAAAATAGCATATAAATGCATATAAAACATCCAAGATAGATAATATAATAGCATGGAACAATAAGAGAATTATAGATACGTTGGAGACTGATGCGGCTTGAAGCTACGTCGGTATATCCCCAAAGAGGAAGGGATGATGCAGCACAACGATGGTAGGTATTTCCCTTAGTGATGAAACCAAGGTTATAGAACTAGTAGTAGAACCAAGCAACACTACGTAAACAACACATGCACACAAATAACAAATACTCGCAACCCGACGTGTAAAAGGGGTTGTCAATCCCTTTCGGGTAGCGGCGCCAGAAATTGGCAAACGGGCATGAGAGAGTAGTAAATATTGATAGATCGAACACCTAATAAAATAAAGTGCAACAAGGTACTTTTGTATTTTTGGTTTAATAGATCTGAAAAATAAAAGCAAAGGAAAATAGATCGCAAAGGCAAATAATATGAGAAAGAGACTCGGGGGACGTAGGTTTCACTACTGGCTTTTCTCGAGAAAAATAGCAAATGGTGGGTAAACAAATTACTGTTGGGAAATTGATAGAACTTCAAATAATCATGATGATATCCAGGCAATGATCATTATATTGGCATCACGTCCAAGATTAGTAGATGGACTCTTGCCTGCATCTACTACTATTAATCTACACATCGACTGCTATCCAGCATGCATCTAGTGTATTAAGTTCATGGAGAAACGGAGTAATGCAATAAGAATGATGACATGATGTAGACAAGATATATTTATGTAGAAATAGAGCCCATCGTTTTGTCCTTAGTAGCACCGATACATACGTGTTGGTTCCCCTTCTGTCACTGGGATCAAGCACCGTAAGATCGAACTCACTACAAAGCACCTCTGCCCATTGCAAGATAAATAGATCAAGTTGGCCAAACAAAACCCAAATATCGGAGAAGAAATACGAAGCTATAAGCAGTCATGCATATAAGAGTTCAAAGAAACTCAAATAACTTTCATGGATAAAAAGATAGATCTGATCATAAACTCAATATTCATCCGATCCCAACAAACACACCGCAAAAAGAGTTACATCATATGGATCTCCAAGAGACCATTGTATTGAGAATCAAACGAGAGAGAGGAAGCAATCTAGCTACTAACTACGGACCCGAAGGTCTACAAAGAACTACTCATGCATCATCGGAGAGGCACCAATGGAAGTGGTGAACCCCTCCGTGATGGTGCCTAGATTAGATCTGGCGGTTCTGGACTCTGCGGTGGCTGGAATTGATTTTCGTCGAATCCCCTAGGGTTTATGGAATATTGGGGTATTTATAGAGTAAAGAGGTGGTCTGGGGGGCACCCGAGGTGGGCACAACCCACCAGGGCGTGCCTGGGCCTCCAGGCGCGCCCTGGTGAGTTGTGCTCCCCTCGGAGCAGCCCCCAGGTGCTTCTTCGGCCCATTGGATGTCTTCTGGTCCAAAAAAATCCTCAAAAAGTTTCGCTGCGTTTGGACTCCATTTGGTATTGATTTTCTGCGATGTAAAAACATGAAGAAAACAGAAACTGGCACTTGGCACTATGTCAATAGGTTAGTACCGAAAAATGATATAAAATGACTATAAAATGATTATAAAACATCCAAGAGTGATAATATAACAGCATGGAGCAATAAAAAATTATAGATATGTTGGAGATGTATCAGAGACGTATCAGACGACGAGTCCTAGGAAGGGGACAACGCAGAGCCGGGGAAGATGTGGCAGTGGATGCCCACGCGGAGAGGAGTACGAGGGTTGACTGGTTCGACTTCAGTGTGAGGTTGCCGTCGCCGCAGAATAACATGGATTGTGGGTGAGTAAAGGGATGGCCTCGCCAGTGGTTGGAGTAGGAGGGGGCGGTGAGGCCTGCGTGGCAGCATAGCCGGCCATGGGAGGAAGGAGCACACGACACAGCCCGCGATGGTTTGGGCAGCTGGAGCAAGAAGACCAGAGGTTGAAAAAGCGTGACGACCGTTCGATGGACATCATACGGTCACCGTAGCTAGAAATGTTTATATTGACTAAGTTGACAAAGCCCTGCATCTGCGCCAACTTAGTAGGCCCACAAGTCATCCTCCAAATATGGTGGGTCCCACCTAGCAACCGGGGTATTCATTTTTTTGTGCATAATAAGGAGGCACTTCCTTGCATGCGAAGATATAGCTGGTGGGTCCGAGCTGTCAGCGGGGGGGGGGGGGGATTTTTTTCATGAAATTCAGAGGTGCTTCCGGTGGGTCCCCGTGGTCAAGTGGAGGAATCATTATTTTGTGCGTACTAAGGAGGCACTTCCTACTTGCAAAAAAGGAGGCACTTCCTTGCGTGCGGCCGTGGACCCAACTGTCAACCCTCTCCATCTACAGTCCTCTTCCGATGGATGTCGTTAGTTGACCACGTCGTGTCAATAGCACCAAGGCAGTGGATGACGGTGAGGCCAAGTAAGGGAATGACCCAGAGCCAAGGAAGACTCGACAGTTGTTTCCCACACGGAGTGGGTCGAGGGTTTACTTGTTCGACTGCAGTGTGAGGCTATCTTCGCTGGAGAATATAAGCAGGTGTGGGTGAGTAGTGGGATGGCCAGGTCAGGGATGCGAGTAGGGTGGGGCCGTGAGGCCTGCCCGGCAGCGTAGCTGACCACTTGAGGCGGGACCAGGCGGTTCCGCCAGCGCTGGTTTGGGTGGCTAGAGTAGGAAGATCAGATATTGAAGAAGCACGATTGCCATTGGATTCACATCTAACGGTCTCACGCTATTAGAGTCGATTGTTGACTAAGTTTCTTTTTTCAGAAACTTTGTGTACGCATGAACTTAGTAGGCCCACAAGTCAGCCTCCAAATATGTTGCAGACAACATATAGCCCATTTGTTATTTTTCTAATAATTTTCAGCCCATTTGCTAATTCTTAAGTAATTTATTGCAGCCCATTTTCTGCCCAGGACCACGGTCAAAAAGTTCAACCTAATTTTGCATATTTTGGTGGAGTCTGAACTGTTTAATCCAGAAATGATAAAAATTTATTTTTTTAAGAACTTATTGATTTGCAAAAAAATTGTTTTATTTTCGTAAGCTAATAAGACGTGGGACAATTGAGTTGGTTTTAGGGAAAACCACTGGTAAAAAATCAGCACTGGGAAGGAAAACAACAACAAAAAATAAGGATGTAAAGATGAAAAGGAAACTTTACGTATTTTCAATATAATAATACATGTCTATGAACTAGTAAAACTATAGCTAGAGATTAGAAAACGGAAGTAGGACATGACGTTTCAAGAGGAAAATAGAACTGGGTTGTGTGTTCTAAGAGAAAATATAACTAAGGCTGACGGGCCAAAGGCCAGTTGATACCTACTGCTTCATTACTACATGTAGACTCTAAAGACTTGAAAAAACCCCATAAAGATCAAAATCATCATACAGGGCGACGGGACGAATACTCACAGGAGCAGCCTCGCTAGTTCCTTCCTTCATCTCGCTAGCTTGAAGAGCATCCTTGTTGAGATCAATTTTTTCAGTGTCTTCCTTTTGACTACTTGCAATGAAGTACAATAGCTCCAGTAGCTCATCCCTCATCGTAACAAATGGATCGGAACAAGGCGGCAGACGGGAGGTGGGGAGACCGGGTGAGAATGGGAGATTGATTTTGTAGAGAATGGGAGATTGTTGTTGTACTATGAGAGGGGTGAGACTCACTTTGGTGAACCAAACACGCCGCCGCGACTCTTGTGTCACCTCACGTGCAATGTGTTATCGTGTCAATTCAATGTGACGACATAATGAATAATTTGACCGACGTATAGTAGTACTACTATACTACATACTAGTCGTATTTAGTGTCACATTTTAACCATAGGTTTAACTAACAAAATGTCAATGCATGTCACTGAAAATTATACCATTGGAAACTATATTGAAATACAAATCCAACAATATAATTTTTTGTGACATGCATTAGCATTTAGTTAGATAAATTCATGGTCAAACTTTGACACAAATTACGAAGGGACCAATAAACCAGGAGGGAGGTAGTAGTACGAGTAGTGCAATATCACTACAAAAAAAGACACATTCGTGACATTTTGGGTTGAACGAATTTTTTTCCTGTCATACTTATGACACTTCTATGACGATAATTGTGATAAAACCCGGTATCATCATAGATGTGGTGGGGTCCTACTTCTATGACAAAAAATCATGACAGAAAATGGGCTTTTCATCATGGGCGGGCCGGAGACGCAGCTGCATGACATTCTTTGGGCCGTCCATGACAGAAAAAACCATGGTAGAAGCGAGGGCGAGGAAAATATCATGGAGTTCCCGGTTATGGTGGGTGGTCGGGGCCCGAGCGATGCGCGTTTCTCTCATACGTACGCGCGTGTGTGCGAGGCGTTGGGCTCTAACTGAACCCGAGTGAGGCGTTGGGCTCTAACTGAACCCGAGCGATTGCACTGCAGGCTACGCATTACTGAACCCAAGCGATCGATCGATCCCTTGCTGTTAACTGAACTCAACTGATTCCTTCGCTACTGCTCCTAAGTGAAGTCGATCGATGCTGCCTCTGGATGAACAGTGAGCGTTGTTGGGGGGTTTGGATGAATAGTCCCTGATGGGGGTTGGATGAACAGGACCCTGTGGAGGGCTGGTTGAACAGTAGCCGGTGGAGGGCTGGTTGAATAGTAGCCGGTGGAGGGTTGGATGAACAGTAGCCCGTGGAGGGGTGGTTGAACAGGACCCCGTGGAGAGGGCTGGCTGAACAGTAGCCGGTGGAGGAGCAGGGGAGGTTGGATGAACAGGAGCCCGTGGATGAACAGTCGCAGGTGGAGGCTGGAGGAGGTCGACGGTGGATGAACAGGAGCCCGTGGAGGCAGTAGACGGTGGATGAACAGTAGCCCGTGGAGGCAGTCGACGGTGGAGATGAACAGTATCCCGTGGAGTCCCATTTTGTGGTACGCCACACCCCTCCCGATGAACAGGACCCCCGTTTCGACCGTAGCGCTCCAAGACAAGTCTGTTTCCTCCGTTTTGCGGTACGCCACACCCCTCCTGATCAACATGACCCCGTTTCCATCATAGAAGGTCAGTTTCCTCCGTTTTGCGGTACACAAAACCCCTCCCGATGAACAGGATCCCGTTTCCACCGTGGCTGGTCAAACACAAGGTCGTTTCCTCCATTCTGCGGTACGCCATGCCTCGTTTCCATCGGCTATTCTGTCCAAGCCGGTTGCCTCCCGATGAACAGCACGCGTTCCGTTGCCTCCCGATGAACACGACGCATTCCGTTGCCTCCCCATGAACACGACGACGACGTAGTTTCTCCGTTCCAACCTAGCCACAACCATGTACACGAGCCCGGGCCGTACGTATGCGCGAGTAGGCGTTTGAGACCCCGCCCGTATGTACGTACGTGGTTGTATTTACTTTCTTGCACCCTGGCCGTTGTACGTACGTGTACATGCTACGTGCGCGCCTCTATTACGACACGTGTGCACCTCTACATCGACCAGTATGTACATACACATTCGCGACCAGAATGACAACGCTCCGTACGCTTCGACCGGGTGGGTCCCGACTGTCAGGCACTTCCTTGCATGCGAAGATGTAGTTGGTGGGTCCCAGCAGTCAGGGGGAATTTTCTTTTCGTGAAATACGGTGGCCCATCCGGTGGGTCCCTGCTGTCAGGTGCAGGAATCATTATTTTCTGCTTAATAAGGAGGCACTTCCTTGCTGCGGCCGTGGACCTAGCTGTCAGCCTCTCCATGTATAGGGCGGTGGAAGTCGTTCCTTGACCACGTTGAGCACGCTGCGCCGAGAGCACTAGGGCGGTGGACGACGGCGAGGCCTCGGAAGGGGACGACACGGAGCCGGGGAAGACGCGGTGGTGGATGCCCACACGGAGAGGAGTATGAGGGTTCACTAGTTCGGCTTCGGTGTGAGGCTGCCATCACCGCAGAATAACAGGGGGTGTGGGTGAGTAGAGGGATGGCCTGGCCGGTGGTGGGAGTAGTATGGGGCAGTGAGGCCTCCGCGGCAGCATAGCCGGCCACGGGAGGCAGGAGCAGGCGGCACGACCGGTGCTGCTTTGGGCGGCTGGAGCGAGAAGAACAGAGGTTGAAGAAGCACTACGGTCGTTGGATGGACATCGTACGGTCACTGGAGCTAGAATCGTTCATATTGACTAAGTTGACAAAGCCCTCCGTCCCCGTCAACTTAGTAGGCCCAAGTCAACCTCCCACTATGCTGGGTCCCAGCTAGCAGGGGGTATTCATTTTTTTGTGCGTAATAAGGAGACACTTCCTTGCGTGCGAAGATATAGCTGGTGGGTCCGACCTGTCAGTGGGGGGAACATTTTTTTCACGAAATACAGAGGCCCTTCCGATGGGTCCCAGATGTCAGGTGGAGGAATCATTATTTTGCGCATAATAAGGAGGCATTTCCTTATGTGCGGCCGTGGACCCAGTTGTCAGCCTCTCCACGTACAGTCCATGTCCGATGGATGTCGTTCGTTGACCACGCCTCGCCAAGAGCACCAGGGAGGTGGACGACATTGAGGCCTAGGAAGGGAACGACACTGAGCCGGGGAAGATTCGGCAGTGGTTGCCCATGAGGTGGGGAGTACGAGGGTTTACTGGTCTGGCTGCCGTCGCCGGAAAATAAGAAGAGGTGTGGGTGAGTAGAGGAATGGTCTGGCCAGCAATGGAGTAGGGTGGGGCGGTGCGGCCTGTGCAGCAGCACAGCCGGCCACGGGAGGCAGGAGCAGGCAGTCCCACCGGCGCTGGTTTGGGCGGCTGGAGCAAGAAGATCAGATATTGAGGAAGCAGCATGGCCGTTGGATTAACATCCAACGGTCACTGCTGCTAGAATCGTTTGTGGACTAAGTTGACAAAGCCTTTCGTACACATCAACCTCGTATACCAACAAGTCAGCCTCCAAATCTGTCCCAAACAGCATACAGCCCGAAATTCTAGCCAGATTCAAATTAATTTAAAGACTAAACATACCTCAATTTAAATCCAATGAAATTTTACCCGCACAAAAACAATGAAATTTAAAATATCAAAATCCGAAAGAAGAAGTATTTTGGAACTAATTGCCTGTTTGCTGTATTTTTTCAGTTTATAGCCCATTTATTATTACTTATAGCCCATTTCTTATTACTTATAGCCCATTTTCTGGGCAAAATGCATCCCTCCTTGTCTTGAAAGATTTCCGGCCGAGCATGGCATAGAAAAGCAAGTAGGCCTACGTTGGTTATTCTGCAAAAAACAAAATAGTTGGGCTAGCCATTTTCAGAAAGGAAAAAAACAAACTGGGCTGGTCATGTGCTAAACATATGAAATAAAAGCCTGGGCTAGATGGGCCACAGCTCCCACACAACCCAGTTGATACCCTTCTCTGTCCCGAAAAAACAAAATTATTGTGCGCTGCTGGGTCCCTACTGTCATCCTCACCATGCACAGTCATCTCCTTACTCCTCTCGGTTTTTGACCATGTTGACAACATCGAAGGGCGGCGCTGCGTTGAGCGAACCAATGCAGAGGACGATGGTGAGGCCTTGGACGGGAACGAACAGGAGCCGGGGAAGATGCGCAGAGTTTTAGGGTGCGATGTGGTCACGATGCGTGCGCGGCAGCACAGCCAGCCATGGGAGGCGGGAGTAGGTGTCCCGTCAGCGCTGGTTTGGCTTTGGCAGCTGGAGGAAGAAGAGACTGAAGAAGCACGACAGATGTTGAATGTCAATCCAACGGTCAAGGTTGGCACAATCGTCTGTTGACTAAGCCTACACCAAGTAGCATACTTTTTTATATATAGGAAGAAAATAAAAACTGGGCTCGTTCGCCTGGTAACATTCCCGAAACTGCAACCATTCGATCTTGCATCGCAACTAAAATTGCGAGGAAAATGCGTTCGTCTGCCATCCTCCTCCCAGGGAACGTTCGCCACATAAGTGACTAGCACCCTCGGTATTCAACCGAGAGGTCTTGGGTTTGAGTCCCAGGAACTCTCAATTTTTTCCTCCTTCCTTCCTCGCAAAAAAGAGAGAAAGAAAACCAAAGACATGAGAAGGCGTACAGAACAAGCTAGTGTACCAGTAAAGAGACGTTGCTGAGTTTTAGAAAAAAGAGAGACGTGCTCCTGTAGCTGGTTCGAATCCAAACCTAGACTATGACTATATATGGTGCTATGCTACTCTGCAAGTAATGAAACTGACATATCCAACGTTTGCTTCTCCTCTTCTCTACTTACTCTGCCTAGCATCAGAAGCTCTGGCAGCAGCAACCATGTCTGCTGGCTGCTCGTCCACCTGCTCTTCAGCAGGCAACAACCAGATATGCGCCAAGTCTCCACCCGTACCATCGCCTGTGGGTCTCATCACACCCCCGTCGGCACACGCACCGCAGCCGGTTGCTCATCGCAACCCGCTGTCGTTGGTGTGGTGCCACTGCTGCAAATCATGCAAAATCATCCATCGCGTCTCTACCACAATCCTCAACCCTGGCCGAGTCTTCTACAAATGCCCGAATCATGGGGTAATAATATGTTTATGTGTTGTTCTGCTGCTTTCAGTTGCTGATTTTTTTAATACTTTGGTTGATGATCTTCCAATTTGATTTGTGCAGAAAAGGGAAGATTCGTGTGATTTGTATTTTTGGGAAGTTGCTAATGTGGGGGAATGCAATTACGCTGATTATTTGGTTTGCCCAGGAATCCCAATACCAGCAAGTTGGGGTGTTGGACAAGTAACTGAAGGAACGGCAGAAGAGGAAGATGCAGAGCAGAAGGTTAAAGATGCAGTTCCTCTGATCATGGCCAAGCAACATCTGCTGAACGGCCTTGACAACAATGAGGAGATGAAAGAGCTTGTGAAGATAATGGGAAAAATCGATGTGCTCTGTTGGATGATTGTCTCTTTATTTGCAGTGTATGTAGCACTCGTGATGTATTCAGTGGCTATGACATGAGCACTTTGCTGAAACTAGTAATGAATGAAACCTGTGTAGCAGGCTGGGCGTAGTGTTGTGAACATCTAATGATTTATATTAACGGAAATCGGGGGGTATCCCCTTTTGCTCATAAATAAATAAATAGAAGAGGCCCTTTTGGTAATAAATAAATAAATTAGCAGACGCCCTGTCGGGTCAGCTTTGTTCCCATTCGAAGACATCGAGCAAATTGCAGTCCAACAGCAAACTATGTCATCAACTTCAAGTTTCACAGCCAAATATGAGTACAACTAAACAACAATGTCATCATGTTTTACTCGTCATACAATCACCAAACACAAATGAACATACATAACAAGTGATGTTCTCACAGCAAAATACTAAACAACACGTTTATCAGGTTTCAGTAGTCATAGCAAACACAATTTCACATAGTAGATAAAAAAACCTCTTCTGACAGGCAAATACGACAAAAGAAATCTAATCATCATCCGCAGCAGCAGCGTCAACATCTTCGCCATGTGTATCAGTCTGAATCGTAATTCCCCACAATGTCTTCTTCTTCTTCATTCTCAATGTCCTCGAACATTAGCTTCTTCTTGATCAACTCTTGTATGTCCACAGCACGACAGGCAATCTTTTCGCCAGCATCATTGACGTGATGGTTCTCAAAGGTATTAGGAACATCTGTGGAATCTTGTACATCAGGAGCGGTGTAAGCATCATCTTGTTGTGCAACTTCATTAAATGAATTCCTCTGCTCAAACCTTTGCAATACTCTCCAGTGATTGCTACGTGCAAATGTGTCTTCCAAGAAAAATATCTGTGTTGCTTGATTTGCCAAAATAAAAGGCTCGTTGGTCTGGTACGCCGCCTTGACATTGATGGATTTGAAATAATCATCAACTCTGGGTTTTGTGATCCTGGAAAACAGGTTATACCAACGACAGCACAATAGAACCACACACCGATGATCCTCGAAACTAGAGATATATTGCAACTGAATAATGTCTGTTATGTTAGCATACGTTTTAGTTGTCACTCTTCCATACGTATCCGTGCTCATGATGGCACTGTTTTGTGTCTTCCTGCCTTCATCATGTGCAAGCGTGTTGTAGCGCACATCTCCAACAACGCAAGATTCATATTGTCTTACCCGAGTATCAGGACCCATTGCTAGTGCGTAAAGGGCATCATCAACTGCCTGCCCATCCTCCCGCATCTTTTTAACCTATGTTTATAAAATAGACAAGCTGATCATCTTATGTACTCAATCTATACCTAATATTAAAGTACAGAGCCTTTCCTGGTTCTCCATAAGTCACCTATTTATATCCATTGATTTTGTGTAAATCAGAAAGATTCATGGTTGAGATTTAATGGGTCTACGATAACTGTTCACACCAAAATAGGGACCAATCAATTTTCTACGGTAAAATTTTCTAGACTATTGGTACGCTAGCACACACGCTAAGCTGGCTTGGGTGATGTAGTTGTGTGTTGATGGGCTTTCATGGAATGCCAGCCATGCGTGAGCTTTTATCTATGTGTTTGTTTTCTAGAAAAAAAATCTATGTGTTCATCCCTTGTTTCTTCTGTTCATCATTTGTTTTATGACAAGCGGATCCTAACACGTCCGTAGGAGTTCGTACGCAACATCTCCACGTGTCTTAAATACCTCTTCCAAATCAAAACAATGTCCTGGTAATCATCCATAGCGACATGCGGATTGGATGCAATGGCGTTAAAGTGGGTCGTCCGGTACACGGCCGTGCCGACATCGGCGCCATCATATCGCCGTCTTCCATCCACGCGATGGATACCGCCACCTTTTGTGGAGAAAATTGATAATATGACACACTTTTCCTGGCATTTTGATCTGATGACACACCTTTCTTTTAGTTTGATTAGATGACCCAGATTTGATTGATAGCTGGATTAAATGACACAACTTGAGTTTTTCTCTCCTTTTCTAGGTATGGGCCCCCACGTCATATTTTTGTAGGACAATTTTGCCCCTGGTCGTTTCACCTGCCTGGCTCGATCCCTTGTTCGATCGATCGTTCCTGATAGAGAACACGCCTCGATCAGCACATGCCAGGCTCCATGCATGCACACGTACATATGGTAGCTCTACGCATGGAGCGTGGTGATCCCGCTGCATGCTTCCCGGTGCCTTAACTCGCCATGGATCCTTCCCGCCGGCGTGCCACCACCTCGTTGTCTCCTTCCCGTCGCCGGCACGGCCGCGTCGCCAGAGCGTGCCATCGCTAGTAGCTTGTAGGTATTCGATGTTCTTGTATGAGTAGCTTTTGTAGAATGTACGTCTTCTTGCTAGCTTATTGCTGTTGGCTGGAGCCTGCTGTAGCTGCTCACTGTTGTTTTTTGAAGCATGAAATTATGTACAGTTTTATTAAATAAAATTGACACCATTTTCACCAAATTTTGACATGATCTCTCTTTATTTTGTACCATTTTCACATGACACAAGAATATATATGTGAATCCACAAAATCAGCAGAATAAGGTGCATATGTACCCATAGACTTGACAATCCATAATTTATAGGTATGAATTTTATATTTGAAGCAGAAAGTGAGTCATGTCTGACAAGTTGCTTTCAAAAGCATAAAGTGAGTCATCATCTCACTACACACGAAAATATCAAAGAAGACAGGGCAAGAATTCAATCCCGAAAGCATCTACTTCGTGAACACGTGGCATCAATTTCATGAAAATCACAACACGCACGACAAATCATAACATGACATGCTACATTGTTTTTCTCTTCCTCGGCGTGATCTTCTTTGCGGCCTTCACAACAACCTTTGTTGGAGTCGAGGGAGTCCTTGTTTCCATAGAAAGTTTCCTACATAATGCATCGATTCCTTGAATTAAAGAACAGACAAATGTTACACACAATTGAAGAAAAACTTCAGGTTTTTTTACCTCTTTGTGATTGGGCCAGGGATGCCTTGTAGGATAGCCAATGAAGATGTCCCTCCAAGAGGGCTACCAAGAGATGATTGACTACATAAACAAGCCTTGTTTAAGATAGAAACATAACACATTTGTAGTGATATTGAAGAACATCAGAAAAAAATACCTCCTTGTCATTGGACCAGGGCTGCGTTGTGGGATAGCCAATGAAGATGTCCCTCCAAGAGGGCTACCAAGAGATGATTGGCTATAGAATAATGCATTGTTTAAGATAATAACCTAACACATTTATACAGGTATTTAACAAATTGCAAAAAAATACCTCCTTGTCATTGGACCAGGGCTGCGTTGTGGAATAGCGAATGAAGATTCCCCTCCAAGAGGGCTTCCAAGAGATGATTGGCTACAGAAAACATAACACATAAGACATTTGTACATATATTGAAGAAAATGCAAAAAAATACCTCCTTGTCATTGGACCAGGGCTGCGTTGTGGAATAGTCAATGAAGATGTCACTTGAAGAGTGCTTCCAAGAGATGTTTGACTACACATAAGACATTGCTCAAGAGAAAAACATGCCACGGTTGTAGAGATATTTAAGAGAAGGAAAACATTACCTCCTCGTCCTAGGTCGAGGGCTAGCTTGTAGGAGAGCATCTCCAGGGATTGTACATTCGACATTAACTTCAGTGTTTGGTTTTATGTTCCTAGGTTTTGGTTTCCTAACAACAAAATCAACGAGTTTTACAAGCAAATAATATAACATAAAATATGAGTTGAGTAAATGTGAATCAATAGACATTACCTTTTCTTCACCCCATTAGTTGGGCAACGAGCTTGCCTATGTCCCAATTCATGACACTTCTTGCACCTATTTTGGCTTCCTAATTGACCCTTTGGTGGTGGTTTCTTTTTATAATTTCCTCCTCCCTTTTCAAGGCAACTTTTCAATCTAAACTTCCTTTTTCTTCCTTTTGAACTTTTGGGGAGCGGTGCATGCAATACAAAGTCTAGTTCAACATTAGGCCACTGTGATCTATCTGTGAGGGGCTCAACGACCCCCCCTATAAGCTGACCTAAACCTTTGTACAGAGTAGTACTCATGGAGATAATTTTCCATCTTCACGTTCCTTTTTCCAATCAAGAAAACAAGTGCATGTTCACAAGGTTTACTTGTGTGCTGCCACTCTAGGCACGTGCACTCACTTTGCTCTATGTTAACCACAAGCCTCAGATTGTCTTTATTGATGTCCCTGACCTCACCTTTCCAGTTACTTGCTCTAGTTACTTTCAAGTGCCCAAGCCCTCTTGTTCTATTATTCACTTGTTGTACAACTGCTGGCAACATTTCTCCATGTAGCTTTTCCCCAATCTTTCTTCTTTTTTCAATTAATTTCATTATCTTTCCATTAAGTATGTCAGCTAGCCCATCTACAGGAAGATCTTTGATTCCTCTTATCCAATTATTGAAGGACTCAGCAAGGTTGTTATGAATGTAATCGCACTTGATTTCGGTGTCAAAACTAGACCTCATCCACTTAAAGTTGTGGTAATCATGTAAGTACTTACCAATAGTTGGACTTGATTCTAGAACCTTAGAGAAGTGATACTCAAACACTGAAGGTCTATATGTCTTTCCAGCAGCCCACATACGACCAATTATGTCACCGCGGTATCTTTTGGAAACATTCTGCATCAAATGCCTAAAACACTCCCTTTGTTCTGCTTGAGGGAAAACTTTCTTAACTGCATTTTCTAAACCTTTACATGCATCGGTACTTATAGCAAGCTTTGGAATTGGCCCTAGTGCTCTATGCAACTGTGTCATGAACCATGTCCAATTATCGTCATCCTCAACCTCGATAAAACCAAATGCAAGAGGAAACATCCAATTATGTCCATCTAAAGCGGTACATGTAGCTAAATGACCATTCCACTTCCCATTCAATGCAGTTGAGTCTATGCTAAGAAAAGGCCTACATCCAGCATGGAACCCATCGACACAAGGCTTAAGTGCCATAAAGAATCTATGAAAGTAAACATTACCGTCCTTTAGTTTAGTGTCGACCTCAACAATGGTTCCAGGAGATCTCAGTTCTATCTCTGCTTTGAAATTGAATAGGTACCGGAAGCTACTACCCCACGAACCATATATCTCATCCTTTGCTCTCTGCATCCCCTTCCATACAGTGTCATAGCTAGTGGTTACATTCCAATCTTCCTCCATACATATATTTGGAGTTTTCCTCAATATTTTCTTAGACCTTTCTTGAACCCAATCCTGTGAGGCCATTGCCGAAGTTATCCTGCTACTTGAAACACATGTGTGTGATGGCCCTATTTGGTTAACCTGCATACATGACAAAGTTGTTAGTACCTACAATAATAGGATGCTACCATAATAGAACATAACAGAAAAAACGAAGTTATTTAAGCTATGTTAGTACCCTGGTCTTTGTCTTATCAGCCATCAAACGACATGTTATTTTCCATGGACAATCCTCAGCCATACAATGTGCCATCCACCTACTCTTGTTAGCTTTATAAGTTCCAAGGTTGGATTCTTCATTAATTGCCCATTGTCTCACAGCCCTCCTACAATCTATCATTGTTGGAAAGATCGAACCTTTCTCAACTTTTGGATGATCTTTGTCATATAAATTTCTATGTCTTCAAGAACTTGGTCATCTACTGGTATGGCTCCCTCAGCCATTAATTCCTCACTAACATGGCACACAACAACTGGAGCTGGCTCATTTCGTTGTTGAGCATCATCGGCCTCATCCTCAATTCCAAGAACCGCACACATGTTTTCCTCGGACATAGGTGCTATTACATCATCACCAACAGGAGTTATCTCAAAAGTGGACCAATCAATGACAACTTCACCATCAGATTGCACATATCTCTGATTACTAGGAAGCAAATTACAAGTTGCGAAATCACTGATACATGATGCACTGCTAGCATTTGAGTGGTAAACATCGGAACTTGAACTAATGATATTGTCCACTATATCACTAGATGGGATATTTCCAGAACAAGATGATGTTGTAACCCCCTTTGCATTGTCCACAACTTGAGCAAGCACAAGCAATTCTTTCTCTTCCCATCTCTCAAGAAATGCTGTCAACAACTTCCAATAGCTATCAATCCTCTCAACTGATTCAAAGTGCTTATCTTGACACAAAATATGGACCTCTTGACCAACCCCCATATAATTTTTGATCTAATGAGTCCTATCAATTTTTCAACCGTAAAATGTTTCATGTTAACCTCAAACTCCACATCATGTTCGGCAACTTGGCGCTCGCTGCCATCATCAAGCTTTGTGACAAATTGAAGAACTCTAACAATTAGTTTATAAATGACAACGCGCAGCCCTGCACCTTCTTCCCTACAAAATTACATAATTTTTCAAACAAAATCAATGATTGGGCCTAACTTTTCATAAACTTCTGATAAAAAATCAGACAATGATCCAATTCAGAAGCTACTAACCCATCCGGAGCTGCGACATCTGGCTCCATCACCACAATCAGTGGGTTCTACTCGTCGTGAAGCCTTCCCACTATCTCTTGTCCACCATAATCTCCATGTCTAGGGTTCGTGTATGCCTCAACTTCCTAGCTGAGACGGTTAGACAAAGAGGGAGAGGGAGAAGGAGGGAGAGAGAGAGATGCGATTCCACCTGTGAGTCGATGGACGAGGCGTCGACAGGGCGGAACGGCTGGAGCGTTGCCGGATGAAAAAAACGGACAGGAGGTGGCGGGGAACTGGCAGCACACGGGGAAGAGGCACGGCGGGGCGGTGCTGGGCACTGGCGGCGCGGTGGGAGGAAGCAGGAGCGGCGGGGCGATGCTGGGTACTGGCGGCGCAGGCAGGAGGAAGCGGGAGCGGCGGCGCAACGGGTCTCTTCTGTGCCTCGTTTTGTTCGCACTTCCAGGAACGATCGATCGAACAAGGGATCGAAGCCAGGCAGGTGAAACGACCAGGGGCAAAATTGTCCTACAAAAATATGATGTGGGGGCCCATACCTAGAAAAGGAGAGAAAAACTCAAGTTGTGTCATTTAATCCAGCTATCAATCAAATCTGGGTCATCTAATCAATCTAAAAGAAAGGTGTGTCATCAGATCAAAGTGCCAGGAAAAGTGTGTCATATTATCAATTTGCTCCCTTATGTGTGATGGTCGCCCACACCCGCACCTGCGCCATCGCCGTCTGGAGCCTCAGCTGCATCACAACGCGATCGACGATGATCTACACGCTATCGGCTTCCTCCACGGCATCATGGTCGTCGCCCATCCTGCCGTCCATGAGCCCCAACACCCTGGCCGCGGTCACGCATGGTAGCACCTTTGTCGCTAGGTACTGGTCATTGCCGTCTAGGCCTGGCGCTGCGGTAGCCGGCTAGCCAGTGATGGCCTCGAGCAGCAGCACGCGAAGCCATACACGTCGGACTTCTTGGAAACGCTGCCCATGCGGAGAAAGAAGGGGCCCACATAGCCCACAACGGTGGCCAATAAGGTGCCTTCGCAAGTCGACCCCGGGTTGCAGACCCGCACGCGACCGTCGCCGTCCACGAGCACGTTGGAGATGAGACGTCGTCGTGAACTATGGAGATGTCGTTGTGGGGGTGCTCTAGCGCACTGACCACATTGTCGAAGACGCACATGCGGTGGCGCCAGGTGAACAACGGCGTGGTGGAGTGGAGTTGGTCAGCTAGGCTGTCACCGAGCATGTACTCCAGCACCAGCGCTGCCCACGGTGCACAACACTAGCGCACCACGGGGCATGTTGTTGTCCTGTTGTAAAACCCTGTTGTCCTCGCCCCATCCCATGCACCATGTGATTCGACCTAGCGACGACATGGTCTCCATCTGCGTTTTTCTCGCGTCACCCAGCCGTGCTTCTCACTGGTCTCACATGTATGTCAATACATCATCATGGGCACGCGCAGGTTGACTATGATAGGAAATGGAATAAGGAGTGGCTAAGAGCTAGACTATGAGACTCCACGAGGGAAACGAGCCACTAGAGGCATGAGGGGCACGTCATTGGCACGTTATTGTTTGAAATTCAAACACATGGACATACTTTCAGTCATTAGATTTTGCTTAGCCACGGTATTTCATCTATGCGTTGTGTTGGTTTGCAGGCTACGCCCATACCTAGATTGCCAGGAGGGAACGCCATCTGCCAAGTATACGAAATTTTTAGAATTGATAACGATTGTAACATCTGATGGAATGACCAAACTCCCAATCCTGCCATGTCCCGTCCGGCTTCTACGTACTTCCCGCGAACTCTGCCCTCAGTGTGCCTTACATCCCCGACGATGTTCCGCGTCCCAGTTCCTTGATCCGACCAATCCTGTGCAAAAACGGGTAGGAATATGCGGGAAGGTGTATGGGCTAGATGCACAGCATGAATATTGGTTGGCGGCCATCATGTCCATTTTTGTCATATTAGTGTTTTAATTTTTTGATTTTTAAATATTCCCTTGAGTGGGCGCAATGCAGGGTGTGACATGCGGTGGCGAGCTCGTTGATGTCACATCCCTAGTTCTGGTATGCTCTGAGCTAGCTAGTCACGTGTTGCATCATGTTTAAATTATTTTGAATTTGAAATGGGGATTGATCAAACCCTAGCACCAGATCAAATCAAATAGGTTCAACATAAAATCATTTTCAATAAACCCAAAATGCCCTTTGAAAATGTTCATGATTTATGATAAAAGTGAAAACCTCTGCCAAAAATGATGAGCATATTTCTTGGACATTTATGGATTTTTGAGTTAAATCATATTGTATTTTAATTGGAGCATTTAAAGTCTATAAATATTTTAAATGCCTCAATACTTTTGAAAACAATTGGGGGCTGTTGGAAATAATTCAAATAGTGCCCACAATTTTTGTCAGGATTTTACAAAATGAGTTAGTATTTTTACTAATTCAAAACAAATAAAAATAAATAGAAAACAAAAACAGAATTAGAAAGAGAGAGAGAGAGAGAGAAGGACTCACCTAGGTCGTCTTACCTAGCAGCCCAACAAACCAGCCCAGCCCACCAGGGGCATCCTTGTCTTCAACCTCTGCCTACTGGTAGAGGCAAGGCCGAGCACGGCGCCACGGCGCGCCATGCCGGCAGCTGCCTGCCTGGCTCCTCCTCGTCGCGCCCAGACAGCGCCATGACACCCCCTGACCCCCTCTCACTCCCCCTCTCTCGCTCTGGACCCCCTCCCCCTCCTCTGCTCTCTCCCTCGCACGCATCCGAGCGGCCCGTCGCCGCCGACATGCACCACCGCGGCCACCGGCCTCCACACGCCTCTCCGACACACCAAGAAGCTCTGCAACTGACCTCTACGCCATCTCCGCCAAGCCACGCGAGCGGACGCGCCCTGCAGCGGCTCCCCCGACCTCTTATTCAACCTCGGTCCGCCGGAGATCCCCTTCGCCGCCCGCTCGCTCCAACGCTTCCCCGAGCCAAATGAGCCACCCATCCGACTCCCTGTGAGCCCCGCCGTCATCTCCCCCTCTCCCCATGGTCGATTTCTCGCTGCAACACCGATGACCGCGAGTCCCGTATGCCGCCGCCGCACGAGCTCGTCGCCGACGAGGCTCCGGTGACCAAATGGTCCCATGCGTGCCTCCGTTGGGTTCGTGAGCTCTCGTAGAACATGTAGGTGCAAACCGCTGGTCCTCCCGCGCGTCATGTCATCGATTGCGTCGACACCTGAGCTCCGACCGCCGCTCACGAGCTCGCCGTCATTGGTTCTGGTAACCATAGGCCCGGCCACCACCACCGGTCGACGCACGCCAGCGAGGGCTCTCCAACGAGCCCAAGCACACCTTGAACCGAGCCCGGTGGGCGATTCCCGAGCACCTCCGCCGCGTCTGTCCATAGCCGGCGGCCTAACTCCGGCGAAACGCCATTAGGCACTAACCTAATGACCCCCTGGGTCCATGACAGGTGGGGCCAGCCCCTGTTAAGTTTTGGATTAGTTTAAATCTAAACCTAATCAGCACAGTGACAAGGAATGTGGGACCCACAACTCAGGTTTGACCCCGGTCAGCTGTGTTGACCTGATGATGTCATCTTGACATCATGCTGACGCTGCAACTATTTTCTGAAATTTGAATAAATCAGAAAAGGTTTAGAAAATTCCAAAAAATAGTTAAAACTTCTAAAAATCATAGAAATTCTACCGTAACTCCAAATAAGATAAATTATATATGAAAAATTATCAGAAAAAATCAAGGAATCCATCTGTACCATTTTCATGCATGTTTGAACAATGTTTGTCCTCTGTTTTGGACAAAATAAATAAAGGGCATTTATATAATCAGATATGGGGTTGGAATTTGAATCATGTATTCAAACCAACTTCATTTAAATCATAGCTAGATGCATTAGCTCAAATCATAGCATATTGCCATGTCATGATCATGCATCATATTGTGGCATTGCATTGATTATGTTTCTTCTCTGTTGCCGATGTTGTCCCCTCTTAGTGGACGTAGTTCCGGCGATGTGATCAATGACACCGATGAAGAACTATGCTATCTTCAGAAGTGCCAGGCAAGCAAAACCCCCTTGTTCATTCCGATGCAATCCCACTCTCTCGCTCCTGCTCTCTTTTACTGCATTAGGACAACAACGATTCAACTGTTACATGCTGCGGTAGTTGAACCCCTTTCCTCTGCATGACCTGTCATTGCCATAGTAAATAGATGAAACCCACTAGTATGAGTAGGAGTTGTTTGAGCCCTGATGTGCCTACTCATTCATGCTTGTTCTCATGCCTGCTACTGCTTAGAGTTGAGTCAGGTCTGAGTCATCGGGAATGAATTGGAACATGGTGAACATGTCCTACCGTTGAGAGCTAAGTGTGTGAACACGATTTGGTAAAGGTATCGGTGAGAGGCCATGTAGGAGTACATGGTGGGTTGTCTCATTGCAGCCGTTCTCAGGAACTGAGTTCTGTGTTTGTGATCCATGAACAGTTACTACCACACATTGGGTTCCGGTAACTTGGCCCCTCTCGGCTTATTAATCAACTCGATCTCTGTCCAGGAGTTGCAACTAGTTTCTGGTGTTTGTAGGTAGTGTTAGTAGTCTACCAAGTGGCACCCGGTACAGGTGGGCTTGGGACAGACTAGGCATAGTTGCACGGTGTACCAAGTGGCACCCGGATGGTGGGCTTGGGAACCCTGCACACATCGTTTGGGGCCGTGAGCGACACCCCGGCCGGATCTCCTTGCGGATGGAACCCGAATAGGCGATAAACCTGGACTAGAGACTTGTTGGTTAGTCAGGTCGTGGACGACTCCCTCGCCCGGCTTCCGCTTGAAGGTTGCCGAGGTACATGACGTGTACAGGGCGATAAGTGGCAAGAGCGTGTGTGAAGAAGTACACCCATGCAGGGTTATCATTATCTATTCGAATAGCCGGATTCCTCGGATATGGAAACTTGGACCCCTTACATAGTTCATAGACAAGTGAAAGTGGATACTCTAAAACTCGCAAGATAAGCGTGAGTGCCATGGATGGCGTTCTCATAGGGAGACGGGAGCGGATCCATAGTGGTGTATTGATATGGTGAATATGTGGACTCGTGTGCGCCACCTCAAAAGAGTTGCTTGAAGTCGTAGTTCAGGTTAGCCACTGAGTCAAAGCTGGCTTGCTGCAGTTAAACTCGACTACCCCTTTGTTGATACCGATGCATATGTAGTTAGTTCTGATGTAAGTCTTGCTGGGTAAATTTGTACTCACATTTGCTTAATTTATGTTTTGCAGAGAGACGTCAGTATCACTAGTAGTTCCGCTTGGACTTTGACATTTCACTTGTTACCTGAGCTACGATTTTGTACCCTTGGGAGGGTCTTGTAGATAGTCAGGCTCCTCAGCCTTCTTCGTTTTTAGTTGTCTGTACTCAGACAGGTTAAGCTTCCGCATGTGCTTTGACTTGTATGCTCTGAAAGTTGGGTCATGAGACCCATGTTTGTAATATCTCGCTCCTCGGAGCCTAATAAATACTTGAGTCATAGAGTTATGTTGTGATGCCAGGTTGTATTTACACATATCGAGCATATTGTGTGTATGATTGAAATGCTTGGTATGTGTGGGATCCGACAACCTAGTTGTTTATCCTTGGTGGCCTCTCTTATGGGGAAATGTAGTCTTGTGCTTCCATGAGCCATAGTAGTCCGCTACAGCCCGGTTCATCGGAGTCCTGCTAGCCCAGCACTACTGCTCCGGAGCATTTGACTGGCCAGCATGTGATTCACTTCGTTCTTGTGTCTGTCCCTTCGGGGAAATGTCACGCGGTGACATCCGGAGTCCTACCTAGCCTGCTACAGCCCGGGTTCCCGGAGTCCTGTTAGCCCAGTGCTACAGCCCGGATTCACACGCTGCTGACCGACATGCTCGATGTTGATTCATGTATGCCTGTCCCCGTAAGTTAGTGCCACTTTGGGTTCACGACTAGTCATGTCGGCCCGGGTTCTCTGTCATATGGATGCTAGCGACACTATCATATACGTGAGCCAAAAGGCGCAAACGGTCTCAGGCCATGGTAAGGCGACACCCGTGGGAATACCGTGCGTGAGGCCGCAAAGTGATATGAGGTGTTACAGGCTAGATTGGTGTGACTTAGAATTGGGGTCCTGACAGCTTTGGTATCAGAGCCTGACTGCCTGTAGGTTTACCAAGACAAGCTGGTCGAAGTCGTGTCTAGAAATGCTTTAGTTATATAAGGGAATTGATTGTGGAAGGGAACGTAAGGCTCTTTTTACTCCTTATCCTCATGACCTTCTGATCTGAGTCATCTTATCTTTTCTACGGGGTTAAGAACTAGGTTTCTCTTCTATCTATCAGGATGACGAGTTACTAATCCATAGACTTATAGGATTGATGGTTTCAGGCCTCAGTTCAGTTCCTACTACTTCTGTGTATCGTCAGTGGGTCTCGGACCTTGATATTGTGATGTTGAGTGGTTATACCACCATTTTGCCAGATGTCTCAAATCTTTTTGAGCATTTACAACCATTATGCTGTCCGAGTCATACCAGGTTTCTAAATAGTCTGATGCATTTGCAAATTCCTTCTTTTCGTTCCTCATGTCCCTTTGGGCCAGTTCAACCACACTAATCGGTGAGTTGAGGTACTTTATTGCCTCGACATATATGTTGGAGTTGTTATTATGACACTAGGGTATCTTAGAGTTAGTAATCTAACCATGTTTGGTGTTCCCAGTGTGATGATTCTGGACCCCATTCTCGAAAGCATCTCGTGATGTTATTTAGTTAGTAGGTATTTTACTCCTGGGTTTTGAACCCGAGATTCACCCTAGTTCATGTTGTTAGTATTTGTTAGTTCCCTTAAGATATTAGTAACCTTTGCGATAGTCCTCGAAGTCTGTGGTATATCATTCTTCCAAATACCATGAACCATTCATGGCAGAAGTTCCTCGTTGAACCGAAAGATCACAAACAGAGTGCTCTTGATGAGTTCTCAATTCTATGTTGTGACTCTGCTAGTTCTACCTTTCTACATGGGTTATCCGGAAGAAATATGTTGAACTTGTTCGACATACTAATCCATGCATCCACAACTCAAAAAAAATTATATGTTCCTTGAGTTGTTCCCCTTTAGTTGTCTTCCGACCTTAGCCTATCAGTTGATAGTCAAGAGTATGTGTGCATTCGTGTTTATCGGTGCCTTTTACTCTTGTGGTCCGTCAAGCCATTCTATTCCAGAATGACAAGGAGAAACAAACTCCAGTTCCTTGTCCACTTCGAGGATTGGGTCAAAGTAGTTGTATTCCACAGATCAAAATGCCAATTCAGCTTTTGCTCTGTTCTACCTTGGAGTGTCACCCTCTTTCATATCAAGAATGACGTGAGAATTGTACAATCTCTTATGAATTCTTGATATAGTGATACTTTCGCCATCATTATTCATTTCTTGGTCTCCATGTTGGTTGTAACCGGAATGCCGACAGGTGAACTGTGATGTGTGAAATCAATACTCCTAGCAACCGTGTTGCTTGGTAGTTAATGGACATTAATATCATTCTTAGCGTGTTGGTTATCGAATCACTATTCTAGGATTGATCGTGCTACCTTGTCCTTATTTCTGGTGCACTCTTTGATCTTTGAGTTAGGATTGAATCCCTTGCTCTTCTGATCATGTCATCTTGCCTTGAAAAGCAAGATTGTTCTTGAGCTTAGAGACATATCGGTGGTTCGTGATTTTCCGGATATCTTCACGGAGGTATCACCAGGTCGTCCCCTAACCGATATGTTGAGTTTGTGATCAAGTTGGTTTCCAATAAACCACTCTTTCTCCAAGAATCTGTGTTGGATACCCCTGAGCTAGTTGGTTAAGCCAAACAACAACTTGGAGAGTTGGAAGATAAAAGCTTGCCTAACTTAGTTCATTTAAAAGGGATATCTTGTTTTGTGTGTGTGTTGAAGAAAGATGATGTCTTCATCGACTGATCCTCATGATCAATTGTTTGATCTATTGTCTTGTCCAAACTTTGATTTGAGTGTGGGCTATTATCAAATCAAATCAGAACCAACGATATTCATAATGTTGTCGTACTCGTGGTTGATCCCTCAAGCATACACCATTACATCTTTTGGTCTGACCAATGCTAACACCGTGTTCACTAAATTGTGGAATTCCATCTATATGGAAGCCTTGATGACTTGTTGTTGAGCCCATCAGCAGCATCTTATCTTCTCCATGATTCATGTCGAACATCAAGCTAGTGTTGGAAACTTGTGTAAGCATTTCTTCGTGTTTCGTTCATGAAGCATATGTTTGGATCAAAGTAGCGACTTCCTCTAAGTTCACGTGCAATCGATGCAAGTTGCCGCCGTGAATTCGAGAAAGTTTGTTTTGCTTCCTCTGGAATCATCCCAAGTCAGTCATGCATATGTGCAAAGTATATTGTGGTTTAGAGACTTGCAACCTTCATTCTATATGTGTCCCTAGCACACCAAGCCACTAACTGATTTGTTCAAGGAGAAGAACTTCCTTCATAAGAGCTAGTCATATGACTTATGCAAGGACTTTGTTATCTGCGATGATGGTTCCCAACTAGAACTCGGTAGTGTTTTATTATAAGACTACCATGTGGTCATGCTTGTCTAGGATAGTGCGTTCACAGGGGTGTAGCAGAACCAGCTCATGTTTTGGAGCTTACTATCATAGTTCTTTTCCCGAGAATCTCGCAACATCGTCTTGTCGATTTGTGATGCAAACTTTCATTTTCTTCTAGTCTCGGTGAATCTGGAATATCCCGTTACCAACCAAATCTGAATCTCAGGCAGATATGATGGTTGGAACGTCTTCCAAGAGCTATAATATTGGTCCCTCTATAACCCAGTAAAGTGGATGTTGTGGCTGACACACCCAGCCGGAAGACCTATTATTGTAGTATCTTGATTGAAGAAGTTGGCCACCTCCCCATAAGGATTTCGTAGGGATTACTCCAATAGTTGTTCCTTATGGATTTTTGTGCTCCCGAAGTCCGACCTTTTACTTGATGTCCTAGGTACCAAACCATTTTAATAAATGGGTTGCGCTAGCACGTCAAGGAGAACATTAGAAGTGGAGTGCTAAATGTCTCTCGGTCGATTATCCAGTTTCTGTCCCCTTGGCCTCGCTAAGGTGAAATCTGAGAAAGTGTTATCTTCCTTTGCATCCGCATCATCCATCACCATTCATCATGGTGGTATGTTGTGTTGCCAGGATCCTTGACACGGATATTGGTAAAACCTTGATGAATATGGAGATGCTCAAGTTCTTGAGAGCACGCGCAAGCACTAGGTTTTATCGTTGGCGTCAACTGGGATTTGCTTCCAGTTTCCTCGGTTATGTCATAACCTTTTCAAACAGTGGACTCACTCTCGACTGTTGAGTTCTTCCCCAGTTACCAGAATCATTCCCAACATTTGCATTTTGTTCCCAGCTTGCATCTCAGTAGTTGTTGTTCAAGATCATCTTCAAAAGTGTACTTACCATGGGTCCCATCCATTTCCGATGGTAAGCTAAAAATCATCCATTGCGTTGTCTTCAACAAGGTAGTCCACATCATCCATCCTAGTCGGAGTATGCCATTCTTTCGAACCCCTTCCAACGATCGATTGTGATTACCTCAGGCTGGTATAAAGAGTTTCAATGATCTTTGTACCAAAAGTAATTCTTTTTGCCACTTAAGGGAAATGCTCTACGAGTCACCTTTCCCTAAGGTGTCCCGTTATGGAATCATGGCAATTACCTCCTTGCTACTTTGAAACCATGCACCATCCTACTCCAGCGTGGAATTGTTGCCTACCAATTTGAACCAATGTCATCTATTACCTCCCATCTCTCTTGATGTGTGTTTTGTGTCTCAGCCCAAGAGATGTTTCAACGTCTCACTCCATGAGTTGATCTTGAGTTGCTCGATCTTTGAGAAGACCGTTTCCTGTAGAGTTTCCTTCCGTCGTCATCATGTTGGATGAAGATCTCGAAGACAGAGACATCAAGAGCAATGTGATGCAATATATCGGTATCTTCGAGAAGGGCAGTTGGATCGAGAAGACTGTGATAGTTTTGTGACCCCTCTGTCTTCTTACTCCACTTCTTGAATCTCGGGACGAGATTCTTGTTTAGTGGGGGTGAGTTGTCACATCCCTAGTTCTGGTATGCTCTGAGGTAGCTAGTCACGTGTTGCATCATGTTTAAATTCTTTTGAATTTGAAATGGGGATTGATCAAACCCTAGCACCAGATCAAATCAAATAGGTTCAACATAAAATCATTTTCAATAAACCCAAAATGCCCTTTGAAAATGTTCATGATTTATGATAAAGGTGAAAACCTCTGCCAAAAATGATGAGCATATTTCTTGGACATTTAGGGATTTTTGAGTTAAATCATATTGTATTTGAATTGGAGCATTTAATGTCTATAAATATTTTAAGTGCTTCAATACTTCTGAAAACAATTGGGGGCTGTTGGAAATAATTCAAATAGTGCCCACAATTTTTGTTAGGATTTTAAAAAATGAGTTAGTATTTTTACTAATTCAAAACAAATCAAAATAAATAGAAAACAGAAACAAAATTAGAAAGAGAGAGAGAGAGAGAGAAGGACTCACCTGGGTCGTCTTACCTGGCAGCCCAACAAACCAGCCCAGCCCACCAGGGGCATCCTTGTCTTCAACCTCTGCCTACTGGCAGAGGCAAAGCCAAGCACGGCGCCATGGCGTGCCACGCCGGCAGCTGCCTGCCTGGCTCCTCCTCGTCGCGCCCAGACAGCGCCACGACACCCCCTGACCCCCTCTCACTCCCCCTCTCTCGCTCTGGACCCCCTTCCCCCTCCTCTGCTCTCTCTCCCTCGCACGCACCCGAGCGGCCCATCGCCGCCGACGTGCACCACCGTGGCCACCGGCCTCCACACGCCTCTCTGACGCACCAAGAAGCTCCGCAGCTGACCTCTACGCCATCTCCGCCAAGCCACGCGAGCGGACGCGCCCTGCAGCGGCTCCCCTGACCTCTTCTTCAACCTCGGTCCACCGGAGATCCCCTTCGCCGCCCGCTCGCTCCGACACTTCCCTGAGCCAAACGAGCCGCCCATCTGACTCCCTATGAGCCCCGCCGTCATCTCCCCCTCTCCCCATGGTCGATTTCTCGCTGCAACGCTGATGACCGCGAGTCCTGTATGCCGCCGCCGCACGAGCTCGTCGCCGACGAGGCTCCGGTGACCAAATGGTCCCGTGTGTGCCTCCGTTGGATTCGTGAGCTCTCGTAGAACATGTAGGTGCAAACCGCTGGTCCTCCCGCGCGCCGTGTCGTCGATTCCGTCGACACCCGAGCTCCGGACGCCGCTCACGAGTTCGCCGTCGTCGGTTCCGGCAATCACAGGCCCGGCCACCACCACCATTCGACGCGTGCCAGCGTGGGATCTCCAACGAGCCCAAGCACACCTCGGACTGAGCCCTGTGGGCGATTCCCGAGCACCTCCGCCGCGTCTGTCCATGGCCGGTGGCCTAACTCCGGCGAAAACGCCATTAGGCACTAACCTAATGACCCCCTGGGTCCATGACAGGTGGGGCCAGCCCCTGTTAAGTTTTGGATTAGTTTAAATCTAAACCTAATCAGCACAGTGACATGGAATGTGGGACCCATAACTCAGGTTTGACCCCGGTCAGCTGTGTTGACCTGATGACGTCATCTTGACATCATGCTGACGCTGTAACTATTTTCTGAAATTTGAATAAATCAGAAAAGGTTTAGAAAATTCCAGAAAATAGTTAAAACTTCTACAAATCATAGAAATTCAACCGTAACTCTAAATAAGATAAATTATATTTGAAAAAATATCAGAAAAATTCAAGGAATCCATTTGTACAATTTTCATGCATGTTTGAACAATGTTTGTCCTCTGTTTTGGACAAAACAAATAAAGGGCATTTAAATAATCATATATGGAGTTGGAACTTGAATCATGTATTCAAACCAACTTCATTTAAATCATAGCTAGATGCATCAGCTCAATTCACAGCATATTGCCATGTCATGATCATGCATCATATTGTGGCATTACATTGATTATGTTTCTTCTCTGTTGCCGGTGTTGTCCCCTCTTAGTGGACGTAGTTCCGACGATGTGATCGATGACACCGATGAAGAACTATGCTATCTTCAGAAGTGCCAGGCAAGCAAAAACCTCTTGTTCATTCCGATACAATCCCACTCTCTCGCTCCTGCTCTCTTTTACTGCATTAGGACAACAACGATTCAACTGTTACATGCTGCGGTAGTTGAACCCCTTTCCTCTGCATGACCTGTCATTGCCACGGTAAATAGATGAAACCCATTAGTAGGAGTAGGAGTTGTTTGAGCCCTGATGTGCCTACTCATTCATGCTTGTTGTCATGCCTGCTACTGCTTAGAGTTGATTCAGGTCTGATTCATCGGGAATGAATTGGAACGTGGTGAACATGTCCTACCATTGAGAGTTAAGTGTGTGAACATGATTTTGTAAAGGTAGCGGTGAGAGGCCATGTAGGAGTACACGGTGGGTTGTCTCATTGCAGCCGTTCTCAGGAACTAAGTTCTGTGTTTGTGATCCGTGAACAGTTACTACCACACATTGGGTTCCGGTAACTCAGCCCCTCTTGGCTTATTAATTAACTCGATCTCTGTCCAGAAGTTGCAACTAGTTTCTAGTGTTTGTAGGTAGTGTTAGTAGTCTACCAAGTGGCACCCGATACAGGTGGGCTTGGGACAGACTAGGCACAGTGGCACGGTGTACCAAGTGGCACCTGGATGGTGGGCTTGGGAACCCTGCACACATCGTTTGGGGTCGTGAGCGACACCCCGGTCGGATCTCCTTGCAGATGGAACCCGAATAGGCGATAAACCTGGACTAGAGACTTGTTGGTTAGTCAGGTCGTGGCCGACTCCCTCGCCCGGCTTCCGCTTGAAGGTTGCCGAGGTACATGACGTGTACAGGGCGATAAGTGGCGAGAGCGTGTGTGAAGAAGTACACCCCTGCAGGGTTATCATTATCTATTCGAATAGCCGGATTCCTCAGATATGGAAACTTGGACCCCTTGCATAGTTCATAGACAAGTGAAAGTGGATACTCTAAAACTCGCAAGATAAGCGTGAGTGCTATGGATGGCGTTCTCGTAGGGAGACGGGAGCGGATCCATAGTGGTGTATTGATATGGTGAATATGTGGACTCGTGTGCGCCACCTCAAAAGAGTTGCTTGCAGTCGTAGTTCAGGTTAGCCACTGAGTCAAAGCTGGCTTGCTATAGTTAAACTCCACTACCCCTTTGTTGATACCGATGCATATGTAGTTAGTTGTGATGTAAGTCTTGCTGGGTACATTTGTACTCACGTTTGCTTAATTTATGTTTTGCAGAGAGACGTCAGTATCACTAGTAGTTCCGCTTGGACTTCGACGTTTAGCTTGTTACCTCAGCTACGATCTTGTACCCTTGGGAGGGTCTTGTAGATAGTCAGGCTCCTCAGCCTTCTTCATTTTTAGTTGTCTGTACTCAGACAGGTTAAGCTTCCGCATGTGCTTTGACTTGTATGCTCTGAATGTTGGGTCATGAGACCCATGTTTGTAATATCTCGCTCCTCGGAACCTAATAAATACTTGAGTCGTAGAGTTATGTTGTGATGCCAGGTTGTATTTCCACATATCAAGCATATTGTGTGTATGATTGAAATGTTTGGTATGTGTGGGATCCGACAACCTAGTTGTTTATCCTTGGTAGCCTCTCTTATGGGGAAATGTAGTCTTGTGCTTCCATGAGCCATAGTAGTCCGCTACAGCCCGGTTCACCGGAGTCCTGCTAGCCCAGCACTACTGCTCCGGAGCATTTGACTGGCCGGCATGTGATTCACTTCGTTCTTGTGTCTGTCCCTTTGGGGAAATGTCACGCGGTGACATCCGGAGTCCTGCCTAGCCTGCTACAGCCCGGGTTCCCGGAGTCCTGTTAGCCCAATGCTACAGCCCGGATTCACACGCTGCTGACCGACATGCTCGATGTTGATTCATGTATGCCTGTCCCGGTAAGTTAGTGCCACTTTGGGTTCACGACTAGTCATGTAGGCCCGGGTTCTCTGTCATATGGATGCTAGCGACACTATCATATACGTGAGCCAAAAGGCGCAAACGGTCTCGGGCCATGGTAAGGCGACACCCGTGGGAATACCGTGCGTGAGGCCGCAAAGTGATATGAGGTGTTACAGGCTAGATCAGTGTGACTTAGAATCATGGTCCTGACAGTTGACGTGGGATTGACCATGTTAGGGTGCATTGTGCTCAGGCGAACACCGCTATCATCGCTGGTGAGGGTGGCAAGGAGGATAGGCACTAAAGGTGCGGTGACGTGTTTAAATATATGACATGGGTCTGTTGAGAGTTTTGAGTTATGCTTATTGCTCAAGAGGCAAGATAAGTTCTTTTTCCATTGCAACGCATGGGCATATTTGCTAGTATATTAAAAAAACTGACAGTGCAATTCAAAAGCTTACATGGCTCTTGAACCATTTCGCAAATCCTACCATAACCAGTTTGTCAATGTTTCTTGGATTTTGCGGCAGTAACTCATTTTTGTAGATGCTGCACAACATAGTGATCGTGTCAAACATCTAAATATATAAGAATGTGCTGCAAGTTTAGTAGATTACGATGTATAAGCTGCAGTACTTAGCACTTACTTGATATAAGGTAGTATCTCAGGACAGTTATTCAACACATACCGAACCATTTTGTCCAAATCTTTAGTTTTGTCCTCTTGTCGACTCTTCCCTGTAAATCGAACAGAATAATTGAAAACATTGAGCCTGGGATTGTCTTCACCCACCTCTTTGCTAAGCTGATCACTTGTTTCAATGTATTTTGAGCAGAATGTCAATGCTTCTGTAGCAATGTAGGCCTATGCAATGGAACCCTAAGGTCTAGCTCTGTTCCTGACATAGCCCTTGAAAGTGCCTAGCCGCCTTTCAATAGGGTACATCCAGCCATACTGTACTGGACCTCTAAGTAGTGCCTCATCAGGTAGATGAACAGCCAAATGCACCATCACATCAAAGAAGGCTAGAGGATATATCTTCTCAAGGTCACATAGGATTTTTGGTATCTTGTCTCTAAGACGCTCCAAAGCATCTATCCTGATATTTCTACTGCAGAGTTCCTTGAAGAATTGTCCCAACTCTACAACTGCTTCGTATAAATCAGGGCAGCCCAATCCTCTAAGGATAACAGGTAAAATCCTTTGAAGTAGGACGTGGCAATCATGAGTTTTCAACCCTTGTACCTTGTTTCCATCTTCACTAACTCTCCTTTCAGGGTTGGAAGCAAATCCATGTGGGAATCTCACACGTGACAGGACCTCACAGAATTCTTTTCTTTTTACCTTGTCCAAGACGTACACAGCTGGTGCCATATCGTGTGGTTTACCTTCATCTTGCACCTGCAAATCCTTTCTGATACCCAGATGTGTCAAATCAATCCTAGATTTTAAGGTATCTTTCGTCTTGCCTTAAATATTAAGAAGTGTGCCGATAATGCTGTCACATATATTTTTCTCGATGTGCATCACATCAAGATTATGCCACAGATCCAAATCTTTCCAATACTCCAAGTCCCACAAAGTGGACCTGTGGGTAAACAATAATCTCTCTTCTGCCCTGCCATGCTTCCTTTTCCCGCTACCATTACTAGGATGGTTTCCTGGTGTAATAGGCCTGACCTTCTCTAATTCCACTTGCAACTCATCTGCGGTGAGCCTCTTTGGCACATCACGGTTTTCATGCTTTTCATTGAACACATGTCTTTGGTATTTTGTAGGACGCGGGTTGTCCTTGGCAAGGAAATGACAGTGTCCAATGTAATAGATCTTGCTAAGTATTGCGTATGACAGCGGATTCCTGTCACAGCGAACACATGCATTATAACCATGTGTCGTTCGCCTTGACATGGTACCCAAAGCCGGATAATCATGGATGCACCAAATTATAACAGCAAGCAGAAAGAAATCAGCTGGTGGGCTGCTATATAGGTCTCGAGTGAGAACACCCTTCCATAGTTGTTGAAGTTCCTCCACAAGAGGCTCCATGAATAAATCAAAATCCTTTTCAAGACTTTTTGGACCTGGGATGAGCAAGGCCATCATGTAGTTTGATTCTTTGGTGCAGACATTTGGAGGCATGTGGTAAGGGATAACAAGCACTGGCCACATGCTATATGTGGCGCTCTGGTGGCCAAATGGGTTAAATCCATCTGAAGCTAAGCCAAGTCTAATGTTTCTCAGGTCAGCAGTAAACTTTTTGTGTTTCTGATTGAAGCTTTGCCACTCACTACCATGAGATGGATGGCTCATTACATTCTGATCTCTGTACTCCTGGTTCCTAGAATGCCACAGTACATCCTCTCTTGTTTCAGCATCATGAAACAACCTCTGCAATCTTGGTGTAATTGGAAAATGTCTCGGAACATTATGAGGAGTCCTCTTCACAGCATCGCCATATTTCCATCTTGATGATTTGCATTTTGGGCATTCACTTAAGTTGGCATAATCCTTCTGGAACAGAACACAATTATTCTTACAAACATGGATCATATCATATCCAATTCCAACTGCAGGAAGGAAATTCTTCATTTTACTGTAGGTGTGTGTCAGCTCAGACACATCTGGGAAAGATTTGCGGAAAGCAGCCAACATCGCATCAAATGATTTGTTGGTCATCCACTCAGATGTCTTAAACTGAATAAAGGTGACCATAGCTGAGAATACTGACAGCTTATTTCCTAGGGTGACAGCCACGTTGCATTGTTCCAACATGATGGCCCATCGTTTTTCTTCTGTAGGTGAAAGTTCACGAAATGCACGAGCATTTTGTAGCATTGTTTCAATGTTGGTCAAACTCACTGGCTCCACCACCTCCTCCTCTTCCACCTGAGCATCGGGCAGATCAAGATGGTGATATGCTGCTTCCACGTAGTCAGCAACATTGACGTTCACAGCTTCACCATGATGAACCCACCTAGTATATGTGACCAACATCCCATACAAGTGTAGATGATTTTGCATAGTTGACTGGGGTCTTGTAACTGAATTCATACAACTACTACATGGGCAGAGCACATCTGATTTCAGACCACCGTACTCAGCTATGATAAAGTTCATGAAGTTTTCAACCCCCTCGACATATGCAGTGGAGAATCTTCGAGCAGAAGTTATCCAAGTCATGTCCATCTGTTAGACATAAAAATTAGTTCATCTACTAGATATTACAGGAAAACATATATGCTTTTTTATGAATTCCAGAAAAAATACCTAGGTCGATGTCTAAAGCTATGGCAAGATATTTGCACGAGCAGATCTAAGTAACGAGATATATGTAAAGCTAATTCAGCAAATAGATTTGAGTGCTAAATTATGGCACGCTGTTTCAGCAGTCAATGAGGTCGAGCACACAGCCATCAAACAATCGAAGGCCATTGCAACAACAAAGATCGAGTATAAAACGGTGTACAACTATTTCACCTAACAGATTGGCTACTAGACCATGGCAATCTATGTCACAATAAATATATGGCGGGATATTTTAGCAACTAATCGGGCTTGGCATGCCATCTCATCTAAGCAGATTGAGTGCAGAACAGGGCAAGGAAGCTTCTTAAGCAGAGCATATTGACTGTAAACTACTTCGGCAAACAGTGAGATTAAGTGCGTCTATCAACTAACATTCAGCTCTACACCAACATGCACGGGGCCTCAGTCTAGAATGCGTGTATCGTGGGATAAGCTGACCGCCGTGCCTCTCCACACGAATGTCGCCGGCGGTGGTGGCGCTGACCGCCGTGCGCCTCCACAAGAACGTCGCCACCGGTGGCGGCACGAGTAGAGGACGACGGTCTATGAGAGCGTACTGTGGGAGCGAGAGGATCGTCGTGCGTCCCCTCGATGAACCGCGGTGGGGAGGACGGCTTTGGCGGAGCGAATGGAGTGGGGGGGAGGGGGGTTTGGGGAATATTATTGGCTAGTTGGCCGAAGGACGGTTGAATTTGGGATTTGGGGGGAATTTGTTTTGGGAGGGGGGATTTTTGCGCGGTGGGTGGGGGGAGTTTGGCGCATGGTCGGTTTCTCCAAGTGCAATCCCACGTGTCAGTGAAGAGGCAAGCCGAAGCGTGTTCTATTTGCGTGAGCCATGTGCAGGACCGAACGTGTGTGGGGTGCAATGTGACCGCGACAGGGGTGTTTTGAGTGTACCGCCTTTTTCCTTTTAAACTAGGTGCTTCGCCCCCTAAAGAAAAAAAAACTTGGTGCTTCGCGCGATCCATCGATACTACTACTAGTAATCCGGTAATCCCGACTAAAACGGCGCGGTCGGGTCTTTTCCCGCGCGATATGCTGGGAGGTTGGCTTAGTTGGTTTCTTTAGGACGAGTAATGCTACACCTACGTAATCCCAGTTACGTAATTAACATAATGTGAAACATGTGAGCTGTTGATTGTAGATTGGGGGGAGGGAGGGGCCCACCACCATGAAAAGCAAGGAGGAGAAAGAGAGGCAATTTACGTTAACCCTTTTGTAGGTTCCCGTAAATGTAGAAATATTTGAAATGCGTGAATGTGTAGTGCACGTACTATTGGAGTGCCTAAGATAAATTGTGTATGTAGACTATGTGTTTATTTTACTTCGCATGTTAGCTTTGTCTCGGTTCAATAAAAAGCAGAGTTGGTGATGATGGTGTGCCTGCCATCCTGCACCGTCCGATCTATATCTAACGGATAGGAAGGAAACTATGACAATTTACCCGCACTCCTCAACACATTTGCAGATAAGGCCTTCCCTCGTTCTTCCTTTTCTCCCACAAGATCTTGATGTTCCATGCAATGCATGGGCATCTTGCTAGTACTCCTACAATATACTATATTATTGTGAAAGTTCATATACACTGATCGAGATTAATGCAAACATGGCAGATTTTCATTACATTTCGAACTTTTATAGGACAGAAAAATAAAAGAAACCCAACCCTAAACCTATTCTACGACAGCGACCGACGTCCTCCATCTGCGATCTCCATGTACGGGGGCGGGGTTCAAGACCCGTGAAGTGAAGGTGCGGTCTCCGGCGAGGAAGAGTAGAACACGGGAGACGGACCGGCCAGTTGGCAAACCATGCCCTGCCGCCTCCCATGCCCTACTCATCCCCGGAAGGGTCCCCGACCTCGGCGGTGCCGGACGTTGGACAGCGGAAAGTAGGACGCGTGGCTGATGGTGCTCCCGTCGTCGGCCTCCATCATGGCCACCGCTTGTGCGGTCGCGTCTGCTTCCGGCTACGCCGCTATTGCGTCATGAGCGGTGACTTGAGCGAGGGCGGCGACCTCGAGCTTCATCCCCGAAGACAAGCTCTCCCGTAGAGCGTTCGCGCTCGTGATCATGGCGGATGTGGTGCCAGGTAGCAGGATGATGTGCTACGGTGTGGAGGTTAGCTGGGTGTTGCCGCTTTAAGTAGCGCATTCCGTTGAGGCCAAGAGTCCGAGTGTGTCATTAAGTCGCCGGAGTTGGTTCCTTGGGCACCGAGCCTCTTAACGACGACATACGGACGGACGGCATGAATGCGGGAAACTAGCGCCGGCTGGGAACGCACCGCGCGACGGCGCGAGGGATGAGGGTTTTTAGTGTGCTAGGGTAGTCAGCTGCAGTCGTGGCAACGTTGGAGATGCCCTTTGCTCCCATGCGACCCCACATGTCATTGAAAAATAAAGATGACCCGGCATGGTCTTAGGTCCTGGGATGCAGTTGGCCACGCTACACCACTCCGCGGACGCGTCGTGGCGCGCGCGCACTTCGGCGCCCCATGCATCCTCGATGAGCTGGGTGTTGATCTGCTGGTCGTTCCATAGCGCTAACGCCACCCTCGGCACACTGATACCGACTGTGTAAAGCGATGATGAGCGTGTCGCTCCCGCATGCATCATTTGAACATTCCGCCAAGTATCATTCGTATGTGGGCCTAGACCATGCTTTTGTTTCCAATGTTTTAATTTGTCCGACATGCATACGAACAAACGGTTCCTTTAAAGTTTCACTTTGCCTCCACTACGTGTCGCTTCCCGTCTTAGTTTTGACATCCCATTTGGTTCATGCCCCGACACATCTTGACGAGATCGATTGATGTTGAGAGATCAATTGTGTGTCGTGCAAGGAGATAAAGGTTTGGTCTGTTTCTATGATAGAAATGACCAGGGGGGTCTGTGGGGATCAGAGGGAGTATATTGTACGTTCATAAGAGAAACAAACGTATTGTACCCACCCTAGTCCTCTTTCAATCGATCTCCGGACCCCGGACCCCGAGATGAAATCGAGAGAGAACGAGTGGGTGCATGTGTGATACCTAAAGCGGATTCAAAATTTTGAACCGGTGATCATAGCATCCACAAATCATATATAAAGGTTATTCAATGTTCGTTTCACTCTTGAACGTACAATATACTCCCTCCGATCTTTTCTAGTAGTTTACATATAAGTTCTATGTGTAGTCAAAGTATCTCTACTTTGATCAAACTTACAGAAAAAAGTATCAACATTGAACAACGCCCAATCAATATTGTTAGATTCGTATGTACTCCTAGATTTGTATTCAAACAGACATGGTTTCCAATTTGTTTTCAACCACGTGAGTGTGCTTGTTCTCGCGCATGCTCTTCCTACTAGGATTTCGCCACATATAGCCCATCCAATAGTAACTTTTTTTAAGCTCCCTGTCCAATAGTACTAGTGGAGTACTGACAAAATCTGTGGTAGAGTATGCAGTGCTCATAGTACTCCCTCCTTCCATTTATATAGGGCCTATGTGGAGGAGAGAGATGTGAAAAAGTAAAGGGAGTGAGCTCTCATGCAAGAGCCTAGCTATATACGCATTCCTAGTTAAATACAATAAATATGAAGAAAGAGATAGAGAGGAGATGGAAAAAAGTACTAATACAATAGCCAACCTTATATATTTTTTTGCGGGAAATAGCCCACACTACTGTATGAGTGCATATAGATGATGGTTATAGATGACATGGCAATTCCTCATAGCCATTGGTTGGCTATATTATTAACCATGCTCTAATGCGTCTTTCAAAACCAACTTTGACTATTGACAAGATTAATAGTACATGAGATGTATAATGTGAAAGTTATATCATTGGAAGCTCCTTTCACATACGAATTTGACTGTATGCTTTGTGTAAGTTGCATGTCAGATATTATTACTCTAACAGTTGGTCAAAGTTAGCCACGAAAAATGCATTAGGCCATGTAGATGGAAGGAGGAAGTATAAGTGGAAGTGGGTCATCTGACGTAGGTATCCCTGCCTTACACTCCCTTTCGTTCACTTACTGGCAGACCCCATGCTTGCTAGGCCTCGCATGTTAGTTACTCAATGGGTTCGGCCATGTCAGGGGATCCTCATCCGTAGTATACTCCCTCTGTTTTTATTTACTCCGCATAAAACGGAGGGAGTGGTAGTATAAATGACGCGAGCGGGGGAGGGGGAGGGACGTCGGTTTGCTCTCAACTATGGTCCCACAAGCGAGCGAAAACGCAAGACGAAGCATGTTCCATTCGGTGAGCGACATGGAGGGTCCAGCGTGCCGGGGAGCAACGCGAACACGACAAGAGCGATGTACAGTCAAAACCGATTGACTGGTCGTCACCGGAACCACTATTCACACTAGAACCTTCGCTGCTCGGTCTACGCCAGCCACTGCCCCAAAACCACACCTCCTCTCCAGCCCATCCCCCACCTTTCGATCCCTTAGCCCACATCAAGCGTCCCCTAGTTCGCCAGAAAGCCATGGTGCGCTGCAAGATCACGTACTACAAGATGCTGATGCCGGAGCGCCGCGCAAAAATCACGGCGGCGGTCGGCGCCACAGACCTCCGTTCCCAAGCTCGCTTTGCGGTGGGCCAATCCCTGTGTTCTCTTGAGCCAAGCTACGAGAAGGAGGAAGCCAATCCAATGTTCATGGCAGAGGTCGCGGCGCAGAAGGACCCCGATGGGTATGAGACGATGGACGTCGACTTCGTGCCGGCGTCCGAGTCCCCCATGGTGGAGGCGGACTAACGGTTCAACCTGGCAATACTAAAGGATGACCAAGAGGCAGAGGCTCAACTTGACGCGGAGCGCGTGCATGCCACTGCCATCGAGGCTCTCCTGTAGGCGGAACCGGATGTCGTGGATGTGAACCGGGCAGCGGAGGCTCAACTTGAGGTGGAGCGCGCGGATGCCGCTGCCATCGAGGCCCCCCTGCAGGCAGAACCAGACGTCCTTGACTTGAACTAGGCGGCGGAGGCTCAACTCGACGCGGAGCATGCGGATGCCGCTTCCATCAAGGCCCTCCTGCAGGCGGAACCGGACGTCCTTGACTTGAACCGAGCGGCGGAGGCTCAACTCGACGCTGATCGCGCGGATGCCGCTGCCATCGAGGCCCTCCTGCAGGCGGAATCGGACGTCCTCGACTTGGACCGGGCGGTGCTCTCGTCCGTGCAGAGCGCCTGCACGCTCCGTGCGAACGAGTAGCTGGAGGCCGAGGACAACCACGGTGCGGAGACACACGTCGGCAGCTACAGCTGGTTCGCACCGGCAGCCAAAGACGACAAGGCCGTCTCGTTCCGCGAGAAGTGATAGTTTTTCTTTATGTTGTTGTTTTTAGGGATCTTTTGTTGTGTAAAAACATATATTGTTATGCAAGTCGTCTGACTTTCATCATTTGGGTCAGTCTACCATTTCAGGCTGTTGGATGAATATCCTACGTCTCCTAACCCTTCTTCCTCACCTCTTCTTCTTCCCCAACAGAACACCGCACGGGCCGTACGGATCCTCCCCAACATGTGGTTGGATAAACATACTGTATGAACGAAAATTATGTGTCAGTGGTAGGATGGCTGAGTTTGGTTTGTTCGCATGCGGTAGCACATGTCAGTGAGGGTGTGTTCCCTTGGTTGGGTTTGCGGCATGCAGGAGCGACTGTGTGTGGGTGCGGAGTGACCGTGTGAGGGTGTGGTGCGACCGCGAAAGCCGTGCGCAAGTGTACCTCCTTTTCATTATGAAAACTTTAGGCAAGCTTGGCAAAAATGTGTGGCTAAGTATGGCAATGCAAGGCCTAGACCCAAACAAGATAAGTACGTACGTACTAGGAGTACTGGTGTTAATAAAGAAAGGCGGGGTTTTCCTTCACGGGATTAATCGATACAAACCCTCATTTGACATGTCAAATAATGTGTATTTTTTTCTCCAAAGCCCAGAGAGTTAACCATCTCACTCCTCATCGCTTGATTAATGTAGCGCCATGCAAACCAACCTTTTCACTTCTGCATGCATGCAAGGGTATATTAATGTCCTTGGTTGCTAGTATGAGGCAAACCCCATCAATTTTGCCTCGATTAGTGTTAGTGGCCTTTTGCAAATTGTAATTTTTATATACTGGCCTTGTGTACAAAAAAATGGAGGAAGTAACTATTTGACTTCCTTGTGACGTCGACGATATCTCGAACGTTGTGGTTTGGCGAAGTGCATTCGACGGAGAACACCGTTGAGGGAGACCACTGGATGCAAGTGCCGCCTGCAAGCCGAGACAACTGCCTTATTTGCATTCAGGAAGTCCATTGAACCAAAGGACGCCTAAATAATGTACTAGTACTAGTAGTACACAATAGCGTCGTCCGTCCAGCTTAGTGCGGTGAGGTGGTTTCTCGAAGAAGACGATGGAGAAGCGGAGTCAGCGAAGAGTGAAATGATGGTTGCTTCATCCGTGCTTTTTGATTGGACGCCTCAATGCTTTGTGATTTGTGATAGAAGGGACAGGGGAGTAGACTCTGTGCTCTATACTATACATGCGTCCAAGCACGGGAGCAAGAGGAGAGACATTGCATTTTTCTATTCCTTCAATAAATCAATTAGGGAGCTTCGGTTCCATCTTTTTGGCTTTGGCAGCACCGTCCACAATGGTTCCCATCGATGCCAAAAGCTATTTTCACATTTGGCTACACATTGTGGATGCCCTTAACCATACCACTGGTTTTTCTCCTGTGTGCTATCTATACAAATCTCAATTATATTTATCTAAAAAATTATAGAATCAAGATTAGTAAAAAGGAGGTGATTTTTCTGCGTGGATGGCGAGGGCAGTTTCTTATTTTTAGAGGAAGTTGGCCTGGCGGTTTGCTAACATGCGGTCCCACGTGTCAGTGCTTTACCAAGCCGATCCGCATCCCACATGAGGCAGAACAATGGCAGAAGCAACACGTGGTTAACTTGAAGAAGATCTTATCAAAAAAACTTGAAGAAGATGAGGGAGAAGCAGATTCAGCAACGAGTGAAATGATGGTTGCTTCGTCCCTCCAAATTCTTTTTTTAGCATTATTACTTTGTCCCTCCAACTTAAATGCGGGAAAGGTGCAACTTTGTGATTTGACGCCTCATTGCTCATTACTACGTCAGCGCCATGATTGGGGTGCTTCACCCCTGCTGCTCTGCACTGTATTTCGGTATGGCACATGGACCCGGTAGCATGATGTCCCACATGTCGGCGAACGGGACTAGAATATTTATGAAAGCGAGCGCTCCACTCTTACGACGGAGGAGTACACGACACGGCGACCCCGTGAACTGTCACTTGTATTGTATAGTACTATAGTTTTGTTGTTTCGCACGATCTATCGATACAAACCCGATTAAACAAGAAAGGGCGGGATTTTTCCTGCGCGGTAGATGATACTGGCCATACATTTCAAAGGCAATTTTAATGTATGCAAACTGAATAATTAAGTAACAATATGATATCTAGTAAAACTAAAAACACATATGATTTATTGTGTTAGAGTGTAGTAGTAGTGTTGTATTGCATAGTTGTTAGATGTAACATGCGAGAACATCTAGAGATGTAGTTTGGGAGGGCCTACAAAGAGAAAAGCGTAATACGGCCACTGAACTTCGGAATACACTCATTACGGTCACTATATATGTTTTGCAGTGATTATACGGTCACTTGCTCACTGTTCAGCATCGGATTGCACTCTGTTGACCGACCAAATAGTCTGCGTGGCACCATGTTGACTAGTTAAATTGACCACGTTCCTTGTGGGTCCCACATGTCAGTTCACATAGGAAAAAGGTCAGATAAACACAAATTTACCCAGGCGCAACAAGACTCCAACCCGTGCGCGGGAATCACCTGGTTGTGTATGTGTCTGTCAGGGCCTGATGTGTGCGCATGCACGTGTAGGTTGAGCACTTGAGCATGAGAGTGTGTGTTGGTCATGTGGTGTGTGCATGCATGCGTGCGTGTGCGTGTGAGTGTTGCGTGTGTGCGTGGCTGCGTGTGTACGTGTGAGTGTTGCGTGCGTGCGTGGCTGCATGTGTTCGTGTGAGTGTTGCATGCATGCAGTTCGTGTGCATGCGTGCGTGTGTGTATTGAAGGAAATATGCCCTAGAGGCAATAATAAAGGTATTATTTATTTCCTTATATCATGATAAATGTTTATTATTCATGCTAGAATTGTATTAACCAGAAACATGATACATGTGTGAATACATAGACAAACAGAGTGTCACTAGTATGCCTCTACTTGACTAGCTCGTTGATCAAAGATGGTTATGTTTCCTAGCCATAGACATGAGTTGTCATTTGATTAACGGGATCACATTATTAGGAAATGATGTGATTTACTTGACCCATTCCGTTAGCTTAGCACTTGATCGTTTAGTATGTTGCTATCGCTTTCTTCATGACTTATACATGTTCCTATGACTATGAGATTATGCAACTCCCATTTACCGGAGGAACACTTTGTGTGCTACCAAACGTCACAACGTAACTGGGTGATTATAAAGGTGCTCTACAGGTGTCTCCAAAGGTACTTGTTGAGTTGGCGTATTTTGAGATTAGGATTTGTCACTCCGATTGTCGGAGAGGTATCTCTGGGCCCACTCGGTAATGCACATCACTATAAGCCTTGCAAGCATTGTAACTAATGAGTTAGTTGCGGGATGATGTATTACGAAACGAGTAAAGAGAGTTTCCGGTAATGATATTGAACTAGGTATTTGAGATACCGATGATCGAATCTCGGGCAAGTAACATACCGATGACAAAGGGAACAATGTATGTTGTTATGCGGTTTGACCGATAAAGATCTTCGTAGAATATGTGGGAGCCAATATGAGCATCCAAGTTCCGCTATTGGTTATTGACCGCAGATGTGTCTCGGTCATGTCTACATAGTTCTCGAACCCGTAGGGTCTGCACGCTTAAAGTTCGGTGACGATCGATATTATGAGTTTTGAGTTTTGATGTACCGAAGGTAGTTTGGAGTCCCGGATATGATCACGGACATGACAAGGAGTCTCGAAATGGTCGAGATGTAAAGATCGATATATTGGACGACTATGTTCGGACACCGGAAAGGTTCTGGAAGGTTTCGGACATATACCGGAGTACCGGGGGGTTACCGGAACCCCCCGGGGGGCTTAATGGGCCTACATGGGCCTTAGTGGAAATAGAGGGCAGCAAGGGGAGTGTGGGGCGCCCCCCCCCCCAAGGCCCAAACCGAATTGGTTTAGGGCAAGGGGGGCGGCCCCCTCTTTCCTTCTCCTCCTCTCCCTTTCCTTCCCCCTCTCCTACTCCTACTAGGAAAGGGAGGAGTCCTACTCCTAGTGGGAGTAGGACTCCCCCTCTTGGCGCGCCTCTCCCTGGCCGGCCGCCTCCTCCCCTTGCTCCTTTATATACGGGGGTAGGGGCACCCCATAGACACAACAATTGATCATTGATCTCTTAGCCGTGTGCGGTGGCCCCCTCCACCTCGATCATATCGTAGCGGTGGTTAGGCGAAGCCCTGCGTCAGTAGCATCATCATCACCGTCACCACGCCGTCGTGCTGACGAAACTCTCATGTGAAGCTTTGCTGGATTGGAGCTCGCGGGACATCATCGAGTTGAACGTGTGCAGAACTCGGAGGTGCCATGCGTTCGGTACTTGGATCAGTCGGATTGTGAAGACGTACGACTACATCAACCGCGTTGTGCTAACGCTTCCGCATTCGGTCTACGAGGGTACATGGACACACTCTCCCCTCTCGTTGCTATGCATCACCATGATCCTATGTGTGCATAGGAATTTTTTTGAAATTACTACGTTCCCCAACATGTATAATCACCACACCAGCTCCTGTGTGTTAAAACAAACGGCTCAGCATACCAATACAAGGCCACCTTGTCCGTTGTGCCCGTGGTCATGACTTCGAACCACAGTCCAATATTTTTTGTCGTTTGTTTTCATTCTTACTAGCAAGATGCCCGTGCGTGGCACGTAACATCAAGATGCATTTGTATGACTAGTTTATCTTGTGAGAGAAAAGGATGAACGAGGGAAGGCCTTATTTGCAAATGTGGAGAGGTGTGTGGGTACCTTTTGCAAAATTTCCATAGTTTCCTTCCTACCCGTAAGATATAAATCGGACGGCCTATGTTGCCGGATGGCAGGCACACCATCATCACCAACTCTGTTTTTTATAAGTGTAGAAGAGTAGATACAAGCCGACAGGTGGGCTCAATGGTAGTGAGATAATGTGATGCAACACTAGAGGTGCCACGTAGAGCGTTTAGCTGGTCAACTAGTCCTGTCTTGAGCAAATACAGAGTTGTACGGTGAGCCCGTGACTGTATAATAACCACAAAACATAAATAGTGACCGTAATGAGTGGATTCTTAAGTCCAATGTACTTATTGTGCTTTCACTCCAAATACAATGATCATCACTGTATATATCGCGAGAGAAAGATGAAACATGCGTGAATGTGCTGGGGGCATACTTTTAGAGGACCTGGAGATAGTTTGTGTGCGTACGTGAAAGGGGCGTAGAGGGGATGTATGCGATGGGGGAGAGATGCTCTTTGTTTCTCTTTATTATGACTAACTTTATATATAGTATAAAAATATAAAAATTCACAGTGCGGAATAAATATCATTGTGGGCACCATGCAATGCAAATTAACATTCATACTCCTCCATATAACTTTGTAATGTTGTATATATGTAGAAATTCTAAAATAATTTTTTGGCCACACTTTATTCAAAAGGAATGTTATATGCGAAATAAACATGAAGAGAGGGCTTTTTAGATCAATGGGGTATGTGATGTGACATGTGTGACTGTGTAGTTGATGTATTTGGCAGGGCCTAGAGAGGTATGTGTGTGTATTACGTATTTGAGAGAGGCATGGATAGAGGGGCCGGCGGGGGAGGGGCGTGGGAGAGATAGCACAAGAAATGAGAGAGGTCTAGAGAGAGAAACTAATATGATGTCACGGAGAGAGATTACCTTGAGTGTGTATATGCTAGGGGGGAGGGGATAGAGGCATGAGGAGATTTTTTTTGTGTGGTGTCTGTGTTGGTATGTGTGGGTGTGAGAAGATAACGAGACCTGGGGGCAGAGGTGAGGCCCTTGGTTCAGTTCCGTCCTGCGCCACATTGGTCGGCCCGTGACACATTTAGGGAGACCCATGGATGACTTGTCATACAAGACAACGATAGCAGAATTGTGAAGGACTCTATGTCCACTGACAAAGCCGACTAGGATTTGTAACCCTGGTTTATCGGACTAAGGTAACCCCTTATCTCTGATATTACTATTCATCCAACCTAACTTTAAGGGGCATCCTACAGAATGCTCTGCTAGAATCATACTCGTCGATTAGGAAGAGAGGTGCGAGACAATGCGTGAGAGACAGGCCTAAAGATAATGTGCGTACAGGAGACACGTAGGTAGGTCTATGTATATAGAAAGGGTCGATGGGTATTGTGCGTGTGTATGCTTGTGAGAGGAAGAGTGCTTGTGATAAAGGTTAGTGAAAACAGTCATAAATGGTTACGAGAGGGAGGGAGGGTTATATCGAGAGCATGTCTGCGAGAAAGACACCTCGGGAGAGAGTGTGAGAGCATGTGTGAGAGATCACCGATGGAGAGTGAAACTACACGTAAAAGACTGATGTACACATTGATTAAAGATATAAATTGTATCCAAATATTACGATGGGATCATGATATTTGCAATTCGCGTAAGGAACGGTCAATGATCCATCAGACATCTAGATTCTATCGAATTTGAGCATGTCTATGTTATTATTCGACATAATTGATCCACATAGCTAGTATTTTGAACTCCGGACAATGCATCGCCTTAGCAATCGAATATAAATGTGAGTATAGTTCATGTTGTGTGTGTAAAGCACATTATATATACGAAAGTTACACAATGAACATTATAAATAGCTAGCTATGAACTAGCATACTTTTGAATTCAACTTAAGGTGGTTTAAAAAATCGAATTCAACATGAAGTCCATTCAATTATTTGAATTCGATATCATGGCATTTGTAAATCATACCTAAGTTATGGGGGCACCAATCTTTGCTCTGATTTTGTACATAATAGCATATATAGTCGTGTACAAAATAGATTCAAATTTAGCTCCTCCATTCCAAAATAATTGTATTTTTAGGATTTCCAAGTGTCAAAATTTCAAAAAGAAGTGGATAATTTAATGAGGTTTTCAAACATACAAGGTCAAATTTAACGTTGTATATTTAGGTCAATCCTCAAAGTTCAAGAGTACTCTAAACGTGAATGCTTCTGTTTCAAAATCTCGAACGAATCGCCAAAAGAGCCTCTACTCGCCCGAAACCGCGTGAGACCAATGTTTGGTAGTAGAAGGAAATTAATTTTCTAACTCCGACCCATGAAACCTACCGGCCGACGTCCAAAGGTCTAAACCGGGGTAGGTTTGTAGCTTCATCTAGACGCCACGCAACTGCCTCCGAAAAACATTCATACACAATGGTCGCCTAAGCACACATGCGTGCGGCCGAAATCGCTCCCGCCCACTATTTGGGACACCTAGGATTACCATCCTACCCCCAACCCGCAGTAGGTCTGAAATTTAAGAGGGGGTAAACTTTGTACTTTCCCCAAATTTCAAACAAGCGCGTCCCATCTATTCAAAAAAGCCAAAAACAAGCGCGTCCCAGACCGAAACATGGATCTCCCTTAGCCCCCCCCCCCCCGTCCGATTCCCCATTCGTACTCTGTGGGCGCCAAAACTACCTCTCCACCATCCGCGAAACCCCGGCGTCCTCCGTCCGCCACCCCATCCCACACATCAACCGCCGCCCTCCTCCATCACGCCGGAGCCGATACCCCGACGTCGTCGTCCACCACAACGCCCTCCACGGCTAGTAGTTGAAGCCGAGGCCGAGCTGTCCGTACCCGAGCCAGTTCAACCACGTCGTCCTGCGCCTCACCGCTGCCACTCCAACTTTACCACCGTCCACCGCACCGAAGCAGTTCCTGCTACGTTGTCCTTCACACACCTCGGATCTGCTTCCCCTCCGCCGACATACGGCCACGGCAACACAGTCAACAATTTGGCCATGGTTCATCCAAGCCTGCACCCTCCTCCGGAACATCGTTTCCCCTGGCAAAAAGAAGAAGATCGCCGTGACATGTGGAGGAGACCACACCGACAACTGAAAATGGTACTCCTCTTCCCTTATTCGTGCAAATCTTACGTGTCTGCTTGCACGGTATTCATCCCACAGAAGACACTAGTTGACTGCTTCTTCTTGATACTAGATGTTTGCTACCTCTTGAGCATGCGTTGGTTTTCCCTTGAAGAGGAAAGGGTGATGCAGCAAAGTAGCGTAAGTATTTCCCTCAGTTTTTGAGAACCAAGGTATCAATCCAGTAGGAGGTAACATGCAAGTCCCTAGTACCTGCACAAACAAACAAAAACCTCGCAACCAACGCGATAAAGGGGTTGTCAATCCCATCACGGTCACTTACGAAAGTGCGATCTGATAGAGATAATAAGATAAATATTTTTGGTATTTTTATTGTATAGATTGGAAAATAAAGATTGCAAAATAAACAATGATAGAAATAGCAAGTAGATAGGAAAATAATACGATGGAAGATAGACCCGGGGGCCATAGGTTTCACTAGTGGCTTCTCTCAAGATAGCAAATTCTACGGTAGGTGAACAAATTACTGTCGAGCAATTGATAGAAAAGTGCATAGTTATGAGAATATCTAGGCATGATCATGTATATAGGAATCACGTCCGCGACAAGTAGACTGAAACGATCCTGCATCTACTACTATTACTCCACACATCGACCGCTATCCAGCATGCATCTAGAGTATTAAGTTCATAAGAACAGAGTAACACATTAGGCAAGATGACATGATGTAGAGGGATAAACTCAAGCAATATGATATAAACCCCATCTTTTTATCCTCGATGGCAACAATACAATACATGCCTTGTTGCCCCGGCTGTCACTGGGAAAGGACACCACAAGATTGAACCCAAAGCTAAGCACTTCTCCCATTGCAAGAAAGATCAATCTAGTAGGCCAAACCAAACTGATAATTTGAAGAGACTTGCAAAGATATTAAATCATGCATAAAAGAATTCAGAGAAGAATCAAATATTGTTCATAGATAATCTTGATCATAAACCCACAATTCATCGGATCTCGACAAACACACCGCAAAAAGAACTACATTGAATAGATCTCCAAGAGAATCGAGGAGAACTTTGTATTGAGATCCAAAGAGAGAGAAGAAGCCATCTAGCTAATAACTATGGACCCGAAGGTCTGTGGTAAACTACTCACACATCATCGGAGAGGCTATGGTGTTGATGTAGAAGCCCTCCGCGATTGATTCCCCCTCCGGTGGAGCGCTGGAAAAGGCCCCAAGATGGGATCTCATGGGTACAAAAGGTTGCAGCGGTGGAAATAGGGTTTTGTGGTGCTCTTGGATGTTTTCGGGGTATATGAGTATATATAGGAGAAAGAAGTAGGTCGGCGTAGCCACGAGGGGCCCACGAGGGTGGGGGCGAGCCTACCCCCTGGGCACGCCCTCCTACCTCGTGGCCGCCTCGTTTCTTCCTTGACATCCACTCCAAGTCTCCTGGATTGCATTTGTTCCAAAAATAACTCTCCCGAAGGTTTCATTCCGTTTGGTATTCCTTTTCTGCGAAACACTGAAATAGGCAAAAAAAACAGCAATTTGCACTGGGCCTTTGGTTAGTAGGTTAGTCCCAAAAATCTATACCAATATAAAAAGACCTAAAGGGGTAGATCCAATAAATCACGACCGTCAAATCAGGTCAATCCAACAACCTAGGCTGCTTCAATGTCGAGCGCTCAACACGTTTAGCGTGTAGTTAATTTTATGCCAAATAGAGTATTAATCACATAATAACACGCAAATAATATCTCACCAATATCCGCATGCATTTAATATACTTCCAAATTAACGTGCATTACATGTACACATTTACTAGTAATATAAAAAGGTATATTAAAGCCCATTAAACATCCAAAACAGATAATATAATAGCATGGAACAATCAAAAATTATAGATGCGTTGGAGACGTATCAAGCATCCCCAAGCTTAATTCCTGCTCGTCCTCGAGTAGGTAAATGATAAAAACAGAATTTTTGATGTGGAATGCTACCAAGCATAATTTTCAATGTAATTTTCTTTATTGTGCCATGAATGTTCATATCTGAAATATTCAAGACAAAAGTTTAATATTGACATAAAATAATAATACTTCAAGCATACTAATAAAGCAATCATGTCTTCTCAAAATAACATGGCCAAAGAAAGTTATCCCTACAAAATCATATAGTCTGGCTATGCTCTATCTTCATCACACAAAGTATTTAATCATGCACAACCCCGATGACAAGCCAAGCAATTGTTTCATAATTTTGATGTTCTCAAACTTTTTCAATCTTCACACAATATATGAGCGTGATCCATGGACACATCACTATATGTGGAATAGAATGGTGGTTGTGGAGAAGACAAAAAAGGAGAAGATACTCTCACATCAACTAGGCGTATCAACGGGCTATGGAGATGCCCATCAATAGATATCAATGTGAGTGAGTAGGGATTGCCATGCAACGGATGCACTAGAGCTATAAGTGTATGAAAGCTCAACAAAAGAAACTAAGTGGGTGTGCATCCAACTCGCTTGCTCATGAAGACCTAGGGCATTTTGAGGAAGCCCGTCATTGGAATATACAAGCCAAGTTCTATAATGTAAAATTCCCACTAGTATATGAAAGTGACAACATAGAAGACTCTCTATCATGAAATCATGGTGCTACTTTGAAGCACAAGTGTGGTAAAAGGATAGTAACATTGTCCCTTCTCTCTTTTTCTCTCATTTTTTTATTTGGGCCTTTTCCTCTCTTTTTTATGGCCTCTTTTTTTTCGTCTGGAGTCTCGTCCTGACTTGTGGGGGAATCATAGTCTCCGTCATCCTTTCCTCACTTGGGACAATGCTCTAATAATGATGATCATCACACTTTTAATTACTTACAACTCAAAAATTACAACTCGATACTAGAACAAAATATGACTCTATGTGAATGCCTCCGGCGGTGTACCGGGATATGCAATGAATCAAGAGTGACGTGTATGAAAGAATTATAAAGGTGGCTTTGCCACAAATACGATGTCAACTACATGATCATGCAAAGCAATATGACAATGATGTAACGTGTCATAACAAATGGAACGGTGGTAAGTTGCATGGCAATATATCTCGGAATGGCTATGGAAATGCCATGATAGGTAGGTATGGTGGCTGTTTTGAGGAAGGTATATGGTGGGTGCATGGTACCGGCGAAAGTTACGCGGTACTAGAGAGGATAGCAATGGTGGAAGAGTGAGAGTGCGTATAATCCATGGACTCAACATTAGTCATAAAGAACTCACATACTTATTGCAAAAATCTATTAGTTATCGAAACAAAGTACTACGCGCATGCTCCTAGGGGGATAGATTGGTACTAAAAGACCATCGCTCGTCCCCTACCGCCACTCATAAGGAAGAGAATCAATAAATAAATCATGCACCGACTTCATCACATAACGGTTCACCATACGTGCATGCTACGGGAATCACAGACTTTAGAACAAGTATTTCTCAAATTCACAACTACTCAACAAGCATGACTCTAATATCACCATCTTCATATCTCAAAACAATTATCAAGTATCAAACTTCTCATAATATTCAATGCACTTTTTATGAAAGTTTTTATTATACCCATCTTCGATGCCTATCATATTAGGACTAATTTTATAGACAAAGAAAATTACGATGTTGTTCTAAAAGACTCTCAAAATAATATAAGTGAAGCATGAGAGATCAATAATTTCTATAAAATAAAACCACCACCGTGCTCTAAAAAGGTATAAGTGAAGTACTACAGCAAAATTATCTAGCTCAAAAGATATAAGTGAAACACATAGAGTATTCTAATAAATTCTGATTCATGTGTGTCTCTCCAAAAGGTGTGTACAATAAAGATGATTGTGGTAAACTAAAAAGGAAAGACTCAAATCATACAAGACGCTCCAAGCAAAACACATATCATGTGGTGAATAAAAATATAGCCTCAAGTAAAGTTACCTATGGACGAAGACGAAACAGAGGATGTATTCCAAGCTTAGGCTCTTGCCACTCCTTATTCCAAAATCCATCAAATCTTTACCCAAAACTTGAAAACTTCATAACACAAAACTCAACAGAAAATCTCATGAGCTCCGTTAGTATAAGAAAACAAACCACCACTTCAAGGTACTATAACAAACTCATTCTTTATTTATATTGGTGTTAAACCTACTATATTCCAACTTCTCTATGGTTCATACCCCCCGATACTAGCCATAGATTCATCAAAATAAGCAAACAACACACGAAAAACAGAATCTATCAAAAATAGAACAGTCTGTAGTAATCTGTAGGTTTCGAACACATATGTAACCCCGAAAATTCTGAAATAAATTGGTGGATGTGAGTAATTTGTCTATTAATCATCTGCAAAAACAATCAACCTAATCGCACTCTCCAGTAAAAAATGGAAGCTAATCTCGTGAGCCCTAAAGTTTCTTTTTTTACAGCAAGATCGCAAAGACTTCCCCCAAGTCTTCCCAAAGGTTCTACTTGGCACAAACACTAATTAAAAACATAAAACCACATCTAAACATAAGCTAGATGAATTATTTATTACTAAACAGGAACAAAAATAAGAAACAAAAATAAAATTGGGTTGCCTCCCAACAAGCGCTATAGTTTAACGCCCCTAGCTAGGCATAAAAACAAGAATAGATCTAGGTATTGTCGTCTTTGGTATGCAATCCATAAGTGGCTCTCATAATAGATTCATAAGGTAATTTAATTTTATTTCTAGGAAAGTGTTCCATGCCCTTCCTTAATGTAAATTGAAATCTAATATTTCCTTCTTTCATATCAATAATTGCACCAATCGTTCTAAGGAAAGATCTATCAAGAATAATAGGGCATGTAGGATTGCAATCTATATCAAGAACAATCAAATCTACGGGCACATAATTCCTATTTGCAACAATAAGAACATCATTAATCCTTCCCATAGGTTTCTTAATGGCGGAATCCGCAAGATGCAAATATAAAGAACAATCATCAAATTCACGGAAACCTAACACATCACACAAAGTTTTTGGAATCATGGAAATACTAGCACCAAAATCACATAAAGCATAGCATTCATGATCTCTAATTTTAATTTTAATAGTAGGTTCCCACTCATCATAAAGTTTTCTAGGGATAGAAACTTCTAATTCAAGCTTTTCTTCATAGGATTGCATTAAGGCATCAACGATATGTTTGGTAAAAGCTTTATTTTGATCATAAGCATGAGGAGAATTTAGCACGGATTGCAACAAGGAAATACAATCTATAAAATAGCAATTATCATAATTAAATTCCTTGAAATCCAAAATAGTGGGTTCATTGCTATGTAAAGTTTTGACCTCTTCAATCCCACTTTTACCAATTTTTGCATCAAGATCTAAAAACTCCGAGTCATTGGGATGCCTTTTAACTAAAGTTGACTCATCTCCAGTCCCATCATTATAAAGATTCATATTGCAAAACAAAGATTTCATAGGAGACACATCAATCACTTTTAGATCTTCACCCTTATTATCATCTAACTCTTCCGGTTTGGCGGCCATCTTATTAACTAAGGTGGCCTACTTATCCAAAATTTGGGCTATTAAGTTTTCAAGATGAGAAAACTGAGATTTCAAACCATAAAATTCCTTAGACATATCATCGAGCTCTTTATTCATATACTCCATAAAACCTTTTTGCTCTTTAAGCTCATTTCTGAAGAAATTATTATGCTCAAATTGCAAGGACATAAAACTTCTCACGTTTTTTCAATTTCTTCCAACCTTCTATGGTGAAGATCAATACTTTTTGGAAGAGACATCGTGACAACCAATCCAACATACAAGAAAACAATAAGCAAGCAAAAAGAGGTGAAAAGAAAAGAGACGAACGGAAAAGAGGGCGAATAAAACGGCAAAGGTGAAATGGGGGAGAGGAAAACGAGAGGAAAATGGGTAATAATGTAATGCGAGGGATAAGAGTTTGTGATGGGTACTTGGTATGTCTTGACTTGTGCGTAGATCTCCCCGGCAACGGCGCTAGAAATGGCTTGTTGACGGGAGATCAAATCTTGACTTGACTTGGTGCAACCTCCCTGGCAACGGCGCCAGAAATCCTTCTTGCTACCTCTTGAGCATGTGTTGGTTTTCCCTTGAAGAGGAAAGGATGATGCAGCAAAGTAGCATAAGTATTTCCCTCAGTTTTTGAGAACCAAGGTGTCAATCCAATAGGAGGTAACACACAAGTCCCTAGTACCTGCACAAACAAACAAGAACCTCGCAACCAACGCGATAAAGGGGTTGTCAATCCCTTCACGGTCACTTACGAAAGTGAGATCTGATAGAGATAATAAGATAAATACTTTTGGTATTTTTATTGTATAGATTGGAAAATAAAGATTGCAAAATAAACAACGATAGAAATAGCAAGTAGATAGGAAAATAATATGATGGAAGATAGACCCGGGGGCCATAGGTTTCACTAGTGGCTTCTCTCAAGATAGCAAATTCTACGGTGGGTGAACAAATTACTGTCGAGCAATTGATAGAAAAGCGCATAGTTATGAGAATATCTAGGCATGATCATGTATATAGGCATCACATCCGCGACAAGTAGACTGAAACGATCCTGCATCTACTACTATTACTCCACACATCGACCGCTATCCGGCATGCATCTAGAGTATTAAGTTCATAAGAACAAAGTAACGCATTAGGCAAGATGACATGATGTAGAGGGATAAACTCAAGCAATATGATATAAACCCCATCTTTTTATCCTCAATGGGAACAATCAATACGTGCCTTGCTACCCCTTTTGTCACTTGGAAAGGACACCGCAAGATTGAACCCAAAGCTAAGCACTTCTCCCATTGCAAGAAAGATCAATCTAGTAGGCCAAACCAATCTGATAATTCAAAGAGACTTGCAAAGATATTAAATCATGCATAAAAGAATTCAGAGAAGAATAAAATATTGTTCATAGATAATCTTGATCATAAACCCACAATTCATTGGATCTCGACAAACACACCGCAAAAAGAACTACATCGAATAGATCTCCAAGAGAATCGAGGAGAACTTTCTATTGAGATCCAAAGAGAGAGAAGAAGCCATGTAGCTAATAACTATGGACCCGAAGTTCTGTGGTAAACTACTCACACATCATTAGAGAGGCTATGGTGTTGATGTAGAAGCCCTCCGTGATCGATTCCCGCTCCGGCAGAGCGCCGGAAAAGGCCCCAAGATGGGATCTCACGGGTACAGAAGGTTGCGGCGGTGGAAATAGGGTTTCGTGGTGCTCTCAGATGTTTTCGGGGTATATGAGTATATATAGGAGAAAGAAGTAGGTCGGCGGAGCCATGAGGGGCCCACGAGGGTGGGGGCGCGCCCTGCTACCTCGTGGCCACCTCGTTTCTTCCTTGACGTCCACTCAAAGTATCTTGGATTGCGTTTGTTCCAAAACTAACTCTCCCGAAGGTTTCATTCCGTTTGGATTCCGTTTGGTATTCCTTTTCTGCAAAACACTGAAATAGGCAAAAAAAATAGCAATTTGCACTGGGCCTTTGGTTAGTAGGTTAGTCCCAAAAATAATATAAAAAGGTATATTAAAGCCCATTAAACATCCAAAACAGATAATATAATAGCATGGAACAATCAAAAATTATTGATACGTTGGAGACGTATCAATGTTCCTAGTAACTCGCGATGCACAAGGTTTCTCCTCATATACTATTTCACCTTAGCTAGAGGTCTGTCGCCCCCTGGATTTCAATTCCTGGTCAGTTGATTCCTAAATAACGGAAGCATTCCCCGGCGTAACAGGCGCTAGTCCGCCTATTACGCCGGGGAAGCAGCGCCTCGGTGTTTATCTTAGGGGCGTGTGGGGCCTAGAGTTGTTGGCGCCCGATCTGGAGGTCGGCCGGGATTAAAGGGATGGCCTGGGGCGCTGCCAAGCACGACGGTGGTGTGAGGTCGAGGGGAGGGCGGGGCGGCGGAGGCAGGGGTCTGGGCCGGTGGTCACTGGCGGTTTGAGAAAGATCACCAACAATGACTGGCGGGAGGTAGACAAAGGCCATCTGCCTGTTCCTTATAGATCGGACAGTTCATAAAAAAAATCGACTGGCCTATTTATTTTCAGTCGACTGTTATCTTGATAGGACCACATGTGGTGGTGTGCTGGAGGAGTACCTGCATTTCCTGTGCTCATATATTACAAAATCATACGGAGTAGAATCTAATTTTGTTTGCCATGCAATGTTGTAGAGCTATCATATGTCTCCTGTCATTTATTTTTCAGCCACCTGCTATCTACTACTTTTACAGTGCACTAGTTCTGCACACACTTCACCCATACTCTCACTATTGTGTTTTTATGCAAGGGTATTTCAGACCCTGCCTTGACAGAAGAAGAAAAGAGAAGAGAGAAGTCGCTCCAGCATGGTATGCAGCTAGGCCACACACGTTTCAAGACTTTAAAGGGTGTAGTGTCAGCAGATGGAGACAGGGAATGTAGCTCTGGAGTTGATGATCTCGCTCGCCGTGTACCACCATCCCAGGTGCTTGCTTTAACTTCACGGTGTCATATGTTGTTGCATGTTGCATATGGTGTCTAGCTTGTATTTGAAAGGCCGAAGTCGTTCTTTATCAAGATAAGGAAAGATATTTTTTACATGAACCATCATACCGGGAGCACCAGAAGAAAAATAGCTAGTCAGGGCACTGGCCGAGCCAGTGACAAGCCAGCACAGACATGCATCACCTGGAAGCCAACTAAAAAGTCATGATGGTGGCGAAGGAGCCCGCCTCCCACCAAGCTCTCAGGTCCTAGATGATCATGCTCACCACTCTAGCCGGATGTCTAGCTTGTATTGCTTCCAATTTGGTTAAATTGCATCTGCTTAGCTTACACACTATACCTTTGAATATGACACGCCTTCCTGTTTTTGGTACATACTAGTACATCTGTCTATTAACCATGTTCTTACATCAAACTAATGTTCTTGTGTATCCCTCATCAATCACTTATGATGAGGCAGTCAGGCCAGTGGACCATTGTGATAAAATATCCTCATTTAAAGAATGTAGCGTCAGCCTCCCCACATGATTCTCAAGAAACAGCAAGGCTAGATGAAGATAGTGAACGTAGCTCTATAGTTGATTAACGCATTTCCCCTACACTAGCATCGCAGGTGCTTGCTCTAACTTGGCAGCGTGGTATGTGGTTGCATGTTGCATATGGTGTCTAGATTGTAATTCTTCTAATCTGGTTAAATTGCATGTGCTATTCTGCTTAGTTTATACACTATACCTATTAATGTGACATGCCTTCCTGTTTTTAGTACATAGTACATCTGTCTATTAAGCATGTCCTTACATAAAACTATTGTTTTTTTTTGTATCCCGCATCAATCAATATGACGAGACACCTTCAGTATATGCAGTGTGATATTAGTTGCATCTTTCATATGATTTATAGCATGTGCTGCTTCTAATTTGTTGAAATGCCATTTATGATGGGGCGCTTTTAACTTGGCAGAGTCATATTGGTTGCATCTTTCATGTGGTGTCTAGCTTGCATTGCTTCTTATTTGTTGAAATGGTTTCTGCTTAGTTTACACAAACAGTTGTGAATATGCCATGTCGTCCTATTTTTCGTATTATTCCATCCTGGAATCATGTGTTAGCCTTACATCAAAGTAGTGATTGTCAGTATCATGCATGAATGAGTTCTGGAGAGTGAATTTTATTGCTTTTTCTTGTCGGTTTTACTTGACAATTCAAAATCAATAAAGTGGAAGGAATTTAGCAAGGCAGCGGATGAAGGTGCTCCTTCCAAACGGAGGGCCTCTATAGATTCTACTCCTCCATCCCCCCAAGATGATTTTCAAGACAACACATGCATAGACACTCAACGTAGCTATGTTGGTGATGAGCACGTCTCTCCTAGTGCACCATCACAGGTGCTCCCTCTAACTTGGCAATGTTATATGTGGTTGCATGTTATGTATGATGTCTAGCTTGTATTGCTTCTAATTTTGTTGAATTTCATCTGCTTACTTTACACATTATACTTGTGACTAAGACACGTGTTCCTATTTCTAGAACATACAATATCTGTCTATCACACCATGTTCTTACATCAAAGTACTATTGTTGTGTAACCTGCAACAATCACTTATCATAAGACACGTTTGACATGGGAGTGTGATATAGGTTACATCTCACATTCTTTTCTAGCTTGTACTACTTCTAATTTGTTGAAATGGCACTTATGACGAGACAGTTTTAACTTGGTAGAGTGATATTCGTTGCATCTTTCATATGGTATCTAGCTTTCATTGCATTTAATTTGTTGAAATGCCTTCTGCTTAGTTTACACATCGTAACTGTGAATATGCAATGATGTCCTTTTTTTACACATTCAATCATCCTATCATGCGGTCGCCTTACATTAAAGTAGCGCTCATCAGCATCCTGCATCAATGTGTTCTGAAAAATGAATTTTTATTCATTTTTCTTGTGGGTTTGACTTGACAATGCAATACAATTAAGAAAGAGGAAGGAACAAAATAAGGCAGGGACTGATGGCGGTCTTCCGGCGAAACCGGCATCCGAGGTGCTTTCTCTAGCTTGGCAGTGTGATATTATTAACATGGCAGAGCGATATTTGTAGCATCTTTCATATGGTGTTTACCTTCCATTGCATTGCTTCTAATTAGTTGAAATGTCTTCTGCTTAGTTTACACATCATAGTTCTGGTTATCTCATGTCGTCTTATTTTTCGTACATATTAAATCCTCTTATCATGTGGTTGTCTAACATCAAAGTTCAGTTCGTCTGTATCACGCATCAATTTGTTCTAAAGAACTAAATTGTTATTCATTTTTCTTGTCGGCTTGACTTAACATGGCACAGAGAAAGAGGAAGCAACACAGAACGACGGGGAAAGGGAAGCGGAAGAATCCTGCAGATTCTGCTGGTACTGATGGTGTAATAGAAGGTCAAAGTCCAGCGGAAAATTGTACCAACATGGTATCCCGTGCTACACGAGCTGCGGAACAAGCCAAACAAAAACAAATAGCTTCCACCAAACAAGCAGAGACAGCCCTAGTTGTTGCAGTACCTTCCACAGTACCACTAGCTGCATGATTTACTCATTGGTCAACTCAGCTAGCAGCATGTTCCCAAGCTCCCTTGCCACCTGACACTACTTCCGAAGCACTCTTGACACAATATGAGTTGGCAAGATCAGATGAACTTTGTGAGCTTCAACAGCAAGAAGGTAGTTGTTGGAGTCAAGTTACAGTTGCATGCTTCTTTATATGTAGTCTCACATTTTGATGTACACTAACACGTCCTATGTTCGTTGTTGGACTAGCACCTAGGCGCAAGGCAAAACAAACATCAGGGATAATGCTCGATAGGTTAACTAAATCTAGAGGAGGAAGAGTGGAGATCCGTTCTCCCGCAAAAAAAAAGAATGGAGATCCGTTTTGAGGCAGGTTTAAAAAGGCCACGTGATGCTACTGAGTCAGCCAAGTTAGTATCAGAGGCAGCGGTTGCCGTTAGGTGTCATGTATGTATCCTCCAAACATGGATTCAATACAGGAATGACAAAGACGAAACCCAGTTCAATACCTTCCTCGACCATTTATCTGTAAGTATGGTTATGTATGGAAACTAGTAATATCGTCTTGCTCTGTCCAATACGTTCTAGGTTGCTGATAATGAGACTCCCATAATTTTCAACATATGAGGTTCAAGTTGGATAGCCAAGATGATGCAACCAGACAAGCTTGCACCCATGTTTTCAAGTTTGCTCTGCGACAGTATCGGTATAACTTGAGGAAAACTCACTTTGAAGGCAAGGCTAACAGTGAACTTGCCCAAACATCTCCAGTGGAAAATATATCGGATGAAGACTGGAGAGGCCTCGTTAAACACTGGTCTGATCCAAAGTATCAGGTACATTATATATATGTGATCAGATCACATGTTGAAGTCCTATTTACACATGTGCCACACAAATCTATCTTCTTGTAGGTGAATTGTTCAAAGAACAAGGCCAACCGTACGAAAGTGAAATTCCAACAGACGACAGGATCTCGTAGCTATATTGCACACTGCGAGGCTCTTGTAATTAGCTGTTGTTTCACTCTTTTCGCTGTACCATATTATCAGATCTATATTGACTTGTTCCAAATGCAGAGAAAAGCCCGCAAGGACCAAAAATTACCTAAACCAAATGTTGTGGAAATCTTCAAGGACTGTCACACCAGCAAGACGAAGGGCATGACTACACCGGTCAAAGCAGCTGTTGTAAGTCCTTAATCCTCATGCCTTTTAACTACTACTTACTCCGACTTGTGCCTTGAACTGCATGGTTTGCAGCCAATGTCTATTACTCTTTTCAATTTTATACACAATTGTCTTAGTGTATCATTGCACCTTACAAGGTTTAAAAGAGAGGAGTGATGTTCCTTTGATCTTGACATGTAATCTAGTTCCGTGTTGGACTTGCCCACACAACGTTACAATTGCCTGTTTGTCTGTTCTCAGTTGTTTTGTGATATGAATGGTGTCATACTATACTTACCGTATTATAAACTTTGTCTCTTTATCCTTAGCTGTCAATACAATGTGAAGAAATAGACGATACATTAGCCATGGTACATGGTCATATGTTTGGAACCTGGTTTTATTATGTACTTTGTAGTAAAATACAACTAATATTTTACATGGGTTCACCAGAATAAGTTCTGTATATAGACCAAAGCTATTTTTGTTTGGTTTTTTTGCCTCCTTAATATATTCTATTTTGGTACTACTAATGTAAAAACTCAACTTTTCAGCAAACTATGGAAAAAATGGAGGAACCGCCACCTTTTGAAGGTGGCGAGGCAACTATAACCGCAATGTCAGCTCTTGCTACAGTGGGTCAGTACCTGTCCACTAATAGTGCCAAAAGCATGTTCCTGCGTAATACTGGGTTGGTTGTCAAGGCAATCTCGTCCAAACTTCCTCATGATCAAGATATGCAAGCTCAAAACAATGTTATATCTACGCTCCATACACAAGTTCGTTCCCTAACAGAGACCCTTTGTGAAACAAGGACAGCCATTATTCGATGTCGTCAAGATATGCATGGTTTTGAAACTAGACTATCAGACATTTGATATGTTGAGAAATGAAGGCGAAGGTTATGGTGCTCCATCAGACAATACAACATGAAAACGTAACAGACAGGTCAAATGAACTTAGCTTCTAAACTTCTAGTGGTGCATTTATCTGTGAGACTATTAACTATTATGCCAACCTTCCTTTTATTTTATAGTTGTAATTCGTTTTGTTGTGATATAAAATTTGTTCTTAACGTCCAGCCACCGGATGAAGAAAACAGCAAGCAATTTTTGTATAGTGTAGGGTGTTCCCTGTATTTGCACTGCTGGCGATCTTTGACGCCTTATTAGCCTAGCGTTAGTTTCGGGCTTATTTATTTCCTAGTCTTCTTTTTCCCTGGTTTGCTAGTGGCCGCAACAATCATGGGCCATATACGGACCGTGGTAACTGATGTCTACTACACAACCTTCTTGTAGACATTGTTAGGCTTCCAAATGCAGAGGTTTGTAGGACAGTAGCAAATTTCCCTCAAGTGGATGACCTAAGGTTTATCAATCCGTGGGAGGCGTAGGATGAAGATGGTCTCTCTCAAACAACCCTGCAACCAAATAACAAAGAATCTCTTGTGTCCCCAACACACCTAATATAATGGTAAATTGTATCGGTGGACTAGTTCGGCGAAGAGATGGTGATATAAGCGCAATATGGATGGTAGATATAGGTTTTTGTAATATGAAAATATAAAAACAGCAAGGTAACAAGTGGTAAAAGTGAGAGAAAACGGTATTGCAATGCTTTGAAACAAGGCCTAGGGTTCATACTTTCACTAGTGCAAGTTCTCTCAACAATAATAACATAATTGGATCATATAACTATCCCTCAACATGCAAGAAAGAGTCACTCCAAAGTCACTAATAACGGAGAACAAACGAAGAGATTATTGTAGGGTACGAAACCACCTCAAAGTTATTCTTTCTGATCGATCTATTCAAGAGTTTGTACTATAATAACACCTTAAGACACAAATCAACCAAAATCCTAATGTCACCTAGATACTCCAATGTCACCTCAAGTATCCGTGGGTATGATTATACGATATGCATCACACAATCTCAGATTCATCTATTCAACCAACACAAAGAACTTCAAAGAGTGCCCCAAAGTTTCTACCGGAGAGTCAAGACAAAAACGTGTGCCAACCCCTATGCATAAGTTCACGAGGTCACGGAACTCGCAAGTTGATCACCAAAACATACATCAAGTGGATCACGTGATATCCCATTGTCACCACAGATAAGCACATGCAAGGCATACATCAAGTGTTCTCAAATCCTTAAAGACTCAATCCGATAAGATAACTTCAAAGGGAAAACTCAATCCATTACAAGAGAGTAGAGGGGGAGAAACATCATAAGATCCAACTATAACAGCAAAGCTCGCGATACATCAAGATCGTGCCAAATCAAGAACACGAGAGAGAGAGAGATCAAACACATAGCTACTGGTACATACCCTCAGCCCTAAGGGTGGACTACTCCCTCCTTGTCATGGAGAGCACCGGGATGATGAAGATGGCCATTGGAGAGGGATCCCCCCCCTCCGGCAGGGTGTCAGAACGGGTCTAGATTGGTTTTTGGTGGCTACGGAGACTTCTGGCGGTGGAACTCCCGATCTAGGTTTCTTTCTGGATGTTTGGGGTTATATAAGAGGTGTTGGCGTCAGGAACAAGTTAGGGGGGTCTCTGAGGCAGCCACGAGGTAGGGGCGCGCCCAAGGGGGTAGGGCGCGCCCCCACCCTCGTGGTGGCCTCGGGACTCTTCTGGCCCATCTCCGGTACTCCGTGGGCTTCTTATGGTCCAAAAATGATCTCTGTGAAATTTCAGGTCAATTAGACTCCATTTGGTTTTCCTTTTCGGCGATACTCAAAAACAAGGAAAAAATGGAAACTGGCACTGGGCTCTAGGTTAATAGGTTAGTCCCAAAAATCATATAAAATAGCATATAAAGGCATATAAAACATCCAAGGTTGATAATATAATAGCATGGAACAATCAAAAGTTGTAGATAAGTTGCAGACGTATCAGTAACCTTGACCCTGCTACGGGCCGTAGGATCCATGGGCCTCCTACGGGTCGTCTTTAAATGGGCCTCCAACACGGCTGTAGAATTGGTGGGCCTCGGGTCGTCGGATAAATGGGTCTACATGGGCCGTAAACGGGCATAATTAGTATCGGCCTAGTACGGTAACGGGTCGTTAACAGGCCGGAGGACAGCAAAGGCTTAATTCTGTCATAGGCATAATGGGTCGTTAATGGGCGAGAATATAGGATGGGCTGGAAACGGCGCAACGGTTTAACAGGCCAGAAACGGGCCGACTCTTGCCACGGGCCGAATTTGGCCCATTAGGGGAACAGGCCAGTAACGGGCCGGAAGTAATCGAGGGCCAGAAAGGAGCCCAAGAACGCATGGGCCGTCACTAGGACGAAAGCTAACACGGGCTGGAAACGGCCCATGTGAACCATGGGCCGTTAACGGGTACAAAGAAATTTATTGTTCGTTATGGGCTAGAGCCACCGTGGGCCTCTAAAGGGCCTAAAGATATGAAGGCCTCATATGGGCCGAAAGACGTCGCGGGCCATACATGGGCCGAAAGTGAAACGGGCTGGTGTTATATTCGACGGCCCACATGACGTTATTGGGCCGATTTTGTGTAGGCCCTGACGGGCCGTGAGTTACCGGGCCGTAAAATGGGCTATTTGCGAAGAGACCATTAACAGGCTTTTCATGGGCCAGCCCGCTATCTTTTGACCAAGTCAAACAGGCCTGCCTTTGTAAGCTAAATGGGCTAGTGGTAGGACGTCGCACGTGTCGACATATCATAGGCGCCTATCTAACCCACTGATGAGCTGGCACGTGTTTCCTCCGGCCAATCAGAATTTTACACGTGAAACTTTCCCATTGGTCCAGGCAGTTAATGGGTTATCAGATCCAAAACCGGACCCGATAGCTTAACGGCGTCCCGTTACGGTGGATGCCACGTGTCGGTCACCCTTGACGAAAGCACTTCTGTGACGCGCGATTTATCGTCATGGAAGTGGACACTTCCATGATGATAATTTTGGTAGTGTCATGGAACACTGCTATGACAACACAGGTATGACTATCTTGATTCTATCATAAATTTGTCATGGATGTACATGCATGACAGAAAACATGACCTACTGTGACAAACACTTATCATCACGGAAGTGTAATTTTTTTGTAGTGTATACGGTATAGAGGACTACTAGTACTAGTACAAATTTAGAAATGGAGTACGGAGTTACAAGGCTGTGCGACAGACTTTGTAGGCTACATGAGTAATACAAAATATAATTCCCATTGGACAACACTTTCACCAACAAGTACGTGCTCCATTTTACCATTGACTGTTATAACGCCCCGTGGTCCAGGCATCTTAAGCTTTAGATAAGTGTAGTGCGGGACTGCATTGAAATGGGTGAAAGCGGTATGTCCGAGCAGTGCGTGATAGCCGTCGCGGAAGGGGACAATGTCGAAGATCAAGTCTTTGCTACGGAAATTATCCGGTGAACCGAAGACTACTTCCAGCATTATGGATCCTGTACAACAGGCCTCTACGTCGGGTATTACTCCTTTGAAAGTAGTTTTAGTGGGCTTGATCCTTGATGAGTCTATACCATTTTGCAGACGGTGTCCTGATAAAGCAGATTAAGGCTGCTACTGCCGTCCATGAGGACGCGCGCGCGATGGAAACCGTTGATAATTGGGTCGAGGACCAATGCAGCCGAACCTCCATGACGGATACTGGTCGGATGGTCTCTGTGATCGAAAGTGATCGGATAGGCTGACCATGGATTGAATTTTGGGGCAACTGGCTCTATGGCATAGACGGCCCTTAGTGCGCGCTTGCGCTCCCTTTTGGGGATATGTGTAGCATATATCATATTCACCATTTTTACCTCGGGGGGAAATTTCTTCTGTCCCCCTGTGTTCGTTGGGCGAGGCTCTTCATCATCGTCCTCGCTGGGCGGCCCCTTCCCCTTATGTTCGGTGTTTAGCTTGCCGGCCGGTTTAAAGACCCAACAATTCATGTTGGTATGATTAGCAGGCTTATCAGGGGTGCCATGAATCTGGCAGGGCCGATCGAGTATTCTATCCAAACTAGATGGACCATCCTTATTTCCTTTGAATGGCTTCTTCCGCTGACCGGCTTTAGAGCAACTGCATCCGGCATTGACCGTCGTATCTTCGGTATCTTCGTTATTGCTTTGACGCTTGTGTCTGTTGCGTCATGGCTTTCCATTGCCATCCCTAGCTTCAGAGGTGCCAGGGTCACTGGTGTTGTTGCTTCTGCGAGCTAGCCAGCTATCCTCTCACGCGCAAAAGCGGGTCATAAGTGCGGTAAGGGCTGCCATGGACTTCGGTTTTTCTTGGACGAGGTGTCAAGCAAGCCACTCGTCTCGGACGTTGTGTTTAAAGGCCGCGAGGGCTTCGGCGTCCGGATAGTCCACAATTTGGTTCTTTTAAATTAAGAACCTGGTCCATAGCTTCTGGGCTGATTCTCCGGGTTGCTGGACTATGTGACTGAGGTCATTGGTGTCTGGAGGCCGAACATAGGTTCCTTGGAAGTTGTCTCTAAAGGCATCCTTCAAGTCTTCCTAGCTGCCAATAGAGTTTTATGGGAGGCTATTTAACCAGTGTCATGATGGTCCCTTTAATTTTAGCATGAGGTATTTGATGGCATGGAGATCATCACTGCGAGCCATGTGAATATGGAGAATAAAATCTTTGATCCATACTGGGGGATCTGTAGTACCATTGTATGATTTGATGTTCACGGGTTTAAACCCTTCAGGGAACTGGTGCTCCATCACCTCATCGGTGGAGCATAAGGGGTGTGCGGCGCCTCTGTATCGGGCGATGTCGCGACGCACTTCGGATGAAGTCCGAATGCGGTTTTCGGCCCGGGTGGGGTTGTGCCTGTCGCGCCAGGCCTGATGGCCGTCCTCTCGTGTTGGGGCACGCCCCCTTGACCCATAGATTGATCTTGTCTGACCGGCTCTATTGTCCAGGTCCTTTCGTAGGTCATATGTATAGCTCGGGGCCGCTGCCTCCCTGCCTCGACGGCGGGGTGGCGCAGGCTGGTGTTCGGCGTAAGTGGACGGTCTGTCCCATCCATGTGGTGGTCGGTCAGGTCATCAGCGTGTTTATACTTTGGTGGTATTGGCTCAAGGGCCTCATCATCGAATTGTGGTAGCAGCTTGCGCTTTGGGTAGCTCTTGGTTGGGCGCTCGAGGCCATATTCCTCGGCTACCAGGACTTTAGTCCATCTGTCATTGAGCATGTCCTGATCGGCTTGGAGTTTCTGCTGCTTCTTTTTTAGGCTTCTCGCAGTGGCGATTAGCCGGCGCTTAAAGCGCTCTTGTTCGAGGGGTTCCTCTGGCACGATGAAGTCTTCGATACTGAGGCTCACATCCTCTTCAGAGATCGGTAGGTAGTTACTATCCTCCGAGTCCTCTTTCCCGACAGGATCGTCGGGGTTAACTTGCCCATCCACCCAATCATCATGTTCGGATGTTGGCTCGATAGGGGCTTCGGGGTCTTCAGCATTCTCCGGGGTGTTATTGTCTTCGGTGCCAGCATTGCTGTCTTTTTCGTGACGTGATTTTGAGCGGCGCCGCTGACGTCAACGCTTTGGAGGTGCTTCAGCAGGCTTGTCCTCAACCGGATCCTTCTTGCCGTCGTCGTCATCCTCTTTGGGTGTGTCCACCATGTACACGTCGTATGTGGAGCTGGCTATCCAATGTCCGGTAAACGGAGGATCTTGGCCTTCTTCGTCTTCGGCATCGTCGTCCATGCCGTCGATGTCTTCGGAGGCGTATTCCAACATGTCGGTTAAGTCTTTGACAGTGGCTATGAAGTGGGTGGTGGGTGGAATGTAAAATTCCCCACTCTCAGCCCCTAGTCCGGGCTGGGCGTAATTCGGAAGCGATTCCTCTGTAATGGCGAGGGATCGCATTATGTCCATAGCCTCGTTTAGTAGCGAGGTTTGGGCAGGGAAGCGAGAATCCGCGGGGGCAGTAGAGGTGAGGCCTCCTGGCCACGCTCGCTTGACGCAAACCTCGAGAATTCGGATTCGGAGTCCGAGGGGGAGTCTGGCACTTTAGCGACAAGGGGAGCCCGATTTGTCTTCAGATTTGCCGATGACGCAGTCCCCTCCAGATCTCTGGTAGCGAGTTTCATAATTGTAGGGAGTTCGGCGGGCTCTAAATTCCCGTCTTCGGACCTGGTAGTCTGCTCTGGTCCTAAGGCCAGAGCGGCGGTCGGGGCCGTGAACCTTTCGAAGATCAAGTCTCCTCGGATATCAACGACATAGTTCAGATTTCCAAAACTGATCTGATGACCAGGGGCATAGCTGTCGATCTGCTCAAGGTGGCCAGTCAAGCTGGCACGCAGTGCGAAGCCGCCGAATACGAAAATTTGGCCGGGGAGGAAAGTCTTCCCCGAAACAGCATTGTCGTGGATGATCGAACGAGCCATCGAACCTTCTGTCGATAGCACAGAGGAGCTCTCAATGAAAGCACCAATGTCGGTGTCAAAACCGGTCGATCTCGGGTAGGGGGTCCCGAACAGTGCGTCTGAAGATCGAAGGTAACAGGAGGCAGGGGACACGATGCTTACCCAGGTTCGGGCCCTCTTGATGGAGGTAATACCCTACTTCCCGCTTGATTGACTTTGATGAGTATAAAGGTTACAAGAGTTGATCTACCTCGAGATCGTAATGGCTAAACCCTAGATGTCTAGGCTATATGATTATGATTGCCTCTACGGACTAAATCCTCTGGTTTATATAGACACCGGAGAGGCCTAGGGTTGTACAAAGTCGGTTTACAGAGAAAGGAATCTTCACATCTGAACGCCAAGCTTGCCATCCACGCAAAGAAGAGTCCCATCCGAACATGGGGGAAGGCCTTCTATATTGTATCTTCTCGGCCCATTAGTCCTGCCCATATCACATAGCCCGGACGCCCGGGGACCCCCTAATTCAGGATTCCCTCACTCACCTTCCTTTTTATTCTATTGGCCCTTCTTCTTCCATGGAGGTGGTCTTGGAGCAACAATGTTGATGAATATGGATGTGAGCATCCTTCGCGGTGACTAGTGTTGGAGGTGTATATATAGGAAGCCTCTTCGGGTCTCCTTCCTTGATGTAGCACCTCCACTTTGATCCTAGGGATCTAGGTGAGCCAAATCCATTCCCAATACGTCCCTTGATGGCCAAGGAAGTAGAAGGAACAAACAAGGACGAAATCTGGGAAGAATCACGCTTGATCTACGCGATTTCGACCCTGTCTCGATGCCATACGACTTGGCGCGGTCGTACTATGGGCCATCGTTGGCTCTGACCTCTTCGGCAAAATGGTCGTTACTTTTTCATACGAACTCCTTTTTTGACGTTCTTAGGATCGTTGGAATCACGTGAACAACGTCGATGCATCTATGATGTTAGATCTGAATTTTGAGTATTATGTAAAAATGTCATTTTAACACTTCGAAATGCTCAAGTCTGGTGATGGAAAGTCCTCTATATTTAACCCATCTTCAGTATTTTCATCGTGCTTGGTCCTATGTTGCTCGAAAACACCTGTAGACACACAACAAAAATAAAGGAAACTAATAAAGACTAACAAAACTACAAACAATGCATGCTCACAATGAAAAGAGTGAAAATCGGAAATCTGCATAATAGAGATGTACTTGGTTCAATGAGACATGATGTATGAAGATAATATGCAACAAATTAGCTCTAAAAATGGGTATAAAATAGAGCCATCACCAGTACCACTCATATATCACCTATGTTGCATGTCCATCACAGGTTGCCACCAGGGTCATGCTAGTGAGACTCCTGGACCCTGCTGTTGTCGTTGCATAATTACCATGCATCGGCTTCACTCCTAACTTTACTTGCACCAAGTAGGCGAGGGACTTCGCCTCGATCTCACCTTTGATGGTTGCCCACATCACATGTTTTTCTCACGGCCCACTTATATCATGCAATAATGTGTTTTAAATATGAGACCAAGATCTATTTGGTGTTTAACCATACAAAATTATGTCAAACACATGCATTATTTGCTCCAGTCATGGAAATGACATCGTCCACCATGAGCCATCAATATCGCCATGTGGAGATAAATGAGGGAGGAGCACCCTGCCCTAGGCTTCACCCTCTGTTGGTGTGAGATGGTAGTGTGGGGGAGAGGAGAACAGATGGAACGAGATGAGATGATGATAGTGGAAGGGGTGTGTGCATGAGTAAACATGAGGCCGCAACTCAGGCTGGAGTCATGTTTACTCGTACCGAAGTCATTCCACTTGTGCCCCTTAAGGATTTGGTTGCAATTTATTCTCTTATCAAGGTCCGTGATGTAATTCACAACGTACGAATTAAGATGGTTTCTTTTTTAGGAAATGATTAAGGTGGCTTCTTGCCCCATCCAGTGGCGGAGACAGGGGGACTAGCACGGCCCTGGCTCGGCCCTGAGAGGGGGCGAATGGGCGGCCGCCTCGGGCCTCAGTTTGGAGGGGCCTCGAGGTATGTGTTATACTCTTTTAGAGCAAGTATAATAGAATGATGTAGGCGGGTTATAAGAGATGCGGCATTAGATTTATGTCTAGGTGGAGGAAAAATGAGAGGAAAAAAAAGATAAGCAGGCTACAAGCTTACAGCCGGCTGTAGCACGAGCTCCAACATCCTTTGTGAGAGAAAGATATGGGCCATATATTAATGGTATATCATACTAGTATGTCTAACTATTGTATGAGTGGGCCATTTGATTGGCTACAAGTGACATGGCAACTTTATATAGCCGGTCGTTGGTTATATTATTAATCATGCTCTTATGAGCCTAGCGCCCATATATTATCTACTGCATTGTTTACAAATGAGCGTCTGTCATTTTTCCTGATTTCCTTCCTACTAGCAGCTACTTTTGACGGATAGAGCAGTTATTGCACGTGATTAATTAGGGGGTGGTTATGTGGGAAAATCGCTCCGGAGTTCCTTCCCTAATCCAGGAGTCAATTGTGCGCCCAATTTTTGGGAAAAAACATACGCTGAGATGCTAGAGAAATGGAGGAACCAAACGTGATCTAGAGCGTCCCTGCGGCAACAACACGATGCTTGTTTCATGTGCGTGTGTAGTGCCGTCTAGAGTCGGTGGAGGCCAGGCGGGCTGCCGGAGATAGCCCCGCCGCTGCATCCCACACAATCACACCGACTCGTGGAGAGGCGAGATCGAACCCTGAAGACGCGATCACAGTTACAAAGAAGTGAAAGTATGTCTCTAATCTCTATTTATATAGGTAGCCTATATGCCCTTTGAGATTTTACCATGTTGATTATTGATTGATTATAAAATTGATAAATGATCATCATTATTACCTCCCCGTCGTTGCAACCGGTCGCAGATAGATATTGCTTATTGGTATACATTGTTTGGGTTATGAATTCTGAGTTTGGCGACTTACCGATAGTTTCTAATCTTAGTCGATACGACGAGGGCTATACACGTGTTGGCATCAACATGGATGATAACAACATGAGTGTGATTATGAGTATTTAAATCATTTGTTAGTCTTGATGAGGTATTTGTTTTTACTACAATGCTTGGCACAACTAAATACTAATACACTTTACTTCTGTGCTCTGGAACATATTTGTAAAGAATATATTGTATAGAGAAAAAATAGTGTATTTTATTTAGCTGACAATTCAACATATTTCGTTCATTTTTTTTTATGTTTATGTTAAGGGCGTTTGAGTCTAGCTTTTGCCCTGGCCCTCGAAATCTCAGGACCGGCCTTGGCCATGCGGTCCCCTTAACAACAAGGATTTCATGCTAATTTACTTATGAATAGTACATAATTACCGGTCATTTGCAGCTAAAAACTCATTTTTTTAGGTTTTGGCTCTTCCCAATCTGTTTTAGCATCACTCAGCCCCGTGATAAAATTTTTTTGGCCCCGCCACTGGTCCCATCTGATACTAAGGTAAGGGGTTTTATTGCAAATAAAATAAAATATACATGATCATCTATATATCATTTTCTCCCCTCCTCTCTCAACTCTCACTACACGTCGAAGTTAAAAAAGAAAGAACATCACACATAGAAGTGCGGCCACTTGAAACGCAGAGACTCGCGCCGTGGAAAGCGACCAAACTCGATCGGAACAAAATCCTTCCTCTCCGTCTCCGGCCGCCCATGGTATGCATGTATGGGAGCCGATGTAGCAGGCTAGTGAAGCGCATACGTGGCGACGAGAGCGACGACCATGAGCGCGTAGGCGACGCCCCGGTCGACGGCCTCCCGGTCAACGACCCTCCGCCACCCCTGCGCCAGAGCCTTCTCGTCCGCGCCGGTCGCCGCCGAGCCCGCCGCCATCCCGATCGAACAATGCACCGAGCCGGACGACAGAAAGCCGATCCTAGAGCTTGCTTGGGAGAGAGCTCACACTAGGTAACAAGTTCGGCAGCTAGAGATGGGTTGATGCCCTGGTGTGTGCGCGCGCAGAGATATATACGCGCAGAGGGAGCTGGGTGCGCGAGGCGACGCCAAGTAGACTTCAGACGATAGCCGCCTCGTTTGATCGGGGCTTGCCTTTTTGCGTGTCGCTTCGGCGGTGCCGGCTCTTGATCTGGCCGGCCGGGACGGCAGCCGTTCGCTGGACCCAGATGCAGGGAATAACCTACCCATTTCTATTGTTTGAGCGGAGCTATAACCTGACCTGGTCAAGCGTCCGGAATATATATGGCTGGCGTAGAAGGTTTTGTCCGCAGGAAAAGCAAGCTATGTTTTGTCAATCGTGGGTCAAATGGGTCAAACTCTGCTTTTCATCGAAGAGAAACCCAGCTTCGCTGGGTCTTCACGCTGGCACCGTGTCGAGGCAAACAATGCCTCTCTGTCACCATCATTTTCCAATTTCCGTGTTGTTGCCGCGATGAGAACCAGGGCGTCCATTTGATGGTCATGAGTTGATCAAGTCAGCGGAAACTCATTCGATGGTGTTGAAACGTGATATTTTTATATTTATTTTCGACTGATTCTTCTATTACTCCCTCCGGTCCTTTTTACTCTACATATTAAAATTTTCTGGAGTCAAACTTCACAAAATTTGACCGTATTTATATGAAAAAATATCAACATATGTCATGCTAAAGTTATATAATATGAAACTTTAAGTCATGACACATCTAGTGGTATTGATTTCAGATTATGAATGTTGACATTTTTTCTATAAAGTTGGTCAAACTTTACGAGGCTTGACTTTAGTCAAATCCTATGTGCGAACTAAAAAGGACCGGAGGGAGTATCTCTAGCCTTGTATAGCTGATTTTTAGAGATATTGTAGGGTTAGTTGGCTTGTCACGCAAGACACCACCTGTATATATTGTAACCGACTCCGATGAAATACAATGAGTTGCATCCTATAGTCTTCTACATGGTATCAGTTTTCTACCGATCTCTCCCTCTTCCGCTCTAGGCCGCCGCCACCGCCGCCGCCCCTCTCTCCCTGCCGCCGCCGCTTGTTCCACTCGCCGCCGCTGCTGCACCAAACCCTAAACCCTTCCACGCCGCCGCAGCTACTTCTCCTCCAGCCGCCGCCGCCGTCCCAAAACCCTAACTCTCCTACGCCGTCGTCGCTGCTATCTCTTTCATAACAGCCGTCACTGCTCCTTCCTCTGTAGCCGCCGCCGCCTTCCTTCCAATCATCACCTGTCTCGCTCCAAAGCCGAACCCTCCGACGCCGGTTCTTTCACCGGTGCCATCTTCACCTCCGATCGCCTCAACGAACTTCACATCAAAGATCACGTTCCCGTCGTCCTCGACCTCGACTCGCCATCCTACAACGCATGGCGCACGTACTCCGCGCTCCTCTTCCGCTCCTACCGCCTCATCGAGCATGTTGATGGTAGCGTCGACATCCGCGACATGCAGAACAACGACGAGTGGCTTGCTGTGGACGCCTGCATCGTCAAGTGGCTTTTTCTCACCATCTCTCCAGGTCTCTTCAACATTGTGACGCCCCCGATTTGACCGTACACTAATCATACACGCAAACGTGTACGATCAAGATCAGGGACTCACGGGAAGATATCACAACACAACTCTACAAATAAAAATAAGTCATACAAGCATCATATTACAAGCCAGGGGCCTCGAGGGCTCGAATACAAGAGCTCGATCATAGACGAGTCAGCGGAAGCAACAATATCTGAGTACAGACATAAGTTAAACAAGTTTGCCTTAAGAAGGCTAGCACAAACTGGGATACAGATCGAAAGAGGCGCAGGCCTCCTGCCTGGGATCCTCCTAACTACTCCTGGTCGTCGTCAGCGGGCATCACGTAGTAGTAGGCACCTCCGGTGTAGTAGGGGTCGTCGTCGACGGTGGCGTCTGGCTCCTGGGCTCCAACATCTGGTTGCGACAACCAGGTAGAAGGGATAGAGGGAAAGAAGGAGAAAGCAACCGTGAGTACTCATCCAAAGTACTCGCAAGCAAGGAGCTACACTACATATGTATGCATTGGTATCAAATGGAATAAGGCTATCATATGTGGACTGAACTGCAGAAAGCCGGAATACGAGGGGGATAGCTAGTCCTTTCGAAGACTATGCTTCTGGCAGCCTCCGTCTTGCAGCATGTAGAAGAGAGTAGACTGAAGACCTCCAAGTAGCATCGTATAGCATAATCCTAACCGATGATCCTCCCCTCGTCGCCCTGTGAGAGAGCGACCACCGGTTGTATCTGGCACTTGGAAGGGTGTGTTTTATTAAGTATCCGGTTCTAGTTGTCATAAGGTCAAGGTACAACTCCAAATCGTCCTGTTACCGAAGATCACGGCTATTCGAATAGATTAACTTCCCTGCAGGGGTGCACCACATACCCCAACACGCTCGATCCCATTTGGCCGGACACACTTTCCTGGGTCATGCCCGGCCTCGGAAGATCAACACGTCGCAGCCCCACCTAGACCAACAGAGAGGTCAACACGCCGGTCTAAACCTAAGCGCCCAGGGGTCTGGGCCCATCGCCCTTAGCACACCTGCACGTTGTGAACGCGGCCGAAAGCAGACCTAGCCTAGTGGCCTTCCAGTCCAATCCGGCGCGCGCCACTCAGTCGCTGACGTCACGAAGGCTTCGGCTGATACCACGACGCCGGGATACCCATAACTACTCCCGCGTAGATGGTTAGTGCGTATAGACCAAATGGCCAGACTTAGATCAAATACCCAGATCTCGTTAAGCGTGTTAAGTATCCGCGAACGCCGACCAGGGCCAGGCCCACCTCTCTCCTAGGTGGTCGGAACCTGCCCTGCCGCTCCGCCTCAAAACTCCACTCGCGGGTGCTCCTCAAGCCGACCCGTCTTTAGTCACCACATGTATCATGTATAAAGTATATAGCATATACCCGTGATCAACTCCCGAGTGATCACGGCCCGATAGTATAGCATGGCAGACGGACAAGGATGTAGGGCCACAGATGGAAATACTAGCATCCTATACTAAGCATTAGGATTGCAGGTAAAGGTAACAACAGTAGTAGCAAGGACAGGCTATGCATCAGTATAGGATTAACGGGAACCAGTAACATGCTACGCTACTCTAATGCAAGCAGTATAGAGAAGAGTAGGCGATATCTGGTGATCAAGGGGGGGGGGGCTTGCCTGGTTGCTCTGGCAAGAGAGAGGGGTCGTCAACACCGTAGTCGTACGGGGTAGCAGCGGCGTCGGTCTCGGTGTCTAGAGAGAGAAGAGGGGGAAGAAACAATAAATATAATGCAAGCATATGCATAGTGATGCATGACATGACAAGTTACGGCGTTAGAGGTGCCCTAACGCGGTAGTAGGTGATACCAGTGAAGGGGGATGACATCCGGGAAAGTATCCCCGGTGTTTCGCGTTTTCGGGCAGAGGAGCCGGAGGTGAAATGTTGCAGGTTCACTATGCTAGGGATGTGTGGCGGACGAACGGGCTACGTATCCGGGTTCGTCTCGTCGTTCTGAGCAACTTTCATGTATAAAGTATTTTCATCCGAGCTACGATTTATTTTATATTAATTTTAAAAGATTAAAATCATTTTTAGTATTTAGTTAATTATTTTAATTAAACATTATCCAGAACAGTGCACGCTGACGTCAGCATGACGTCAGCATGACGTCAGCAGCCAACAGACGCGTTGACTGGTCAACTGACGTGTGGGTCCCGTTCGTCATACTCTATTTTAATTAACTAACAAATTAGGTTAATTAGTGATTAGGTTAATCTAATTATAATTAATTAACTTAATTAATTCCTTAATTAATTAATTAATTTAATTATTATTATCTATTTTTTTATTTTTTTTACTAAAACGTTCTGGGGCTGTGCCCCACTTGTCATAGGGCCAAGGCCTTAGTGGATCGGGTGCTACGGGGAGGTTCGGGCGAACGGCCACAGGGCATGGCCCGCCCGAGTGGGACGAGGCCACCGGGCGTCGCGGCCAACCGTGAAGGGGAGCGGGCGCCGGCGCGACGCCAGCGAGGCCACCTTGAGGCGGGGCCGTGGCGAAGCGGGCAGTCGCCGAAGGAGGACGCCGGGGCCGTGGATGGTGCGGCCGGACCGAGCGGCGACGGTAGCAGGAGACGGCGCGGAGCAGGGCGGGGGGAAAAGCAGGGGCGCCACGGGGTCGGGCGCGGTGACCAACGGCGACGACAAGGCCGGAGTGGGGCGCGCCAGCCGTGGCCTGTGGAGAGGCGGCCGCGGGAAGGAGCGTTGAGGTCGGCGCCGTCGGCTGTGGCCGTGGCCGTGTGCAGAGTAGGCGGGGGCACGGGGGGGCGACGGAGGCGAGGGCAGTGGCTGGGGCGCACCCTGGCACAGCCAGTCGTGGCCACGGGCGCAACCAAAGTGCGGCCGGGCGCGTGGCCTGGACGCGCGAGGGCTCGGGGAAGAGGAGGGAGCTCACGTCGGGGGGGTAGGGAAACTGGCAGCGGGCTCGGGGAAGGTCGGGGACGACTTGCGACGGGGAAGCAGACCGGTGGGGGAGCTCCTGGCGCCGGCGCGGTCCAGGCGGCAACGGGCACGCAGGGGGAGAGGGGCGAGGGGAAGACGAGGATGAAGCGGTCCGGCGGGGGGGGGGGGTCGAGGCGGAGGGCTATGGTGGCAGCTCCGGCGTAGTGGCCGCGGGGATCGGCGGCGGCGTCAACAGGATCCCGATCCAGATCGGATCGGGAGGGAGTGGACCGAGCGGGGGGGAGTGGGGAATATGGGCTAGGGTTTCGGTGGGAGTGGGGGGTTAAGCAGGGGTAGGGTGGGCCGGTCGGGTAGCCTTGTCTTGCTGGGCCGAAGCCCAGGGGGCAGGGGGTTTTCTCTTTCTTTTTTTATGTATTTTCTTTTCTTTTATTTATTTCCTTTTCTGTTTTGGCTAATTGTTTGGACACCAAATGAGTTGTAAAATATGAGAGTTGGCCCAAAATTCAAAACACAATATATCCTACCACCAAAAACTAGTTTGGGGTAATTATCATTTCATATTTATTTTTTATTAATAAAAAGGTTAGTAAATAATGTTTTCAGCCACTGTTTGAGGTTGTTTAAGTCACTTATCAAATTTCAATAATGTTGTTTACAATTTTATCATAGCCTCTGATTTATCTACTATTTATTGAACATTTTAGTTTTAATATTTGAAAAACTTTTATTGTTTGCTTGATTTTGATTTTGAATTTGAATTGGTTTCGAACTAACGCGAGATTACTAACAGTAATCAAAGTGACGTGGCATCGTTAACGGGGGATTACTGTAGCCTAATTATCCGGGCGTCACAATTCTCCTCCACTACAAGAAATCTCGTCCCGAGATTTAAGAGGGGGACTAGGGGGTAAGGTCTGGTTACGAAATTCTAACGAATCTTCTCGGTCTTGGTTGCTCTCCTCGAAGTGGTCGATCCATTACATTGATGTCTTCCTCTTTCTGCTTTAGGTCATTAAGATGGAGTCGGCATCCTTTCTTCGAAAACTCCATCGTACTTACGAAAGAATAAGGGGGAGCATTCCGGGAGGACAGACCTCGGCAAGGTTGACTATCTGGTAGATAACATCGGGGAGGGACGCGGAAAGTAACTCTCGAATGGAAACCTCCGAAAATATCGAGAGCAAAGTAAGGAGGTACCATGAGAAGTTCCAAACGGATAGGCAAGCATTCGATGCCTGATCAGAAGGTGAAAGGGGTTCAGAGCAACGAGAATAAGTATTGCGTCTAATACCCGAATAGATCACTTGGCAGGTGGCCCGTGAATTACATAAGAAGTCAAGCGCGAGGAATAACTTTGACAACAGGGTGTACAAGAGATTCAGGTTTCGATCCGGTGTAACTGTGGGTTATGGACCCACCACGTGGTTAAAGTAGGAAGGGCATTGTCATCTTGCACGGCCATGATAGCAAGGCATGTCAGTGAATAACCGGTCAGTTATGTTGGTAGCATCATTGGTACCAAGGGCGAGGGACAAAGAGAACCATTTTCTTGCTCGTTGAACGAGGCGGACCATTAGGCAAAGTTCTCGTCCATCGGTGGATACCAGAATGTCATCAACAATAGTAACAGGGTCTTACTGACAGAGTTATACACCGAGGTGTTTACATAAGCAGGAGATTGTTCCTGCTTAGATCATATAGATCACAAGAAACGTTAAACCAACCAATGGAAGGGAAAATACGATTATCAGATTAAACAGGACAATGGAAAGGAAATTGTGTTTAAACACATATTTCAAGGGTATATCCTACCCAAGGACAAGCAGATCATGATATCCATGACATGATATAATGTAGAAAACTCCTTAGGTACGGAAGAGAATTTTCATGACATTATCCATACAGCGGTGTTTGGATAATTGAGCAGGAAACATTTAACATTGGGCTTCAATTGTTCCTGTTCAAAATCGAAGTACCACAGACATGCTTCAAGATAGCATGGACATGGTCAACAGGTGAATATCAGACTTTGGAAACACAAAGGGTCTACTAGAAATAACTTGTAGAATAAGTCTTACAATTTCCTCATGGAAGAATGGATAACCTTGCTGAAAAGGAAACTATAACAATAGGTCCTCCGGCCAGGTGTGCTAGGCATGACATCATCTTACCGGGTCATATAAGGACCAATGTTGTAACTCTTGGAAATATGTTCCAACCATCATATCTAACCTAGATTCAGATCTGATTAGTGCCAGGATACCTCCGACTTAGTAAGCCTGAGAAGAAAGGTGCAACACAATTGATGAGATGACAATGTAAGATTCTCGGGAAATGAACTATGAAGTGATTTCCGTTAACAAGAGTTCATCATTAATCCAAGGAGAGGACAAGGAGGTGTCTGGTGAACTCAACGGCAATTCATCGAGATTTCCAAAAGATGGATTTCCACAATTAAGTGAACAAGGAGATAACATTTGTCAGATCAAATGATATAAGGGAGTATGCTCACGGAAAACATACACAATTAAACATTGGTTGAAAGGTGCACCCAAAATATGGGTTGGGTTTCACGACCAATGTCAGAATGGTGATTCAATAATCAATAGTCTAAGAACGAACGGTCGACCATTATCTTCAAAGCAATAGGGTTGCTAGAAAGGCAAAATCCAAACAACACCGTTCACTTGTTGGTACCCCGGTTGGAATCAACACGAGGACCAAGAAAGAATGGTGATGGTGAGAAGTATCACGATACCAAGAATTCTTAAGAGGTGGTGAAATTCTCACAACATTCTTGACATAAAAGATGGTAATACTCCAAGGTAAAGGAGAACAAATGCTGGATAGCAAGGATCTCAAGGTATAACACAAAACACGAACAAGTTTGTGTTGAACGGAAGGCAAACGAGTGGTCGATGATAACACAAATCATCGAGGGCAAGGATGGTATTTCTCATCAGGAATTCAATTGATATCCTTGAGGAGCTCGAAATGTTGATGATGATCATGACAATTTCTGTCGAGAGGTTTCATGGAGATGTAATCGGTCGGCGATGACATCAAGTCAAACGAATGATGAAGCGAAAGGTTATTGGAACCATGGGTACGACACAAACTTGAAATCAAGTTTATTGTTTGAGGTGAAACGATAAGACAAGGAAGATCGACGTAAGCTTAGCCCATTGTCGAAATTGTGCTCCGGAAAGAAGGACCAGGTAGCACAGTTAAAATTGGCACGATAATGATATAGCCGAGCAGGCTAGTATTTACGTGATCGAGTTCAAACTCGGACTTAAAGAAGATTATCAAGAGTTGTTGAGCCGTAGGGCAGACTCGGTTCAGTTATTGGTGTCTTTGAGTGTTTAATAACTCAGAGCCCATGAAAAATTGGAATCAGTGAGAATGTAGTACTCGATGAAGAACTCATAAGAGGTTATGTAGTACTTGATATTATCGAGGTACCATGGTGTAATACTCGACGGAAGATCAAAGTAAAGGTTGGACTGGTGTATTGATCTACAGAAGACAAGTGCTTAAACTTGCCCGAGAAATGGGATCAGAGAAGAACATGGTCGGAACCACGATTGCAGAAGGCCAGATCCCAGATATAAGATGAACTTCTACCAAGGGAATAATTAATTAAAGAGAAGCTATAATGGTAAGATCTACATCATGTCCAATGGGCATGAACACAAAGTTCAAGGTCGACTCCCACTTCTTCAATGCATAACCTTTCATCCATTGCTCTAGGTAAAAATGATTTTAGTGTCAAAACCTACCCGGTGAATTACCAGAGGAGTATGACCCGTGAAAAATTTTCGGGTTCACACAGATTAAGGAAGACATAGGTTCAACCCATCGGGGCTTCTTAGAACATATACCATGAACTTCAGGAGTAAATAACACAAGCTCAAAAGTAGAGCATGGCTGACAAAAGTAGAGTATACAATTTATCAAGGGCATTATGTATTAGGTAAAGAACTCACAAGAATTTTGGTTGTGAAGGACATTGTCGAAAAATAACTCGGCAATGGGTATGGCGGTCCACAACGGGGCTGATGTGAGTATCGGTACTCAATCAAAGGAAGAAGGAATGCCAAGGCATCGGATTATAGAAACAACTGACTAATTCAAAGCTTAATGCAAAGAAATTTTATGATTCCCAAATCAAGGGATCAGAAGCAATCGTTCTGATCGAAAATGAATAAGTTCAATAGACTTAGAAGCACAAACGATCAAGGCATTGATTGGTCAAGAACCAACTCATATCCAAATGACGTCTGAGCCGGAAGGATGAATCCTAGAATTCGACGGAGGAATGCGGGCATCCTCAACATATTGAATCAACAGACTTAAAATGATAAAGACAAGGGAGGCCAATAAGATTACGAAACTTATCGGATTAACCATAATTCAAGAAAGCGAGAATTTCAAGAGCAATAGGCTGCTCGGGATTTTCGAAAGATCGAATAGTATTTCGAAGACCATTGTGAAACACATGAACAACTGGGGGATGAGCGGATACTCGATAAGTGTGAGAATTTTCCATAGGGGTATTCAGGTGACAAATAACTGCAAGGCAGTAAGCTTAAAGGATTATCGAAGCATCGACGAGTAATTCGGGGTATCTTGTAATAACAAGACCAACTGGGGATGAATGTAAGAATAACAACTGCAAGTAGTTATCCATAAGGGTTGATGGTGGAAGGTAATTGCAAACGTGATGAACACAAGTTCTCGGGTTAACAGCGGAGAGTATCTTCAGGGTCTCCGCGTGAAGCACACGATCATCAGTAATAAGGGGCTCTCCGGGTGAAAGTGATAACGAGATCCTAATGTTAGATTTAGCAAATTTCATTTAACCCGAATAGAAGAGAGATCAGAGTCCCAGAGTAAGGATCGAGGAGTAAAAGAGCCTAATACCACCCAGATGGCGATGTGGGCCCGTAAGGCACACAGCCATGTTAGTAAAAGTTTTTGTAATGTCTAGACTCAACTTCGGCCAAGGAGTTGGAAAGGGGGATTCCTATAGGCAGTCGGCTCTGATACCAACTTGTGACGCCCCCGATTTGACCGTACACTAATCATACACGCAAACGTGTACGATCAAGATCAAGGACTCACGGGAAGATATCACAACACAACTCTACAAATAAAAATAAGTCATACAAGCATCATATTACAAGCCAGGGGCCTCGAGGGCTCGAATACAAGAGCTCGATCATAGACGAGTCAGCGGAAGCAACAATATCTGAGTACAGACATAAGTTAAACAAGTTTGCCTTAAGAAGGCTAGCACAAACTGGGATATAGATCGAAAGAGGCGCAGGCCTCCTGCCTGGGATCCTCCTAACTACTCCTGGTCGTCGTCAGCGGGCATCACGTAGTAGTAGGCACCTCCGGTGTAGTAGGGGTCGTCGTCGACGGTGGCGTCTGGCTCCTGGGCTCCAACATCTGGTTGCGACAACCAGGTAGAAGGGATAGAGGGAAAGAAGGAGAAAGCAACCGTGAGTACTCATCCAAAGTACTCGCAAGCAAGGAGCTACACTACATATGTATGTATTGGTATCAAATGGAATAAGGCTATCATATGTGGACTGAACTGCAGAAAGCCGGAATAAGAGGGGGATAGCTAGTCATTTCGAATACTACGCTTCTGGCAGCCTCCGTCTTGCAGCATGTAGAAGAGAGTAGACTGAAGACCTCCAAGTAGCATCGTATAGCATAATCCTAACCGATGATCCTCCCCTCGTCGCCCTGTGAGAGAGCGACCACCGGTTGTATCTGGCACTTGGAAGGGTGTGTTTTATTAAGTATCCGGTTCTAGTTGTCATAAGGTCAAGGTACAACTCCAAATCGTCCTGTTACCGAAGATCACGGCTATTCGAATAGATTAACTTCCCTGCAGGGGTGCACCACATACCCCAACACGCTCGATCCCATTTGGCCGGACACACTTTCCTGGGTCATGCCCGGCCTCGGAAGATCAACACGTCGCAGCCCCACCTAGACCAACAGAGAGGTCAGCACGCCGGTCTAAACATAAGCGCCCAGGGGTCTGGGCCCATCGCCCTTAGCACACCTGCACGTTGCGAACGCGGCCGAAAGCAGACCTAGCCTAGTGGCCTTCCAGTCCAATCCGGCGCGCGCCACTCAGTCGCTGACGTCACGAAGGCTTCGGCTGATACCACGACGTCGGGATACCCATAACTACTCCCGCGTAGATGGTTAGTGCGTATAGACCAAATGGCCAGACTTAGATCAAATACCCAGATCTCGTTAAGCGTGTTAAGTATCCGCGAACGCCGACCAGGGCCAGGCCCACCTCTCTCCTAGGTGGTCGCAACCTGCCCTGCCGCTCCGCCTCAAAACTCCACTCGCGGGTGCTCCTCAAGCCGACCCGTCTTTAGTCACCACATGTATCATGTATAAAGTATATAGCATATCCCCGTGATCAACTCCCGAGTGATCACGGCCCGATAGTATAGCATGGCAGACGGACAAGGATGTAGGGCCACAGATGGAAATACTAGCATCCTATACTAAGCATTAGGATTGCAGGTAAAGGTAACAACAGTAGTAGCAAGGACAGGCTATGCATCAGTATAGGATTAACGGGAAGCAGTAACATGCTACGCTACTCTAATGCAAGCAGTATAGAGAAGAGTAGGCGATATCTGGTGATCAAGGGGGGGGGCTTGCCTGGTTGCTCTGGCAAGAGAGAGGGGTCGTCAACACCGTAGTCCTACGGGGTAGCAGCGGCGTCGGTCTCGGTGTCTAGAGAGAGAAGAGGGGGAAGAAAAAATAAATATAATGCAAGCATATGCATAGTGATGCATGACATGACAAGTTACGGCGTTAGAGGTGCCCTAACGCGGTAGTAGGTGATACCGGTGAAGGGGGATGACATCCGGGAAAGTATCCCCGGTGTTTCGCGTTTTCGGGCAGAGGAGCCGGAGGTGAAATGTTGCAGGTTCACTATGCTAGGGATGTGTGGCGGACGAACGGGCTACGTATCCGGGTTCGTCTCGTCGTTCTGAGCAACTTTCATGTATAAAGTATTTTCATCCGAGCTACGGTTTATTTTATATTAATTTTAAAAGATTTAAAATCATTTTTAGTATTTAGTTAATTATTTTAATTAAACATTATCCAGAACAGTGCACGCTGACGTCAGCATGACGTCAGCATGACGTCAGCAGCCAACAGACGCGTTGACTGGTCAACTAACGTGTGGGTCCCGTTCGTCATACTCTGTTTTAATTAACTAACAAATTAGGTTAATTAGTGATTAGGTTAATCTAATTATAATTAATTAACTTAATTAATTCCTTAATTAATTAATTAATTTAATTATTATTATCTATTTATTTATTTATTTATTTATTTTTACTAAAACGTTCTGGGGCTGTGCCCCACTTGTCATAGGGCCAAGGCCTTAGTGGATCGGGTGCTACGGGGAGGTTCGGGCGAACGGCCACAGGGCATGGCCCGCCCAAGTGGGACGAGGCCACCGGGCGTCGCGGCCAACCGTGAAGGGGAGCGGGCGCCGGCGCGACGCCGGCGAGGCCACCTCGAGGCGGGGCCGTGGCGAAGCGGGCAGTCGCCGAAGGAGGACGCCGGGGCCGTGGATGGTGCGGCCGGACCGAGCGGCGACGGTAGCAGGAGACGGCGCGGAGCAGGGCGGGGGGAAAAGCAGGGGCGCCACGGGGTCGGGCGCGGTGACCAACGGCGACGACAAGGCCGGAGCGGGGCGCGCCAGCCGTGGCCTGTGGAGAGGCGGCCGCGGGAAGGAGCGTTGAGGTCGGCGCCGTCGGCTGTGGCCGTGGCCGTGTGCAGAGTAGGAGGGGGCACGGGGGGGGGGGGCGACGGAGGCGAGGGCAGTGGCTGGGGCGCGCCCTGGCACAGCCAGGCGTGGCCACGGGCGCAACCAAAGTGCGGCCGGGCGCGTGGCCTAGACGCGCGAGGGCTCGGGGAAGAGGAGGGAGCTCACGTCGGGGGGGTAGGGAAACTGGCAGTGGGCTCGGGGAAGGTCGGCGACGACTTGCGACGGGGAAGCAGACCGGTGGGGGAGCTCCTGGCGCCGGCGCGGTCCAGGCGGCAACGGGCACGCAGGGGGAGAGGGGCGAGGGGAAGACGAGGATGAAGCGGTCCGGCGGGGGGGGAGGGTCGAGGCGGAGGGCGACGGTGGCAGCTCCGGCGTAGTGGCCGCGGGGATCGGCGGCGGCGTCAACGGGATCCCGATCCAGATCGGATCGGGAGGGAGTGGACCGAGCGGGGGGGAGTGGGGAATATGGGCTAGGGTTTCGGTGGGAGTGGGGGGTTAAGCAGGGGTAGGGTGGGCCGGTCGGGTAGCCTTGTCTTGCTGGGCCGAAGCCCAGGGGGCAGGGGGTTTTCTCTTTCTTTTTTTTATGTATTTTCTTTTCTTTTATTTATTTCCTTTTCTGTTTTGGCTAATTGTTTGGGCACCAAATGAGTTTTGTAAAATATGAGAGTTGGCCCAAAATTCAAAACACAATATATCCTACTACCAAAAACTAGTTTGGGGTAATTATCATTTCATATTTATTTTTTATTAATAAAAAGGTTAGTAAATAATGTTTTCAGCCACTGTTTGAGGTTGTTTAAGTCACTTATCAAATTTCAATAATGTTGTTTACAATTTTATCATACCCTCTGATTTATCTACTATTTATTGAACATTTTAGTTTTAATATTTGAAAAACTTTTATTGTTTGCTTATCTCTCAACAACGTTCTCATGTCTTCATCCTTAATCAAAAATTTATGTTCTGTTCGTACTCTTACCGTTGAGTTTAACAAACATGGTTTTTCTGTCAAGGATGCCCACTCCCGGAAGGTTCTGCACCGCTGTGATTCTCCCGGCGATCTCTACCCGTGTGGCCCAACGGCAAGACGCGGTCCCGTCGCTCTCCACGCCGACGTCTCTCTCTGGCATGCTCGTCTTGGCCATCCCGGCACCGACGCTCTTCATAAAGTTTTGCGGACTTTTCCTTTTTCATGTAATAAATCGGAGGCACACACTTGCCATGCCTGTCGCATAGGGAAACATGTTCGTTTGTCGTTTTATTCCTCATCATCAATTGCCACTTTCCCTTTTGATGATCAATTGCCACTTTCCCTTTTGATGTTATTCACTGTGATGTTTGGACATCGCCTGTGCCCAGCAATTCGGGTTTATCATATTACCTTGTGATTTTGGATGATTTTTCTCATTTCACTTGGACCTTTCCATTGCGCCGCAAATCCGATGTCGTTTCCTCACTTCACGCCTTCTACGCTTATGTTGCCACCCATTTCCACCGCACCATTGCCCATCTTCAAACCGACAACGGAAAGGAGTTTGATAACCTCGCTATTCGCACCCTCTTATCCACTCATGGCACCATTTTTTGTCTCACATGCCCTTATACATCTCAGCAAAACGGTCGAGCCGAACGTGTTCTTTGCACTCTTAATGAGAGTGTTCGCGCATTGCTCTTCCACGCACACATGCCTGCCCGATGCTCTCGCCACAGCTACCCTTCTTCTCAACATTCGGCCTTGTAAACCCCGGTGGAACTACACCCCTCATCATCTCTTGTTTGGCTCACCTCTGTCATATGATGATATCCATGTCTTCGGTTGCCTTTGTTATCCTAATATCACCGCCACGACACCACATAAGCTGGCACCTCGCTCTATCGCTTGTGTTTTTCTTGGCTACCAACCCAACACAAAAGGCTTTCGTTGCTACGACCCGCAGTCCCATCGTGTGATCGTGTCTCGGCACGTTTATTTTGATGAGTTTGTTTTTCCTTTCAGCAGGCAGTGTCGCGTCCCTCACCATCTCTGGACGCCTCTCCTCGACGGACTCGTGGATCCCTTGTGCTCCCTCCACCCCTTCGCTCGGGCGCGGTTGCAGCCTCATCATTCGCTGCCTTGCCACCCTCGGCGTTTCCATCGCCGAATCAGGAGGAGTCGGCCTCCCAGGCCTCGCCAGGCCCTCGCCTCTCGGCTCGGGAGGAGCCGACCATGCCCCAGCTGGGCCCTCGGGTGCCTTGTCCGCTCGGGAGGGGCCGGCCTCTTTGGCCCCGTCTGCACCCTCCTCGTCGTCCACGACCGGGCCCTCTGGCTCCTTGTCGGCTCAGGAGGAGCCGGCCGACTCAGGCCCGCCGGCGCCCTTGCCGCCCTCCACGGTCGGGTCATCTCGCGCCTCGACGGCGCCCTCGACAGCAACACCCATGGCTTCGCCTGCGTCTTCATCATCCTCCGAGCTGGCTGTGGTGGCCCCTCGCCGACGTGGTCCACGCCCGCCTCCCCCGCTGCCTCACCACTCCATGGTGACGCGCGCCAAGGTCGGGGTGCGCCAGCCGAATCCGCGCTACCACAACCTCAGTGTCACGACCCTCTCTCCGGTTCCATGCTCGGTGCGTTCTGCGTTGAGTGATCCGCATTGGACCACCGCTATGCACGCTGAGTACGACGCTCTTGTCGCCAACCGGACTTGGACCCTTGTTCCTCGTCCCCCTGGCGCGAACGTCATCTCGGGCAAGTGGGTTTCTCATCACAAACTCCTCCCGGACGGTTCTCTCGACAGATACAAGGCTCGTTGGGTTGTCCGTGGATTTGCACAACGTGCCGGTGTTGAATTTTCTGAGACTTTCTCTCTGGTCGTCAAACCCGCCACGATTCGTGTGGTTCTTCAGTTGGCCACCTCTCGCCGTTGGCCCGTACATCAGCTCGACATCAACAATGTTTTTCTGTACGGCCACCTTCAGGAGCGAGTTCTCTGTCAGCAACCGACCGGGTTTGTTGACCCTCAGCGACCGGATCATGTCTGCCTGTTGTCACGGTCATTATATGACCTCAAACAGGCTCCGCGCGCGTGGTACTAGCGCATCGCCGCGTTCCTTGGTATTCTCAGGTTTCACAGCACCACCTCTGACACATCGCTGTTCGTGTTGCATCGGGCTGATCATGTGGCTATGCTTCTGCTCTATGTTGATGATATTGTCATCACTGCCTCCCGAGCGGATCTTCTTCGTGACATCATTGGTCGTCTCGGTTCTGAGTTTCGGCTGAAGGATCTTGGTGCGTTGCACTTCTTCCTCGGCATCAATGTGCGACGTGATGCCACTGGGTTCTTTCTGCACCAGGGCTAGTACGCTCTTGATCTTCTGGGCCATGCCGGCATGACTGACTGCAAGCCAGCCGCCACACCTGCTGAGGCCAAGCCGAAGCTCTCTGCCACCGCTGGCCAGCCCGCTACCGACGCCGCTCTTTATCACAGCATTGTGGGCACCCTTCAGTACCTTACGCTCACCAGACCAGACATCCAGTTTGCGGTGCAGCAAGTTTGCTTGCATATGCACTCGCCCCGTGATGTTCACTAGTCTTTGGTCAAGCGCATTCTTCGGTACATTCGTGGCACCCCGACCTACGGTCTTCGCCTCCGTGCATCCTCCTTGACTGAGCTTCTTGCTTACACTGACGCGGATTGGGCTGGCTGTCCCGACACTCGACGATCCACGTCTAGCTATTGTGTCTTCTTCGGTGACTCACTTGTCTCCTGGTCCTCTAAACGGCAGCCTACGGTCTCCCGTTCGAGTGCTGAGGCCGAGTACCGAGCTGTTGCCAATGTCGTTACGGAGACTTGTTGGCTTCGTCACCTTCTTGGTGAGCTTCAGATTTCTCTTCCGAAAGCTACTGTGGTCTTCTGTGACAATGTGTCAGCTACCTATCTCGCGGCTAATCCGGTGCAGCATAAGCGCACCAAACATATTGAGCTCGATGTTCACTTTGTGCGCGAGAAGGTTCAGTTGGGTCAGCTTCGTGTTCTTCATGTACCGACCACCCAACAGTTTGTCGACATCATGACCAAGGGATTGCCCACCGCTGCATTCCAGGAGTTTTGTTCCAGTCTTTGCATCGCCGACGCCGACACTTCGACTACAGGGGGTGTTGAAACGTGATATCTTTGTATTTATTTCTGACTGATTCTCCTATTATCTCTAGCCTTATATAGCTGATTTATAGAGATATTGTAGGGTTAGTTGGCTTTTCACGCAAGACACCACCTGTATATATTGTAACCGACTCCAATGGAATATGATGAGTTGCATCCTATAGTCTTCTACAGATGGGAAATAGCCGAGACGTGCATTTGAATTTTCAACCAGATTAAGTAGAACTTTGGTTCTGAGTGAAATTCATAAATCGAACAAACAGGGCTAGAGAAGGATTTGCGAGTAAATTGTTGAAAGCCACCACATTTGTGACTAGGGTATTCCTAAACTATCATTTTTACCAAAAGTTTCAAAAAACCACCACTTCTGCATCAAGTGAGTTACTAATCACGCCGATTCAAAATTAAGCCGCGTCTAATAGCAAAACTGACAGGTTGGCCCACATGTCAGACTGATTTGGCATGCCTACATGGACAATATGCTGAGGTGGAAGATGGACCCACCTGTCGGCCTCCCATCTCTTTTCATCCTTTTTTTTCTTTTCTTCTTCCCCCTTTTCCTCTTCCTCCTCTCTCCCCCTCTCACTGACTCCTCCCGCTACCGACCACCACCTGCATCACCAAAAGGACGACGACGAGGTCAAACAGGGGGAGGAGCATCGGGGAGCGCCAGATTCGACCAATAGCGACCTTTTTCGGCCCAGCCGGATCGGCCTGCCCCCGGCCACATCGTCGGGATGCCTCTACCTCCAGCGTCGCGCCCCGTCGCCTCCCATCTCCGAGGACGCGCCGCGCCACCGCCTCCCACCTCGAGCATCGCGCCATGGCCTCGCCTCCCACATCCTGACGCCACACCGCGGCCCCCGCCTTCCACCTCCAGCGTCGTGTCGTGGTCCCCGCCTTCCACATCCCGACGATCCCTCATGTCGGCTCCTCCCTTTCCTCCAGCCACCTCCCATCAACACGCTCGCCCAGCAGGAGAAGGCCGGGTCGGCTGCCCGTGTCCTAGCGGAAGAAGGTCGGTTTGCGTGCCCCAGCGGGAGCACCGCAGCCATGGCCGCACCAGAGATGCACCACCGCAGCCCGCCGCTTCCGCCGAAGCTCCATGGCCACACCCGAGGAGGACGGGGAAGGAGAAGAGGATGGGAAGAAGAAGAAGAGAGGGAAAATAAGGTGAGTGGATGACATGGGGGACCCACATTCCACCTCGGCAAACTATACACATAGACTTGCCATGTTGGACCGACAAGTGGGTCCCGCCAGTCAGTTTTGCTATTTGTGCGAGCTAATTTGTGAATCGGTGTGATCTTTTACTCACTTGACGCAGAAGTGGTGGTTTTTTTAAACTTTTGGCAAAAGTGGTGGTTTTGGGGTACCCTAGCTACAAATGTGGTGGCTTTCGGCAATTTACTCAGGATTTGCTGAAACTAGCAAGATACCCATTCAACCTTGACTTCTTATGTGTGGCTTTCTTGGGTGGTAAATGAGCCATTCTGAAAGGTTGTTGTCGCAGTTCCATGAACATCTGAACAGATAAAATTATCATTATCAGGTTGCATGTGCAAACCAAGAAGAACCAAAAGGGAGAAAAATCAGAGAAGTAAATCATGGCAGAAGTCGTGATCAGGAAAGCCCTACGGAAAATAAGCTCACTAGAGGCCGATCAGCCTGGGTCTCCCAGAGGGGTCTCGAGGCATTTCGCCGCAGCCAGGCACCAACAGTCCATGACGTTCTTTGGTATATTTTGTGTCACTTTTTTTGAGAAAAATAGTTGTGTCAATGAAACCTTCAACTCTTCTTTTTTTTGACAGTAAACCTTTAACTCTTCTTTGGTATATTTTGTGTCACTTTTTTTGTTGAGAAAAGTAGTTGTGGTACTGCCGATCCAGTTAAGTGGAAAAGGGTAAAATGCAGGAAGACGCCCTGGTCAGCCCAAGCCAAGAAAGAAATAGATTACTCCCAATCGTTGACCCATTGTCACACCTAGGGAAAGTTTTATAGGTGAACTCACATTAGTGGTGGGTGCAGTCTAGCGCTTGCACTGGCAATCTGAAAAATTATCAGTGATGGGCCCAAAAACCTGTCCGCCACTACTATAGGCTTACTAGTGGCGGGCACTAGTTTGCATCTGTCACTGGTAACAGTTGTCCAGATTTGTCATGGGACAAATGTTACCAGGGTAACAGTTGTCTAGATTTGTCGTGGGACAAATGTTACTAGTGGCGGGCGCAAAATCATGCCCACCACTGCTACTTGGGTTACCAGTGCCAGCAGCAATACATACGCGCCACTGATTATTTAGTCCCGCGGTAAATCTGCCAAAAAATACTAGTGCCGGCATCAATACGTCTCCGCCACTAGTAACTCAATTAGCAATGGCGGGCGTGGTTTTGTGCCCACCACAAGTATCTTTTTCTACCTGTCACAGCTAACTTTTTCCTACTAGTAGCGGGTGCATATTTTGCGTGTGCCACTCGTATTTTTTTGCCATTTTTTTTGTAATGCAAGGCTTTTGTGTTTTAGGTTTAGTCTCACGGGCCATTTTTTTCTACATTAAAGTTACAACATTTGAAGTTTCATGTAAGAGTTTGGCCCTTTTTAATGTTAATTAGTTATTTCTAAGACATTGAATAGGTTTTTAGGTATTTAATGTAGATAAATCTATTTAAAGACTTAAATATAGTAGACAGACCCCGAAAGAATGTCAAATTTTGGCATGTCACATGTAATAGTGTATGTTGATAGTTGAGTGTGGGAAAAGTTTGAACACTAGCTGAGCAAGGAGCAGTCGCCTCGCATGCAAATTGGTTTGTTTCAAATGCCTAGAAATGTATTTAATTGCTTAAATATAGCAAACGGGTCCCGAAGAATGCAATATTTTGACATGATACATGTAATGGTGTGTATTGAGTATGGAAAACGTTCCAAATTCAACCTCCAAAGCAGCGTTAGATTCACATGCAAACTTGACACGTTCCATCTAGAAACCTAGTTTCTTCCTCGGAGATGGTTCAGTTTGTAAGAAGTCTACATGACAACTTTTGTGGAACATTCTCAATTTTTTTACCACAACCTCTATGGGTGAAATCAAGACACCATGCCAAGTTTCGTAATTTTTGGGCATAGTTTATTTTATTTTCGAATTAAAATGCCAACAATCACCATGTTCGTTCCCCGGTCTCAGCCACCTGGTGTATGAGACTCCTTATTTTTCCATACACAAGGACTAAACATATACTAAAGACCACTAGATTTTTCAACTCATTCATTGCTATCTTTTAGTGTACGTTCAAATTTGGTTTTATCCATTAAATGCTTAGAAATGCATTTAATGGCTTAAAAATAGCAAACGGACCCCGGAAAATGCCAATTTTTGACATGATACATGTAATGGTGCGTATTGAGTGTGATTTTTTTTCCAGCCCAAACGGTAAAGCAGTGGTCGAGTCACGTGCAAACCTAGTCCATTCCCTCTCGAAACCTAGTTCTTTCCTCAAAGATGGTCCGATTTGTAAGCAGTCTACATGAGAACTTTTGCGAAACATTCTATTTTTTTATCGCAACCTCTAGGGTCATATCTTGACACCATGCCACATTTCATAATTTTCGGGCTTTGATTGATTTTTTGAGAATTAAAATGCCAATAATTATCAAGTTGGTTCCCGAGTCATACACACCTGTTGCCCAGGACTCCTATTGTTCCTTACACGAGGCTTTACCACTATTACCACTTATGCACTAAGTGGTAATAGTGGTAAAGTCGTAGAGCCCCCCTCTATAATTTTTTTAATAAAAATTACTAAAAAATGGAAAAACACAGCAGTGGTGGGTTGTATAAAAAACCTGCCAATAGTAAATTGTATTACTAGTGATAGGTTTACTCTAGAGCCCGCCACACGTACTTGGATCGATCCTGCGTGGTCAATATACTGCGTTCTGATTGGTCTATCGCGCCCTCCCACAGATTGATGAGGCGGCTCTCATCCTCCCAAGTTAGAGGCTAGGGTACTCAAGGTGCATCACCAAGTTATGCATCCTCCCCCAAAAAATATGGTATGCCAATTGCCTACCGAGAAAGAGCCCTAGAGAAATAACTGTGATCTTACCAAAAAGTCACTTTGGTGCATGAGCTCTAGTGAGCCCTATATGTTGACCCATGTTAAAATGGTATTTGAAGTTTCATAAAACTCTGAAGAAAAATTCAACATGTTCATATGTGCGAATTTTACTGATGAAAATAAGTAACCATGTGAGTTACACAAAAATTATACACTTTTGCTTCGGTACACCTCCCCCCCCCCCCCAAACACATTGACTACTAAGATTTCTCTATACCCCTTCATAATAAAGGATAGGATAGTCACGTGAATCGAATTCAAGACCTCCTAGTCTAAGAAGGACTACACTAACCAACAAGGACATTCTAATGCTTGTGTGTATTTACTTTTTTTTTGTTTCTTCTACTTCAGTTTGCGGCTGGGCCGGCCCATTGTTGAATTGGTCCTTTTTCACTATTTCTTTTTTGTTTTTTCTATTCTTTTTTATTTTTACCTATTTTCGTTTCTTTTTTCCTTTTTTAGAAAATGCTCATGATCATAATATTTTGTTCAGCATTTTAAAAATTGTTTGCTTTTTAAAAATTGTTCATAAACTATCAATATTCACATTTTCAAAAAATTGTAAGGATATGTCAAAAATTGTTCTTGTCTTTAAAATTTCTCAGAATGTCATAGCATGACCATATTTTAAAAATAGCGAACAAAATTTTGAACATGAACATTTAAAAAAACATTACAAAATTTTAAATTTCAAGAAACAAAAACAGAAAATATGAACAAAAGTTGGAACCAATTTATTTTCAATATCCTCAGATTTTTTGTATTTGTGTAGAAAAAATGAGTAGATGATTATTTTATAAATTCCAAATAAATTTTGAAAGCACGAACATTATTTGAAAATGCAGGATTGCCGAAATCACAAAAATTTGGCAGGTGCCTTGGAATGGTGATACAAGGCCCTAGAAAAAATGTGGTCCATTTGAACAATGTCAAAAGAAAGGTACTATAAGACGGAATCTTCCGCCCAACTCAAATTTTTTTCCATTTAAGTTCGTGAACATTTTAAATACACAAACTTTATCTTCAAATTCATGAACTCTTCTCCACACCCAGGAACAATTTTCAAATTTTACAAATGTTTTATAAAATCTCTTTTTTTTCAAGTGCATAAACATTCGTTTGCAAAATTGATGAACTTTTCTCAAATAGGCGAATATTTTGGCCGACCCAACAGGCACCCGGAGGAAGCTATGCCGTCGCCCGGTTGGGCAAGGCTTGAGCGTATTATTTTCTATTATATTATTTCTTTTTTCTTCTAGAACATTATTATTCATTTTAAAACCTGTTTTAAATTTTGAAATATTTTTGGAATACCGAAAAATGTTATTATCTTCAAAAATTACAAATTATAAATTCTAGAATTTAAAAAAATGTTCCCATTTTCGAATTCTTTGTTCATAAATTTAATGTGTGTTTGTGTTTTAAATTTTTTTATTAAATTTTAAAAAGTATGTGGTTTGCAATTTGTGTACAACATCAATACTTGGGAATTTATTAAGAATTTTGAAAAAAAGTGTTCATGTTTATAAAATTTTCATACACAATTTTAAATTCCAAAATTGTCGAAAAATTGAAAGAAATAATGGATATAGGAAAATTTTCATGTTGATTGTAATGATAGAAATTGCAAATGACAAAAGCCTTGCCCTACCAGCCTACTCGAACCGCCTCCTTTAAACATGATGTGCTTCTTGACATGCATGAAATGATACCAAAATTTGCCATCATGTGGGCATGGTCATAGCAGGCCTCCATGCAAAATTTGAAAGAATTCAAACACTGAACGCACGTTGTGTCACGTTCGGCTAGTGGTTTTGGGTTTTTTTCACCGAAAAAAACCTAGAAGATGCAAAAAATGTCATAACTCGGTGAAATTTATCATGGATGCTTGGCATGGTGATGCTAGTGTGTGGAAAAAAATTGGGTCCATTAAAATGATATGAAAAGGTGCATCCAGACTTGCCCTACCGGCCTACCCGAACCATCACCTTAGAACATGACGTGCTTCTTGCTATGCATGAAATGACACCAAATTTTACCAGCATGTGGGCATGCTATGGCTGGTCTCCATGCAAAATTAAGGAATTCAGACACCTAGCGCACGTTGCGTCACCTTCGGCTAGTGTTTTTGAGTTTTTTCATTGGAAAAACCCTAGAAAATGCATAAGATGCCAGAACTCAATGAAATTTATCATGGATGCTTGACATGGTGATGCTAGTGTGTGGGAAAAATTGGGTCCATTTTATTGATTTGAAAAAAAAACGTGAATCCAGACTTACCCTACCGGCCTACCCGAACCACCACCTTTGAACATAATGTGCTTCTTGCCATGTATGAAATGACACCAAATTTTTTACGCATGTGGGCATGCTCATGGCAAGCCTCCACGCAAAATTTGATGGAATTCAGACATCGAATGCACGTTGCCTCACGTTCACCTAGTGTTTTAGGGGCTTTTCACTAGGAAACCCTAGAAAATGCATAAAATGTCAGAACTTGATGAAATTTATTATGGATGCTTGGCATGGTGATGCTAGTGTGTGGAAAAAATTGGGTCCATTTTAATGATGTGAAATAAAGGAACTTTGAACACGGTGTGCTTTAGGCCATGCATGAATTGATAATAAACTTTTCCAGCATGTGGACTTGTTCATGGCAGGCTTCTGCACAAAAATTGAAGGAATTTGAACACCGAACACATGTTGTGTTGCATTCGGCTAGTGTTTTAGATTTTTTCACCGGAAAACCCCTAGAAAATGCATAAAATGTCAAAACTCAATGAAATTTATCATGGATGGTTGGCATGGTGATGCTAGTGTGTGGGAAAAATTTGGGTCATTTATTCTTGTGGGAAAAAGTGCACCCAGACTTACCCTACCGGCCTACCCAAACCATCACCTTTGAACATGGTGTGCTTCTTGGCATGTATGAAATTAAACCAAATTTTGCATGCATGTGGGCATACTCATCGAAAGGCCTCCATGCAAAATTTTAAGGAATTCGGACATTGAACGCACATTGTGTCACGTTTGGTTAGTGTTTTAGGGTTTTTTGACCAGGAAAACCCAAGAAAATGCATAAATTATCAGAATTCAATGGAATTTATCATGGATGCTAGGCATGGTGATGCTAGTGTGTGGAAATTTTTTTGTCCATTATATTGATGTGAGCATTTTTTGAAAAAGAAAAGGAACGAAAAGCGAAAAAAACAAGAATGAAAAAGAAGAAAAACCGATCACTGGTTGATATATTTCATTTTTATTTTTCTATTTAATAGATGTTCAGAAATTTTAAAAGTGTTCTTTTTTTATGTAAGCATGTTTCTATTTAAACGAACAATTTTTCTATTTAATAGATGTTCAGAAATTTAATTATATTGATGTGAGCATTTTTCTATTTAAACGAACAATTTTTTGATATATTTGTATAGTTTTCTTAAAAAGCGAATATTTTACTTTATGAATAAAATTTAAAAAGCAATAGTTTTTTGAAAATTTGAACAAAATTTTATAAGTGTGACCATTTTTTAAAAGGAAAAAAGAAACAAATAAAGAAAAAGAAAAAAGAAAAAGAAATAGTGATAAAAGGACCGGTTCAACAATGGGCTGGCCCATCCGCGAACTGATGTAGAAAAAAAACAAAAAAAGAAGTAAATGGGCACAAACATTAGAATGCCATAGTTGGTTATTGTGGTTCTCTTTTTTGTAGTGTGATAAGTAGTGGGTACAATGCCTCACAAGTGTCACATATGCAGATGGCTATACGAACAATGCATGTATATGTAAATCACCATTATTTCATCACCAAACTTTACACATATGTAATATACATGCATATGATCATGTAGAATTATTTTCGGATTCTTTTGGAACTTTAAATGTGAATTTTAAACTATTTAAAATAAGGTGCTCCAATGCAACCATGCTTCAAAAATCCACGCTCGTGATTTTACCTACTTCAAACCTTCCCACAAAGGCGAGTCAGACGGCAAAGCCACGCTTGAGACAAGGTGATAAAGGTAATTTACATACAAGAGCACAAAAAGAACTGGCTGGATCTTCTTTGAACAATTACCAAGCCTCGAATACAGGAGAAAGAGAGACAAAACCTTTAGAGCAATGCGACTACCGCAGCTTGAGACAGCTAGGAACATGAAGAACAAAGCAGACACATTCTTACATAACTAAACCCCTTGCAGAATTAATCAGGACTAGCAACTCTTTTCATAGCTGCAGAGGCAACATCCACTATCATGAGAAGGTTTCCGGAAGAGGCCTGTCTTGTAGGAATGCCCTGATGAGCACAAGAGAGCGTTCAGGCTGTGAGAATGGCGCCTCATGTGAGGCCCCTCTGATGGTGGCGAAGGAGAGCTTGTCACCGTATACCTGAGTCCACCCACCAACCTGCATAGGAAGATCGTTCAGCACTGGAAGAAAATGCTACATAACTTGCTCTTCAGTTTGCACGGTATGTTTGTGTTGTCACCTGCTTCCCTTCGAACCAAACTCGATACGGGATGCTCGTCTTGAGGCCTAGATCGCGCGCTAGATTCTGCACTAGTGTCCTGCTTCCCGTTAGAGGGATCACCGAGTCTTGATCGCCACTGAATTTACAAGCAAACAAATGCCACATGTTACATCATTTAGGCCTGAGCTTCATGCTTCCCAAAGTTGAGACTTGAGAGGACCGTCCGAAGGAAAAGGTTCTGGTGCAAATTTGTACCATGATATAAAGCTGGCAAAGTACAATGTTCCAAAACCTTGTGTCAAGTCCCAATTCTATATACTTTTCCATCCTTTATTCTATTTTTTACAGCAATGCTAAACACATGATTCTTCATCTTCATTGATTCCTCAATTTCAGGGCCCCACAAAGAAAGTTCCAGTATTTTAATACGATGGCTAAAGGCAGTGAAACACAAGGTTTTGTAATCTTTTTTGTTTCCTATCAAGATATTCCTGACCTTTATGATGCATATGAGAAAAAAAGGGCTACTCTTTTAATCATTTATCCTTCTATACCTGTAAACTAGTACTCTGATGCCGGACTTGACCAGTGATCCCACTATGTCGATTGTTGGAATCTGCAAGTTGAGGAGCTCATACTCAAGAACACTGTAACAAAACAGAAAAACATGACAAACTACGGTCAGATATAACAGATGCATATACACAAAGTACCTGCATGCATATACTTATTAATCTGTTTCTTTCTCGAAAGGTCACATTATATTTAAAACATGTTAAATTAATCTGTAGATTCAATACCTGCTGCAAACTGCCCAGTTTTTTACGCCGATGAGCTTCGCATGGAGCGCTTCCTGGACATCCTTCCTGTTCAAATAGTTTACCGTCTCGTCCTCCACACAGACGTCGATGCGGTGCCCGACACGCTTCTGCACAACACAGCCACATTGTTGCCACATCAGATAAGAGATAGCTGCCTTCTTTCTCAAAAATAAGATAAGAGATAGCTACCCTATGATACGGATTCTGATCAGTTTGTGACTACGAGCATACATGAGGGGAGAGGATCATTGACTGAGAGAGCACCGAAGACAAGCAGACGTCGAGGGTAACATCGTACTTGTCGACGAACCGGCTAGTCTCTCGGGTTACTTGGTTCATCACCCTCGCGCAAAGCGGGCTAAGCGATCCACCGTAGTACTCGCTGACGTAGCGGGAGTAGTTGCAAACAGACGTGAAAATCCTGTATGTTGAGTCTGAAATGAGGCCATGGGACCAGAAGTACTCTGCCCTCGAGTTGAAGTCGGTGGTGAAATGAAGAACAGGATTGCCCAACTATACCAACAACAAAAATGTTTCAGTCAGAAACAGTAAAATGCATCAACAGCGAATCGGTTTATTCTGATTGAGGTTTTCCTTACAGCAAGTCCTTTGAGGTTGAAGATGTTGTCCTTCTTATTGAACTCAACCATGACTTCGGCAAGTTGTGGAATGTAATGCCCTGTTACATGCAAAGAGCATCTGAAGATTTAGAGAATGCCAAGAGTTGTTCACTTTTTATTAATAAGACTGTAAATGAAGGTGTACATATGTATGTACCGGCATAACTCTCTCCAGCAATGTATAGCTCTCTGCCCTTGTACTGTGGGAACTTTTCAAGCCACCTTTGCATGAACACCATATTGCCCATTGCTTTATTCATTCAGTAAAGAAATGTCAGTGCCCATCATAACTCCCACTCAAGAGCTTAAGACTTCCAGACAAAACATAAGTCCAACCGCTATTAAAGTGGTAAGAACTTATTTCCTACAAATGGTGTACTATCTACGAAAAGGCAGTCGTCTATATATCCAGTAAGAAAACAGCAACATTCAGACAGATGCAAGAAAACATTCAGTAATAAACCTCAGTAGCCAGCACTCCTACCTGTCATGTTGTCATTCACACCCTGGTAGTAGGCAGCATCAGCGGAGTAGGAGAAGCCAACACCAGCTGGTGTCTCCAGGTAAATCACATTAGCTTCTGCAGGGCAACACAAGAGCACCAAAACAGTGAGGCATGTGGCAACTTTATTGGGCCAACAAAAGGCTCGTGAATTGGAATTAGCATGCAGGGTTGCAGAAAAAGGTCGATAGGGAGCACTCATCGGCCTCACACGCACCTTTGTTCCAGCTGTACTCATTCCTCACCAGCGCCTGCCCGCTGGGCCTGAAAGGGCCGTTCTCTGAGAAGGCCCCTACACCAAGCGAAGAACACCCAGGTCCTAAACAAGGAAACCATCGAACCAATGATATCTCCAGAAATGAATGCTGGACCAGAGTTCGGATCACATTCTGGTTCGACAGAGCTTAGCCAAAGAAGAAAATATGAAAGGAGAAAAAAAAATCTACTGCAGGGAGCACATATTTAACTTGATTGCAAACAAGCAGGGAGCAGGATACACCATGAAAGCCAAAGAGTTCAGCAGAGAATGCCATGGCACAGGATGCACCAGGAACACTCACCTCCGTTGAGCCAGAGCACGAGGGGCTTGGTGGCGGGATCAAGCTCCGCCTCCACGAAGTAGTAGAAGAGAGCCCTGCTCCCCTTGCCGTCCACCTCGATGTAGCCCGAGTACTGACCAAAGCTCACCTCGGGTTGCCCAGGGAGCCTTGTGATCCTGCCTCCTCCTCCTCCATTGCAAGAAACCAGATGACAAAGTGAAGCAATGAGTAGCAGCGCCGCCATGGCCAATGGCCTGCAGCGGCAGCACAGTAGAGCCGGCATTGTCTTCAAGGTAGTGAGAGAGGGTTTGGCTGGAGAAAGGAGCGGGAGGAGCTGGCTGGAGTAAGAGGGGATTGGACGGCGAGGGAGGGGAGGGAGTGAGAACTGAGAAGGAGGCAGTTGAGTCAAGTCTGGTCTTTTTGCCTCGAGAGGAGAGCGATGTAGGAGATGAAAAATAATCAAAAGACGAATGATTCAGTGGGAGGAGCAGGGGGGAGAGAGTGGAACTGGCAGATGCAGCAGCGAGACCTCTGTCTGCTTGGAGCACGCGCTCGCGCTAGAATATAAAAGGTACTAGTACACTGCTAGTACTTCATTAATTATGCATGTTTTCCGGTAGTACTTGACCTAAGATTGCACTATGAGATTAGCATTAGGCTAGTCATGATGGGGAGTAACTTATTTTGTTGCTTTTCCGGTAGTACTACCTTTATAGTGCAAAGTAACATAAAAGTAATATCATAGATGATTGCATTTATTACATTATAGACTTATTTTGTTTTGGGTTGCGTTATGTTACAGTAACATATTATGTTATTCCAAATACCTCTTTCTTCATTAACTCTATGCCACATAAGCAAACTTGTTTTAAATGTGTTATGTTATTTGCTAAGTTACTCCCGCTATGACTAGCCTTAGCATTTCAGACTACTTTGTGCGAAAGATAAGCTCCTTAGGATCTTGTCTCCACAGTTAGCGGGTGATCGACGCAAAGAAATCTGCTGCACATAGGTGCTTACTATATTCGTCTAAAAGGACTGCTGCATGTGCATTGTCGGGACAAGCAACACGCTGACACGACAGCGCGTGGCCAGGTAGCCACTAGGCACACGCTATAATAATTGTACTATGTATCTTCTTTTTCATTAAAAATGCTTACGGTATATACTGCCTGATACTAAGTTTTTTTAACAAAAACCGTAGAACAATTGTTCTACTGTATATTTTCATTAACATAAAAAAGTAATTTACAAGGGGGTCCAAAGATCCCTAAAAACAAGGGAAACTTAGCCAATTCCTGCCCTTGGAAACATGAAGGCTGATTTAAAAACATGTTATCTAGCGACTGTTTGCACACCTGCAACAAAGCAAATGACAATCCGTTTGCACACTTGACACTCGTCACATCTGTCTACACAATACAACATCAAACTGATAAGAGTGCTGCAGCTCAAAATTAACCTCGGGAACATAAACGGAAACCAATAATGCAACGGCCACGTGACACGCGAGAGGAACGGGTGGGGGGGAGGGACAAGATGGACCCAAGGGCAAAAGCCTTTCCCGCATTACAAAAGGTGGGCTTTTTAGCCGGGGCTTCCACAGTCCCGCTCTTTTTAAACTGCTGTCTTGTGCAAACATGACGGACAACGAAGAAGAGGTTCGTTCGTTCGTTCATGTGGCCATTTCTTTTATGCTCGAAAACATTCGGTTGCTTTTGGATTTATGCTGGTCTCGGTCTCGGTATACGGTTATCGGAGGAACAGGTCAGGGTGACTGGTCGCTTTACGAGGGGGATAAAAGGCCGTGTGGTTGCTATGATCTCTAGCCCCTGCCCAACGCAGGTGTGTCGGTACTTGGGGGTGTGCCGCTCGCCTGCAACGGCTAATTTTATAATTCGGGAGGAGGTAGTAGATGCCACCGGAAACACTGTTGAGTGAGTGAAACATAGGCCCGTTTATCAAGGCGTCACGAGTCACTAGCGGACGCGCGCACCGCGCGGTCGATGCAGGGGCCCGGCACAGGCCTCAGAGCATCTGCAATTTCTGCATCAACAGCAAGACGTAGCTAGCTATTCCGGCCCCTTTGTCCGCCCACGGAGGTGCACCTCAAACCCGGTCATCAATCGTCAACTCTCACGCCCACAGCCGTCCACCTGATATACGGTCCTCTAAGAGCATCTACGGCGGCGATGGGCAAATCCCACCCTCAAACGCCCGCGGCTATTGATCGAACACTTTTAAATAATGTAATCTACATTCAAACATCTTAATTATTATGTATCTTAAATTAATATAAACTCATGCAACCACGTTGATGCACACACATCGTACAACTACTTTATCACTACTAACTAAACATGTCATCTGACTATCAAAATTTGGCATATTTGGCTATGGTGGAGTTCATTCACGGCTGCTCTTGCCCTTTCTGGCGTCCTTGTCGTCCTTCTCGACAAGTACCGGTCGAAGGCGCAGTACGGACCGAGTCGGATCTGCTCGTCGTCGGAGTTGTCCTCGCCATCACTGTCCGCCTTCTCCTCCTTCAATGACAGGCCGGCCATGGCACGGACCGCCCGATTCTTCTTTCGGGCGAGTGCGCGTGTGTTCCTCTGTTGTCGTTTCTTCACAAGGCGGGCGCGGATGGCTTCCTCCTCTGCGGCCGCCCGCGCCGCCGCATCAACCGCCTCCGCCGCCGCCATTTCCGCCGCGATACGGGCCTCGGTGGCCCTTATCCTCTCCTTCCCACGACGGGCTGCCCGTTCCCGGTGGGACTCATAGTCTGCCCAGCCGTTGATGGGGAAGGAGTGGGGTTCCGGCTGCCGGGACTGCGAGGATCCAGCCCCAGAGGACCCAAGCGCCCGTTGAGCCGACGCTGTGGAGTCATGACGGACAGATCCATCCATCGGTCGGGCGCTGTCCTCCCGAGAGCGGCGGAGTGCAATGCCGACCCCCATTGCCTCCTCCAACCCGCATGAGATGACACCCCAGTCGACAGACCGGACTGATCGGAGTCAGATCCGCTACCTGCCATGCCGGAGAAGGCCGAAAATCGTCGGAGGTGAGCTTGGGTGGCGGAGGGAAGTGGAAGGGAGTGGAGTGAAGTGGCTAGGTTTTGGTCTGATGAGCGGATGGGGACAAATATATGTGGGGGCGGGTGGGCCAGCCTGGGCCGGGTCTGACGTGGTGAGTGTGCCCGGACGCCCCCATATATGCCCCATATTTGGGCTGGATATGAGGGGTGATGGTCAGTCCGGACGTTTGAGGCCCGTTTGAGGTGTTCGTCTGGGTCAAAAAATCATGACCGGCAGTGACCGGGCGGGCCGCCCGGACGTTTGAGGAGTGTTTGGGTCGTTCGGCTGTAGATGCTCTAAATCCGTATTATTCACACAACACTGAAATAAGCTACACATGTCATTTATGAAATTATGGAACATATAGAACAAACGAACATAAACAAACTGGCAGTTAATATAGACCAAAATACATAGTTTGAACATCACATTTCAGCCAGCAAACGGACAAAGATTTAAGCTAAATTTACTAGATACACAAATGGAACTGGAGAGGGCCAAGGAATGAATTCGCCACTTTCTCACTGGTCCTTTGCCCTTGCGGCCGGAGTGGTTGTAGCCCTCTGTGTAGACATCGACGATGGGAGAGGAGGGAGGGTTATTAGAGCCGTCCATGACGTCGTGGAAACATTACACCATTTTCTTGATTTTCCCATCATATATGAAAATATAAACAATCTAAATATACCATGTGACCAGTGCAAACTCTTGTAAATTTACCATGTGTTAAGAAATAAAGACATGCAGTTGCAGCCGGGGCAACACTTGCAGTTGTGTGTCTAGTGGCAGTCATGCAACTGCATTCTCCCACCCGATAAAAAACACGAAGTGGCAGTCATGTTGAAGATATGCAGTTGCAGTCAGGGGCGACACATGCAATTGTCACTTGTACAGCGAGGTGCTATACAAACGGTTTTTAATCCTTTTCGGCGACGGTGTTCTGAACCGTCGCCTAGTGAGTGACTACGATAGGGGGTCCTTCCCACAGGACTAAGAAACCGTCGAGGATGTGCACTCCTGGCACACACGCTCGGCAAAATGAGGTCGTGTGCGACCGGTGAGCGGTCAAATTCGATTATACGTATAGTCATTGTTCGGGAATTCGGTAACTGGTAACTGCTCGGTCGACTACTGATTAGCGATTAATCGGTTAATCAGCCATTTAACTAAATTAATCGGTTGATCATTAATCGGCTGCATATGAGAATATATTGGCAACATGTAACTAGTTTTTCACGTATTGTACCACATAATCCAATGCTCACAACTACGTATTATGCATTTATACTAAAATATAATGTCGTAGGCATACAAAAAGCATGTACCAGAGGTAGAATTGTTACCTGGACGGTTTGGTCATGATGCATCCAAACCGGAAGGCAACAAACCTACAGAATTGATGATAGATATGCATTTGTATATGCTCTAAACTTGTCAAGATAAATGAGTAAATGACAGACATACATGTGACACCAAGCAGCCACACATGAGACATGATAAGATAAATTAAAATGACAGCCACACAACATGGCAATATGCAGCCACACATAGCAAGATAAATAGCAGCCACACATGTGAACATGAAATAATTCACTACAAGGTTCAACACAAATAGCATAATAGGTAATAAGGTTCACAGACCACAAATACTCAAATAGTTCTCACAACTCATATAGTCGCATCACAAGCATCACTACATAAGTGCATAATAAAGTAGCAAAATAAGGTCTTGTTCTTATGGATCATAAATGGTTCAAGGTTGCTACTGCCTGGCCTAGGTCCCCGGCACTACAGCCTCGCCTAGGTTGCTGCTGCTGCCTGTCCTATGTCTCCGCTGCAGCAGCCTGCAGGTAGGGGCTGGAGGAGAGACGGGGAGAAGAGGATGGGAGGGGATGGGGGTCGAGAAGGCGGCTAGGGCCGGCGACGTGAGCAGGGAGATCGCCGGTAGTGGCTAGGGCCGGCGAGGAGAAGCCATGGTTGTGACTCGTGAGGAGTCAGGAGAGGAAGGGGTGCTGCAATTTGGGAGAGGGAGGGTGCAGCACTGTTGGTTACGATGCCAAATAATGGCATGGATTGCCGCTTCGGTTACCCTCCTTTTTTTATGGATGCCGCTTCAGTTACGTGACCCATAACCGATTAATCGGTTTGACAACCAGTTAATCATATGACAACCGATTAAATGCCAGTTAATCGGCTTGACCATTTAATGAACCGAGTATGTGCTATTCGCCTCAGTTAGGCACTGAGTAGCGATTAAATGGGCATTTAAATGGTAACTCGGCCGAGTTCTTGAACAATGCGTATAGTAGTGCTAAAAAAATACAATTATACAAACGAAATCATTTCCGGTCGTAAGTCCATTCCACACAGTCAGTCTCCGCTAAACGTTTCCGTTCGTATATACATCCCACACAGTAGCTTCAAGAAAAACGTTTTCGTTCACAGGTACACCACACACAATTTTCCCCGTTAAATTGTTTGTGATAGCGTTGCCATTGCACACGAAATTAACAATTTTATCGTTTGCGTTATTGAATGCATCACAAACTGTGCGTAGAATAAACTATGTGGCAAATGATGTCCATCACACACAGTTTTTATGTGGTAAACGTTTGCATAAGGTGGCCTAACGCAAACAGTTTTTAAGAGGATGTCGTGTGTGATTGTTCATTGATCCAACACGGTTTATTTCTAAAAACTATGTGCGATGCCTGAGATCATCGCCCACAGTGTTTTCTCAATAACCATTTGCAATAGAAAAGCTCAATCAGCAGGCTAATTGGCCGTTAGCAGGCTAATTGCCCTATTATTAATAATCCATTTATTAATCTAATTGACATTTCATATTGAGAACAGAATATATTTCATTTCCATAATAAGAAAGCATAATTTCATAATTAAAATACATCAGAGTACAACATCATATAGCTTCAGCACTCAGCTACCCCATTACACAACTGCACTAGCACCAAGTTTCACATGCAACATCTAGAACCTTTCGAAATTAGCATCATAGATGGTTCATAGACAGATGTATCTCATCTAGAAAACTGCTGAAGCGGAAGGCGAATATTGAGCTTTTGATGTTGAAGGTCTTTGCAACTTTAGGCCCAGTGCCTATGGATGATTGACCATCGATCCTTCGTCCTCTTCAGGAACACTTAAATATTGAATCGTGGGTGTTGTATGAAAACCTTCCTCGCCTCCTGACCATAGAAGTGGTTTGAGAGGTAATCATTAGTGAACCGTTTTGGAAAGGCCTGAAAACAACGATGTGCATAAATATCTTCTCTATATTGAAAATGGGGCAAAGGAATAAAAAAAAGGTAAGGTATAATTAGTTAGTACCATCTTGTAGTGAACTGATGTCTTCTTCATTGTGTAGACAAAGATATTGTTGTGTTTTGTTGCTAATTTATTTATCCTAACAATCTTTCTGAGTTTCTTGACTTGACTAATATTCATGGACAACTCATTTCTCCATATGCAAAAAGGATCGAACAGTGGGTCAAAACCACTGACAGCAGGATCTACATGTGCAAGACCAAATTGTTAAAAACCTAAATATTAGAATGGTTTCTGCAATTGCACAATAATGTGTTATTAGACAACGAACCATGCATGTGCTAACCTCGATTGTAAATCTCAGTGCTTCCCATTGTTTTCCTGCTAAGATAGTTACTCATCAGGTTAAGTGAGGGTTCGCATGCTATCAGTAAAATATGTTGATGAAAAATAAATAGATTGCAGATTTATCAGATTAATTCAAGCCACATGGAACATCAATTTATCCAAACCAAGCATGATTAAGAACAAGGAAATATAGCACTCGTATATGTTTCTCATGTATTAAGTGCAGCCAAATTCGATTTATTCCTCACATGCACAACAATACAAAATTCTACCCACGACAATTGGATATCGCATTGCAGAATTGAACCAAGCAGTTAACTAAACACCACAACAAATGAAGCAAACATTGACTGAGCACCACATTGCACAATATAATATACCCCTAATAGAAGATCAGACAGTTAACCAAACCAAGCATGCTTAACAACTTGGAAATATAGCAATTGTATTTGTTTCTCATGTATTTAATACAGTCAAATTCAATTTATTTCTCACATGGTATACAATAATAGAATGCACCCATAGCAATTGAACATCGCATTGCAGAATTGAACCAAAAAGTTAACTGAGCATCACAACAAATGAACCAAACATTAACTGAGCCCCACATTGCACAATATAACATACTCCTAATAGAAGATCAGACACTTAACCAAACCAAGAATGCTTAACAACTTGGAAATATATCAACTGTATTTGTTTCTCATGTATTTAGTACAACCAAATTCGATTTACTTCTCACATGGTATACAATAACAGAATGCACCCACAACTATTGAACATCGCATTGAAGAATTGAACCAAACAGTTAACTGAACACCACAACAAATGAACCAAACCTTAACTGAGCACCACATTGCACAATGTATAACATACTAGAAGATCAGCCAGTTAACCAAACCAAGCATGCTTGACAACTTGGAAATATAGCAATTGTATTCGTTTCTCATGTATTTTGTAAAGATAAATTCAATTCATTTCTCACATGAAAGACAATACAAAATTGCAGCATGAAGAATTGAATATCACATTTGCATAATTGAACTAAACGGTTAACTGAAAATGACAACTAATTAAGCAAACAGTTAATAAGTGAGCACAACATTGCATGGCATATAGAATACACTAGAGCAACAAATTGCATGGTAAAATTAGATAGCACAATTCACTAGAATTTGTAAAGGAAAGGCAGGCGCAACACACGCAACGGGTAAACCGAGCATGCTTAACTGACGTAGCTATAAAATGGCAAGGTGCTCCTCCAAGATCTGGGGGTCGACACGAATGGCAGCCATCGTGACCTCATCCGTGTGTGTGGCCGTGATTTGCTTCTCCACAGCCAAATGCTCATTGAGCTCCTGCCTATACAACGTGTAACATGGCTTAGGGTGGCGCTTATTTGGTGGAGGGGTCGGTGATTTGGGTGGAAGGTGTTGTGCTGGCGGTCAGGGCATGTGCGATGTGGAAGGAGGAGGAGGATGGGGGTCGGGTGTGGATTACTTGCCTGGATAGACGAGGCCGAGCAGCATGAAGGAGGGTCACCGGCGAGGAGGCGGCGCTGCAAGCAAGGAGTGAAGGTTTTAACTTAGAAAGGAAGGCAGAAATAAGGGAAATGTGGATTTTGGTAAGGGGGAGAGGGCGGGGAGGTAGATATTTCCGCGGAAGCCAAAAATTTTGAATTGGTTCAGTGAAAAAACTGGTGCGCAAAGTTTCATCAGACACGGTCCCTTATTTAGAACTATGTACGGTATGTGAACATCACAAACGATTCAGATAGCTTAAGCCATTTGTGATGAGTTTGAACGTAAAAAATTTTGATTCGAATTTCCCTGGTTACTGTGGTCATCCACGTCATTGAAATTTGGGTACACAAAGGAGACTACAACACACCCACACTTCTTAATCAAGCAAGTTCATCAACTAAATGGAGATTGCTAACCTAAACATTACTCTAACAAATTAAATACCGACGCTCTTAATTAAACAAAACAGAGAGTACTACTAGGGCTGATGCTCGTCGATCTCCACCGCCTCCTCCATGTCCAGCTCGCACCCGACGGTCTCCTAGGGAAGGGGCTCCATGGCATCCATTGCACCATACTGGGCAAGCATCTCACCATCCGCGTCCGCCATCTCTTTGGAAAAGGCTGCCATGAGCTGGGCGTGGGCGGTCGCGATCTGGGCTTGGACGGGCTCCATCGTGGCAAGGTATGCGGCGGAGGAATGGGCGGCTGCTCGAACGCTCTCGGCGATTGCTAACTCTTCGGCCATGGGTTGCCGACCGTTGTCAGAGAAGCTTCGTTCGATTTGTGCGGCGACCACCACGAGCTGGGTGTGGGCGGCCTTGACATGGTCATGGGCGGCCTCCATCAGGGCTAAGGCCGCCGCTGCCGAACGTACTGCTGCTGTGCCGTTCTCGCCAGTTGCTATCCCCGAGGCAAATGCTGCTGCTGCCACCTGAGAAGCAACAGTGGCTGTTTGGGATGCCTTGGCCACCCGGTCGCAGATTGCGGCCGCGCTCATGCACCTTGTTAGCACACGCATGGCGGCTGCTATTGGGGAACATAGTAATTCAAAAAAAAAATCCTACAATCACGCAAGATCTATCTAGGAGAAGCATAGCAACAAGACGGGAGAGTGTGTCCATGTACCCTCATAGACCAAAAGCCAAAGCGTTCAGTAACGCGGTTGATGTAGTCGAACGTCTTCACGATCCAACCGATCCATGTACCAAACGTACGGCACCTCCGTGTTCAGCACACGTTCAGTACAATGGCGTCCCTCGATCTCTTGATCCAGTAGAGGGTCGAGGGAGAGTTCCGTCAGCACGACGGCGTGGCGACAGTGATGATAAAGTTACTGGCGCAGGGCTTCGCCTAAGCACTACGACGATATGACCGAGGTGTCAAACTGTGGAGGGGGGCACCGCACACGGCTAAGAGATTGTCTCTTGTCCTTTGGGGTGCCCCTGGCCACGTATATAAAGGAGGGGGAGAGAGGCCGGCGGCCAGGAGGGGCACGCCATGGGGGGAGTCCTACTTGGACTCCTAGTCCAAGTAGGATTCACCCCGCCCCTTTTCCTTTCTTCCACCGGAGGGAATAGGAAGGAGAGGGAGAGGGAAAGTGAAGGGGGGCGTCGCCCCCTCCTCCTTGTCCTATTCGGACTCCCAAGGAGGAAGGCATGCGGCCACCTCCCGTGGTCTTCCCTCTCTCTCCCTTAGGCCCATGTTGGCCCAACACTTCACCGAGGGGGGGGGGGTTCCGGTAACCCCTCGGTACTCCGAAAAAAAATACCCGGATCACTCGGAACCATTCCGATGTCCGAATATAACCTTACAATATATGAATCTTTACCTCTTGACTGTTTTGAGACTCCTCGTCATGTTCGTGATCTCATCTAGGACTCCGAACAAACTTCGGTCATCAAATCACATAACTCATAACATAAATCGTCATCAAACATTAAGCGAGCGGACCCTACGGGTTCAAGAACTATGTAGACGTGACCGAGACACATCTCCAGTTAATAACCAATAGCGGAACCTGGATGCTCATATTGGCTCCTACATATTCTACGTAGATCTTTATCGGTCAAACCGCATAACAACATACATCATTCCCTTTGTCAACGGTATGTTACTTGCCCGAGATTCGATCGTCGGTATCATCATACCTAGTTCAATCTCATTACCGGAAAGTCTCTTTACTCATTCCATAATGCATCATCCCATAACTAACTCATTAGTCACATTGCTTGCAAGGTTTATAGTGTTGTGCATTACCGAGAGGGCCCAGTGATACCTCTCTGATACTCGGAGTGACAAATCCTAATCTTGATCTATGCCAACTCAACGAACACCATCGGAGACACCTGTAGAGCATCCTTATAATCACCCAGTTACGTTGTGACATTTGATAGCACACAAAGTGTTCTTCCAGTACTCGGGAGTTGCATAATCTCATAGTCAAAATATGTATAAGTCATGAAGAAAGCAATAGCAATAAAACCAAACGATCATAATGCTTAAGCTAATGGATGGATCTTGTCCATCACATCATTCTCTAATGATGTGATCCCATTCATCAAATGACAACACATGTTTATGGTCAGGAAACTTAACCATCTTTGATTAACAAGCTAGTCAAGTAGAGGCATACTAGGGACACTCTGTTTGTCTATGTATTCACACATGTATTAAGTTTCCGGTTAATACAATTCTAGCATGAATAATAAACATTTATTATGATATAAGGAAATATAAATAACAACTTTATTATTGCCTCTAGGGCATATTTCCTTTAGTATCCCACTTGCACTCGAGTCAATAATCTAGATTACACAGTAAAGATTCTAACACCCATGGGGCCTTGGTGCTGATCATGTTTTGCTCGTGAGAGAGGCTTAGTCAACGGGTCTGCAACATTCAGATCCGTATGTGTCTTGCAAATCTCTATGTCTCCCTCCTTAACTTGACCGCGGATGGAATTGAAGCATCTCTTGATGTGTTTGATTCTCTTGTGAAATCTGGATTCCTTCGCCAAGGCAATTGCTCCAGTATTGTCACAAAAGGTTTTCATTGGACCCAATGCACTAGGTATTACACCTAGATCGGATATGAACTCTTTCATCCAGACTCCTTCACTTGCTGCTTCTGAAGCAGCTATGTAATGTGCATCACACATAGATCCCGCCACAATGCTCTGCTTGGAACTGCACCAACTGACAGCTCCACCATTCAATATAAATACGTATCCGGTTTGTGACTTAGAGTCATCCGGATCAGTGTCAAAGCTTGCATCAACGTAACCATTTACGACGAGCTCTTTGTCACCTCCATAAACGAGAAACATATCCTTAGTCCTTTTCAGGTATTTTAGGATGTTCTTGACCGCTGTCCAGTGATCCACTCCTGGATTACTTTGGTACCTCTCTACTAAACTTATAGCAAGGTACACATCAGGTCTGGTACACAGCATTGCATACATGATAGAACCAAGTGATGGAGCCAGAAAATTTTGCCATTGGGTTCGCTCATTCACTCTTTATGAGAACTTGATATTAATTTATGAAGATTAAAGTCTATTTGCGACAAAAAGTATAGCACCCATAAACAATATAACAATAAGAAATATAGTATCACATATCACATATTATGTTGAATTAAAAACTGAAAAGTGCAAGACATACCTACGTCTAATGGGTGACATTGATATGCCTGTATCAGATATCTAGATCTGACGATCGAGTTCTCTTTGAATAATACTATGACCAAGTTCTCTTTGATTAATACTGTTCGATAGCCTAGATCAATCAAAGTCGATGGAGAAAAACAAATAAAAACCTAGGGCAAAAAAATAAACTATCGTACTAGGCAAACAATCTAGATAGAACATGTACAAGAGAGAGAGAAGATGTGGCGACATAATCTAATTACCATAATTTTGGGCTACAATTGTACTTGTTGTGGATCTGCAACGGCCTGCTTGCTGGCGGCATGCGGCGGACAAGGCGGCGAGCAAGAGGAGAGTCGATTAGGAGAGATGCGAATTGGAAAACGAACGGATGAGGGATGATGCGTTTGGCTGTGTGTGTTTTCTCTTAGGCTAAATATAATTATGGTTTAGGCCTGGGAATGGACTCATCGACATTTACTTATGGGCTTTTTGGGCCTTTTATTTAGCTACCTGAGGCCCTTTATTTGATTTGATGGGATCAGTGATACGTCTCCAACGTATCCATAATTTTTGATTGCTCCATGCTATATTATCTACTGTTTTGGACTATATTGGGCTTTATTTTCCACTTTTATATTATTTTTGGGACTAACCTATTAACCGGAGGCCCAACCCGGAATTGCTGTTTTTTTGCCTATTTCAGTGTTTCGGAGAAACAGAATATCAAACGAAGTCCAAACGGAATGAAACCTTTGGAAACATGATTTCCTCATCAGATAAGATCCAGGAGACTTGGACCGTCCATCAAGAAAGCCACGAGGCGGTCACGAGGGTGGAGGGCGCGCCCCCCCTAGGGCGCGCCCCCTGCCTTGTGGGCCCCTCGAAGCTCCACCGACGTACTTCTTCCTCCTATATATATCCACGTACCCCCAAACGATCGGGGACGGAGCCAAAAACCTAATTCCACCGCCGTAACTTTCTGTATCCACGAGATCCCATCTTGGGGCCTGTTCCGGAGCTCCGCCAGAGGGGGCATCGATCACGGAGGGCTTCTACATCATCATCCAAGCCCCTCCGATGAAGTGTGAGTAGTTTATTTCAGACCTACGGGTCCATAGTTAGTAGCTAGATGGCTTCTTCTCTCTTTTTGGATCTCAATACAATGTTCTCCCCCTCTCTCGTGGAGATCTATTCGATGTAATCTTCTTTTTGCGGTGTGTTTGTTGAGATCGATGAATTTTGGGTTTATGATCCAGTCTATCTATGAATAATATTTGAATATTCTCTGAATTCTTTTATGTATGATTGGTTATCTTTGCAAGTCTCTTCGAATTATCAGTTTGGTTTGGCCTACTAGATTGGTTGTTCTTGCCATGGGAGAAGTGCTTAGCTTTGGGTTCGATCTTGCGGTGTCCTTTCCTAGTGACAGAAGGGGCAGCAAGGCACGTATTGTATCGTTGCCATCGAGGATAACAAGATGGGATTTTTGTCATATTGCATGAAACTATCCCTCTACATCATGTCATCTTGCTTAAGGCATTACTCTGTTTTTAACTTAATACTCTAGATGCATGCTGGATAGCGGTCGATGAGTGGAGTAATAGTAGTAGATGCAGGCAGGAGTCGGTCTACTTGTCTCGGACGTGATGCCTATATACATGATCATACCTAGATATTCTCATAACTATGTTCAATTTTGTCAATTGCTCAACAGTAATTTGTTCACCCACCATAGAATACTTATGCTCTTGAGAGAAGCCACTAGTGAAACCTATGGCCCTCGGGTCTCTTTCTCATCATATCAATCTCCATCACTTTATTATTGCTTTGCTTTTACTTTGCCTTTTACTTTTTACTTTGCATCTCTATACCAAAAATATTATTTATCATCTCTATCAGATCTCACTTTCGTAAGTGACCGTGAAGGGATTGACAACCCCTAAGCACGTTGGTTGAGTTGAGCTATTGTTTTTGTGTAGGTACGAGGGACTCACGCGTAGCCTCCTACTGGATTGATACCTTGGTTCTCAAAAACTGAGGGAAATATTTATGCTACTTTGCTGAATCATCCTCTCCTCTTCGGGGAAATCCAACGCAGTGCTCAATTGGTAGCAAGAAGAATTTCTGGCGCCGTTGCCGGGGAGTCTGCCCAAATTCAACATACCAAGTACCCATCACAATCCCTATCTCCCGCATTACATTATTTGCCATTTGCCTCTCGTTTTCCTCTCCCCCACTTCACCCTTGTCGTTTTATTTGCCCCCTCTCTCTCTATCCTCCCTCTCTTTCTCTATTTGCCTCTTTTTGCCCGCTTGCTTTTTGTTTGCTTGTGTGTTGGATTGCTTGTTTGTCGCGATGGCTCAAGATAATAGTAAATTGTGTGACTTCACCAATACCAACAATAATGATTTCATTAGCACTCCGATTGCTCCTCTTACCGATGCTGAATCTTGTGAAATTAATGCTGCTTTGCTGAATCTTGTCATGAAAGATCCATTCTCCGGCCTTCCTAGTGAAGATGCCGCTACCCATCTTAATAGCTTCGTTGATTTGTGTGACATGAAAAAGAAGAAAGATGTGGATAATGATATTGTTAAATTGAAGCTATTTCCTTTTTCACTTAGAGATCGTGCTAAAGCTTGGTTTTCATCTTTGCCTAAAAATAGTATTGATTCATGGAACAAGTGCAAAGATGCTTTTATCTCTAAGTATTTTCCTCTTGCTAAGATCATCTCTCTTAGAAACGATATTATGAATTTTAAGCAACTTGATCATGAACATGTTGCACAAGCTTGGGAGAGAATGAAATTAATGATACGTAATTGCCCTACTCATGGTTTGAATTTGTGGATGATTATACAAAAAATTTATGCCGGATTGAATTTTGCTTCTAGAAATCTTTTAGATTCGGCCGCGGGAGGCACTTTTATGGAAATCACTTTAGGAGATGCTACTAAACTCTTAGATAATATTATGGTTAGTTATTCTCAATGAGGGAGTCCTGGATTAGGGGGTGTTCGGGTAGCCGGACTATACCTTCAGCCGGACTCCTGGACTATGAAGATACAAGATTGAAGACTTCGTCCCGTGTCCGGATGGGACTTTCCTTGGCATGGAAGGCAAGCTTGGCGATGCGGATATTCAAGATCTCCTACCATTGTAACCAACTCGGTGTAACCCTAACCCTATCCGGTGTCTATATAAACCGGAGGGTAGTAGTCCGTAGGACATCAACTCCATATACAACAATCATACCATAGGCTAGCTTCTAGGGTTTAGCCTCCTTGATCTCGTGGTAGATCTACTCTTGTACTACCCATATCATCAATATTAATCAAGCAGGACGTAGGGTTTTACCTCCATCGAGAGGGCCCGAACCTGGGTAAAACATCGTGTTCCCTGCCTCCTGTTACCATCCGGCCTAGACGCACAGTTCGGGACCCACTACCCGAGATCCGCCGGTTTTGACACCGACATTGGTGCTTTCATTGAGAGTTCCTCTGTGCCGTCGCAATCAGGAAGGATGCCTCCTCCCGTCTTTAAAGACGGCACCGTTGCTAAGGGAGCCTTGGCTGTCGGCCAAACTCTCCGGCTAGGTGGTTTCCTCATGACCGCCTGTTCGGCTGTTGCGCCGACGGTGACCTCTCGGGTCATCAAAAGCAACCTACACGTCGGCTCGGAGCTCGTCGAGCAGCTAGATCCAACGGAGCTCTCTTCCGTAAACGAGCTCTTGGATCGCATCGCCGCCCTGGGGGTCGTTACGGATTACGACCAGGATGGGCTTAAACCCGATCTAAGAGAAATTAACTCTCCCCAAGTCACCCACCACGTTGCCGTGGTAGAGGCGCAGTGCGACGACCCTTCATCTATTTTAAGGTCTAGCTACGTCCGAATTCCCGACTCCTCCAAGCCGGATACATGCGGAGAGGAGGATGTAACTCAAGACCTGAGCTTAGGATCAGGCAACGGGCTAGATTCGTTGGACAACATCCAAGAATCCGAACTTCAGAGTTCGGAAACTCTTCGGCCTCCGAATCTTGGATTGGGTGAGGTTTCAGATTCAACGACACTCGCCCACCCGAACATAAGCGATCTCTCCCAAATCAGGCAGAGGCCCGAGGAAACAGTACATCATTACTGGGCCAGATTCCTCCTGGTTATGAACAGGATAAAGGATTGCCGCGAGGGAGACGCAATCTCAATTTTCTGCAGTAATTGCACGGACGAGGGAATCCTTAATGCCGTAAGTCGTCGTGATATTACACGCTTCGCTGACTTGGCGTCCATAGTACAAAAATATTGTGCGATGGAAAGCGCCTGGAAAACTGAAATAAAATTTTGGGATAATCCGGCCTTGAATAGTAATCCCGTCCGAACTTAGAGGGTGCATCATCATAGGACACACGGGATAAACACCAAAAAGCCAAAACCCTCTACAGGGCATGGAACCATACTGGAAAGGTGGCTGGATGGACCCTGTAGAATCCACAGTACAGAGGACGCCACACCAACTCACAGCCTTAGAGCATGTTGGATACTCCGGCAGGTGGCCAAAATTGGCGAGGACCTCTTAATTCTGGAGGCCGCAGAAAGCCAGCCCGAGGACACCAGTACCGTTCTCACAGTCTTCGAGACTTTCGCATCAAACAGTATGCGAAAAAGAACACTCCGCAGCCTCGCCGAAGTCTATCAAGTTGCAACAATAAATCCATGGAGCGACACTGCTATTACCTTCAACGCAAGTGATGAACCTAGATTCCGAACAGCCCAAGCACCAGCCGCATTGGTTCTCAGTCCCATAGTGGACGGCTTTCGCCTCACCAAGGTGCTCATGGATGGAGGCAGCGGACTGAACCTCATTTATGAGGAAACACTTCAAAAAATGGAAATAGACTGGAACTGCATCGAGCGAAGCAGCACAACCTTTAGAGGAATAATCCCCAGTCGGGAAGCGCGCTGCACAGGAAAAATCACACTAGACGTGGTGTTCGGCACGCCGGATAATTACAGGTCTGAAGAAGTCACGTTTCAGGTGGCCCCGTTCAAAAGCGGATATCACGCTTTACTGGGACGAGAAGCATTCTCAATCTTCCAAGCAATACCCCATTACGGGTACATGAAGCTTAAGATGCCCGGGCCGAACGGAATTATCACTCTAGCTAGTGATCCGGACGTAGCACTCCGGGCCGAAAACAAGACGGCCGCATTAGCCCTTGAGGCACTATCCGAAGCCTTAGCGGCCGAGGAACTGACTGCGCTGCGCTCCACGGTTAACAGGGATGACGTGATACTCGATAAGAGATCCAAATCCACATCCTTCAAGCCAGCTGACGAAATAGTCAAATTCCAGGTCCATCCAACGGACCCCAATTAAACAGCTTCCACCGGGGCACGACGGAACCCTGATGTAGACGCCGCACTGCGAGAGTTCCTATGAGAGAACTGGGACATTTTCGCCTGGCACCCTTCAGACATGCCAGGGATCCCACGCAGGCTGGCCGAACACAGCTTAAATATCCTAAAAGGATTCAAACCTGTCAAACAAGCCCTTCGGCGTTTTTCCGAACCCAAGAGACAGGCTATGGGAGAGGAGCTAGCCAAGCTATTGGAGGCCGGATTCATTAGAGACATAAAACATCCGGACTGGCTAGCAAACTTGGTGATGGTACCAAAGAAGGACAAATCCTGGCGCCTGTGTGTTGATTTTAAAGACCTCAACAAGGCTTGCCCAAAGGATCTCTTCCCCCTCCCCCGTATCGAACAAATTATCGATGCCACCGCAGGACACGACTCGTTGTGTTTCCTCGACGCATACTCCGGATACCATCAAATCAAGATGGCAGAATCAGACCAAGCCGCACCAGCATTCATCACACCATACGGCCCATTCTGTTTCAACACAATGCCCTTCGGGCTGAAAAACACTGGCGCAACATATCAGCGCATGATCCAGACATGTCTGGCAAATCAGATCGGCAAAACAATGGAGGCGTATGTTGATGATGTGGTCGTCAAATCAAGACATGTCGAATCTCTAGTAGACGACTTGAGGCTTACATTCGATAACCTCCGAAAATATGACATTAAGCTCAACCCGGAAAAATGCGTCTTCGGCGTTCCGGCCGGAAAGCTCTTGGGCTTCATTGTATCCGGTAGAGGAATTGAAGCAAATCCAGCCAAGATCCGAGCTTTGTCACAATTGGATATCCCAAAGGACCTCAAACAAATACAAAAATTAACCGGATGCGTGGCGGCTTTAAGCCGCTTCATCTCCCGCTTGGGAGAAAAGGCACTACCCCTCTATCGCCTCCTTTGGCGCACCGAACACTTCGAGTGGACGGAGGCCGCCACGGCCGGACTTGATGAAATAAAAGCCATATTGGCAACAAACCCAGTCCTGGCCGTGCCGAACACCGGCGAACCAATGTTATTGTACATTGCAGCAACACATCAAGTTGTCAGCGCAGTGCTCGTTGTCGAGCGGGAAACGGATGGACAAAAATTCCCCCTTCAAAGGCCAGTCTACTACGTATCCACTGTCCTCACTCCATGCAAATCACGGTACCCGCATTATCAAAAGATTGCATACGTGGTATTCATGACATCCCGGAAGCTACGACACTACTTTCAAGAGTGTTCCATAACAGTAGCCTCGGAAGTACCACTCAACGATATTATCAACAACCGCGACGCAACGGGCCGGATTGCAAAATGGGCCATCGAGCTTCTCCCATTCGATATAATCTATAAGCCATGGCGAGCTATTAAATCGCAAGTTTTCGCCGACTTCGTCGCAGAATGGACGGAGGCTGAGCTCCCTAAAGAGTACGACACATATTCAAACTGGATTATGCATTTCGACGGCTCCAAAATGTTGGCCGGACTGGGGGCTGGCGTCGTCCTGACGTCCCCCACAGGAGACACAGTCCAATATGTGCTCCAAATCATGTACATGGATTCCAACAATGCAGCCGAATATGAGGCCCTCCTACATGGTCTCCGGATAGCAGTATCCATGGGTATCCAGCGCCTAGAGGTACGCGGGGATTCAAACCTCGCGATATCCCAAATAAATGGAGACTTCGACGCCAAGGACCCAAAAATGGCAGCTTACCGCAACGCCGTCCTAAAAATGTCATCTTGGTTCGAAGGGCTAGAGTTTCACCATATAGCCCGAGAAAAGAATCAAGCAACGGACGTCCTGGCACGCATCGGAGCAAAACGCGATGCAGTCCCCCCGAACATCTTTTTGGAAAGATTGTTCAAGCCATCCGTAGCATGGGAGGGGGAACCCGCAAATAACAGCCCGGACCCAGCCGCACCACTCGACGCCGAACAATCTGACACAATTGGAGGCTCTGCCAATGAAATTACACCTTCAGCCCACGTAATAATGGCGGTCATCGCCCCGTGGACAGAACCACTCCTAGCCTACCTTACTAGGCAGGAACTCCCGGAGGACCAAAACGAGGCCTGCTGCATAGTGCGGCGATCTAAAGCCTATAGAGTCCATGAGGGAGAGCTTTATAAGAAAAACACTACCGAAGTCCTTCAAAGGTGCATCTCCGAAGAGGAAGGGCAGAACCTTCTGGCTGAAATTCATGCCGGACTCGGTGGTCACCACGCCGCTGCTCGGTCCCTTGTTAGCAAGGCTTTCCGTACATGCTTTTATTGGCCGACGGCCCGGGCAGACGCTCAGGACTTAGTCCAATGATGCGCTGGTTGCCAACTTTTTGCCAACCAAAGCCATATGCCAGCCACCACACTCCAAACTATACCCATCACCTGGCCTTTTGCGGTCTGGGGGCTTGACATGGTCGGACCCCTTAAAGGTGGGACCGATAGGAAAAAATACTTACTGGTCATGGTGGATAAATTCACCAAATGGATAGAAGCCAAGCCTGTTAAAACGGCCGAATCCAGACCTGTGATAGACTTCATATCCGGGGTTGTACACCGTTATGGCGTCCCCCACAGCATCATAACCGATAACGGTACAAACTTCACTGCCGACGAGGTAAAACTCTGGTGCAAAAACATGGGCATCAAGCTCGATTATGCTTCCGTCTATCACCCACAAACCAACGGCCAGGTCGAACGTGCAAATGGTCTTATCATGAGCGGAATTAAACCCAGACTGGTGCGGTCCCTCAAGGAATCTAACACGCACCGGGTAGAGGAGCTCGACTCCGTGCTATGGGGGCTGCGGACCACGCCAAATCACACCACCGGATACACACCATTTTTTATGGTGTACGGCGCAGAGGCAGTTCTGCCCTGCGACATAATTCACGACTCACCTAGAGTGCGCATGTACGAAGAAAGAGAAGCCGAGCTTGATCGGCAGGACAACTTGGACGCTCTGGAGGAGGAGCGTGACGTGGCAAAAGCCCATTCCGCATTTTATCAACAGCAGGCCCGAAGATATCAAAGCAGAGAAGTACGGGCCAAAAATTACAATGTTGGCGAACTAGTTCTACGCCTGCCGGATAGGAAAAAGGACAAACTCAAGCCCAAGTGGGAAGGTCCATTCATAATCGACCAAGTCCTGACTGGCGGGGCGTACCGCCTGCGGGATGCGTCGGATAACCGACTCGAGCCGAACCCGTGGAACGCCACCCGTCTCCGAAGATTCTATGCCTAGCGCCAGACTGTGTTCGTCTCCTTCCTCTGTCCATTTTTTGCATTTTTCTGTCTTACATTTCTCTCCTTCCCCTCTTTTCTTTTATAGCCCTTAAAGGCTCATCTAGTGACGCGCCACTCTCGCTCATTAAACCTGGGGGCTTCTTTAATAGAAGCTTATTTATACGGGCTTCACGCCCAACACATGCGTCAAACTTTCGCATGTACCTTTTTCTTCACCATTATATGCATCGATATGACTTAAGTTTTGGCCAAGCTGGGTTGCCTGGCTCCTGTGCTTACCCCTACGTTCCCGATTGTTCGGCTAGGCGGTAAAGGGAGCACCTCTGCGATTGTTACTGCCGGGTCAGCCGGATGTGTACCTCAGACTGGGTGAAGCCGAAAGCTAGCGTTCTTAAGGGAATATTCGGTCGGTGAGATAAAAGATGATCTTTTTACTCATTTTATGCACCCCCAGATGCTTTTTTCTGCGTCTTTTTACGCAGTCCGGACATGCACTTTAGGGCATGCCTCCCAGCGAAAGGAACCCCTAACGGAACTATTCTCTCTGGAAGATGTTTCTTATTAACCATGTAATATAACATAACTAGTTGGGCACTTGTCTGATAAGGCACTAATGACCCCTACGCCTGGTCTCCACGCATACCATGGTTCTTATATAACCGCTATGGTATTCGGACACACTCTGGACCGTCAGGTCCCGAGGTTGAAGCGAAAAGGTCGGCAACGACAAACGATCTACAATCCGGCTAGAAGGCATTACACATGTCAATTCAAAATTACATAGTCATTCTAACTGATTGTATTCCTCTTCTATACCATCTAACAGGCCATCTAATTTACGGTCCTGCTGGGAATACTTCGCGGCCAACTCTACTTGGCCGTATACTAAGCTCACAGGGATCTCCTTCCCGTCAGGCCCCACTGGTCTGACCTTGGCCATGTGGTTTGGGTCAGACTTCGTAAAATGGGTCTTCACCATGGCCCAGGCTTCCCTAGCGCCTTGTCGGCAGGCCGATATCTTCCACAACCGGAAGCGCCGCCGAGCTCCCTTCAGCTTCTCCGCAAGCTCTCCAAGGCCCTCGGGCATGGAGTGGGCAGGCCATAAGGCTTGGACAACACCTCGCATTGCCTGCCGAATTCGCTCGTGCAGTTGCATGAGTTCGGGAAGAAGGTCACCCGTAGAACCGGGCATCTCCTCTGCAGGATGACCTGTGAGCATACCTACAGACATTACTCTGTTAGTCGACTTCCTCGCCGATTTTTTTTTCAAAGTTCGTTCAAGCACTTACTGAATATGCCGCGTCGAAGCCGCTGATTCTCCCTCGGGGAGTCCGACAGCTGGCCACAAACATCTTTAAGTTCGACGTCCAGCCTGGTGTTGGCATCCTGAAGATCATTCTTCTCTCGCCTCACCTTTGTCAACGTACTCTCACCGGCCTTTAGCCGGCGTAAGAGTTGTTGCTTTTCCGGATCGAATCCGGCGCCATCTGCAACATGATTTGTCAGATTTGCACCCACACCGCACAATACTAATCTTTCGAAGCGTATCTTACCTGAGGGGGTCTCTTTGGGCTCCCCTGCTGCGGCTAGTGCGGCCTCTAGTTGGGCCTTGCACTTTTCCAGCTCCTGGGACAGTACGGTATTCTTCTTTGTAAGAACCTGCTTATTAAATGATCCTTAAATCAGTTGCTCTAACTATTTCAAGTCCCGGGGGCTACTGGTATATCTATATTTGACAAAAATTTTCTTACCCGTATGTCTTTTACATACTGCTCCGTGGCTCTGGCTAAACCATTTTGAGCGGCACGGAGGTACGCATCTCCCGAATTAAAGGCATCTAAAGCCTCTTGGGAGAAACAAGCGTTGCGTAGAACTGTCCGGCGACGCCTGTGGTTCATGGCACTCTCCACTTCAGAATTTGTGGCAGACAGCCTGTCCGCATCCTCTGTCGGAGGAGCGTCCGGTGCGCGCCTTGTGCTCGCCTCCGCTTCCTGGCCAGACGTTGGAGCCTAGCTGGTGGGGGCGCGATTGGCAACCTCTCCGGATGTAGTCCGGCGAGGTCTCTTCGTTCTGAAGATAGCACGAACGTTAATATGCCCTGACAGAATAAGACTAGGGAAACAGAGGGTGAGCTATACTGTAACACCCTCGATGCGACTATATCTCCCACGTGTCGAGGCACGACTTAGAGGCATAATCGCATTGAAGGCATATGTCGCAAGTTAGGCAATCTTCACAACATCCCATGGAATATGATAATAAAAGGGGAGATAACATAGTTGGCTTACACTCGCCACGTCAATCAAGTACATAAATAACATTACATCAACCAAACACTCATGGCCCAACTACGACGCCAAAATAAAAGAGAACCCAACATGCGACAACGGTCCCAATCACCCCCAACTGGGCACCACTACTGATCATCAGGAAAGGAAACATAGTAACATTGAGAGTCTTCGTCGAACTCCCACTTGAGCTCAAACGCGTCTCCTGGAGCGGAATCATCAGGCCCTGCATCTGGTGTAATAGTAATCTGTGAGCCACAGGGACTCAGCAATCTCGCGCCCTCGCGATCAAGACTATTTAAGCTTAATAGGTATGGCAAGGTAAATATATGTGGAGCTGCAGCAAGCGACTAGCAAGTATGGTGGCTACTTATTCGCAAAAGAGAGCGAGAAGAGGAGGCAAAGCGTGTGCGAGAAACTAGAGAGAAACCTGCGCATACATTACTCCAACACCGTGTCCACTTCCCGGACTCCGTCGAGAAGAGGCCATCACGGTAACACACTCGGTTGATTCATTTTAATTAAGTTAAGGTTCAAGTTATCTACAACCGGACATTAACAAATTCCCATCTGCCCATAACCGCAGGCATGGCTTTCGGAAGTTCAGTCCCTGCAGGGGAGTCCCAACTTAGCCCATGACAAGCTCTCATGGTCAACGAAGGAATAGACCTCCTCCCAAGACGTTCTGATCAGACTCGGTATCTCGGTTATTCAAGACACTTCGACAGGTTAAAACAAGACCAGCAACACCGCCCGAATGTGCCGACAAATCCCGATAGGAGCTGCACATATCTCTTTCTCAGGGCACACTCAGATTATCTTAGGTACGGGTAGGCCAGCCCAGAGTTGCCCCTGGTGGCCACCGGCAGCTGACAGGTGGATCAGCACTCAGAGGAGCACTGGCCCGGGGGGTTTAAAATAATGATGACCCTTGAGTCTGTAGAACCCAAGGGAAAGAAAAGGCTAGGTGGAAAATGGTAAAACCAAGGTTGGGCATTGCTGGAAAAGCTTTAATCAAGGCGAACTATCAAGGGGTTCCCATTATAACCCAACCGCGTAAGGAACGCAAAATCCGGGAACATAACACCGATATGACGGAAACTAGGGCGGCAAGAGTGGAACAAAACACTAGGCGAGAGGCCGAGCCTTCCACCCTTTACCAAGTGTATAGATTCATTAAGATAAAATAGCAATATAATAATATCCCAACAAGTAAATAAATGTTCCAACAAGGAACGGGCTCCAATCTTCACCTGCAACTAGCAACGCTATAAGAGGGGGCTGAGCAAAGCGGTAACATAGCCAATCAACGGTTTGCTAGGACATGGGGGGTTAGAGGTTTGACATGGCAATTTGGGAGGCTTGCAAGCAAGTGGTAGGCATCGTAGCAATGGCATAGCAAAAGAGCGAGCAAACTATCATAGCAAAGATAGTAGTGATTTCGAGGGTATGATCATCTTGCCTGCACAGTTGTCAGAGTTGACGGGATCCTCGAAAGCAAACTCAACGGGCTCCTCGTTAGAAAACTCGTCTCCCAGGTCTACCCAAACAAGACAAACAAGCAACAAGGACACAATCAACCACGTGCAAGGATCGAACAAGACGATGCAAGGATGGTATGCTATGCGGGATGCGATGCGGGATGCAAAATGCAAGATATGAACGGAAATGCAAGATCCTGGCCTTAACTTGGAAATCCAAGGGTGCCACTGGAAAGATGAGATGAAATCGCTTGAAAACGATATAAAGAACGCCGGAATCGGAGTTACGGTTTGGAAATGGCAAGCGATTCAAATATGACACCGGTCTGTGATTTACAGCAAGTAGCCATCTAAATGCAATGAGATGAACATGCTACAGCAACCAAACAAGACAACCAAATACATGGCAGGGATGCATTAAAGATGCTTAACAAAAATCTAGCACTGAGCTACGGCCAATTCATCCATTAACAGTTTCAAACAAGCATGGCAAAAATGCATATGGCAAACAGATCTCAGACTTAGTGAAATTAACACTTGTCTGGAATTTCAGCTCAGGCAGCCCTCTTCGGAGCAACAAAACTACATGCTACAGGACCTGAACATGGCAATGTAAAGCATGGAATGGAGCTACTCAAAGAGCTTAACAAAAGTCTCTTAGTGACCTTGAGCCAAAAGGGATCAGAAAATACAATTGCAAGCATGTGAACATAGCAAAAACATAATCAGTTTTCATACTTAGTGAAAACTGGAGCAAGCTGAAATATAACTCAAGTAGCCATGTTTACGAGCTCGATGCACTCACTACAGAGCAAGTCATGGCAAGAAAAGCATACATCCATCAAGAAGGCACAAAATGCAAGCTAGACATGGCAAGAACAATAGCATAGCATGCACGGATCAACTACAACACCATCGGCAAAATTGCAAACAAGTTGACAATCTGCCTAGATTCACAAAGTAGCAAACGTAGAGCTCGATTGACTCAAGCTAGGGTGCTCCATAATTGAAAACAAAGACATGGATGGATAGAGCACTACAATATTAACAAAACATCCATATTGATCACCCTCAAAAGAGGCACGGATCACTAGGAAACAACATGAACATATGGCATCATGAGATAAACAGCTCCAGGACTTGGTGAAATTACTAAGTCCCTGAAAACAGAATTAGCAAGTGCACCACTTTGCAAGCTTGCACTAGTCACCACACACATCAAAAAAATACATGGGTTGCACCTCTAGAAAGATGACAAAACTCTTAACAAAACACATGTAGAGCATCAGGGCATATCATGCACACATTAATCATGACAAAAATGACAAAAACCTAAATGGAGTAGCAGATCTGACAATAATCTCAAGTAGCCCTCTTCTAACAGCATTTCAGGCATCAAGATGAACTCAAATGAAAATGATGCAATTGAACAAAATGATGTACTCTCTGAGATGAACATTTTGATATGCTATATGCATGAATCGGAGCTACGGATGCAAAGTTACGGAGCTACGAACATGAGCACTTGGGCTGAAAATTTCGAGAGTTAGAGAAAAAAAACGACCTAGGGTTTCCAGATCTGCACACAAACCGAGGCGGCGGCGTGAGCACTGTGGGTGGTGAGGTGGCGGCGCGCGGCGGCCGGCGGGGTCCGGTCACCGGGGCGGAGACGGGCGCGGGCGGCGGAGTTCGGGCGCGGGCGGCGGAGGCCTTTGGGCTGCGGGGGCCTGAAGCGGGCTGCCCGGGCCGGCGGCGGGGCGGTGCGGCGGCGCCACATGGTGGGCGGCGGTTGGCGGCGGTGACGAGCGGACGCGTCCGGCCGGATTCGAACGTGTTTGAGAGGGAGGAGATCCGCGAATTTCGGGAGGGGGCTAAATATATAGGTAGAGGGAGCTAGGAGAGTCCAAATGAGGTGCGGTTTTCGGCCACGCGATTGTGATCGAACGCTCTAGATGATGGAGTAGAGTTAGGTGGGTTTTGGGCCAAATTGGAGGGGTGTTGGGCTGCAACACACAGGAGGCCTTTTCGGTCCCTCGGTTAACCGTTGGAGTATCAAACGAAGTCCAAATGATACGAAACTTGACAGGAGATCTACCGGTAGTAAACCAAGGCCGCTTGGCAAGTCTCGGTCCAATCCGGAAATGTTTAATCCCCACACACGAAAGAAAGGTAGAAATGACCACCGGAGGAGAACGAAGCGCCGGAATGCAAAACGGACAACGGGGAAAAAGCTCAAATGCATGAGATGAACACGTATGCAAATGCAATGCACATGATGACATGATATGAGATGCATGACAACGATCACAACACATGGAGACAAACACCCGAACCCGAGAAAATAAATTAACTTAACGCCGGAAACGGCAAGAGTTGGAGTACAAATTGGGAAAATTACATCCGGGGTGTTACAACACTCCACCACTACTAAAAGATCTCGTCCCGAGATCTAGGACTGAAAGAACGCCGGGTACTCAGAACGGAGGTGATCCTCGCTTTCCCAGGTAGCTTCACGGTCGGAATGGTGTGACCACTTGACTTTGAGAAATTTGATTGACTTATTGCGAGTCTTGCGTTCAGTCTCTTCAAGAATAGCAACTGGGTGCTCGCGATAAGAGAGATCTTCTTGGAGCTCAATGTCCTCGAAGTTGACGGTGCGGTCAGGAGTCTTGAAGCACTTTCGAAGCTGAGAGACATGGAACACGTCAAGAACATTTGCAAAGTTTGAAGGAAGCTCGAGTTGATAGGCGAGGTCGCCTCTCTTGCTGACAATCTTGAAAGGTCCCACGTATCTTGGGGCAAGCTTCCCTTTGTTACCGAAGCGACGAGTACCTTTCATAGGAGAGACGCGGAGGTAAACATGATCTCCGATCTCGAAAGCCAAATCGCGGTGCTTACTATCATAGTAGCTCTTCTGGCGGGATTGGGCTGCTTTGAGGTTATCACGAATGACTTTGCACATTTCCTCTGCCTCTGTGATTAAGTCATTACCCAAAAGCTGACGTTCACCGGTTTCAGACCAGTTGAGAGGGCTACGACACTTCCTGCCATACAGAATTTCAAATGGGGCCTTGCCCGAACTTGCTTGAAAACTGTTGTTGTAGGAGAATTCAGCATATGGAAGACAATCCTCCCACTTCATGCCAAAGGAGATCACACAAGCCCTGAGCATATCTTCAAGAATCTAGTTGACACGCTCGACTTGACCGCTAGTTTGAGGATGGAAAGCTGTGCTGAAGCGGATGTTGGTGCCCATGGCCTTCTGAAAAGAATCCCAAAACTTCGAGGTAAAGATGCTGCCACGGTCTGAAGAGATCACTTGTGGAATACCGTGCAGAGAGACAATACGAGAGGTATAGAGTTCAGCCAATTGAGCTGCAGTGATCGACCCTTTGATAGGCAGAAAATGAGCCACTTTGGTGAGTTTGTCGATGACAACGAATATAGCATCATTGCCACGCTTGGACTTTGGAAACCCAGTCACGAAGTCCATTTCAATGTGGTCAAACTTCCATTCTAGAATGGCAAGAGGTTGGAGGAGACTTGCTGCCTTTGGTGTTCTGCCTTCACTCTTCTGCAGACATCACATTCATTCACGAATTGAGCGATCTAGCGCTTCATTCGAGTCCACCAATAAGCATGCTTGAGGTCCTGATACATCTTCGTGCTCCCAGGGTGGATGGAGAGGAGAGAATTGTGAGCCTCGTTCATGATCACTTTACGAAGGTCACCTTTGGGTACAACAATACGATCCTCGAAGAAGAGAGTGTCCTTGTCATCAAGGCGGTAGCACTTGTACTTGGACTGGCTCTTGGCAATCCCAATCTTCACCTTTTTCACCAGAGCATCAAGAAGCTGGGCTTGGCGAATCTGGTCTTCCAAGGTAGGAGAGACTTGAAGGTTGGCGAGGAAACCTTGAGGAACAACTTGTAGATTAAGTTTGCGGAAAGCTTCACAAAGCTCGGGTTGATAAGGCTTAAGAATCAGACTGTTGCAGTAAGCCTTTCCGCTCAATGCGTCAGCAATCACATTGGCCTTACCTGGAGTGTACTCAATACTCGGATTATACTCTTGAATCATTTCGACCCATCGAGTTTTCCTGAGGTTGAGATTAGGCTGAGTGAAGATGTACTTGAGACTCTTGTGATCAGTGAAAATGTCCACTTTTCTTCCCAATAGAAGATGTCTCCAAGTCAAAAGAGCATGCACAACTGCCGCTAACTCGAGATCATGAGTGGGGTAGTTCTTCTCATTCGGCTTCAACTGGCGAGATGTATAAGCAACAACTTTCTTCTCTTGCATCAAAACTGCGCCAAGACCTTGGAGAGAGGCATCACAAAAGACCTCGTACGGCTTGGATTCATCAGGTGGAGTGAGAACTGGAGCAGTGATCAATTTCTCTTTCAAAGTGTTGAAAGCAATGTCACACTTCGGAGACCAAACGTACTTGATGTGCTTCTGGAGAAGATTTGAGAGAGTTTTCGCAATCTTAGAAAAGTTTTAAACGAATCTTCGGCAATAGCTTGCGAGACCGAGAAAACTGCGGAGTTGCTTCACGTTCTAAGGAGGTTCCCAATTCACAATTGCAGACACCTTCTCAGGATTCACGGCAATGCCCTTGGCAGAGATGATATGACCAAGATAAAGAACCTCATCAAGCAAAAATTCACACTTGGAGAACTTGGCGTAGAACTGATGTTCCCTTAGCTTATCAAGAACCAAACGCAAGTGCTTGCATGATCTTCCTTGTTCTTCGAGAAAACCAGAATGTCGTCGAGATAGACCAAAACGAAGTCATTGGTGTAGGCGTTGAAGATGAAATTCATCATGTGAGAGAACGTCGGAGGAATGTTGACGAGACCAAAAGACATGACAGTGTATTCATATGAACCAAAGCTTGTCCTGAAAGCCGTCTTGGGAATATCTTGCTCACGAATACGAATCTGATGATAGCCCATACGGAGATCAAGCTTGGAGAATACTTGGGCACCTTTGAGTTGTTCGAACAGCTCATTGATGTTGGGAAGTGGGTATTTGTTCTTGATGGTCTTCTTGTTCACTGGACGGTAATCAACACAAAGTCGGTCCGTTCCATCCTTCTTCTTGACAAAAAGAACACCACAACCCCACGGAGAAGAACTAGGCCGGATGAGACCTATTTTCTCTTGAATATCGAGTTGCTTCTTTAGCTCCTTCAACTCTTCAGGTCCGAGCTTGTAAGGACGTTTGCACACAGGTTCCGTGCCAGACTCAAGATCAATAAAATTCAACTGGCCGGTGCGGAGGCATTCCTGGAAGCTCTTCTAGAAAGACGTCTTGATATTCGCAAATGTGTCGCATCGAGGGTATGCCTTCAATGGTTTGCTAGGACATGGTGGGTTAGAGGTTAGACATGGCAATTTGGGAGGCTTGAAAGCAAATGGTAGGCATCGTAGCATTGGCATAGCAAAAGAGCGAGCAGACTAGCATAGCAAAGATAGTAGTGATTTCGAGGGTATGATCATCTTGCCTGCACCGTTGTCAGAGTTGACTGGATCCTCGAAAGCAAACTCAACGGGCTCCTCATTAGTGAACTCGTCTCCCGGCTCTACCCAAACAAGACAAACAAGCAACAAGGGCACAATCAACCACGTGCAAACTCAAACAACACAATGCAAAGATGATATGCTATGCGGGATGCGATGCGGGATGCAAAATGCAAGATATGACAGGAAATGCATGAACCTGGCCTCAACTTGGAAATCCAAGTGTGCCACTAGAAATATGAGATCAAATCTCTTGAAAACGATATAAAGAACGCCGGAATCGGAGTTACGGTTTGGAAATTACAAGCGATTCAAATATGGCACCGGTCTGCGATTTACAGCAAGTAGCCAACTAAATGCAATGAGATGAACATGCTACAGCAACCAAACATGATAACAAAATACATGGCAGGGATGCATTCAAAATGTTTAACAAAAATCTAGCACTGAGCTACGGCCAATTCATCCATTAACAGGTTCAAACAAGCATGGCAAAAATGCATATGGAATACAGATCTCAGACTTAGTGAAATTAACACTTGTCTGGAATTTCAGATCAGGTGGCACTCTCCGGAGCAACAAAACTACATGCTACAGGACCTGAACATGGCAAAGTAAAGCATGGCATGGAGCTACTCAAATAGCTTAACAAAAGTCCCTTAGTGAACTTGAGCCAAAAGGGATCACAAAATACAATTGCAAGCATGTGAACATAGCAAAAACATAATCAGTTTTCATACTTAGTGAAAACTGGAGCAAGCTGAAATATAGCTCAAGTAGGCATGTTTACGAGCTTGATGCACTCACTACAGAGCAAGTCATGGCAAGAAAAGAATACACCCATCAAGAAGGCACAAAATGCAAGCTAGACATGGCAAGAAAAATAGCATAGCATGCACGGATCAACTACAACATCATCGGAAATATTTCAAACAAGTTGACAATCTGCCCAGATTCACAAAGTAGCAAAAGTAGAGCTCGATTGACTCAAGCTAGGTTGCTCCATAATTGCAAACAAAGACATGGATGGATAGATCACTACAAGATTAACAAAACATCCTTACTGATCATCCTCAAAAGAGGCACGAATCACTAGGAAACAACAAGAACATATGGCATCATGAGATAAACAGCTCAAGGACTTAGTGAAATTGCTAAGTCCCTGAAAACAGAATTAGCAAATGCACCACTTTGCAAGCTTGTACTAGTCACCACACACATCCTAAAAATACATGGGTTACACCTCTGGAAAAATGACAAAACCCTTAACAAAACACATGTAGAGCATCAAGCCATAGCTTGCACACATTAATCATGGCAAAAATGACAAAATCCTAAATGGAGTAGCAGATCTGACAATTATCTCAAGTAGCCCTCTTCTAACAGCATTTCGGGTATCAAGATGAACTCAAATGCAAATGATGCAATGGAATGTAATGATGTACTCTCTAAGATGAACATTTTGATATGCTATTTGCATGAATCGGAGCTACGGATGCAAAGTTACGGAGCTACAAACATGAGCACTTGAACTGAAAATTTCGGGACTTAGAAGAATAAAAACACCTCCGGATCTAGGGTTAGACCCGGCACGCGAACCGAGGTTGGATCCGGGCTCGCCGGAGTCCCTGTACGCCGGAGCTCGCCGGAGGAAGGAGGAGGCCGGCCCGGGGCTCGCCGGAGTGGCGGCCGGAGCGCGGGGCCCGAGGGGCGGCGAGGGGCGCGGCGGCAGAGGCGGCGGGCGAGGCGGCGCGGCCGGGCGGGCGAGGCGGCGGGGATGGCGCGGCGATGCGGCGCGGTCCGGCCGGGCGGCGGCGCGGCGGAGGCGGCGGAGCTTGGCGGGGAGCAGGGAGGCGCGGGCGGCGGATGGATGGGCCTCGGGGGCCGGCTGCGGGCTTCCCGGGCCCGGGCGGCGCGGGGATCTGGGGACCGGGCGCGGGCGAATGAGAGGCTGCCACGTGGCGGCGGTGGCGGCGGGATTTTTCGTCCGGCGGCGGGCGGACACGTCCGGCCGCGCGGAGAGGAGGGGGATCTAGGTCTAGGGTGGATTTGATCCGGAAATTTCGGGGGAGATGCTATTTTATAGGTAGAGGGAGCTAGGAGAGTCCAAATGGGGTGCGGTTTTCGGCCACGCGATCGTGATTGAACGCTCTAGATGATGGAGTGAGTTAGGTGGGTTTTGGGCCAAATTGGAGGGGTGATGGGCTGCAACACACACGAGGCCTTTTCGGTACCTCGGTTGACCGTTGGAGTATCAAACGAAGTCCAAATGATACGAAACTTGACAGGCGGTCTACCGGTAGTAAACCAAGGCCGCTTGGCAAGTCTCGGTCCAATCTGGAAATGTTTAATCCTCACACACGAAAGAAAGCTAGATATGACCACTGGAGGAGAACGAAGCACCGGAATGCAAAATGGAGAACGGGGAAAATGATCGAATGCATGAGACGAACACGTATGCAAATGCAATGCACATGATGACATGATAAGAGATGCATGACAACGATAACAACACACGGAGACAAAGACCCGAACCCAAGAAAATAAATATAACTTAACGCCGGAAACGGCAAGAGTTGGAGTACAAATAGGGAAAGTTACATCCGGGATGTTACAACACTCCACCACTACGAAAGGATCTCGTCCCGAGATCTAGGACTGAAAGAACGCCGGGTACTCAGAACGAAGGTGATCCTCGCGTTCCCAGGTAGCTTCACGGTCGGAATGGTGTGACCACTTGACTTTGACAAATTTGATTGACTTGTTGCAAGTCTTGCGTTCAGTCTCTTCAAGAATAGCAACTGGGTGCTCATGATAAGAGAGATATTCTTGGAGCTCAATGTCCTCGAAGTTGACGGTGCGGTCAAGAGTCTTGAAGCACTTTCGGAGCTGAGAGACATGGAACACGTCATGAACATTTGCAAAGTTTGAAGGAAGCTCGAGTTGATAGGCGAGGTCGCCTCTCTTGCTGACAATCTTGAAAGGTCCCACGTATCTAGGGGCAAGCTTCCCTTTGATACCGAAGCGACGAGTACCTTTCATAGGAGAGACGCGGAGGTAAACATGATCTCCGATCTCGAAAGCCAAATCACGGTGCTTACTATCATAGTAGCTCTTCTGACGGGATTGGGCTGCTTTGAGGTTATCTCGAATGACTTTGCACATTTCTTCTGCCTCTGTGATTAAGTCATTACCCAAAAGCTGACGTTCACCGGTTTCAGACCAGTTGAGAGGGGTACGACACTTCCTGCCATACAGAATTTCAAATGGGGCCTTGCCCGAACTTGCTTGAAAACTGTTGTTGTAGGAGAATTCAGCATAAGCAAGACAATCCTCCCACTTCATGCCGAAGGAGATCACACAAGCCCTGAGCATATCTTCAAGAATCTGGTTGACACGCTCGACTTGACCGCTAGTTTGAGGATGGAAAGCTGTGCTGAAGCGGATGTTCGTGCCCATGGCCTTCTGAAAAGAATCTGAAAACTTCGAGGTAAAGATGCTGCCACGGTCTGAAGAGATCACTTGTGGAATACCGTGCAGAGAGACAATATGAGAGGTATAGAGTTCCGCCAATTGAGCTGCAGTGATCGACTCTTTGATAGGCAGAAAATGAGCCACTTTGGTGAGTTTGTCGATGACAACGAATATAGCATCATTGCCACGCTTGGACTTAGCAAACCCAGTCACGAAGTCCATTTCAATGTGGTCAAACTTCCATTCTGGAATGGCAAGAGGTTGGAGGAGACCTGCTAGCCTTTGGTGTTCTGCCTTCACTCTTCTGCAGACATCACATTCATTCACGAATTGAGCGATCTCGCGCTTCATTCGAGTCCACCAATAAGCCTGCTTGAGGTCCTGATACATCTTCGTGCTCCCAGGGTGGATGGAGAGGAGAGAATTGTGAGCCTCGTTCATGATCACTTTACGGAGGTCACCTTTGGGTACAACAATACGATCCTCGAAAAAGAGAGTGTCCTTGTCATCAAGGCGGTAGCACTTGTACTTGGACTAACTCTTGGCAATCCCAATCTTCACCTTTTTCACCATAGCATCAAGAAGCTGGGCTTGGCGAATCTGGTCTTCCAAGGTAGGAGAGACTTGAAGGTTGGCGAGGAAACCCTGAGGAACAACTTGCAGATTAAGTTTGCGGAAAGCTTCACAAAGCTCGGGTTGAAAAGGCTTGACAATCAGACTGTTGCAGTAAGCTTTCCTGCTCAATGCGTCAGCAATCACATTGGCCTTGCCTGGAGTATACTCGATACTTGGATTATACTCTTGAATCATTTCGACCCATCGAGTTTTCCTGAGGTTGAGATTAGGCTGAGTGAAGATGTACTTGAGACTCTTGTGATCAGTGAAAATGTCCACTTTTCTTCCCAATAGAAGATGTCTCCAAGTCAAAAGAGTATGCACAACTGCCGCCAACTCGAGATCATGAGTGGGGTAGTTTTTCTCATTCGGCTTCAACTGGCGAGATGTATAAGCAACAACTTTCTTCTCTTGCATCGATACTGCGCCAAGACCTTGGAGAGAGGCATCACAAAAGACCTCGTACGGTTTGGATTCATCAGGCGGAGTCAGAACTGGAGCAGTGATCAATTTCTCTTTCAAAGTGTTGAAAGCAATGTCACACTCCGGAGACCAAACGTACTTGACGTGCTTCCGGAGAAGATTAGAGAGAGGCTTCGCCATCTTAGAAAAGTTTTCAACGAATCTTCGATAATAGCTTGCGAGACACCTTCTCAGGATTCACGGCAATGCCCTTGGCAGAGATGATATGACCAAGATAAAGAACCTCATCGAGCCAAAATTCACACTTGGAGAATTTGGCGTAGAACCGATGTTCCCTTAGCTTATCAAGAACCAAACGCAAGTGCTTTGCATGATCTTCCTTGTTCTTGAAGAAAACCAGAATGTCGTCGAGATAGACCAAAACGAAATCATTGGTGTAGGCATTGAAAATGAAGTTCATCATGCGAGAGAACGTCAGAGGAGCGTTGACGAGGCCAAAAGACATGACAGTGTATTCATATGAACCAAAGCTTGTCCTGAAAGCCGTCTTGGGAATATCTTGCTCACGGATTCGAATCTGATGATAACCCATGCGGAGATCAAGCTTGGAGAATACTCGAGCACCTTTGAGTTGTTCGAACAGCTCATTAATGTTGGGAAGTGGGTATTTGTTCTTGATGGTCTTCTTGTTCACTGGACGGTAATCAACACAAAGTCGGTCCGTTCCATCCTTCTTCTTCACAAAAATAACACCACAACCCCACGGAGAAGAACTAGGCCGGATGAGACCCATTTTTCTCTTGAATATCGAGTTGCTTCTTCAGCTCCTTCAACTCTTCAGGTCCGAGCTTGTAAGGACGTTTGCACACAGGTTCCGTGCCAGGCTCAAGATCAATAACAATTCAACTAGCCGGTGCGGTGGCATTCCTGGAAGCTCTTCTGGAAAGACGTCTTGATATTCAAAAACAACTGGAATTTGAGAGATGGCATCCAATTCACCCTTCTCATTGAGAGAAAACAGACGGATGGAATTATCCCGAGCGGGAAAGACAATTACATCCTCAGACGAATGAGTCAATTGGATCTGCCTGGCTGCACAATCAAGCTGAGCCTTGTGCTTAGAAAGCCAATCCATCCCGAGAATAAGATCAATATCCGAGTTACCAAGAACCATTGGAGAAGCCAGAAACTTGAAATCACCCATCAAGATAGAAATATCCGGAACCATCATAGTAGAACTCAGACGCTTAGCCGGAGAGACGACTTGCATAGCTCTGGGTAAAGCCTTAGTACTAAAATTTTTCTCCAATGCAAATGGGAATGACATGAAGGAATGCGATGCACCAGAGTCAAAAAGTACTTTTACGGGAATATCATTAACAGGAAGGTTACCCATGATCACATCTGACGAATCCTCTGCCTGAGCTGCATTGATCAAGTTGACCTTGGCGTGCTTGGGGTTATGCTTGACCACAACTGTACTTGCCGATCTGACAGGAGGAGGAGGAGGAAGACGCCTCTGGCTGAAACACTTGTTGGCATAGTGACCCTTCTGTTGGCACTTGTTGCACGTGACCTCTGAAAGCAGACGGTGATACGGAGCACTCGATCTTGGAGCTTGAGACGAAGTCTTGTTCTGAAAGCCAGGGTTGGGTGGGTGGGAAGATCCACTGCCACCTTTGCTCTTCTGCTGATACGGCTGACGGAACGGAGGAGGAAGCCAAAACTTCTGCTGCTTGGCCACTTCAGTAGAGGAAGAAGGACTAACATCTCTGGCTCGCTTCTTGGAAGCATCACACCTCAACTGAGCAGCCTCTTGCTTCAGTGCCATGTTGTAGAACTCATCGTATCTCAATGGCTCGAAGAGAACAAGAGCTAGCTGAATTTCTTCTCTGAGACCACCCCTGAACTGGTATATCATGCTCTTCTCATCAGGGACGTCCTGCTTGGCAAAGCAGGCGAGCTTCTGAAACAACTTGTTGTAGTCATAGACAGACAAAGAGCCTTGCTTCAGGTTGCAGAATTCCTCACACTTGCTTTCAACCACGCTTTGGGGAATATGATGAGCTCGGAAATCTCGACGGAAATCATCCCAAGTGATAATACGTCCACCTCTGGAATCCTTGTACTGCTGGAACCATTCTGAAGCTTGATCTTTGAGTTGGAAGGAAGCGAACTTAACAAAGTCCTCAGGCCTGACGTTACTGTACTCAAAATGCTTGCACAAATCCACAAGCCAATCGTCAGCATCGGTTGCCTCAACACAATTGCTGAAAGTCTTTGGCCCGTTAGTAAGGAACTGGTTGAGTGTAGCAAAATGATTCTGATTGCTGCCTTGATTTCCTTGGTTGCCTTGATTGCGCTCTTGAAGAATTTGCATGATCAACTGTGTGTTTGCATTGGTTGCGGCCATCACAGCTTGCCATGCCTCTGGAGGAGGTGGAGGTGGTGGCAGATCAGGATTTGGAGTCGTGCGTGTTGGAGGAGCCATCCTGAAGAGGTTGACCACCATTAGCACATTGATAGATAAATATTGAAGCTGAATCCAACGGAATGAAAACTGCAACATATAGTCTTCACATCCGAACAAAATGAACGAATGTATTCCTCTTGAAATGGTCACATATCCATAAATTGAGAAGCCACGTAGAATTAAGGTAGAGAAATAAATCAACAAGGTACGGATCAAGAACAAATAATCGGTAAGGAATCCCAATCTCAAACCAATATCCGTGGAAGAAGAACTAGAGCTACTAGAATTCCCACCTATGAAACTCCCGAACCTTTCCGGTTATGCAATCAGGTGTTGGGGATACAGGGGAAGCATAATATCTCACCCAAACTAGCAAATCCTACATCCAGCTGTATCCATCCTTCAACACATAACCAAGAAACCTTCGGAAACCATCTGCCTCAACCTTCGAAAAGCATCCGTTATACAAGTTATGGCGATACTCCTGAACTCCCGCCCCAGTACTGGGTGGCGTCGAGGTTATCTCACCAACGAATTGCATAAAAGAGATTTTCGATGTTGGTGTACTAAACTCAGGTATTCCAGAACTGCAACGATAAAATTATGATGACAACACCTCAGAGCTCAACTCCCCGGGACACTTCCACTAAACCCATGACAGGAGGCACCAAGACAATGTTCTCATCATAAAACCATCGGAACGATTCCAAGATACCCGCGTGATCCTAAATTTTTTTTAGTGAAATTTGAGAAGAGAAGAGTCAAAACTCTACGTCAGGATGCCTTACCGGAGCGATGAGGATACTGGGAAGTAGAAAGAATTCCTAAACTCTCCGATATATAATTCCTAAATTCTCAAAACATTTTTCTAGACACAACTCGGCCGCTAAAACGACCAAGCAACGGGGCTCCTAAGGTCGGGGAAGGCTCTGATACCAACTTGTAACACCCTTGATGCGACTATATCTCCCACATGTCGAGGCACGACTTAGAGGCATAATCACATTGAAGGCATATGTCGCAAGTTAGGCAATCTTCACAACATCCCATGGAATATGATAATAAAAGGGGAGATAACATAGTTGGCTTACACTCGCCACGTCAATCAAGTACATAAATAACATTACATCATCCAAACACTCATGGCCCGACTACGGCGCCAAAATAAAAGATAACCCAACATGCGACACGGTCCCGTTCACCCCCAACTGGGCACCACTACTGATCATCGGGAAAGAAAACATAGTAACATTGAGAGTCCTCGTCGAACTCCCACTTGAGCTCATACGCGTCTCCTGGAGCGGAATCATCAGGCCCTGCATCTGGTGTAATAGTAATCTGTGAGCCACAGGGACTCAGCAATCTCGCACCCTCGCGATCAAGACTATTTAAGATTATAGGTAAGGCAAGGTAAATTATGAGTGGAGCTGCAACAAGCGACTAGCAAGTATGGTGGCTAACTTATTCGCAAAAGAGAGCGAGAAGAGGAGGCAAAGCACGAGCGATAAACTAGAGAGCAACCTGCGCAAACATTACTCCAACACCGTGTCTGCTTCCCGGACTCCGCCGAGAAGAGGCCATCACGGTAACACACTCAGTTGATTCATTTTAATTAATTAAGGTTCAAGTTATCTACAACCAGACATTAAGAAATTCCCATCTGCCCATAACCGCGGGCACGGCTTTTGAAAATTCAGTCCCTGCAGGGGAGTCCCAACTTAGCCCATGACAAGCTCTCACGGTCAACAAAGGAATAGACCTCCTCCCGAGACGTTCCGATCAGACTCGGTATCTCGATTACTCAAGACACTTCGACAGGTTAAAACAAGACCAGCAACACCGCCCGAATGTGCCGACAAATCCCGATAGGAGCTGCACATATCTCTTTCTCAGGGCACACTCATATGAGACTAGCTACGAGTAAAACCAACCCTCAAGTTTCCCCGAGGTGGCCCCGCAGGCAGCTCAGTTCGGACCAACACTCAGAGGGAGCACTGGCCCCCCGGGGGGGGGGGGGTAAAATAAGATGACCCTTGGGCTCCGGTAACCCAAGGGAAAAAAGAGGCTAGGTGGCGAATGGTAAAACCAATGTTGGGCATTGCTGGAAAAGCTTTAATCAAGGCGAACTATCAAGGGGTTCCCATTATAACCCAACCGCGTAAGGAACGCAAAATCCGGGAACATAACACCGATATGACGGAAACTAGGGCGGCAAGAGTGGAACAAAACACTAGGCGAGAGGCCGAGCCTTCCACCCTTTACCAAGTATATAGATGCATTAAGATAACCAGATAATATAATGATATCCCAACAAGTAAATAAATGTTCCATCAAGCAACGACCTTCAATCTTCACCTGCAACTAGCAACGCTATAAGAGGGGCTGAGCAAAGCGGTAACATAGTCAATCAACGGTTTGCTAGGACAATGGTGGGTTAGAGGTTTGACATGGCAATTTGGGAGGCTTGAAAGCAAGTGGTAGGCATCGTAGCAATGGCATAGCAAAAGAGCGAGCAAACTAGCATAGCAAAGATAGTAGTGATTTCGAGGGTATGATCATCTTGCCTGCACCGTTGTCAGAGTTGACTGGATCCTCGAAAGCAAACTCAACGGGCTCCTCGTTAGTGAACTCATCTCCCGGCTCTACCCAAACAAGACAAACAAGCAACAAGGGCACAATCAACCACGTGCAAACTCAAACAACACAATGCAAAGATGATATGCTATGCGGGATGCGATGCGGGATGCAAAATGCAAGATATGACAGGAAATGCATGAACCTGGCCTCAACTTGGAAATCCAAGTATGCCACTGGAAATATGTGATGAAATCGCTTGAAAACGATATAAAGTACGCCGGAATCGGAGTTACAGTTTGGAAATGGCAAGCGATTCAAATATGGCACCGGTCTGCGATTTACAGCAAGTAGCCAACTAAATGCAATGAGATGAACATGCTACAACAACCAAACATGACAACAAAATACATGGCAGGGATGCATTCAAGATTATTAACAAAAGTCTTGCACTGAGCTATGGCCAATTCATCCATTAACAGGTTCAAACAAGCATGGCAAAAATGCATATGGAAAACAGATCTCAGACTTAGTGAAATTAACACTTGTCTGGAATTTCAGATTAGGTAGCACTCTTCGGAGCAACAAAACTACATGCTACAGGACCTGAACATGGCAAAGTAAAGCATGGAATGGAGCTACTCAAAGAGCTTAACAAAAGTCCCTTAGTGACCTTGAGCCAAAAGGGATTAGAAAATACAATTGCAAGCATGTGAACATAGCAAAAACATAATCAGTTTTCATACTTAGTGAAAACTGGAGCAAGCTGAAATATAACTCAAGTAGCCATGTTTACGAGCTCGATGCACTCACTACAGAGCAAGTCATGGCAAGAAAAGCATACACCCATCAAGAAGGCACAAAATTCAAGCTAGACATGACAAAAACAATAGCATATCATGCACGGATCAACTACAACATCATCGGCAAAATTGCAAACAAGTTGACAATCTGCCCAGATTCACAAAGTAGCAAAAGTAGAGCTCGATTGACTCAAGCTAGGTTGCTCCATAATTGCAAACAAAGACATGGATGGATAGAGCACTACAAGATTAACAAAACATCCTTACTAATGATCCTCAAAAGAGGCACGGATCACTAGGAAACAACAAGAACATATGGCATCATGAGATAAACAGCTCAAGGAGTTAGTGAAATTGCTAAGTCCCTGAAAACAGAATTAGCAAGTGCACCACTTTGCAAGCTTGTACTAGTCACCACACACATCCTAAAAATACATGGGTTGCACCTCCGGAAAGATGACAAAACCCTTAACAAAACACATGTAGGGCATCAGGTCATAGCATGCACACATTAATCATGGCAAAAATAACAAAATCCTAAATGGAGTAGCAGATCTGACAATTATCTCAAGTAGCCCTCTTCTAACTGCATTTCGGGCATCAAGATGAACTCAAATGCAAATTATGCAATGGAATGAAATTATGTACTCTCTGAGATGAACATTTTGATATGCTATATGCATGAATCGGAGCTACGGATGCAAAGTTATGGAGCTACGAACATGAGCACTTTTACTGAAAATTTCGGGACTTAGAAGAATAAAAACACCTCCGGATCTAGGGTTAGCCCCGGCACGCGAACCGAGGTTGGATCCGGGCTCACCGGAGTTCCTGTACACCGGAGCTCGCCAGAGGAAAGAGGAGGCCGACCCGGGGCTCGCCGGAGTGGCGGCCGGAGCGCGGGGCCCGAGGGGCGGCGAGGGGCGCGGCGGCGGAGGCGGTGGGCGAGGCGGCGCGGCCGGGCGGGCAAGGCGGCGGGGATGGCGCGGCGATGCGGCGGCGATGTCACGGCGATGCGGCGCGGTCCGGCCGGGTGGCGGCGCGGCGGAGGCGCCGGAGCTCGGCGGGGAGCAGGGAGGTGCGGGCGGCGGATGGATGGGCCTCGGGGGCTGGCTGCGGGCTTCCCGGGCCCGGGCGGCGTGGGGATCTGGGGAACGGGCGCGGGTGAATGAGAGGCTGCCATGTGGCGGCGGTGGTGGCGGGATTTTTCGTCCGGCGGCGGGCGGACACGTCCGGCCGCGCGGAGAGGAGGGGGATCTAGGTCTAGGGTGGATTTGATCCGGAAATTTCGGGGGAGATGCTATTTTATAGGTAGAGGGAGCTAGGAGAGTCCAAATGGGGTGCGGTTTTCGGCCACGCGATCGTGATTGAACGCTCTAGATGATGGAGTGAGTTAGGTGGGTTTTGGGCCAAATGGGAGGGGTGTTGGGCTGCAACACACACGAGGCCATTTCGGTCCCTCGGTTGACCGTTGGAGTATCAAACGAATTCCAAATGATACGGAACTTGACAGGCGGTCTACCGGTAGTAAACCAAGGCCGCTTGGCAAGTCTCGGTCCAATCCGAAAATGTTTAATCCTCACACACGAAAGAAAGCTAGAAATGACCACCGGAGGAGAACGAAGCGCCGGAATGCAAAACAGAGAACATGGAAAATGCTCGAATGCATGAGACGAACACGTATGCAAATGCAATGCACATGATGACATGATAAGAGATGCATGACAACGATAACAACACATGGAGACAAAGACCCGAACCCGAGAAAATAAATATAACTTAACGCCGAAAACGGCAAGAGTTGGAGTCCAAATTGGGAAAGTTACATCCACCACCGACTCGCCGGTGAACAGTGCTCGCATCGCCGCCTCGATTTACGTGCACATTTGGAAACCCTAGGTCGTTTTTTTCTCTAACTCCCGAAATTTTCAGTTCAAGTGCTCATGTTCGTAACTCCGTAACTTTGCATCCGTAGCTCCGGTTCATGCATATAACATATCAAAATGTTCATCTCAGAGAGTACATCATTTCATTCCATTGCATAATTTGCATTTGAGTTCATCTTGATGCCCTAAATGCTGTTAGAAGAGGGATACTTGAGATTATTGTCAGATCTGCTACTCCATTTAGGTTTTTGTCATTTTTGCCATGATTAATGTGTGCATGATATGCCCTGATGCTCTACATGTGTCCTGTTAAGGCTTTTGTCATCTTTCTAGAGGTGTAACCCATGTATTTTTGTGATGTGTGTGGTGACTAGTGCAAGCTTGCAAAGTGGTGCACTTGCTAATTCTGTTTTCAGGGACTTAGTAATTTCACTAAGTCCTGAAGCTGTTTATCTCATGATGCCATATGTTCATGTTGTTTCCTAGTGATCCGTGCCTCTTTTGAGGATGATCAGTAAGGATGTTTTGTTAATATTGTAGTGCTCTATCCATCCATGTCTTTGTTTGCAATTATGGAGTACCCTAGCTTGAGTCAATCGAGCTCTACTTTTGCTACTTTGTGAATCTGGGCAGATTGTCAACTTGTTTGCAATTTTGCCGATGATGTTGTAGTTGATCCGTGCATGCTATGCTATTGTTCTTGCCATGTCTAGCTTTAATTTTGTGCCTTATTGATGGGTGTATGCTTGTCTTGCCATGACTTTCTCTGTAGTGAGTGCATCGAGCTCGTAAACATGCCTACTTGAGTTATATTTCAGCTTGCTCCAGTTTTCACTAAGTATGAAAACTGATTATGTTTTTGCTATGTTCACATGCTTGCAATTGTATTTTCTGTTCCCTTTTGGCTCAAGGTCACTAAGAGACTTTTGTTAAGCTCTTTGAGTAGCTCCATTCCATGCTTTACTTTGCCATGTTCAGGTCATGTAGCATGTAGTTTTGTTGCTCCGAAGAGTGCTACCTGATCTGAAATTCCAGACAAGTGTTAATTTCACTAAGTCTGAGATCTGTTTTCCATATGCATTTTTGCCATGCTTGTTTGAACCTGTTAATGGATGAATTGGCCGTAGCTCAGTGCTAGACTTTTGTTAAGCATCTTGAATGCATCCCTGCCATGTATTTTTTTGTCATGTTTGGTTGCTGTAGCATGTTCATCTCATTGCATTTAGTTGGCTACTTGCTGTAAATCGCAGACCGGTGCCATATTTGAATCGCTTGCCATTTCCAAACTGTAACTCCGATTCTGGCGTTCTTTATATTGTTTTCAAGCGATTTCATCTCATCTTTCCATTGGAACAATTTAATTTCCAAGTTGAGGCCAGGTTCATGCATTGCTTGTCATATCTTGCATTTTGCATCCCGCATCGCATCCCGCATAGCATATCATCTTTGCATTGTGTTGTTTGAGTTTGCACGTGGTTGATTATGCCCTTGTTGCTTGTTTGTCTTGTTTGGGTAGAGCCGGGAGACGAGTTCACTAACGAGGAGCCCGTTGAGTTTGCTTTCGAGGATCCAGTCAACTCTGACAGCTGTGCAGGCAAGATGATCATACCCTCGAAATCACTATTATCTTTGCAATGCTAGTCTGCTCGCTCTTTTGCTATGCCAATGCTACGATGCCTACCATTTGCTTTCAAGCATCCCAAATTGCCATGTCAAGCCTCTAACCCACCATTGTCCTAGCAAACCGTTGATTGGCTATGTTACCGCTTTGCTCAGCCCCTCTTATAGCGTTGCTAGTTGCAGGTGAAGATTGGAAGGCCGTTCCTTGATGGAACATTTATTTACTTGTTGGGATATCATTATATTATCAGTTATCTTAATGCATCTATATACTTGGTAAAGGGTGGAAGGCTCGGCCTCTCGCCTAGTGTTTTGTTCCACTCTTGCCGCCCAAGTTTCCGTCATATCGGTGTTATGTTCCCGGATTTTGCGTTCCTTACGCGGCTGGGTTATAATGGGAACCCCTTGATAGTTCGCCTTGATTAAAGCTTTTCCAGCAATGCCCAACATTGGTTTTAGCATTCGCCACCTAGCCTCTTTTTTCCCTTGGGTTACCGGAGCCCAAGGGTCATCTTATTTTAACCCCCCGGGCCAGTGCTCTCTCTGAGTGTTGGTCCGAACTGAGCTGCCTGCGGGGCCACCTCGGGGAAACTTGAGGGTTGGTTTTACTCGTAGCTAGTCTCATCTGAGTGTGTCCTGAGAAAGAGATATGTGCAGCTCCTATCGGGATTTGTCGGCACATTCGGGCGGTGCTGCTGGTCTTGTTTTAACCTGTCGAAGTGTCTTGAGTAACCGAGATACCGAGTCTGATCGGAACGTCTCGGGAGGAGGTCTATTCCTTCGTTGACCGTGAGAGCTTGTCATGGGCTAAGTTGGGACTCCCCTGCAGGGACTGAACTTTCGAAAGCCGTGCCCGCGGTTAAGGGCAGATGGGAATTTGTTAATGTCCAGTTGTAGATAACTTGAACCTTAATTAATTAAAATGAATCAACTGAGTGTGTTACCGTGATGGCCTCTTCTCGGCGGAGTCCGGGAAGTGGACACGGTGTTGGAGTAATGTTTGCGCAGGTTGCTCCCTAGTTTCTCGCTCGCGCTTTGCCTCCTCTTCTCGCTCTCTTTTGCGAATAAGTTAGCCACCATACTTGCTAGTCGCTTGCTGCAGCTCCACTCATAATTTACCTTGCCTTACCTATAAGCTTAAATAGTCTTGATCGCGAGGGTGTGAGATTGCTGAGTCCCTGTGGCTCACAGATTACTATTACACCAGATGCAGGGCCTGATGATTCCGCTCCAGGAGACGTGTTTCAGCTCAAGTGGGAGTTCGACGAAGACTCTCAACGTTACTATGTTTCCTTTCACGATGATCAATAGTGATGCCCAGTTGGGGGTGAACGGGACCATGTCGCATGTTGGGTTCTCTTTTATTTTGGCGCCATAGTCGGGCCTTGAGTGTTGGATGATGTAATGTTATTTATGTACTTGATTGACGTGGCGAGTGTAAGCCAACTATGTTATCTCCCCTTTTATTATCATATTCCATGGGATGTTGTGAAGATTGCCTAACTTGCGACATATGCCTTCAATGCGATTATGCCTCTAAGTCATGCCTCGACACGTGGGAGATATAGTCGCATCGAGGGTGTTACAAGTTGGTAATCAGAGCCTTCCCCGACCTTAGGAGCCCCATTGCTTGATCGTTATTAGCGGCCGAGTTGTGTCTAGAAAAAATGTTTTGAGTCTTTAGGAATTATATATCGGAGAGTTTAGGAATTCTTTTTTACTTCCCAGTCTCCTCATCGCTCTGGTAAGGCATCCTGACGTAGAGTTTTGACTCTTCTCTTCTCAAATTTCACTAAAAAATTTTTTAGGATCACGCGGGTATCTTGGAATCGTTCCGATGGTTTTATGATGAGAACATTGACTTGGTGCCTCCTGTCATGGGTTTAGTGGAAGTGTCCCGGGGAGTTGAGCTCTGAGGTGTTGTCATCATAATTTTATCATTGCAGTTCTGGAATACCTGAGTCTAGTACGACGATATCGGAAATCTCTTTTATGCAGTTCGTTGGTGAGATAACCTCGACGCCACCCAGTACTGGGGCAGGAGTTCGGGAGTATCGCCATAACTTGTATAACGGATGCTTTTCGAAGGTTGAGGTAGATGGTTTCCGAAGGTTTCTTGGTTATGTGTTGAAGGATGGATACAGCTGGATGTAGGATTTGCTAGTTTGGGTGAGATATTATGCTTCCCCTGTATCCCCAACACCTGATTGCATAACCGGAAAGGTTCGGGAGTTTCATAGGTGGGAATTCTAGTAGCTCTAGTTCTTCTTCCACGGATATTGGTTTGAGATTGGGATTTCTTACCGATTATTCGATCTTGATCCATACCTTGTTGATTTATTTCTCTACCTTAATTCTACGTGGCTTCTCAATTTATGGATATGTGACCATTTCAAGAGGAATACATTCGTTCATTTTGTTCGGATGTGAAGACTATATGTTGCAATTTTCATTCCGTTGGATTCAGCTTCAATATTTATCTATCAATGTGCTAATGGTGGTCAACCTCTTCAGGATGGCTCCTCCAACGCGCACGACTCCGAATCCTGATCCGCCACCACCTCCACCTCCTCCACCTCCTCCAGAGGCATGGCAAGCTGTGATGGCCGCAACCAATGCAAACACACAGTTGATCATGCAAATTCTTCAAGAGCGCAATCAAGGCAACCAAGGGAATCAAGGCAGCAATCAGAATCATTTTGCTACACTCATCCAGTTCCTTGCTAACGGGCCAAAGACTTTTAGCAATTGTGTTGAGGCAACCGATGCTGACGATTGGCTAGTGGATCTGTGCAAGAATTTCGAGTGCAGTAACGTCAGGCCTGAGGACTTTGTTAAGTTCGCTTCCTTCCAACTCAAAGATCAAGCTGCAGAATGGTTCCAGCAGTACAAGGATTCTAGAGGTGGACGTGTTATCACTTGGGATGATTTCCGTCGAGATTTCCGAGCTCATCATATTCCCCAAAGCGTGGTTGAAAGCAAGCGTGAGGAATTCCGCAACCTGAAGCAAGGCTCTTTGTCTGTCTATGACTACAACAAGTTGTTTTACAAGTTGGTACCATCGTGCAAACGTCCTTACAAGCTCGGACCTGAAGAGTTGAAGGAGCTGTAGAAGCAACTCGATATTCAAGAGAAAATGGGTCTCATCCGGCCTAGTTCTTCTCTGTGGGGTTGTGGTGTTCTTTTTGTGAAGAAGAAGGATGGAACGGACCGACTTTGTGTTGATTACCGTCCAGTGAACAAGAAGACCATCAAGAACAAATACCCACTTCCCAACATCAATGAGCTGTTCGAACAAGTCAAAGGTGCTCGAGTATTCTCCAAGCTTGATCTCCGCATGGGTTATCATCATATTCGAATCCGTGAGCAAGATATTCCCAAGACGGCTTTCAGGACAAGCTTTGGTTCATATGAATACACTGTCATGTCTTTTGGCCTCGTCAACGCTCCTCCGATGTTCTCTCGCATGATGAACTTCATCTTCAACGCCTACACCAATGATTTCATTTTGGTCTATCTCGACGACATTCTGGTTTTCTCCAAGAACAAGGAAGATCATGCCAAGCACTTGCGTTTGGTTCTTGATAAGCTAAGGGAACATCGGTTCTACGCCAAGTTCTCCAAGTGTGAATTTTGGCTCGATGAAGTTCTTTATCTTGGTCATATCATCTCTGCCAAGGGCATTGCCGTCAATACTGAGCAGGTGTCTGCAATTGTGAATTGGGAACCTCCTCAGAATGTGAAGCAACTCTGCAGTTTTCTCAGCCTCGCAAGCTATTATCGAAGATTCGTTGAAAACTTTTCTAAGATCGCGAAGCCTCTCTCTAATCTTCTCCAGAAGCACGTCAAGTACGTTTGGTCTCCGGAGTGTGACATTGCTTTCAACACTTTGAAAGAGAAATTGATCACTGCTCCAGTTCTGACTCCGCCTGATGAATCCAAACTGTACGAGGTCTTTTGTGATGCCTCTCTCCAAGGTCTTGGCGCAATATTGATGCAAGAGAAGAAAGTTGTTGCTTACACATCTCGCCAGTTGAAGCCGAATGAGAAGAACTACCCCACTCATGATCTCGAGTTGGCGACCGTTGTGCATGCTCTTTTGACTTGGAGACATCTTCTATTGGGAAGAAAAGTGGACATTTTCACTGATCACAAGAGTCTCAAGTACATCTTCACTCAGCCTAATCTCAACCTCAGGCAAACTCGATGGGTCGAAATGATTCAAGAGTATAATCCAAGTATCGAGTATACTCCAGGCAAGGCCAATGTGATTGCTGACGCATTAAGCAGGAAAGCTTACTGCAACAGTCTGATTCTCAAGCCTTTTCAACCCGAGCTTTGTGAAGCTTTCCGCAAACTTAATCTGCAAGTTGTTCCTCAGGGTTTCCTCGCCAACCTTCAAGTCTCTCCTACCTTGGAAGACCAGATTCACCAAGCCCAACTTCTTGATGCTATGGTGAAAAAGGTGAAGATTGGGATTGCCAAGAGTCAGTCCAAGTACAAGTGCTACCGCCTTGATGACAAGGACACTCTCTTCTTCGAGGATCGTATTGTTGTACCCAAAGGTGACCTCCGTAAAGTGATCATGAACGAGGCTCACAATTCTCTCCTCTCCATCCACCCTGGGAGCACGAAGATGTATCAGGACCTCAAGCAGGCTTATTGGTGGACTCGAATGAAGCGCGAGATCGCTCAATTCGTGAATGAATGTGATGTCTGCAGAAGAGTGAAGGCAGAACACCAAAGGCAGCAAGTCTCCTCCAACCTCTTGCCATTCTAGAATGGAAGTTTGACCACATTGAAATGGACTTCGTGACTGGGTTTCCAAAGTCCAAGCGTGGCAATGATGCTATATTCGTTGTCATCGACAAACTCACCAAAGTGGCTCATTTTCTGCCTATCAAAGGGTCGATCACTGCAGCTCAATTGGCGGAACTCTATACCTCTCGTATTGTCTCTCTGCACGGTATTCCACAAGTGATCTCTTCAGACCGTGGCAGCATCTTTACCTCGAAGTTTTGGGATTCTTTTCAGAAGGCCATGGGCACCAACATCCGCTTCAGCACAGCTTTCCATCCTCAAACTAGCGGTCAAGTCGAGCGTGTCAACCAGATTCTTGAAGATATGCTCAGGGCTTGTGTGATCTCCTTCGGTATGAAGTGGGAGGATTGTCTTCCTTATGCTGAATTCTCCTACAACAACAGTTTTCAAGCAAGTTCGGGCAAGGCCCCATTTGAAATTCCGTATGGCAGGAAGTGCCGTACCCCTCTCAACTGGTCTGAAACCGGTGAACGTCAGCTTTTGGGTAATGACTTAATCACAGAGGCAGAAGAAATGTGCAAAGTCATTCGAGATAACCTCAAAGCAGCCCAATCCCGTCAGAAGAGCTACTATGATAGTAAGCACCGTGATTTGGCTTTCGAGATCGGAGATCATGTTTACCTCCGCGTCTCTCCTATGAAAGGTACTCGTCGCTTCGGTATCAAAGGGAAGCTTGCCCCTAGATACGTGGGACCTTTCAAGATTGTCAGCAAGAGAGCCGACCTCGCCTATCAACTCGAGCTTCCTTCAAACTTTGCAAATGTTCATGACGTGTTCCATGTCTCTCAGCTCCGAAAGTGCTTCAAGACTCCTGACCGCACCGTCAACTTCGAGGACATTGAGCTCCAAGAAGATCTCTCTTATCGTGAGCACCCAGTTGCTATTCTTGAAGAGACTGAACGCAAGACTCGCAACAAGTCAATCAAATTTCTCAAAGTCAAGTGGTCACACCATTCCGACCATGAAGCTACCTGGGAACGCGAGGATCACCTCCGTTCTGAGTACCCGGTGTTCTTTCAGTCCTAGATCTCGGGACAAGATCCTTTCATAGTGGTGGAGTGTTGTAACATCCCGGATGTAACTGTAACTTTCCCTATTTGTACTCCAACTCTTGTCGTTTCCAGCATTAAGTTATATTTATTTTCTCGGGTTCGGGTCTTTGTCTCCATGTGTTGTTATCGTTGTCATGCATCTCTTATCATGTCATCATGTGCATTGCATTTGCACACGTGTTCGTCTCATGCATTCGAGCTTTTTCCCCGTTGTCCGTTTTGCATTCCGGCGCTTCGTTCTCCTCCGGTGGAAATTTCTAGCTTTCTTTCGTGTGTGGGGATTAAACATTTCCGGATTGGACCGAGACTTGCCAAGCGGTCTTGGTTTACTACCGGTAGACCGCCTATCAAGTTTCGTATCATTTGGACTTCGTTTGATACTCCAACGGTCAACCGAGGGACCGAAAAGGCCTCGTGTGTTGTAGCCCAACACCCCTCCAATTTGGCCCAAAACCCACTTAACTCTGCTCCATCATCTAGAGCGTTCGATCATGATCGCGTGGCCGAAAACCGCACCCCATTTGGACTCTCCTAGCTCCCTCTACCTATAAAATAGCATCTCCCCCGAAATTTCCGGATCAAATCCACCCTAGACCTAGATCCCCCTCCTCTCCGCGCGGCCGGACGTGTCCGCCCGCCGCCGGATGAAAAATCCCGCCGCCACCGCCGCCACGTGGCAGCCTCTCATTCGCCCGCGCCCGGTCCCCAGATCCCCGCGCCGCCCGGGCCTGGGAAGCCCGCAGCCGGCCCCCGAGGCCCATCCATCCGCCGCTCGCGCCTCCCTGCTCCCCGCCGAGCTCCGCCGCCTCCGCCGCGCCACCGCCCGGCCGGACCACGCCGCATCGCCGCGCCATCGCCGCCGCATCGCCGCGCCATCCCCGCCGCCTCGCCCACCGCCTCCGCCGCCGCGCCCCTCGCCGCCCCTCGGGCCCCGCGCTCCGGCCGCCACTCCGGCGAGCCCCGGGCCGGCCTCCTCCTTCCTCCGGCGAGCTCCGGCGTACAGGAACTCCGGCGAGCCCGGATCCAACCTCGATTCGCGTGCCGGGTCTAACCCTAGATCCGGAGGTGTTTTTATTCTTCCAAGTCCCGAAATTTTCAGTTCAAGTGCTCATGTTCGTAGCTCCGTAACTTTGCATCCGTAGCTCCGATTCATGCATATAGCATATCAAAATGTTCATCACAGAGAGTACGTCATTTCATCCCATTGCATCATTTGCATTTGAGTTCATCTTGATGCCCGAAATGCTATTAGAAGAGGGCTACTTGAGATAATTGTCAGATCTGCTACTCCATTTAGGATTTTGTTATTTTTGCCATGATTAATGTGTGCATGCTATGACCTGATGCTCTACATGTGTTTTGTTAAGGGTTTTTTCATCTTTCCAGAGGTGCAACCCATGTATTTTTAGGATGTGTGTGGTGACTAGTACAAGCTTGCAAAGTAGTGCACTTGCTAATTCTGTTTTCAGGGACTTAGCAATTTCACTAAGTCCTTGAGCTGTTTATCTCATGATGCCATATGTTCTTGTTGTTTCCTAGTGATCCGTGCCTCTTTTAAGGATGATCAGTAAGGATGTTTTGTTAATCTTATAGTTATCTATCCATCCATGTGTTTGGTTGCAATTATGGAGCAACCTAGATTGCGTCAATCGAGCTCTACTTTTGCTACTTTGTGAATCTGGGCAGATTGTCAACTTGTTTGCAATTTTGCCGGTGATGTTGTAGTTGATTCATCCATGCTATGCTATTGTTCTTGCCATGTATAGCTTGAATTTTTTGCCTTCTTGATAGGTGTATGCTTTTCTTGCCATGACTTTCTCTGTAGTGAGTGCATCGAGCTCGTAAACATGCCTACTTGAGCTATATTTCAGCTTGCTCCAGTTTTCACTAAGTATGAAAACTGATTATGTTTTTGCTATGTTCACATGCTTGCAATTGTATTTTCTGATCCATTTTGGCTCAAGGTCACTAAGGGACTTTTGTTAAGCTCTTTGAGTAGATCCATGCCATGCTTTACTTTGCCATGTTCAGGTCTTGTAACATGTAGTTTTGTGTATCCGAAGAGTGCTACCTGATCTGAAATTCCAGACAAGTGTTAATTTCACTAAGTCTGAGATCTGTTTTCCATATGCATTTTTGCCATGCTTGTTTGAACCTGTTAATGGATGAATTGGCCATAGCTCAGTGCAAGACTTTTGTTAATAATCTTGAATGCATCCCTGCCATGTATTTTGTTGTCATGTTTGGTTGGTGTAGCATGTTCATCTCATTGCATTTAGTTGGCTACTTGCTGTAAATCGCAGACCGGTGCCATATTTGAATCGCTTGCCATTTCCAAACTGTAACTCCGATTCTGGCGTTCTTTATATTGTTTTCAAGCGATTTCATCTCATCTTTCCATCGGAACAATTTAATTTCCAAGTTGAGGCCAGGTTCATGCATTGCCTGTCATATCTTGCATTTTGCATCCCGCATCGCATCCCGCATAGCATATCATCTTTGCATTGTGTTGTTTGAGTTTGCACGTGGTTGATTATGCCCTTGTTGCTTGTTTGTCTTGTTTGGGTAGAGCCGGGAGACGAGTTCACTAACGAGGAGCCCGTTGAGTTTGCTTTCGAGGATCCAGTCAACTCTGACAGCTGTGCAGGCAAGATGATCATACCCTCGAAATCACTATTATCTTTGCAATGCTAGTCTGCTCGCTCTTTTGCTATGCCAATGCTACGATGCCTACCATTTGCTTTCAAGCATCCCAAATTGCCATGTCAAGCCTCTAACCCACCATTGTCCTAGCAAACCGTTGATTGGCTATGTTACCGCTTTGCTCAGCCCCTCTTATAGCGTTGCTAGTTGCAGGTGAAGATTGGAAGGCCGTTCCTTGATGGAACATTTATTTACTTGTTGGGATATCATTATATTATCAGTTATCTTAATGCATCTATATACTTGGTAAAGGGTGGAAGGCTCGGCCTCTCTCCTAGTGTTCTGTTCCACTCTTGCCGCCCTAGTTTCCGTCATATCGGTGTTATGTTCCCGGATTTTGCGTTCCTTACGCGGCTGGGTTATAATGGGAACCCCTTGATAGTTTGCCTTGATTAAAGCTTTTCCAGCAATGCCCAACATTGGTTTTATCATTCGCCACCTAGCCTCTTTTTTCCCTTGGGTTACCGGAGCCCAAGGGTCATCTTATTTTAACCCCCCCGGGCCAGTGCTCCCTCTGAGTGTTGGTCCGAACTGAGCTGCCTGCGGGGCCACCTCGGGGAAACTTGAGGGTTGTTTTTACTCGTAGCTAGTCTCATCTGAGTGTGCCCTGAGAAAGAGATATGTGCAGCTCCTACCAGGATTTGTCGGCACATTCGGGCGGTGTTGCTGGTCCTGTTTTAACCTGTCGAAGTGTCTTGAGTAACCGAGATACCGAGTCTGATCGGAACGTCTCGGGAGGAGGTCTATTCCTTCGTTGACCGTGAGAGCTTGTCATGGGCAAAGTTGGGACTCTCCTGCAGGGACTGAACTTTCGAAAGCCGTGCCCGCGGTTATGGGCAGATGGGAATTTGTTAATGTCCGATTGTAGATAACTTGAACCTTAATTAATTAAAATGAATCAACTGAGTGTGTTACCGTGATGGCCTCTTCTCGGCGGAGTCCGGAAAGTGGACACGGTGTTGGAGTAATGTTTGCGCAGGTTTCTCTCTAGTTTCTCGCTCATGCTTTGCCTCCTCTTCTCGCTCTCTTTTGCGAATAAGTTAGCCACCATACTTGCTAGTCGCTTGCTGCAGCTCCACTCATATTTTTTTTACCTTGCCATACCTATAAGCTTGAATAGTCTTGATCGCGAGGGTGCGAGATTGCTGAGTCCCTGTGGCTCACAGATTACTATTACACCAGATGCAGGGCACGATGATTCCACTCCAGGAGACGCGTATGAGCTCAAGTGGGAGTTCGACGAAGACTCTCAACGATACTACGTTTCCTTTCTCGATGATCAGTAGTGGTGCCCAGTTGGGGGTAAACGGGACCGTGTCGCATGTTGGGTTCTCTTTTATTTTGGCGCCGTAGTCGGGCCATGAGTGTTTGGATGATGTAAAGTTATTTATGTACTTGATTGACGTGGCGAGTGTAAGCCAACTATGTTATCTCCCCTTTTATTATCATATTCCATGGGATGTTGTGAAGATTGCCTAACTTGCGACATATGCCTTCAATGCGACTATATCTCCGACGTGTCACACCCTCGATACCAACTTGTAACACCCTCGATGCGACTATATCTCCCACGTGTCGAGGCACGACTTAGAAGCATAATCGCATTGAAGGCATATGTCGCAAGTTAGGCAATCTTCACAACTTGTAACACCCTCAATGCGACTATAGCTCCCACGTGTCGAGGCATGACTTAAGAGACATAATCGCATTGAAGGGTGTTACATATTACCCCTCTTGCGACATTGCCTACAATGCGGTTATGCCTCTAAGTCGTGCTCCGACACGTGGGAGATATAGCCGCATCGTGGGTGTTACAAGTTGGTAATCAGAGCCTTCCATTCTCGCTCGCGCTTTGCCTCCTCTTCTCGCTCTCTTTTGCGAATAAGTTAGCCACCATACTTGCTAGTTGCTTGCTGCAGCTCCACTCATAATTTACCTTGCCTTACCTATAAGCTTAAATAGTCTTGATCGCGAGGGTGCGAGATTGGTGAGTCCCTGTGGCTCACAGATTACTATTACACCAGATGGAGGGCCTTATGATTCCGCTCCAGGAGACGCGTTTCAGCTCAAGTGGGAGTTCGACGAAGACTCTCAACGTTACTATGTTTCCTTTCCCGATGAACAGTAGTGATGCCCAGTTGGGGGTGAACGGGACCATGTCGCATGTTGGGTTCTCTTTTATTTTGGCGCCGTAGTCGGGCCATGAGTGTTTGGATGATGTAATGTTATTTATGTACTTGATTGACGTGGCGAGTGTAAGCCAACTATGTTATCTCCCCTTTTATTATCATATTCCATGGGATGTTGTGAAGATTGCCTAACTTGCGACATATGCCTTCAATGCGATTATGCCTCTAAGTCATGCCTTGACACGTGGGAGATATAGTCGCATCGAGGGTGTTACAAGTTGGTAATCAGAGCCTTCCCCGACCTTAGGAGCCCCATTGCTTGATCGTTATTAGCGGCCGAGTTGTGTCTAGAAAAAAATGTTTTGAGTCTTTAGGAATTATATATCAGAGAGTTTAGGAATTCTTTTTTACTTCCCAGTCTCCTCATCGCTCTGGTAAGGCATCCTGACGTAGAGTTTTGACTCTTCTCTTCTCAAATTTCACTAAAAAAATTTTAGGATCACGCGGATATCTTGGAATCGTTCCGATGGTTTTATGATGAGAACATTGACTTGGTGCCTCCTGTCAGGGGTTTAGTGGAAGTGTCCCGGGGAGTTGAGCTCTGAGGTGTTGTCATCATAATTTTATCGTTGCAGTTCTGGAATACCTGAGTCTAGTACGACGACATCGAAAATCTCTTTTATGCAGTTCGTTGGTGAGATAACCTCGACGCCACCCAGTACTGGGGCGGGAGTTCGGGAGTATCGCCATAACTTGTATAACGGATGCTTTTCGAAGGTTGAGGTAGATGGTTTCCGAAGGTTTCTTGGTTATGTGTTGAAGGATGGATACAGCTGGATGTAGGATTTGCTAGTTTGGGTGAGATATTATGCTTCCCCTGTATCCCCAACACCTGATTGCATAACCGAAAAGGTTCGGGAGTTTCATAGGTGGGAATTCTAGTAGCTCTAGTTCTTCTTCCACGGATATTGGTTTGAGATTGGGATTTCTTACCGATTATTCGATCTTGATCCGTACCTTGTTGATTTATTTCTCTACCTTAATTCTACGTGGCTTCTCAATTTATGGATATGTGACCATTTCAAGAGGAATACATTCGTTCATTTTGTTCGGATGTGAAGACTATATGTTGCAATTTTCATTCCGTTGGATTCAGCTTCAATATTTATCTATCAATGTGCTAATGGTGGTCAACCTCTTCAGGATGGCTCCTCCAACGCGCACGACTCCGAATCCTGATCCGCCACCACCTCCACCTCCTCCACCTCCTCCAGAGGCATGGCAAGCTGTGATGGCCGCAACCAATGCAAACACACAGTTGATCATGCAAATTCTTCAAGAGCGCAATCAAGGCAACCAAGGGAATCAAGGCAGCAATCAGAATCATTTTGCTACACTCCTCCAGTTCCTTGCTAACGGGCCAAAGACTTTTAGCAATTGTGTTGAGGCAACCGATGCTGACGATTGGCTAGTGGATCTGTGCAAGCATTTCGAGTGCAGTAACGTCAGGCCTGAGGACTTTGTTAAGTTCGCTTCCTTCCAACTCAAAGATCAAGCTGCAGAATGGTTCTAGAAGTACAAGGATTCTAGAGGTGGACGTGTTATCACTTGGGATGATTTCCGTCGAGATTTCCGAGCTCATCATATTCCCCAAAGAGTGGTTGAAAGCAAGCGTGAGGAATTCCGCAACCTGAAGCAAGGCTCTTTGTTTGTCTATGACTACAACAAGTTGTTTTACAAGTTGGTACCATCGTGCAAACGTCCTTACAAGCTCGGACCTGAAGAGTTGAAGGAGCTGTAGAAGCAACTCGATATTCAAGAGAAAATGGGTCTCATCCGGCCTAGTTCTTCTCTGTGGGGTTGTGGTGTTCTTTTTGTGAAGAAGAAGGATGGAACGGACTGACTTTGTGTTGATTACCGTCCAGTGAACAAGAAGACCATCAAGAACAAATACCCACTTCCCAACATCAATGAGCTGTTCGAACAAGTCAAAGGTGCTCGAGTATTCTCCAAGCTTGATCTCCGCATGGGTTATCATCAGATTTGAATCCGTGAGCAAGATATTCCCAAGACGGCTTTCAGGACAAGCTTTGGTTCATATGAATACACTGTCATGTCTTTTGGCCTCGTCAACGCTCCTCCGACGTTCTCTCACATGATGAACTTCATCTTCAACACCTACACCAATGATTTCGTTTTGGTCTATCTCGACGACATTCTGGTTTTCTCCAAGAACAAGGAAGATCATGCCAAGCACTTGCGTTTGGTTCTTGATAAGCTAAGGGAACATCGGTTCTACGCCAAATTCTCCAAGTGTGAATTTTGGCTCGATGAGGTTCTTTATCTTGGTCATATCATCTCTGCCAAGGGCATTGCCGTCAATCCCGAGAAGGTGTCTGCAATTGTGAATTGGGAACCTCCTCAGAATGTGAAGCAACTCTGCAGTTTTCTCAGTCTCGCAAGCTATTATCGAAGATTCGTTGAAAACTTTTCTAAGATGGCGAAGCCTCTCTCTAATCTTCTCCAGAAGCACGTCAAGTACGTTTGGTCTCCGGAGTGTGACATTGCTTTCAACACTTTGAAAGAGAAATTGATCACTGCTCCAGTTCTGACTCCGCCTGATGAATCCAAACCGTACGAGGTCTTTTGTGATGCCTCTCTCCAAGGTCTTGGCGCAATATTGATGCAAGAGAAGAAAGTTGTTGCTTACACATCTCGCCAGTTGAAGCCGAATGAGAAGAACTACCCCACTCATGATCTCGAGTTGGCGGCAGTTGTGCATGCTCTTTTGACTTGGAGACATCTTCTATTGGGAAGAAAAGTGGACATTTTCACTGATCACAAGAGTCTCAAGTACATCTTCACTCAGCCTAATCTCAACCTCAGGCAAACTCGATGGGTCGAAATGATTCAAGAGTATAATCCAAGTATCGAGTATACTCCAGGCAAGGCCAATGTGATTGCTGACGCATTGAGCAGGAAAGCTTACTGCAACAGTCTGATTGTCAAGCCTTTTCAACCCGAGCTTTGTGAAGCTTTCCGCAAACTTAATCTGCAAGTTGTTCCTCAGGGTTTCCTCGCCAACCTTCAAGTCTCTCCTACCTTGGAAGACCAGATTCGCCAAGCCCAGCTTCTTGATGCTATGGTGAAAAAGGTGAAGATTGGGATTGCCAAGAGTCAGTCCAAGTACAAGTGCTACCGCCTTGATGACAAGGACACTCTCTTTTTCGAGGATCGTATTGTTGTACCCAAAGGTGACCTCCGTAAAGTGATCATGAACGAGGCTCACAATTCTCTCCTCTCCATCCACCCTGGGAGCACGAAGATGTATCAGGACCTCAAGCAGGCTTATTGGTGGACTCGAATGAAGCGCGAGATCGCTCAATTCGTGAATGAATGTGATGTCTGCAGAAGAGTGAAGGCAGAACACCAAAGGCAGCAGGTCTCCTCCAACCTCTTGCCATTCTAGAATGGAAGTTTGACCACATTGAAATGGACTTCATGACTGGGTTTCCAAAGTCCAAGCGTGGCAATGATGCTATATTCGTTGTCATCGACAAACTCACCAAAGTGGCTCATTTTCTGCCTATCAAAGAGTCGATCACTGCAGCTCAATTGGCGGAACTCTACACCTCTCGTATTGTCTCTCTGCACGGTATTCCACAAGTGATCTCTTCAGACCGTGGCAGCATCTTTACCTCGAAGTTTTGGGATTCTTTTCAGAAGGCCATGGGCACCAACATCTGCTTCAGCACAGCTTTCCATCCTCAAACTAGCGGTCAAGTCGAGCGTGTCAACCAGATTCTTGAAGATATGCTCAGGGCTTGTGTGATCTCCTTCGGTATGAGGTGGGAGGATTGTCTTCCTTATGCTGAATTCTCCTACAACAACAGTTTTCAAGCAAGTTCGGGCAAGGCCCCATTTGAAATTCCATATGGCAGGAAGTGCCGTACCCCTCTCAACTGGTCTGAAACCGGTGAACGTCAGCTTTTGGGTAATGAATTAATCACAGAGGCAGAAGAAATGTGCAAAGTCATCCGAGATAACCTCAAAGCAGCCCAATCCTGTCAGAAGAGCTACTATGATAGTAAGCACCGTGATTTGGCTTTCGAGATCGGAGATCATGTTTACCTCCGCGTCTCTCCTATGAAAGGTACTCGTCGCTTCGGTATCAAAGGGAAGCTTGCCCCTAGATACGTGGGACCTTTCAAGATTGTCAGCAAGAGAGCCGACCTCGCCTATCAACTCGAGCTTCCTTCAAACTTTGCAAATGTTCATGACGTGTTCCATGTCTCTCAGCTCCGAAAGTGCTTCAAGACTCCTAACCGCACCGTCAACTTCGAGGACATTGAGCTCCAAGAAGATCTCTCTTATCGTGAGCACCCAGTTGCTATTCTTGAAGAGACTGAACGCAAGACTCGCAACAAGTCAATCAAATTTCTCAAAGTCAAGTGGTCACACCATTCCGACCATGAAGCTACCTGGGAACGCGAGGATCACCTCCGTTCTGAGTACCCGGTGTTCTTTCAGTCCTAGATCTCGGGACGAGATCCTTTCGTAGCGGTGGAGTGTTGTAACATCCCGGATGTAACTTTCCCTATTTGTACTCCAACTCTTGTCGTTTCCAGCATTAAGTTATATTTATTTTCTCGGGTTTGGGTCTTTGTCTCCGTGTGTTGTTATCATTGTCATGCATCTCTTATCATGTCATCATGTGCATTGCATTTGCACACGTGTTCGTCTCATGCATTCGAGCTTTTTCCCCGTTGTCCGTTTTGCATTCCGGCGCTTCGTTCTCCTCCGGTGGTAATTTCTAGCTTTCTTTCATGTGTGGGGATTAAACATTTCCGGATTGGACCGAGACATGCCAAGCGGCCTTGGTTTACTACCGGTAGACCGCCTGTCAAGTTTCGTATCATTTGGACTTCGTTTGATACTCCAACGGTCAACCGAGGGACCGAAAAGGCCTCGTGTGTTGTAGCCCAACACCCCTCCAATTTGGCCCAAAACCCACCTAACTCTGCTCCATCATCTAGAGCGTTCGATCACGATCGCGTGGCCGAAAACCGCACCCCATTTGGACTCTCCTAGCTCCCTCTTCCTATAAAATAGCATCTCCCCCGAAATTTCCGGATCAAATCCACCCTAGACCTAGATCCCCCTCTTCTCCGCGCGGCCGGACGTGTCCGCCCGCCGCCGGACGAAAAATCCCGCCGCCACTGCCGCCACGTGGCAGCCTCTCATTCGCCCGCGCCCGGTCCCCAGATCCCCGCGCCGCCCGGGCCCGGGAAGCCCGCAGCCGGCCCCCGAGGCCCATCCATCCGCCGCCCGCGCCTCCCTGCTCCCCGCCGAGCTCCGCCGCCTCCGCCGCGCCGCCGCCTGGCCGGACCACGCCGCATCGCCGCGCCATCGCCGCCGCATCGCCGCGCCATCCCCGCCGCCTCGCCCGCCCGGCCGCGCCGCCTCGCCCACCGCCTCCGCCGCCGCGCCCCTCGCCGCCCCTCGGGCCCCGCGCTCCGGCCGCCACTCCGGTGAGCCCCGGGCCGGCCTCCTCCTTCCTCCGGCGAGCTCCGGCATATAGGAACTCCGGCGATCCCGGATCCAACCTCGGTTCGCGTGCCGGGTCTAACCCTAGATCCGGAGGTGTTTTTATTCTTCTAAGTCCCGAAATTTTCAGTTCAAGTGCTCATGTTCGTAGCTCCGTAACTTTGCATCCGTAGCTCCGATTCATGCATATAGCATATCAAAATGTTCATCTCATAGAGTACATCATTTCATCCCATTGCATCATTTGCATTTGAGTTCATCTTGATGCCCGAAATACTGTTAGAAGAGGGCTACTTGAGATAATTGTCAGATCTGCTACTCCATTTAGGATTTTGTTATTTTTGCCATTATTAATGTGTGCATGCTATGACCTGATGCTCTACATGTGTTTTGTTAAGGGTTTTGTCATCTTTCCAGAGGTGCAACCCATGTATTTTAGGATGTGTGTGGTGACTAGTACAAGCTTGCAAAGTAGTGCACTTGCTAATTCTGTTTTCAGGGACTTAGCAATTTCACTAAGTCCTTGAGCTGTTTATCTCATGATGCGATATGTTCTTGTTGTTTCCTAGTGATCCGCGCCTCTTTTAAGGATGATCAGTAAGGATGTTTTGTTAATCTTATAGTTCTCTATCCATCCATGTGTTTGGTTGCAATTATGGAGCAACTAGATTGCGTCAATCGAGCTCTACTTTTGCTACTTTGTGAATCTGGGCAGATTGTCAACTTGTTTGCAATTTTGCCGGTGATGTTGTAGTTGATCCATCCATGCTATGCTATTGTTCTTGCCATGTATAGCTTGAATTTTGTGCCTTCTTGATAGGTGTATGCTTTTCTTGCCATGACTTTCTCTGTAGTGAGCGCATCGAGCTCGTAAACATTCCTACTTGAGCTATATTTCAGCTTGCTCCAGTTTTCACTAAGTATGAAAACTGATTATGTTTTTGCTATGTTCACATGCTTGCAATTGTATTTTCTGATCCATTTTGGCTCAAGGTCACTAAGGGACTTTTGTTAAACTCTTTGAGTAGATCCATGCCATGCTTTACTTTGCCATGTTCAGGTCTTGTAACATGTAGTTTTGTGTATCCGAAGAGTGCTACCTGATCTGAAATTCCAGACAAATGTTAATTTCACTAAGTCTGAGATCTCTTTGCCATATGCATTTTTGCCATGCTTGTTTGAACCTGTTAATGGTTGAATTGGCCATAGCTCAGTGCTAGACTTTTGTTAAGCATCTTGAATGCATCCCTGCCATGTATGTTGTTGTCATGTTTGGTTGCTGTAGCATGTTCATCTCATTGCATTTAGTTGGCTACTTGCTGTAAATCGCAGACTGGTGCCATATTTGAATCGCTTGCCATTTCCAAACCGTAACTCCGATTCCGGCGTTCTTTATATCGTTTTCAAGAGATTTCATCTCATCTTTCCAGTGGCACACTTGGATTTCCAAGTTGAGGCCAGGTTCATGCATTTCTTGTCATATCTTGCATTTTGCATCCCGCATAGCATATCATCTTTGCATTGTCTTGTTTGAGTTTGCACGTGGTTGATTGTGCCCTTGTTGCTTGTTTGTCTTGTTTGGGTAGAGCCGGGAGACGAGTTCATTAACGAGGAGCCTGTTGAGTTTGCTTTCGAGGATCCAGTCAACTCTGACAACGGTGCAGGCAAGATGATCATACCCTCGAAATCACTACTATCTTTGCTATGCTAGTTTGCTCGCTCTTTTGCTATGCCATTGCTACGATGCCTACCATTTGCTTTCAAGCCTCCCAAATTGCCATGTCAAACCTCTAACCCACCATTGTCCTAGCAAACCGTTGATTGGCTATGTTACCACTTTGCTCAGCCCCTCTTATAGCGTTGCTAGTTGCAGGTGAAGATTGAAGGTCGTTCCTTGATGGAACATTTATTTACTTGTTGGGATATCATTATATTATCTGGTTATCTTAATGCATATATATACTTGGTAAAGGGTGGAAGGCTCGGCCTCTCTCCTAGTGTTTTGTTCCACTCTTGCCGCCCTAGTTTCCGTCATATCGGTGTTATGTTCCCGGATTTTGTGTTCCTTACGCGGTTGGGTTATAATGGGAACCCCTTGATAGTTCGCCTTGATTAAAGCTTTTCCAGCAATGCCCAACATTGGTTTTACCATTCGCCACCCAGCCTCTTTTTTCCCTTGGGTTACCGGAGCCCAAGGGTCATCTTATTTTAACCCCCCCGGGCCAGTGCTCCCTCTGAGTGTTGGTCCGAACTGAGCTGCCTGCGGGGCCACCTCGGGGAAACTTGAGGGTTGTTTTTACTCGTAGCTAGTCTCATCTGAGTGTGCCCTGAGAAAGAGATATGTGCAGCTCCTACCGGGATTTGTCGGCACATTCGGGCGGTGTTGCTGGTCTTGTTTTAACCTGTCGAAGTGTCTTGAGTAACCGAGATACCGAGTCTGATCGGAACGTCTCGGGAGGAGGTCTATTCCTTCATTGACCGTGAGAGCTTGTCATGGGCTTAGTTGGGACTCCCCTGCAGGGACTGAACTTTCGAAAGCCGTGCCCGGGGTTATGGGCAGATGGGAATTTGTTAATGTCCGATTGTAGATAACTTGAACCTTAATTAATTAAAATGAATCAACTGAGTGTGTTACCGTGACGGCCTCTTCTCGGCGGAGTCCGGAAAGTGGACACGGTGTTGGAGTAATGTTTGCGCAGGTTTCTCTCTAGTTTCTCGCTCATGCTTTGCCTCCTCTTCTCGCTCTCTTTTGCGAATAAGTTAGCCACCATACTTGCTAGTCGCTTGCTGCAGCTCCACTCATATTTTTTTTACCTTGCCATACCTATAAGCTTAAATAGTCTTGATCGCGAGGGTGCGAGATTGCTGAGTCCCTGTGGCTCACAGATTACTATTACACCAGATGCAGGGCACGCTGATTCCACTCCAGGAGACGCGTATGAGCTCAAGTGGGAGTTCGACGAAGACTCTCAATGATACTACGTTTCCTTTCTCGATGATCAGTAGTGGTGCCGAGTTGGGGGTTAACGGGACCATGTCGCATGTTGGGTTCTCTTTTATTTTGGCGCCGTAGTCGGGCCATGAGTGTTTGGATGATGTAATGTTATTTATGTACTTGATTGACGTGGAGAGTGTAAGCCAACTATGTTATCTCCCCTTTTATTATCATATTCCATGGGATGTTGTGAAGATTGCCTAACTTGCGACTTATGCCTTCAATGCGACGATATCTCCGACGTGTCACACCCTCGATACCAACTTGTAACACCCTCGATGCGACTATATCTCCCACGTGTCGAGGCACGACTTAGAAGCATAATCGCATTGAAGGCATATGTCGCAAGTTAGGCAATCTTCACAACTTGTAACACCCTCAATGCGACTATAGCTCCCACGTGTCGAGGCATGACTTAGAGACATAATCGCATTGAAGGGTGTTACATATTACCCCTCTTGCGACATTGCCTACAATGCGGTTATGCCTCTAAGTCGTGCTCCGACACGTGGGAGATATAGCCGCATCGTGGGTGTTACAAGTTGGTAATCAGAGCCTTCCCCGACTTAGGAGCCCCTTGCCTGATCGAATCGCTGGCGTTGTTGAGTCTAGAAAAATGTTTTCAGTCTTTTAGGGTTATATATATCGGAGAGTAGGATTCTTTTTACTCCTCAGTCCCTTCGTCGCTCTGGTGAGGCATCCTGACGTAGAGTTTTGACTCTTCTCTTCTCAAATTTCACTAAAAAATTAGGATCACGCGGGTATCTTGGAATCGTTTCGATGGTTTTGTTACGAGAACATTGTTCTTGGTGCCTCCTGACATTTAGGTGTTGTGGCAGTGTCCCCGGGAGTTGAGCTCCGAGGTGTTGTCGTCACAATTTTATCGTTGCAGTTCTAGAATACCTGAGTTTTGCCGACATCGAAAATCTCTTTTATGCAGTTGTTGGTGAGATAACCTCGACGCCACCCAGTACTAGGGCGGGAGTTCGGGAGTATTGCCATAACTAGTATAACGGATGCTTTTCGAAGGTTGAGGTAAATGATTTCCGAAGATTTCTTGGTTATGTGTTGAAGGATGGATAGAGCTGGATGTAGGATTTGCTAGTTTTGGGTGAGATATTATGCTTCCCCTGTATCCCCAACACCTGATTGCATAACCGGAAAGTTTCGGGAGTTTCATAGGTGGGAATTCATGTAGCTCTAGTATTTCTTCCGCAGATATTTGGTTTGTGATTGGGTAATCCTTACCAATGATTTGTTCATGTCTGTACCGTGTTGTTTTATTCATCTACCTCTATCTAAGTGGCTTCTCAATTTATGTAAGTGTGACCATTTAATTTGGATTTCATTCGTTCATTTTGTTCGAATGTTAAGGCTATATGTTGCAATTTCGATCCATTTGATTCAACTTGAATATATGTCTTTCAAGATGCTAACGGATGTCACCCTCTTCAGGATGGCTCCTCCAACGCGTCTGAATCCGGATCCGCCGCCACCACCTCCACCTCCAGAGGCATGGCAAGCTGTGATGGCCGCTACCAACGCCAACACGCAGATGCTTATGCAACTCTTGCAAGAGCGCAACCAAGGAAATCAAGGCAATGGCAACAATCAAAATCAGTTTGCTACACTCAACCAGTTCCTCGCAAACCAGCCAAAGACCTTCAGTAACTGTGTCGAGGCCACAGACGCTGATGATTGGCTCGTGGATATCTGCAAACATTTTGAGTGTAGCAACATCAGGCCTGAGGACTTCGTCAAGTTTGCTTCGTTCCAACTCAAAGACCAAGCTACAGAGTGGTATCAGCAATACAAAGATTCCAGAGGAGGTCGTGTGATTACCTGGGATGATTTCCGCCAAGACTTCAAAGCTCACCACATTCCTCAGAGTGTTGTTGAGAGCAAGCGTGAGGAGTTCCGCAATCTGAAGCAAGGCAGCTTGTCTGTTTACCAGTACAACATCATGTTCCAGAAGCTCGCTCGTTTCGCCAAGCAAGACGTCCCTGACGAGAAGAGCATGATTTATCAGTTCAGAGGTGGCCTCAGAGAAGATCTGCAACTAGCTCTTGTGCTTTTTGAGCCGAGAAAGTATGATGAGTTCTACAACATGGCACTGAAGCAAGAGACTGCTCAACTCAAGTGTGATGCTTCGAAGAAGAGAGTCAGGGATGTAACTCCTTCTTCTTCTTCAACTCAAGTGGTAGCTAAGCAGCAAAAGTATTGGTTGCCTCCTCCTTCTCCGTTCCGTCAGCCTTATCAGCAGAAGAGCAAAGGTGGCAATGGATCTTCCCACCCACCCAACCCAGGCTTTCAGAACAAGGCTTCGTCTCATGCTCCAAGGTCAAGTGCTCCGTATCACCGTCCGCTTTCAGAGGTCACGTGCAACAAGTGTCAGCAGAAGGGTCACTATGCTAACAAATTCTTCAACCAGAGGCGTCTTCCGCCTCCTCCTCCTGTGAGATCTGCCAGCACCGCAGTGGTCAAGCATAATCCCAAGTTTGCCAAGGTCAACATGGTGAACATAGCTTAGGCAGAGGACTCTTCAGAAGTGATCATGGGTAACTTTCCAGTTAACTCTACTCCTGCAAAAGTCCTTTTTGATACTGGTGCATCGCATTGTTTCATGTCAAGATCATTTGTTTCAAAGCATGACTTCGTTTCAGAAATGTTGGGTAAACCTATGGGAGTGGTTTTTCCGGCCAAGTCTATGAGGGATACCACGATGGTCCCGGATGTTTCTATCATGATGGGTGACTATAAGTTTCTGTCTTCTCCAATGGTCCTTGGTGACTCGGATATTGATCTAATTCTCGGAATGGACTGGCTTTCTAAGCACAAGGCTCAACTTGATTGTGCTGCCAGGCAGATTCAATTGACACACTCGTCTGAGGATGTGATCGTCTTTGCCGCTCGTGATGATACCATTCGACTGTTTTCTCTCAACGAGAAGGGCGAGTTGGATGCCATCTCTCAGATTCCAGTCATTTGTGAATATCAAGACGTCTTTCCAGAAGAGCTTCCAGGAATGCCTCCTCACCGGCCAGTTGAATTCGTCATTGATCTTGAGCCTGGCATGGAACCTGTTTGCAAACATACTTACAAGCTTGGACCTGAAGAGTTGAAGGAGCTGAAGAAACAACTCGATATTCAAGAGCGTATGGGTCTCATCTGACCAAGTTCTTCTCCATGGGGTTGTGGTGTTCTTTTTGTCAAGAAGAAGGATGGAACGGACTGACTTTGTGTCGACTACCATCCATTGAATAAGAAGACCATAAAGAACAAGTACCCACTTCCCAACATCAATGAGCTTTTCGAACAACTCAAAGGTGCTCAAGTATTCTCCAAGCTTGACCTCCGTATTGGCTATCATCAAATTCACATTCATGAACAAGATATCCCCAAGACAGCTTTCAGAACAACCTATGGTTCATATGAATACACTGTCATGTCTTTCGGCCTTGTCACTGCTCCTCCAACATTCTCTCGCATGATGAACTTCATCTTCAACCCCTACACAAATGACTTCATTTTGGTCTATCTCGATAACATTTTGGTCTTTTCCAAGAACAAGGAGGATCATGCCAAGCACTTGAGATTGGTGCTGGACAAACTCAGAGAACATCAGTTCTACGCGAAGTTTTCAAAGTGCGAGTTTTGGCTCGATGAGGTTCTCTACCTTGGGCATATCATCTTTGCCAAGGGCATAGCTATTAATCCTGAGAAGGTGTCTGCAATTGTGAATTGGGAACCGCCTCAGAATGTGAAGTAGCTCCACAGCTTTCTTGGGCTTGCAAGCTATTGTGGAAGGTTCGTTGAGAATTTCTCTAAGATCGCGAAGCCTCTTTCCAACCTCCTCCAGAAGCATGTGAAGTATGTCTGGATGCCTGAATGTGACATCGCTTTCAACACCCTCAAAGAGAAGTTAGTCACAGCTCCAGTTCTAACTCCTCCTGATGAATCCAAACCATTTGAGGTTTTCTGTGATGCTTCCCTTCAAGGTCTCGGTGCTATGTTAATGCAAGAGAAGAAAGTTGTGGCCTATACCTCTCGCCGGTTGAAGCCCAACGAAAAGAACTACCCCACTCATGACCTCAAGTTGGCGGCAGTTGTCCATGCTCTTTTAACATGGAGACATCTCTTGTTGGGAAGAAAAGTGGACATCTTCACTGATCATAAGAGTCTCAAGTACATCTTCACTCAGCCCAACCTCAACCTCAGGCAGACTCGTTGGGTCGAAATGATTCAAGAGTATAATCTGAGTATTGAATATACTCCAGGCAAGGCCAATGTCATTGCTGACGCATTGAGCAGGAAGGCTTACTGCAACAGTTTGATTCTTAAGCCCTACCAACCGGAGCTTTGTGAAGCTTTCCGTAAACTTAATCTCCAAGTTGTTCCTCGAGGATTCCTTGCCAACCTCCAAGTCGCTCCTACTTTGGAAGATCAGATTCGTGAGGCTCAACTTCTTGATGCTATGGTGAAGAAGGTGAAGATTGGGATTGCCAAGAGCCAACCCAAGTACAAGTGCTATCGCCTTGATGACAAGGATACTCTATTCTTCGAGGATCGCATTGTTGTTCCTAAGGGTGACCTTCGTAAAGTCATTATGAACGAGGCTCACAATTCACTCCTCTCTATTCACCCTGGAAGTACAAAGATGTACCATGACCTCAAGCAGTCGTATTGGTGGACTTGAATGAAGCGTGAGATTACTCAGTTCGTGAATGATTGTGATGTCTGCAGAAGTGTGAAAGCAGAACACCAACGACCAGCTGGTCTCCTCCAACCTCTTGCCATTCCAGAATGGAAGTTTGACCATATTGAGATGGACTTCGTGACTGGATTTCCAAAGTCCAAGCATGGCAATGATGCTATCTTCGTTGTCATCGACAAGCTCACTAAAGTGGCTCATTTTCTTCCTATCAAAGAATCTATCACAGTAGCTTAGTTGGCAGAGCTATATACCTCCAGGATTGTCTCCCTACACTGCATTCTGCAGCTGATATCTTCAGATCATGGAAGCATTTTTACCTCTAAGTTCTGGGATTCCTTTCAGAAGGCCATGGGCACCAACATTCGCTTCAGCGCAGCTTTTCATTCTCAAACTAGTGGCCAAGTCGAGCGAGTCAATCAAATTCTTGAAGATATGCTCAGGGCATGTTTCATTGCTTTCGATATGAAGTGGGAAGATTGTCTTCCATATGCTGAGTTCTCCTACAACAACAGCTTCCAAGCGAGTTCGGGCAAGGCCCCATTCGAGATTCTCTATGGCAGAAAGTGTCGTACTCCTCTTAACTGGTCAGAGACTGGTGAATGCCAACTTCTTGGCAATGACTTGATCACAGATGCTGAAGAAATGTGCAAAGTCATTTGTGAAAATCTCAAAGCCGCGCAATCGCACCAGAAGAGTTACTATGATAGCAAGCATCGTGACTTGGCTTTCGAGATCGGAGACCATGTCTACCTCCGCATCTCTTCAATGAAAGGTACTCGTCGCTTCGGTATCAAAGGGAAGCTTGCCCCTAGATACGTGGGTCCTTTCAAGATCATTGGCAAAAGAGGCAATCTCGCCTATCAACTTCAGCTTCCATCCAACTTTGCAAATGTGCACGACGTGTTTCACATGTCTCAGCTTTGCAAGTGTTTCAAGACTCCTGACCGCAACATCAACTTCGAAGAGAATGATCTCCAAGAAGACACGTCTTATCATGAGCATCCCGTTGCTATTCTTGAAGAAACTGAGCGCAAGACTCACAACAAGTCTATAAAATTCCTGAAAGTGAAGTGGTCACATCATTCCGACTGTGAAGTCACCTGGGAATGCAAGGACCACCTCTATTCCGAATATCCGGAGTTTTTCCAGTCCTAGATCTCGGGACGAGATCCTTTCGTAGTGGTGGAGTGTTGTAACGCCCCGTATGTAACTTGTCATATTTGTATTCCAACTCTCGCCATTTTCGGCACTAAGTTTTGACATTCCTCGTTGTTGGGTTTTGTCTTCGTTTTGCATTTTCCCCTTGTCTTGCATCTCATATCATGTCATCATGTGCATCATTTGCATACGTGTTCGTCTCATGCATCCGAGCATTTTCCCCGCTATCTGTTTTGCATTCAGCGCTCCTATGTCCTCCGGCGTCCCCTTTTGCCTCTTTTCGTGTGCGGGTGCTAAACGTTCTCGGATTGGACCGAGACTTGCCAAGCGTCCTTGGTATACTGCCGGTAGACCGCCTGTCAAGTTTCGTGCCATTTGGACTTCGTTTGATACTCCAACGGTTAACCGAGGATCCGTAAAGGCCTCATGTGTGTTGCAGCCCAACACCCCTTCAAACTGGCCCAAAACCTAGCTAAACCCCCTCCATCCTCTTGGTCGTTTGATCACGATCGTGTGGCTGAAAACCGTGCTCCATTTGGAGTCTCCTAGCTCCTTCTATCTATAAATAGGTGCACCCCCCCAAAATTTGCGGATGAAACCCTAACCTACTTCCCCTCGCGCCGCCGGACATTTCCTCTCCACCGGCCGAACGTGTCCGCCTCCTCCACCGTCGCCACGTGTCAGCGCCAGATTCGCCGCCGCCGTGCGCCCACTTCGCCGCCAACCACTCGGGCCCGCGAGCCCAGATCCGGCCCCCGCCTGGCCCGAACCGGGCCGCCGCCTACCGCCGACCCCGCCGCCTGGCTCGCCTCCTTCGCCGCCCGAGCTCGTCGTCGGCCGCCTCCGCCACGTCGCCGGCCACCGCCCCGCCATCGCCGGATGCCACCATCTCGCCGGTCGCCGCACGCGCCATCGCCGACCTCCTTCTCCGCCGCCGCCCGACCGGCCTCCTCCTCGCCCGCGGCAGCCCCACCTTGCCGGAGACCTCGCCAGCCCCCTCCACCATCTCCAGCCGCCATCCTCGTCTTCTCCAGCGAGAGGATCCGGCTGCCTCGAGAAGCGTGCCCCGATCCAGATCCGGTGCTACAATAACCCTAGGTTGACTTCGAATTTTCCCAAAGTCCCTAGTTTTTCAATATTTTTAGGCATCTTCATCATGCCGTATCTCTGCACCCGTAGCTCCGTTTTGGGCGTGTAGCATATCAAATTGTTCGCCTGGATGTGCACTTCATTTCATTTCATTGAACCATGTTCATTTGAGTTCATCTTGAGGCCCTAAATGCTGTTGCCAGAGTGCTATGTAATGTTAGTGTCTGTTTCTTAACAGATTATGAACATTTGTCATTTTTGCCATGTTTAATGTGTGCCGCCTATGAACTTGAGCCCTACATGTGTTTTGGGCTATGCCATGCCATCTTTACAGGGGTGTATGCCATGTATTTTTGTGATCTTTGTGGCGACTAGCACAAACATGCAAAATAGCTCTCATGATGTTGCTGATTTCAGGGACTTAGAATTCTTCTAAGTCATTTCCCTGATGTTATTTTTATGCCATGTATTCATGTTGCTACAGAGTGATCCATGCCTCTTTTGAGCATGTTCAGTAAGGATGATTTTGAGATATTGTTATGTTCTATCCATCCATGTCTTTGTTTACAATTATGGAGCACCCTAGCATGACTCAATCTTGCTCTGCTTTTGCTATAAAATGTTCCTGGCAGATTGTTTACATGTTAATCAATTTTGCCGAGGTTGTTGTAGTTGATCCATGCATGCTATGAGAGTGTTCTTGCCATGGTTAGCTTATTTATCATGTCTTATTGCTGGGTGTATGCTTATTTTGTCATGCAATGCCTTGTGGTGAGCGCATCGAGCTCGCAGACATGCCTACGTAACTCTGTTTTTGCCATGTTCCAGTTTTCTGCTAAGTCTGAATCTGTTAACGAAACTTGCTATGTTCACATGGTTGCCATTGTATCTTCTGATCCCTTTTGGCTTATGGTCAGTAAGGGACTTTTGTTATCTGCTTTGAGTAGTTTCATGCCATGCCTTGCTTTGCCATGATATGTTCCTGTAGCATGTTGTTATCTTGCTCTAAACATTACTTCCGGATGTTACTTCCTGGCATGTTGTTATTTCACAAAGTCTGTGAACCTGATATCTTTTGCACTTTTGCCATGCTTATTTTGAACCTGCTATTGTGTGATTTAGCCGTAGCTCAGTGTTCATATTTTGTCAAGCATCTTGAGTGGATCACTGACATGTGATTTGTTGCTATGTTAGTGTGCAGTATCTTAGTTTCTTGATGCATTTTAGATGGCATCGTGCTGTTAATCGCAGCTTTGTGCCATTATTGTTTTTATTGCCATTTGCAAACCGTGCATCCAATTCCGGTGATCTTTATATCGATTTCGACCGAAATCAACTCATCTTTCCAGCAGCACTCTTAGTTTTCCAAGTTGAGGCCTGGTTCAATCTCTCTTTTCCAAAGCATGCATATGCATTGCATATCACATCCCGCATATCATGCCATGTTTTGCATCATGTTGCTTGCGCATTGCACTGTGGTTGATCATGGTTCCCTTTGCTTGTGTTCTTGCTTTGGGTAGAGCTGGGAGACGAGTACGTGATCGAGGAACTCGTTGAGAACGCTTACGAGGATCAAGTTTACGCCAACTCGGAGAACTTTGCAGGCAAGATGACCATACCCTCGAAATCACTTATATCTTTGCTTGCTAGATGCTCGCTCTATTGCTATGCCTATGCTACGATACTTACCACATGCTTTATCATGCCTCCCATATTGCCATGTCAAACCTCTAACCCACCTTGTCCTAGCAAACCGTTGTTTGGCTAAGCTACCGCTTTGCTCAGCACCTCTTATAGCGTTGCTAGTTGCAGGTGAAGATTGGAGTTTGTTCCTTGTTGGAACATGCTTATTGTTGGGATATCACTATTATATATTGTTTACTTTAATGCATCTATATAATTGGTAAAGGGTGGAAGGCTCGGCCTTATGCCTGGTGTTTTGTTCCACTCTTGCCGCCCTAGTTTCTGTCATACCGGTGTTATGTTCCTTGATTTTGCGTTCCTTACGCGGTCGGGTTATAATGGAAACCCCTTGACAGTTCGCCTTGAATAAAACTCCTCCAGCAAGGCCCAACCTTGGTTTTACCATTTTCCACCTAGCCTTTTCCCTTGGGTTTCGCGGACTCAAGGGTCATCTTTATTTTAAACCCCCGGGCCAGTGCTCCTCTGAGTGTTGGTCCAACCTAGAGCACCGTGTGGGGCCGTCCCTTGGCAACTTGGGTTACGTTGGCTCCCGTACGCTTAGATTATCTGGTGTGCCCTGAGAACGAGATATGTGCAGATCCTATCGGGATTTGTCGGCACATCGGGTGGTCTTGCTGGTTTTGTTTTACCATTGTCGAGATGTCTTGTAACCGGGATTCCGAGTCTAATCGGGCCGTCTTGGGAGAAGGAATTTCCTTCGTTGACCGTGAGAGCTTGTGATGGGCTAAGTTGGGACACCCCTGCAGGTATTTGAACTTTCGAAAGTCGTGCCCGTGGTTATGGGCAGATGGCAATTTGTTAATGTCCGGTTGTAGAAAACCTGAATCTTAACTTAATTAAAATGGATCAGCAGCGTGTGTAGCCGTGATGGTCTCTTTTCGGCGGAATCCGGGAAGAGAACACGGTCTCGGGTTATGCTTGAACGTAAGTATTTCTAGGATCACTTCTTGATCATAGATTCTCGAATGTGCTTTGCCTTCTCTTCTCGCTCTCTTTTGCGTATGTTAGCCACCATATATGCTAGTGCTTGCTGCAACTCCACCTCATACCTTTTACCTACCCATAAGCTTAAATAGTCTTGATCGCGAGGGTGTGAGATTGCTGAGTCCCCGTGACTCACAGATTACTTCCAAAACTAGATGCAGGTGCCGATGATACCGTTCCAAGAGATGTGACTGAGCTCAAGTGGGAGTTTGATGAGGACTCAGGACGATACTACGTTTCCTTTGCAGACGATCAGTAGTGGAGCCCAATCGAGGCGGTCGGGGATCTTATGCATTTGGGGTTGTCTTTATTTTGGTTCCATAGTTGGACCTTGATTGTATCTGGATGATTGTAATGCTATATTTATGTATTGTGTGAAGTGGCAATTGTAAGCCAACTATGTACCTCTTTCTTATTCAGTACATGGGATGTGTAAAGATTACCCCTCTTGCGACATTGCCTACAATGCGGTTATGCCTCTAAGTCGTGCTCCGACACGTGGGAGATATAGCCGCATCGTGGGTGTTACAGTCATGGATGTGTCTTTTTTTGTAGTGGAACCCCGAAAAATCCCAAAAATTGACACAACACTCCTGTTGTTCTATGTTGACACGATAAAAAATTTGTAAGTAAGAAGAGGCGACATATATCGTTTCGTCCCCCAAGGTGGCACGTTCCCTACCGAAACCATCAGGCTTGTTGTGAGAGAAGCTCTGGTTTGCAAGAAGCTTATACCCAAACCTACCCCAAATGGGACAATATTTTTACCACGGCATGTCGATGTCGTTCCATGATATCATGTCAAGTTTCATGAATTTTAGAAGAGTTTTCGGTTTACTAGAATTTTAAAACCATGTATCTCAATGTTAGCGGCCGAGCGACAGTGTCAAGGTGTTTGACATTCATTCTCATTTCTTGCATGTGACCTAAGCTTGCAACCAAGGACACACATTCGATTTTGCAACCCATTTTTATGGACTAGAGCGTGTGCATGTAGTTCAATTTTGAATTATGCACATAAATGCCTAGAAAACTCAGTTAACGTATAAAAATGTCCAAACGATCGCCGAAAAATTTCAAACTTAACACGACACTCCTATTGTTCTATATTGACAGCAGGAAAAAATTGAAAGCAAGAGGAGGCGACGAATATCGTTTTGTCCACAAAGGTGTCACGTTTCCCTAACGGAACCATGAGGCTTCTTGTGAGAAGCTTATACTATAACCTGCCCCAAACGGGACAATATTTTTTACCCCAGCATGTTGATGCCATTCCATGATAGCATGCCAAGGTTCATGAATTTCAGACGGGTTTCGGATTTACTACAATTAGAAAATCAAGTACCTCAACATTTGCCGAAGAGCCACGGTGCCATGGTGTTCGAAATTCATCCCCATTTCTTGCATGGGACATAAGCATAAACCCATGGACACATATATGATTTTACAACCCATGTTGGTTCACCGGAGCATGTGCATTTAGTTTAATTTTAAATTGTGCACCTGAAATGGCTAGAAAACCAATTTAATGTATTAAATGTCCAAACGAACCCTAAATAATTCCAATTTTTTATGACACACATATAGTTGCATGTTCACTGCAGATAAAAGTTCTAGCAATTCAAACACCCCCCCATTGCCGCTGTGACCCCATTATGTAATTCAAATCAAGATGAAAAATCAAGTAGATTGCACACAGTTTATTATAACCAACCGTGTGAGATGCAATACAAAATATCTTGGACCATCGTCGGTGTATAGTACACCTATGGCTTATGCGAGAAGGTGTGTCGGCTATAGTCCACAGCCGGCGTGTCAAGCACACTAGCTCGCTCCCCAAATATCATTTCACTGTTCAATCATCGTCGGTGAAAGATGGGGACATGGACCAGCGTCGTGAGGGCAACTTCGGCGGCCCACTCCGGCGATGAGCCCAGGTTCCGCAAAATGGCTTGAAGCCATGAAATCTGAGATGGGATCCATGTATGAGAACAAAGTGTGGACTTTGGTTGACTTGCCCGATGATCGGCAAGCAATAGAGAATAAATGGATCTTCAAGAAGAAGACTGACGCTGACGGTAATGTTACTGTCTACAAAGCTCGACTTGTCACGAAAGATTTTCGACAAGTTCAAGGAGTTGACTACGATGAGACCTTCTCACCCGTAGCGATGCTTAAGTCTGTCCGAATCATGTTAGCAATTGCCGCATTTTATGATTATGAAATTTGGCAAATGGATGTCAAAACTGCATTCCTTAATGGATATCTTAAAGAAGAGTTTTATATGATGCAACCAGAAGGTTTTGTCGATCCAAGAGGTGTTAACAAAGTGTGCAAGCTCCAGCGATCCATTTATGGACTGGTGCAAACCTCTCGGAGTTGGAATATACGCTTTGATAGTGTGATCAAAGCGTATGGTTTTATACAGACTTTTGGAGAAGCCTGTATTGACAAGATAGTGAGTGGGAGCTCTATAGAATTTCTAATATTATATGTGGATGACATATTGTTGATTGGAAATAATACAGAATTTCTGGATAGCATAAAAGGATACTTGAATAAGAATTTTTCAATAAAAGACCTCGGTGAAGCTGCTTATATATTAGGCATCAAGATCTATAGAGATAGATCAAGACGCTTAATTGGACTTTCACAAAGCACATACCTTGATAAAGTTTTGAAAAAGTTCAAAATGGATCAATCAAAGAAAGGGTTCTTTCCTGTGTTACAAGGTGTGAAGTTGAGTCAGACTCAATGCTCTACCACTACAGAAGATAGAGAAAAAATGAAAGTCATTCCCTATGCCATAGCATAGGTTCTATCAGCGGCGGAGCCAGCCTATAAGCGTTGGGTTCAAGTGAACCCAACGGAATTTGCCTGCTACGTGTGCGTAGGTATTTATTTGGTCATGTGAACCCAGTAAAAAATGGTCACTGACCCCATCAATTTTTTTAGACAAACTGACTACTACCTCTTGAGCACTGCGTTGGATGTCCCCGAAGAGGAGAGGATGATGCAGCAAAGTAGCGTAAGTATTTCCCTCAGTTTTTGAGAACCAAGTTATCAATCCAGTAGGAGGCTACGCGCGAGTCCCTCGTACCTACACAAAAACAATAGCTCAACGCAACCAACGCGCTTAGGGGTTGTCAATCCCTTCACGGTCACTTACAAAAGTGAGATCTGATAGAGATGATAAATAATATTTTTGGTATTTTTGGTATAGAGATGCAAAGTAAAAAGTAAAAGGCAAATTAAAAGCAAAGCAATAATAAAGTGATGGAGATTGACATGATGAGAAAGAGAACCGGGGGCCATAGGTTTCACTAGTGGCTTCTCTCAAGAGCATAAGTATTCTACGGTGGATGAACAAATTACTGTTGAGCAATTGACAGAATTGAACATAGTTATGAGAATATCTAGGTATGATCATGTGTATAGGCATCATGTCCGAGACAAGTAGACCAACTCCTGCTTGCATCTACTACTATTACTCCACTCATCGACCGCTATCCAGCATGCATCTAGAGTATTAAGTTAAAAACAGAGTAATGCCTTAAGCAAGATGACATGATGTAGAGGGATAGTTTCATGCAATATGATAAAAATCCCATCTTGTTATCCTCGATGGCAATGATACAATACGTGCCTTGCTGCCCCTTCTGTCACTGGGAAAGGACACCGCAAGATCGAACCCAAAGCTAAGCACTTCTCCCATGGCAAGAACAACCAATCTAGTAGGCCAAACCAAACTGATAATTCGAAGAGACTTGCAAAGATAACCAATCATACATAAAAGAATTCAAAGAAGATTCAAATATTATTCATAGATAGACTAGATCATAAACCCACAATTCATCGGTCTCAACAAACACACCGCAAAAAGAAGATTACATCGAATAGATCTCCACGAGAGAGGGAGAGAACATTGTATTGAGATCCAAAAAGAGAGAAGAAGCCATCTAGCTACTAACTATGGACATGTAGGTCTGAAATAAACTACTCACACTTCATAGGAGGGGCTTGGATGATGATGTAGAAGCCCTCCGTGATCGATGCCCCCTCCGGTGGACCTCCGGAACAGGCCCCAAGATGGGATCTCGTGGATACAGAAAGTTATGGCGGTGGAATTAGGTTTTTGGCTCCGTCCCCGATCGTTTGGGGGTACGTGGATATATATAGGAGGAAGAAGTACGTCGGTGGAGCTTCGAGGGGCCCACGAGGCAGGGGGGCGCGCCCTAGGGGGGCGCCCTCCACCCTCGTGACCGCCTCGTGGCTTTCTTGATGGAGGGTCCAAGTCTCCTGGATCTTATGTGATGAGAAAATCACATTTCCGATGGTTTCATTCCGTTTGGACTCTGTTTGATATTCTGTTTCTCCGAAACACTGAAATAGGCAAAAAACAGCAATTCTGGTCTGGGCCTCAGGTTAATAGGTTAGTCCCAAAAATAATATAAAAGTGGAAAATAAAGCCCAATATAGTACAAAATAGTAGATAATATAGCATGGAGCAATCAAAAATTATAGATACGTTGGAGACGTATCAAGCATCCCCAAGCTTAATTCCTACTCGTCCTCGAGTAGGTAAATGATAAAAACAGAATTTTTGATGCGGAGTGCTACTTGGCATAATTTTAATGTAATTCTTCTTAATTGTGGTATGAATATTTAGATCCGAAAGATTCAAGACAAAAGTTCATATTGACATAAAAATGATAATACTTCAAGCATACTAACTAAGCAATTATGTCTTCTCAAAATAACATGGCCAAGGAAAGTTCATCCCTACAAAATCATATAGTTTAGTCATGTTTCATTTTCGTCACACAAGAATGCTCTCATCATGCACAACCCCGATGACAAGCCAAGCAATTGTTTCATACTTTAGTAATCTCAAACCTATAAACTTTCACGCAATATATGAGCACGAGCCATGGACATAGCACTATGGGTGGAATAGAATATAATGAGGGGGGTTATGCGGAGAAGACAAAAAAGGAGAAAGTATCACATCAACGAGGCTAATTAATGGGCTATGGAGATGCCCACCGATTGATGTTAATGCAAGGAGTAGGGATTGCCATGCAACGGATGCACTAGAGCTATAAATGTATGAAAGCTCAACAAAAGAAACTAGTGGGTGTGCATCCAACTTGCTTGCTCACGAAGACCTAGGGCACTTGAGGAGGCCCATTGTTGGAATATACAAGCCAAGTTCTATAATGAAAAATTCCCACTAGTATATGAAAGTGATAACATGAGAGACTCTCTACTATGAAGATCATGGTGCTACTTTGAAGCACAAGTGTGTTAAAAGGATAGTAACATTGTCCCTTCTCTCTTTTTCTCTCATTTTTTGGGCCTTTTCTCTTTTTTATGGCCTTTCTCTCTTTTTTTGGGCCTTCTCTTTTTTATGGCCTTTCTCTTTCTTTTTTTATTCCTCACTTGGGACAATGCTCTAATAATGATGATCATCACACTTCTATTTATTTACAACTCAATGATTACAACTCAATACTAGAACATAGATGACTCTATGTGAATGCCTTCGGCGGTGTACCGGGATATGCAATGAACTAAGAGTGACATGTATGAAAGAATTATGAACGGTGGCTTTGCCACAAATACTATGTCAACTACATGATCATGCTAAGCAATATGACAATGATAAATGTGTCATGATGAATGGAATGGTGGAAAGTTGCATGGCAATATATCTCGGAATGGCTATGGAAATGCCATAATAGGTAGGTATGGTGGCTGTTTTGAGGAGGATATAAGGAGGTTTATGTGTGAAAGAGCGTATCATATCACGGGGTTTGGATGCACCGACGAAGTTTGCGCCAACTCTCAATGTGAGTAAGGGCAATGCACGGCACCGAAGAGGCTAGCAAGGATGGAAGGGTGAGAGTGCGTATAATCCATGGACTCAACATTAGTCATAAAGAACTCACATAATAATTGCAAAAATCTACAAGTCATCAAAAACCTCGGTACTGCGCGCATGCTCCTAGGAGGATAGATTGGTAGGAAAAGACCATCGCTCGTCCCCGGCCGCCACTCATAAGGAAGACAATCAAATAACACCTCATGTTTCAAATTTGTTGCATAACGTTTACCATACGTGCATGCTACGGGACTTGCAAACCTCAACACAAGTATTTCTCAATTTCACAACTACTCCACTAGCATGACTTTGATATTATTACCTCCATATCTCAAAACAATCACCAAGCATCAAACTTTTCTTAATATTCAACACACTCATAAGAAAGTTTTATTATTAATCTTGCATACCAAGCATATTAGGATTTTAAGAAAATTAGCATGCTATTAAGACTCTCAAAATAATCTAAGTGAAGCATGAGAGAACAATAGTTTCTATAAAACAAATCCACCACCGTGCTCTAAAAGATATAAGTGAAGCACCAGAGCAAAATTATAAAGCTCAAAAGATATAAGTGAAGCACATAGAGTATTCTATCAAATTCCAAATCATGTATGGATCTCTCAAAAGGTGTGTACAGCAAGGATGATTGTGGTAGACTAACAAGCAAGGACTCAAATCATGAAAGTTGCTCCAAGCAAAACACATATCATGTGGTGAACAAAAATATAGCTCCAAGTAAAGTTACCGATAGAAGTAGATGAAAGAGGGGATGCCTTCCGGGGCATCCCCAAGATTTGGCTTTTAGGTGTCTTTATATTATCTTGGGGGTGCCATGGGCATCCCCAATCTTAGGCTCTTTCCACTCCTTGTTCCATAATCCATCAAATCTTTACCCAAAACTTCAAAACTTCACAACACAACTTAAAGTAGAAAATCTCGTGAGCTCCGTTAGCGAAAGAAAACAAAACACCACTTCAAGTTACTGTAATGAACTCATTATTTATTTATATTGGTGTTAAACATACTGTATTACAACTTCTCTATGGATTATAAACTATTTTACTAACCATAGATTCATCAAAATAAGCAAACAACACACGAAAAACAGAATCTGTCAAAAAACAGAACAGTCTGTAGTAATCTGTAGCTAGAGCAAGATCTGGAACCCCAAAAATTCTAAAATAAATTTATGGACGTGAGGAATTTATCTATTAATCATATGCAAAAATAATTAACTAAATATCACTTCCCAAATAAAAATGACAGCAGTTCTCGTGAGCGCTAAAGTTTCTGTTTTTTACAGCAAGTTCAACAAGACTTTCCCCAAGTCTTCCTAACGGTTCTAATTGGCACAAACACTAATTATACACAAAAAACACAAACAAAACAGAGGCTAAATAATTTAGTTATTACTAAACAGGAGCAAAAAGCAAGGAATAAAAATAAATTTGGGTTGCCTCAAACAAGCGCTATCGTTCAACGCCCCTAGCTAGGCATAACAAGCAAGAATAGATCTAGGTATTGCCATCTTTGGTAGGCAATCCATAAGTGGCTCTCATGATAGATTCATATGGTAATTTTATTTTATTTCTAGGGAAGTGTTCCATGCCCTTTTTGAATGGAAATTAAAATCTAATATTCCCTTCCTTCATATCAATAATTGCACCAATCGTTCTAAGAAAAGGTCTACCGAGAATAATAGGGTAAGAAGGATTGCAATCTATATCAAGAACAATAAAATATACGGGCACATAATTCCTATTTGCAACAATAAGAACATCATTAATTCTTCCCATGGGTTTTTTAATAGTGAAATCCGCAAGATGCAAGTTTAGAGAGCAATCATCAAAATCACGGAAATCTAGCAAATCACACAAAGTTTTGGGAATAGTAGAGACACTAGCACCCAAATCAGACAAAGCATAAAACTCATAGTTTTTAATTTTAATTTTAATAGTAGGTTCCCACTCATCATAAAGTTTTCTAGGGATAGAAACTTTCAATTCAAGTTTTTCTTCATAAGATTGCATCAAGGCATCAACGATATGTTCGTTAAAGACTTTATTTTGACTATAAGCATGGGGAGATTTTAGCAAGGATTGCAACAAGGAAATAAAATAAATTAAAGAGCAATTTTCATAATTAAATTCCTTGAAATCCAATATAGTGGGTTTAGCATCGTCTAGGGTTTTATTTCTTTTAATCCCACTTTTATCAATTTCACCATCAAGACCTAAATACTCCAAATTTTTAGAACGCCTTCTAGGTGAAGGTGGATCATATTCAGTCCCATCATTATCAAGATTAATATTGCAAAACAAATATTTAATAGGGGACACATCGATAACTTTTAGATCTTCATCATTATTTTCATAGGAACTAGAAGAACACGCTTTAATAAAGGCATCTTTTTTAGCACGCATCCTAGCGATTCTTTCTTTGCACTCGTCAATGGAAATTCTCATGGCTTTGAGAGACTCATTGATATCATGCTTAGGGGGAATAGATCTAAGTTTCAAACAATCAACATCAAGAGAAATTCTATCAACGTTCCTAGCCAAATCATCAATCTTAAGCAATTTTTCTTCAATCATAGCATTAAAATTCTTTTGCGAAGAAATAAATTCTTTAATATTAGATTCAAAATCAGAGGGTATCTTATTATAATTTCCATAAGAATTGTTGTAGGAATTACCATAATTATTAGAGGGATTACTAGGATAAGGCCTAGGATTGAATTTTCCTCTATACGCGTTGTTGCCAAAATTATTCCTACCAACAAAATTCACATCCATAGATTCATTATTATTCTCAATCAAAGTAGACAAAGGCATATCATTAGGATCAGAACAAACACTCTTAGTAGCAAATAATTTAATAAGTTCATCCATCTTCCCACTCAAAACATTAATTTCTTCTATCACATGCACTTTCTTATTAGTAGATCTTTCAGTGTGCCTGTCGGTGTCAAAACCGGCGGATCTCGGGTAGTGGGTCCCGAACTGTGCGTCTAGGCCGGATGGTAACAGGAGGCAGGGAACACGATGTTTTACCCAGGTTCGGGCTCTCTCGATGGAGGTAAAACCCTACGTCCTGCTTGATTAATATTGATGATATGGGTAGTACAAGAGTAGATCTACCACGAGATCAAGGAGGCTAAACCCTAGAAGCTAGCCTATGCTATGATTGTTGTATATGGAGTTGATGTCCTACGGACTACTACCCTCCGGTTTATATAGACACCGGATAGGGTTAGGGTTACACAGAGTTGGTTACAATGGTAGGAGATCTTGAATATCCGCATCGCCAAGCTTGCATTCCATGCCAAGGGAAGTCCCATCCGGACACGGGACCAAGTCTTCAATCTTGTATCTTCATAGTCCAGGAGTCCGGCTGAAGGTATAGTCCGGCTACCCGAACACCCCCTAATCCAGGACTCCCTCAGTAGCCCCCGAACCAGGCTTCAATGACGATGAGTCCGGCGCGCAGATTGTTCGGCATTGCAAGGCGGGTTCTTCTCCAAATCCTGTGTACCTGTAGGAATAATGTCCGATTTTTGTAATGTAGCGCTCCTCAACTCCCACGCCCAATAATGGCCGTCTTCCACGTGTCAAACGAATGCGAAAAGCCAGGGCGTTTTTACATCCACGCCCCTAGCCGTATAAACGAGCCGCCTATTTAACGGGATGGGGATTTAGGTCCAAACCACATATTCTCCTCTCCGCGAGTTATCATCAAAGCGCTTCCAGCAAAGGTCCATTCCAACATGACCAGCCGTCGCAGCTCCTCCCCTCGCCCCTCCGGTCCCAAACCCGGGGACTGGGAGAGTTGCACCATCCCGCATAGCGAGTTAGTGTCGCTTCAGGCCAAGGGATTTCTCCCTCAGGCATACATGGTCCCGGTCCGAGCCGATCTCGCCACCTATAATGGCGGAAAACAAGCGGAGAGCACCCCCAATCCTTCTAAAGGAGAGCGGGTGTGCCTCGTCCCCTATCTAATAAGGGGACTTGGGTTTCCAATTCATCCATTTCTCCGCGGGCTTCTGGAGTTCTACGGCCTCCAGCTGCACAATCTCACGCTTGCCTTCGTATTACATATTGTGGGTTTCGTCGCCCTTTGCGAGCTATTTTTAGGCGTTGAGGCTCATTTCACGCTGTGGAAGAGGTTATTCTGCCTGGTGCCCCATTCTCGAGAGGGGTCTACATACCAAGTGGGCGGAGCCGAAGTACGGCGCATCGCCGGGACCGGATACCTATCCGGAACCCCAAAGAAGGCGTCCGAGGACTAGCCTTCGGAATGGTTTTACATAGATGACATCCCGCTACCGGACCCTATCCGGGTCGGTCTCCCTGAGTTCAACAGTGCCCCATTGAAGAAACGCTTGAGCTGGCGTCCGCGGAGCTCTCAGAAAGAAAGCGACAGAGACGTCCTTTACCTGATGGGCCGGATAAGACTGTTGGCTCATTCCGTACTAACCATGATTGGAGTCATGGCCGCATGCATTATGCGAGGGGTGCAGCCGCTTCAATATAGAGGCCACCCCATGTGGGATTTCAACGGGGAGGATGACGCCACCCGTTACGGTCGTAAGGGGCCGGCCTCAGCTGCCGCCCTAGTAAAGATCTTATCCTCTTTGTACAAGGGAGAAAAGGAGGAATTCCTCCAAGTCAATCCGCAGGCCGGATTTACTATGTACGATCCTCCAAGTTGGGTAAGTGAATAATTGCGCTTGCCCGTCTGTTTTATACTCCCACGATTAGATATGTAGTCTAACGACTTCAGTGCAGGAACTGCGACAGGAGGTAAAGGATATAAACAGCCGCCCTCCACAGCCCTGAGGACCCAGAACGGTCCCTCGATCCGGACTCCGAAGAGGACCCAGACATATCGGTGGAGCTTATCGACGGGGTGTTCCATCAGCTAAGCAAGGACAATACCTTGGTAGCCATCACGGCTGATTACCCAGGGTTAATCCCGGCCTCCCAGGTGACAGAAACCGGAGTCTCATTCCCTTGAGAGAGATTCCACTCTCACGTATTCCGGTGTTTCTGACGACAACCGTGTTTTGCAGGGGAGATTTCTGAGGCAGGAGGCCGAACCTGCGGCGGCTAGCCAACGAGGGGCCGCAGGACCCCGTGGGGAAAAAAGGAATGCAGTCCGGACTGAGATGCCGGCGCAAAGGTATATGTAACACCCCGGATGTAATTTTCCCAATTTGTACTCCAACTCTTGCCGTTTCCAGCGTTAAGTTAATTTATTTTCTCAGGTTCGGGTCTTTGTCTCTGTGTGTTGTGATCGTTGTCATGCATCTCATATCATGTCATCATGTGCATTGCATTTGCATACGTGTTCATCTCATGCATTCGAGCTTTTTCCCCGTTGTCCGTTTTGCATTCCGGCGCTTCGTTCTCCTCCGGTGGTCATTTCTACCTTTTTTTCGTGTGTGGGGATTAAACATTTCCGGATTGGACCGAGACTTGCCAAGCGGCCTTGGTTTACTACCGGTAGACCGCCTGTCAAGTTTCGTATCATTTGGACTTCGTTTGATACTCCAACGGTTAACCGAGGGACCGAAAAGGCCTCGTGTGTGTTGCAGCCCAACACCCCTCCAATTTGGCCCAAAACCCACCTAACTCTGCTCCATCATCTAGAGCGTTCGATCACGATCGCGTGGTCGAAAACTGCACCTCATTTGGACTCTCCTAGCTCCCTCTACCTATATATTTAGCCCCATCCCAAAATTCGCGGATCTCCTCCCTCTCAAACCCTAGAAATCGCCCCCGCACAAGCCGGACACGTCTGAATCTGGCCGGACGTGTCCGCTCGTCACCGCCGCCAACCGCCGCCCGCCACGTGGCGCCACCACACCGCCCCGCCGCCGGCCCGGGCGGCCCGCTTCAGGCCCCCGCGGCCCAAAGGCCTCCGCCGCCCGCGCCTGATCTCCGTCGCCCGCGCCCGTCTCCGCCCCAGCGACCGGACCCCGCCGGCCGCCGTGCGCCGCCGCCTCGCCACCCACAGTGCTCGCGCCGCCGCCTCGGTTTGCGTGTAGATCTGGAAACCCTAGGTCATTTTTTTCTCTAACTCCCGAAATTTTCAGCCCAAGTGCTCATGTTCGTAGCTCCGTAACTTTGCATCCGTAACTCCGATTAATGCATATAGCATATCAAAATGTTCATCTCAGAGAGTACATCATTTCGTTCCATTGCATCATTTTTATTTGAGTTCATCTTGATGCCCGAAATGCTGTTAGAAGAGGGCTACTTGAGATTATTGTCAGATCTACTACTCCATTTAGGTTTTTGTCATTTTTGTCATGATTAATGTGTGCATGATATGCCCTGATGCTCTACATGTGTTTTGTTAAGCGTTTTGTCATCTTTCTAGAGGTGCAACCCACGTATTTTTGTGATGTGTGTGGTGACTAGTGCAAGCTTGAAAAGTGGTGCACTTGCTAATTCTGTTTTCAGGGACTTAGTAATTTCACTAAGTCCTGGAGCTGTTTATCTCATGATGCCATATGTTCATGTTGTTTCCTAGTGATCCGTGCCTCTTTTGAGGATGATCAGTAAAAATATTTTGTTAATATTGTAGTGCTCTATCCATCCATGTCTTTGTTTGCAATTATGGAGCACCCTAGCTTGAGTCAATCGAGCTCTACTTTTGCTACTTTGTGAATCTGGGCAGATTTTCAACTTGTTTGCAATTTTGCCGATGATGTTGTACTTGATCCGTGCATGCTATGCTATTGTTCTTGCCATGTCTAGCTTGCATTTTGTGCCTTCTTGATGGGTGTATTATTGTCTTGCCATGACTTGCTCTGTAGTGAGTGCATCGAGCTCGTAAACATGCCTACTTGAGTTATATTTCAGCTTGCTCCAGTTTTCACTAAGTATGAAAACTGATTATGTTTTTGCTATGTTCACATGCTTGCAATTGTATTTTCTGATCCCTTTTGGCTCAACTAAGGGACTTTTGTTAAGCTCTTTGAGTAGCTCCATGCCATGCTTTACTTTGCCATGTTCAGGTCCTGTAGCACGTAGTTTTGTTGCTCCGAAGAGGGCTACCTGATCTGAAATTCCAGACAAGTGTTAATTTCACTAAGTCTGAGATCTGTTTACCATATGCCTTTTCCATGCTTGTTTGAACCTGTTAATGGATGAATTGGCCGTAGCTCAGTGCTAGACTTTTGTTAAGAATCTTGAATGCATCCCTGCCATGTATTTTGTTGTCTTGTTTGGTTGCTGTAGCATGTTCATCTCATTGCATTTAGATGGCTACTTGCTGTAAATCGCAGACCGGTGTCATATTTGAATCGCTTGCCATTTCCAAACCGTAACTCCGATTCCAGCGTTCTTTATATCGTTTTCAAGCGATTTCATCTCATCTTTCCAGTGGCACCCTTCGATTTCCAAGTTAAGGCCAGGATCTTGCATTTCCGGTCATATCTTGCATTTTGCATCCCGCATCGCATCCCGCATAGCATACCATCCTTGCATTGTCTTGTTCGATCCTTGCACGTGGTTGATTGTGTCCTTGTTGCTTGTTTGTCTTGTTTGGGTAGAGCCGGGAGACGAGTTTTCTAACGAGGAGCCCGTTGAGTTTGCTTTCGAGGATCCCGTCAACTCTGACAACTGTGCAGGCAAGATGATCATACCCTCGAAATCACTACTATCTTTGCTATGCTAGTTTGCTCGCTCTTTTGCTATGCCATTGCTACGATGCGTACCACTTTCTTGCAAGCCTCCCAAATTTCCATGTCAAACCTCTAACCCCCCATGTCCTAGCAAACCGTTGATTGGCTATGTTACTGCTTTGCTCAGCCCCCTCTTATAGCGTTGCTAGTTGCAGGTGAAGATTGGAGCCCGTTCCTTGTTGGAACATTTATTTACTTGTTGGGATATCATTATATTGCTATGTTATCTTAATGCATCTATACACTTGGTAATGGGTGGAAGGCTCGGCCTCTCGCCTAGTGTTTTGTTCCACTCTTGCCGCCCTAGTTTCCGTCATATCGGTGTTATGTTCCCGGATTTTGCGTTCCTTACGCGGTTGGGTTATAATGGGAATCCCTTGATAGTTCGCCTTGATTAAAGCTTTTCCAGCAATGCCCAACCTTGGTTTTACCATTTTCCACCTAGCCTTTTCTTTCCCTTGGGTTCTACAGACGCAAGGGTCATCATTATTTTAAACCCCCCGTGCCAGTGCTCCTCTGAGTGTTGGTCCACCTGTCAGCTGCCGGTGGCCACCAGGGGAAACTCTGGGCTGGCCTACCCGTACCTAAGATAATCTGAGTGTGCCCTGAGAAAGAGATATGTGCAGCTCCTATCGGGATTTGTCGGCACATTCGGGCGGTGTTGCTGGTCTTGTTTTAACCTGTCGAAGTGTCTTGAATAACCGAGATACCGAGTCTGATCGGAACGTCTTGGGAGGAGGTCTATTCCTTCGTTGACCGTGAGAGCTTGTCATGGGCTAAGTTGGGACTCCCCTGCAGGGACTGAACTTTCGAAAGCCGTGCCCGCGGTTATGGGCAGATGGGAATTTGTTAATGTCCAGTTGTAGATAACTTGAACCTTAACTTAATTAAAATGAATCAACCGAGTGTGTTACCGTGATGGCCTCTTCTCGACGGAGTCCGGGAAGTGGACACGGTGTTGGAGTAATGTTTGCGCAGGTTGCTCTCTAGTTTCTCGCACGCGCTTTGCCTCCTCTTCTCGCTCTCTTTTGCGAATAAGTAGCCACCATACTTGCTAGTCGCTTGCTGCAGCTCCACATATATTTACCTTGCCATACCTGTTAAGCTTAAATAGTCTTGATCGCGAGGGCGTGAGATTGCTGAGTCCCTGTGGCTCACAGATTACTATTACACCAGATGCAGGGCCTGATGATTCCGCTCCAGGAGACGCGTTTGAGCTCAAGTGGGAGTTCGACGAAGACTCTCAACGTTACTATGTTTCCTTTCCTGATGATCAGTAGTGGTGCCCAGTTGGTGGTGATTGGGACCGTTGTCGCATGTTGGGTTCTCTTTTATTTTGGCGCCGTAGTCGTGCCATGAGTGTTTGGTTGATGTAATGTTATTTATGTACTTGATTGACGTGGCGAGTGTAAGCCAACTATGTTATCTCCCCTTTTATTATCATATTCCATGGGATGTTGTGAAGATTGCCTAACTTGCTACATATGCCTTCAATGCGATTATGCCTCTAAGTCGTGCCTCGACACGTGGGAGATATAGTCGCATCGAGGGTGTTACAAGTTGGTATCAGAGCCGACCCTCACGGTTACACGGATGGTTGCGGACAGGTGCGCGGTCATGTTGTTCATGACGTTTGTGACCCGTCGTGGCACCCGGCATGGCACATGTACCGGACTGGATGCACAGACGTATGTGCCAAGAGGGAACGTTCCTGTGGCCCGACGAGGATGTCGGTTCCTCTGAGTCGGGGGTGTATGTGATAGCCTGGCTTAATAGGGATGGTAGACTACTCATATCAATAAGGAATTCCTTCTTTTCCGGGAGTCCATTCAGACAGAACTCCAAAGTTAAGCGTGCTCTACTTGGAGTAGTGTCAGGATGGGTGACCGACCGGGAAGTTGCTCCCGGATGCACACGAGTGAGGACAAAGTGCGCAGAAAAGGCTAGTATTGATCCGTGAGGCCAGTCTAGATCCCGCCAGGAGTAACGACCACCGGCGGGTGTGTCCGGGGCATTACATAATATTTACACATCCCATGTACTGAATAAGAAAGAGGTACATAGTTGGCTTACAATCGCCACTTCACACAATACATAAATATAGCATTACAATCATCCAGATACAATCAAGGTCCGACTACGGAACCAAAATAAAGACAACCCCAAATGCATAAGATCCCCGATCGCCCCGACTGGGCTCCACTACTGATCATCTGGAAAGGAAACATAGTATCGTCCTGAGTCCTCATCGCACAACCACTTGAGCTCAGTCGCATCTCCTGGAACGGTATCATCGGCACCTGCATCTGGTTTTGGAAGTAATCTGTGAGTCACGGGGACTTAGCAATCTCACACCCTCGCGATTAAGACTATTTAAGCTTATGGGTAGGTAAAAGGTATGAGGTGGAGCTGCAGCAAGCACTAGCATATATGGTGGCTAACATACGCAAAAGAGAGCGAGAAGAGAAGGCAAAGCACGTTCGAGAATCTATGATCAAGAAGTGATCCTAGAAATACTTACGTTCAAGCATAACCCGAGACCGTGTTCTCTTCCCGGACTCCGCCGAAAAGAGACCATCACGGCTACACACGCTGTTGATCCATTTTAATTAAGTTAAGTTTTAGATTTTCTACAACCGGATATTAACAAATTCCCATCTTCCCATAACCACGGGCACGGCTTTCGAAAGTTCAAATCCCTGCAGGGGTGTCCCAACTTAGCCCATCACAAGCTCTCACGGTCAATGAAGGAAATTCCTTCTCCCAGGACGGCCCAATCAGACTCGGAATCCCGGTTACAAGACATCTCGACAATGGTAAAACAAAACCAGCAAGACCACCCGCTGTGCCGACAAATCCCGATAGGAGCTACACATATCTCGTTCTCAGGGCACACCGGATAAGCTAAGCATACGGGAGCCAACGTAACCCAAGTTGCCAAGGGATGGCCCCGCACGGTGCTCTAGGTTGGACCAACACTCAGAGGAGCACTGGCCCGGGGGTTTAAAATAAAGATGACCCTTGAGTCCGCGAAACCCAAGGGAAAAGGCTAGGTGGAAAATGGTAAAACCAAGGTTGGGCCTTGCTGGAGGAGTTTTATTCAAGGCGAACTGTCAAGGGGTTTCCATTATAACCCGACCGCGTAAGGAATGCAAAATCAAGGAACATAACACCGGTATGACGGAAACTAGGGCGGCAAGAGTGGAACAAAACACCAGGCATAAGGTCGAGCCTTCCACCCTTTACCAAGTATATAGATGCATTAAAGTAAAAAAGATATAATAGTGATATCCCAACAATAAGCATGTTCCAACAAGGAACAAACTCCAATCTTCACCTGCAACTAGCAACGCTATAAGAGGGGCTGAGCAAAGTGGTAACATAGCCAAACAACGGTTTGCTAGGACAAGGTGGGTTAGAGGTTTGACATGGCAATATGGGAGGCATGATAAAGCATGTGGTAGGTATCGTAGCATAGTCATAGCAATAGAGCGAGCGTCTAGCAAGCAAAGATAGAAGTGATTTCGAGGGTATGGTCATCTTGCCTGCAAAGTTCTCCGAGTTGGCGTAAACTTGATCCTCTTAAGCGTTCTCAACGGGTTCCTCGATCACGTACTCGTCTCCCTGCTCTACCCAAATCAAGAACACAAGCAAAGGGAACCACAATCAACCACGGTGCAATGCGCAAGCAACATGATGCAAAACATGGCATGATATGCGGGATGTGATATGCAATCCATATGCATGCTTGGGAAAAGAGAGATTGAACCAGGCCTCAACTTGGAAAACCAAGAGTGCCGCTGGAAAGATGAGTTGATTTCGGTCGAAATCAATATATAGATCACCGAATCGGATGCACGGTTTGCAAATGGCAAGCAAAACAATAATGGCACAAAGCTGCGATTAACAGCACGATGCCATCTAAAATGCATCAAGAAACTAAGCTACTGCACTCTAACATAGCAAAAAAGCACATGGCAGTGATCCACTCAAGATGCTTGACAAAATATGAACACTGAGCTACGGATAAATCACACAATAGCAGGTTCAAAATAAGCATGGCAAAAGTGATAAAGATATCAGGTTCACAGACTTTAATGCTACAGGAATTAACATCAGGAAGCAATGTTTAGAGCAAGATAACAACATGCTACAGGAACATATCATGGCAAAGCAAGGTATGGCATGAAACTACTCAAAGTATATAACAAAAGTCCCTTACTGACCATAAGCCAAAAGGGATCAGAAGATACAATGGCAACCATGTGAACATAGCAAGTTTCGTTAACAGATTCAGACTTAGCAGAAAACTAGAACATGGCAAATACAGAGTTACGTAGGCATGTTTGCGAGCTCGATGCGCTCACCACAAGGCATTGCATGACAAACTAATCATACACCCAGCAAGAACACATGATAAATAGGATAACCATGGCAAGAACACTCTCATATCATGCATGGATCAACTACAACAACCTCGGCAAAATTGATTAACATGTAAACAATCTGCCAGGAACATTTTATAGCAAAAGTAGAGCAATATTGAGTCATGCTAGGTTGCTTCATAATTGCCAACAAAGACATGGATGGATAGAACATAACAATATCTCAAAATCATCCTTACTGAACATGCTCAAAAGAGGCATGGATCACTCTGTAGCAACATGAATACATGGCATAAAAATAACATCAGGGAAATGACTTAGAAGAATTCTAAGTCCCTGAAATTAGTAACATCACGAGAGCTACTTTGCATGCTTGTGATAGTCACCACAAAGATCACAAAAATACATGGCATACACCCCTGTAAAGATGGCATGGCATAGCCCAAAACACATGTAGGGATCAAGTTCATAGGAGGCACACATTAAACATGGAAAAAAATGACAAATGTCCATAATCTGTTAAGAAGCAGACACTAACGTTACATAGCACTCTTGCAACATCATTTAGGGCCTCAAGATGAACTCAAATGAACATGGTGCAATGAAATGAAATGAAGAGCACATCCAGACGAACAATTTGATATGCTACACGCCCAAAACGGAGCTATGGGTGCAGAGGTATGACATGATGAAGGTGCCTAAAAATATTGAAAAACTAGGGACTTAGGGAAAATCCGAAGTCAACATAGGGTTACCGTAGCACCGGATCTGGATCGGGGCATGCTTCCCAAGGCGGCCGGATCCTCTCGCCGGAGAAGAGGAGGATGGCGGCCGAAGATGGTGGAGGGGGCCGGCGAGGTCTCCGGCAAGGTGGTGCTGCCGTGGGCGAGGAGGAGGCCGGTCGGGTGGGGGCGGAGAAGGAGGCCGGCGATGGCGCGTGCGGCGACCGGCGAGGTGGTGGCGTCCGGCGATGGCGGGGCGGTGGCCGGAGACGTGGAGGAGGCGGCCGGTGATGAGCTCGGGAGGCGGAGGAGGCGAGCCGGGCGGCGGGGTCGGCGGTTGGCGGCGGCCTGGTTCGTGCCCGGTGGGGGCCGGATCTGGGCTCACGGGCCCGCGCGGTAGGCGGCGAAGTGGGCGCACGGCGGCGGCGAATCCGGCGCTGACATGTGGCGGCGATGGAGGAGGCGGACACGTCCGCCCGGTGGATAGGAAATGTCCGGCGGCGCGAGGGGAAGTAGGTTAGGGTTTCATCCGCAAAATTCGGGGGGATGCACCTATTTATAGATAGAAGGAGCTAGGAGACTGCAAATGGAGCACGGTTTTAGGCCACGCGATCGTGATCGAAAGACTAAGAGGATGGAGGGGGTTTAGCTGGGTTTTGTGCCACTTTGAAGGGGTGTTGGGCTGCAACACACACAAGGCCTTTACGGTTCCTCGGTTAACCGTTGGAGTATCAAACAAAGTCCAAATGGCACGAAACTTGACAGGCGGTCTACCGGTAGTATACCAAGGCCGCTTGGCAAGTCTCGGTCCAATCTGAGAACGTTTAGAACCCGCACACGAAAAGAGGCAAAAGGGGACGCCGGAGGACATAAGAGCGCCGGAATGCAAAACAGACAACGGGGAAAATGCTCAGATGCATGAGACGAACACGTATGCAAATGCGATGCACACGATGACATGATATGAGATGCAAGACAAGGGCAAAATGCAAAACAAAGACAAAACCCAACAACGAGGAATATCATAACTTAGTGCCGAAAATGGCAAGAGTTGGAATACAAATATTTGAAGTTACATACGGGGCGTTACAATGACATTTTGGGCTGAACGGATTTTTTTCCTATCATACTTATGACACTTCTATGATGATAATTGTGAGAAAAGCCAATATCATCATATATGTGGTGGGCTCCTACTTCTATGAGAAAAAATCATGACAGAAAATGGGCTTTTCGTCCTGGGCGGGTCGGAGACGCAGCTGCATGACATTCTTTGGACCGTCCATGACGGAAAAAACCGTGGTAGAAGTGAGGGCGAGGAAAATATCGGGGGGTTCCCGGTTACGGTGGGTCGTCGAGGCCGAGAGATGCACAAAGGTTTGCGCGTTTCTCTTGTACACGTACGCACGTGTGTGCGAGGCGTTGCGCTCTATCTGAACCCGAGTGAGGCGTTCGCCTACCGAACCTGAGCGATTTCACTGCAGGTTACGCGTTACTGAACCTGATTGATCGATCCCTGGCTGTTAACTGAACCCGATCGAGCGATTCCTTCACTACTGCTGCTAACTGAAGCCGATCGAACCTGCTGCCTCTTGATGAACAATGAGTGTTGTTGGGGGGGGGTGGATGAACAGTTCTCGGTGGAGGGTTGGATGAACAGGACCCCGTGGTAGTAGAGGCCATTGCCGCTGGATGAACAGGACCCCGATCGAGCCAGTTGGGGGTGGATGAACAGGACCCCGTGGAGGGCTGGATGAACAGGACGACCCCATGGAGGGCTAGTTGAACAGTAGCAGGTGGAGGGCTGGATGAACAGTAGCCCGTGGAGGGGTGGTTGAACAGGACCCCGTGGAGAGGGTTGGTTGAATAGTAGCCGATGGAGGAATGGTGGAGGCTGGATGAACAGGAGCCCGTGGATGAACAGTCGCAGGTGGAGGCTGGAGGAGGTCGGCGGTGGATGAAAAGTAGCCCGTGGATGCTGGAGGAGGTCGACGGTGGAGATGAACAGTAGCCCATGGAGTCCCGTTTTGCGGTACGCCACACCCCTCCCGATGAACATGACCCCCGTTTCGACCATAGCATTCCAACACAAGTCCATTTCCTTCGTTTTGCGGTACGCCACACCCCTCCCGGTCAACATGACCCCATTTCGACCGTAGGAGGTCCAAGAGAAGTCCGTTTCCTCCGTTTTGTGGTACACCAGACCCCTCCCGATGAACAGGATCCTTTTTCGACCATGGCCGGTCGAACAGAAGGCTGTTTCCTCCGTTCTATGATATGCCAGGCCTCGTTTCGATCGGCTGTGCCATCCAAGCCGGTTGGCTCCCGATGAACAGCACGCGTTCCGTTGGCTCCCGATGAACATGATGACGCAGTTTCTCTGTTCGAACCTAGTCGGTTGGCTGCCGATGAACAGGATGCCGTCTCTGCCTCTCCATGTACACGAGCCCTGGCCGTACGTATGTGCGAGTAGGCGTTCGAGACCCTTCCCGTATGTATGTACGTGGCCATATTTACTTTCTTGCACCCTGGCTGTACTTACGTGTACACGATATTAACGGGACTGCGTGACATGCTACGTGCGTGCCTCTACTAAGACACGTGCGCGCCTATACTATGACACGTGCCCTTCCTTACTCGGCCATAGTTCATCACTGCAGCCTGCAGACAGACCGATCGTATGCATGTACACGTTCGCGCCCAGAATGACAACACTACGTACGCTTCGACCAGGTGGGTCCCGACTGTCAGGGAGGATAAGGAGGCACTTTCTTGCGTGTGAAGATGTAGCTGGTGGGTCCCAACAGTCAGGGGGGAATATTTTTTTGTGAAATACGGTGGCCCATCCGATGGGTCCCTTTTATCAGGTGGAGGAATCATTATTTTGCGCGTAATAAGGTTGCACTTCCTTGCTGTGGCCGTGGACCCAGCTGTCAGCCTCTCCATGTACAGTACTCTTCCAATGGAAGTTGTTCCTTGACCACATTGACCACACCGCGCCGAGAGCACCAAGGCGGTGGACAATGGCGAGGCCTGGGAAGGGGACGACACAGAGCCGGGGAAGACACGGCAGTGGATGCCCATGCGGAGAGGAGTACAAGGATTTACTGATTCGGCTGTGGCGTGAGGCTACCGTCGCCACAGAATAACAGGGGGTGTGGGTGAGTAGAGGGATGGCCTGGCCAGCGGTGCGAGTAGTATGGGGCGGTGAGGCCTCTGCGGTAGCACAACCGGCCACGGGAGCAAAGAGCACGCGGTGGTTTGGATGGCTGGAGCAAGAAAATCAGATGTTGAACAAGCAGGACGACCGTTGGATGTTAATAATCCAACGGTCACTGGTGATAGAATCATTTGTTGACTAAGTTGACAAAGCCCTCCGTCCACGTCAACTGAGTAGGCACACAAGTCAGCCTCCCACTATGGTGGGTCCCAGCTAGCAGGGGGAGTATTCAGTTTTTTGTGCGTAATAAGGAGGCACTTCCTTGCGTGCGAAGATATAGCTAGTGGGTCCAAGCTGTCATTGGGAGTATTCATTCTTTTTGGCATAATAAGGAGGTACTTGATTGCGTGCGGCTATGGACCATGTGGGTCCCAACTGTAAGCCTCTCCATGTACATCCCTCTTCCTATGTGGTCGTTTGTTGACAACGTTGACCACGCCGTGCCGAGAACACCAGCGCGATGGACGACGGCGAGACCCAGGAAGGGAATGACCGGGAGGCGGTCAAGCCACAACAGTGGAGGGATGTGGGTGAGTAGAGGGATGGCCTGTCCAGTAGTGGGAGTAGTAGGGAGTGGCGAGGTCTGCGCGGAAGCACAGCCGGCCACAGGATGCAGGAGCAGGAGGTCCCGTTGGCGCTGGATTTGGCGGCTGGAGCAAGAAGATCAAAGATTGAAGAAACACGACGGCCGTTGGATTACCATCCAACGGTTACGTCTGCTAGAATCGTTTTTTGACGTATGTAATAAGTAAAAAAATCTTGCATACGCGTCAACTTAATAGGCCCACAAGTCAGACCATTCCCTATTTTTTTCAATAATTTATAGCTCATTGCAACTTCTTATGCAATTTATTGCAGTCTATTTTTTCTTGTTGGCCAGGGCTAGGGTTAAAAATTTAAACGAAATTTCGCAAACGAGTTGGATGCACGCCCACTTAGTTTCTTTTGTTGAGCTTTCATACACTTATAGCTCTAGTGCATCCATTGCATGGCAATCCCTACTCACTCTCATTGATATCTATTGAGGGGCATCTCCATAGCTCGTTGATACACCTAGTTGATGTGAGAATATCTTCTCCTTTTTGTCTTCTCCACAACCACCATTCTATTCCACCTACAGTGCCATGTCCATGGCTCACGCTCATGTATTGCGTGAAGATTGAAAAAGTTTGAGAACATCAAAAGTATGAAACAATTGCTTGGCTTGTCATCAGGGTTGTGCATGATTTAAATATTTTGTGTGGTGAAGATAGAGCATAGAAAGACTCTATGATTTTGTAGGGATAACTTTCTTTGGCCATGTTATCTGAGAAGACATAATTGCTTGTTAGTATGCTTGAAATATTACTATTTTTATGTCAATATTAAACTTTTATCTTGAATCTTTTGGATCTGAACATTCATGCCGCAATAAAGAAAATTACATTGAGAAATGTGCTAGGTAGCATTCCACATCAAAAATTCTGTTTTTATCATTTACCTACTCGAGGACGAGCATGAATTAAGCTTGGGGATGCTTGATACGTCTCCAACGTATCTATAATTTTTGATTGTTCCATGCTATTATATTATCTGTTTTGGATGTTAATGGGCTTATTTATACACTTTTATATTATTTTTGGGACTAACCTACTAACCCAAGGCCCAGTTCAAATTGCTGTTTTTTTGCCTATTTCGGTGTTTCGCAGAAAAGGAATATGAAACGGAATCCAAAAGGAATGAAACCTTTGGGAGAGTTATTTTTGGAACAAACATGATCCAAAGGACTTGGAGTGGACATCAAGAAATCAACAAGGAGGCCACGAGGCAGGGGGCGCGCCTACCCACTAGGCGCGCCCTCCACCCTCGTAGCTCCACCGACCTACTTCTTCCTCCTATATATACCCATATACCCCGAAAACATCCAGGAGCACCACGAAACCCTATTTCCACCACCGCAACCTTTTGTACCCAAGAGATCCCATCTTGGGACCTTTTCCGGAGCTCCGCCGTAGGGGGAATCGATCACGGAGGGCTTCTACATCAATACCATAGCCTCTCCGATGATGTGTGAGTAGTTTACCTCAGACCTTCGGGTCCATAGTTATTAGCTAGATGGCTTCTTCTCTCTCTTTGGATCTCACTACAATGTTATCCTCGATCTTCTTGGAGATCTATTTGATGTAACTCTTTTTGCGGTGTGTTTGTCGAGATCCGATGAATTGTGGGTTTATGATCAAGATTATCTATGAACAATATTTGATTCTTCTCTAAATTCGTTTATGAATGATTTAAATATGTTTGCAAGTATTTACGAATTATTGGTTTGGTTTGACATACTAGATTGATCTTTCTTGCAATGGGAGAAGTGCTTAGCTTTGGGTTCAATCTTGCGGTGTCCTTTCCCAGTGACAACATGGGCAGCAAGGCACGTATTGTATTGTTTCCATCGAGGATAAAAAGATGGGGTTTATATCATATTTCTTGAGTTTATCTCTCTACATCATGTCATCTTGCCTAATGCGTTACTCTGTTCTTATGAACTTAATACTCTAGATGCATGCTGGATAGCCGTCGATGTGTGGAGTAATAGTAGTAGATGCAGAATCATTTCAGTCTACTTGTCGCGGACGTGATGCCTATATACATGATCATGCCTAGATATTCTCATAATTATGCACTTTTCTATCAATTGCTCGACAATAATTTGTTCACCCACTGTAATACTTATGCTATCTTGAGAGAAGCCACTAGTGAAACCTATGGCCCCTGGGTCTATTCTCCATTATAATCTCCCGTCAACTAGCTATTTTTGGCGCTGTTTATTTTGCAATCTTTATATTCCAATCTATATCATGAAAATACCAAAACTATTTATCTTATTATTATTATCACTATCAGATCTCACTCTCGTAAGTGACGGTGAAGGGATTGACAACCCCTTTATCGCGTTGGTTTAGAGGTTCTTCTTTGTTTGTGCAGGTACGAGGGACTTGCGTGTAGTCTTCTACTGGATTGATACCTTGGTTCTCAAAAACTGAGGGTAATACTTACGCTAGTTTGCTGCATCACCCTTTCCTCTTCAAGGGAAAACGAACGCATTGCTCAAGAGGTAGCAAGAAGAATTTCTGGCGCTGTTGCCGGGGAGATCTACGCACAAGTCAGGACATACCAAGTACCCATCACAAACTCTTATCCCTCGCATTACATTATTTGCCATTTGCCTCTCGTTTTCCTCTCCCCCACTTCACCCTTGCCGTTTTATTCGTCCTCTTTTTTCCGTTCACCTTCTCTTTTCTAGTTCGTCTCTTTTCGCTTGCTTCTTGTGTGCTTGCGTGTTGGATTGTTTACCGCAATGGCCTTACCAAAAAGTTTTGATCCTCACCTTAGAAGGTTGTAAGAAATTGAAAACAACGTTAGAAGTTTTATGTCCTTGCAGTTTGAGCATAATAATTTCTTCAGAAACGAGCTTAAAGAACAAAAAAGTTTTATGGGGTATATGAATAATGAGCTCGATGATATGTCTAAAGAATTTTATGGTCTGAAATCTCAGTTCGCTCATCTTGAAAACTTAATAGCCCAAATTTTGGATAAGCAGGCCACCTTAGTTAATAAGATGGCCGCCAAACCGGAAGAACTTGATGATAATAAGGATGAAGATCTAAAAGTGATTGATGTGTCTCCTATTAAATCTTTGTTTTTCAATATGAATCTTGATAATGATGGGACTGGAGATGAGTCAACTTTAGTTAAAAGGCATCCCAATGATTCGGAGTTTTTAGACCTTGATGCAAAAATTAATAAAAGTTGGATTGAAGAGGTCAAAACTTTACATAGCAATGAACCCACTATTTTGGATTTCAAGGAATTTAATTATGATAATTTTTCTTTAATAGATTGTATTTCCTTGTTGTAATCCGTGCTAAATTCTCCGCATGCATATAATCAAAATAAAGCTTTTACTAAATATATCATTGATGCTTTAATGCAATCTTATGAAGAAAAGCTTGAATTGGAAGTTTCTATCCCTAGAAAACTCTATGATGAGTGGGAACCCACTATTAAAATTAAAATTAAAAATCATGAATGCTATGCTTTATGTGATTTGGGTGCTAGCGTTTCCACGATTCCAAAAACCTCGTGTGATGTGTTAGGTTTCCGTGAATTGGATGATTGTTCTTTAAATTTGCACCTCGCGGATTCTACTATTAAGAAACCTACGGGAAGAATTAAAGATGTTCTTATTGTTGCAAATGGGAATTATGTGCCCGTAGATTTCATTGTTGTTGATATAGATTGCAATCCTACATGTCCCATTATTCTTGGTAGGCCTTTCCTTAGAACGATTGGTGCAATTATTGATATGAAAGAAGGGAATATTAAATTTCAATTTCCATTAAAGAAATGCATGGAACACTTTCCTAGAAATAAAATTAAATTATATTATGAATCTATTATGAGAGCCACTTATGGATTGCATACCAAATATGATAACACCTAGATCTATTCTTGCTTTTATGCCTAGCTAGGGGCGCTAAACGATAGCGCTTGTTGGGAGGCAACCCAATTTTATTTTTGTTCCTTGATTTTTGGTTTTGTTTAGTAATAAATAATTCATATAGACTCTGTTTAGTTGTGGTTTTATGCTTTTAATTATTTTTTGTGCCAAGTAGAACCTTTGAGAAGACTTGAGGAAAGTCTTTGCGATCTTGCTGTAAAAAAACAGAAACTTTAGCGCTCACGAGATTTGCTGACATTCTTTACTGGAGAGTGCGATTAGGTTGATTCTTTTTCAAGATAATTAACAGATAAATTCCTCACGTCCAGAAATTTATTTCAGAATTTTTGGGTTACAGAAGTATTCGAAACCTACAGATTACTTACTACAGACTGTTCTGTTTTTGACAGATTCTGTTTTTCGCGTGTTGTTTGCTTATTTTGATGCATCTATGGCTAGTATCGGAGGTTATGAACCATAGAGAAGTTGGAATACAATAGGTTTAACATCAATATAAATAAATAATGAGTTCATTACAGTACCTTAAGTGGTGGTTTGTTTTCTTATACTAACGGAGCTCATGAGATTTTCTATTTAAGTTTTGTGTTGTGAAGTTTCCAAGTTTTGGGTAAAGATTTGATGGATTGTGGAACAAGGTGTGGAAAGAGCCTAAGATTGGGGATGGCCAAGGCACCCCAAGGTAAAATTCATGGACAACCAAAATCCTAAGCTTGGGGATCCCCGGAAGGTATCCCCTCTTTCGTCTTCTTCTATCGGTAACTTTACTTGAGGCTATATTTTTATTCACCACATGATATGTGTTTTGCTTGGAGCGTCTTGTATGATTTGAGTCTTTTCTTTTTAGTTTACCACAATCATCCTTGCTGTACACACCTTTTGGGAGAGACACACATGAATTGGAATTTATTAGAATACTCTATGTGCTTCACTTATATCTTTTGAGCTAGATAATTTTGCTCTAGTGCTTCACTTATATCTTTTAGAGCAGGGTGGTGGTTTTATTTTATAGAAATTATTGATCTCTCATGCTTCACTTATATTATTTTGAGAGTCCTTTAGAACAGCATGGTAATTTTCTTTGGTTATAAACTTAGTCCTAATATGATAGGCATCCAAGATGGGTATAATAAAAACTATCATAAAAAGTGCATTGAATACTATGAGAAGTTTGATACTTGATGATTGTTTTGAGATATGAAGGTGGTGATATGAGAGTCATGCTAGTTGAGTAGTTGTGAATTTGAGAAATACTTGTTCTTAAGTTTGTGATCCCCGTAGCATGCACATATGGTGAACCGTTATGTGATGAAGTCGGAGCATGATTTATTTATTGATTGTCTTCCTTTTGAGTGGCGGTCGGAGACGAGCGATGGTCTTTTCCTACCAACCTATCCCCCTAGGAGCATGCAAGTAGTACTTTGTTTCGATAAGTAATAGATTTTTGCAATAAGTATGTGAGTTCTTTATGACTAATGTCGAGTCCATGGATTATACACACTCTCACCCATCCACCATTGCTAGCCTCTCTAGTACCGCGCAACTTTCGCCGGTACCATAAACCAATCATATACCTTCCTCAAAACAGCCACCATACCTACCTATTATGGCATTTCCATAGTCATTCCGAGATATATTGCCATGCAACTTTCCACCGTTCCATTTATTATGACACGCTTCTTCATTGTCATATTGCTCTGCATGATCATGTAGTTGACATCGTATTTGTGGCAAAGCCACCGTTCATAATTCTTTCATACATGTCACTCATGAGTCATTGCACATCTCGGTATACCGCCGGAGGCATTCACATAGAGTCATATTTTGTTCTAAGAATTGAGTTGTAATTCTTGAGTTGTAAGTAAATAAAAGTGTGATGATCATCATTATTAGAGCATTGTCCCAAGTGAAGAAAGGATGATGGAGACTATGATTCCCCCAAAAGTCGGGATGAGACTCCGGACGAAAAGAAAAAGAAGAGAAAAGAGGCCATAAAAAAGAAAGAAGAAGGACCAAATAAAAAAAAGAAAAATGAGAGAAAAATAGAGAAGGGACAATGTTACTATCCTTTTACCACACTTGTGCTTCAAAGTAGCACCATGATCTTAATGATAGAGAGTCTGCTATGTTGTCACCTTCATGTACTAGTGGGAATTTTACCTTATAGAACTTGGCTTGTATATTCCAATGATGGGCTTCCTCAAAATTCCCTAGGTCTTCGTGAGCAAGCGAGTTGGATGCACACCCACTTAGTTTCTATTGTTGAGCTTTCATACACGTATAGCTCTAGTGCATCCATTGCATGGCAATCCCTACTCACTCACATTGATATCTATTGATGGGCATCTCCATAGCCCGTTGATACACCTAGTTGATGTGAGACTATCTTCTCCTTTTTGTCTTCTCCACAACCACCATTCTATTCCACTTATAGTGCTATGTCCATCGCTCACGCTCATGTATTGCGTGAAGATTGAAAAAGTTTGAGAACATCAAAAGTATGAAACAATTGCTTGGCTTGTCATCAGGGTTGTGCACGATCTAAATATTTTGTGTGGTGAAGATAGAGCATAGCCAGACTATATGATTTTGTGGGGATAACTTTCTTTGGCCATGTTATTTTGAGAAGACATAATTGCTTTGTTAGTATGCTTGAAATATTATTATTTTTATGTCAATATTAAACTTATATCTTGAATATTTCAGATCTGAACATTCATGCCACAATAAAGAAAATTACATTGAGAAATATGCTAGGTAGCATTCCACATCAAAAATTCTATTTTTATCATTTATCTACTCGAGGACGAGCAGGAATGTGACGCCCCCGATTCAATCGTACACTAATCATACACGCAAACATGTACGATCAAGATCAGGGACTCACGGGAAGATATCACAACACAACTATACAAATAAAATAAGTCATACAAGCATCATATTACAAGCCAGGGGCCTCGAAGGCTCGAATACAAGAGCTCGATCATAGACGAGTCAGCGGAAGCAACAATATCCGAGTACAGACATAAGTTAAACAAGTTTGCCTTAAGAAGGCTAGCACAAACTAGGATACAGATCGAAAGAGGCGCAGGCCTCCTTCCTGGGATCCTCCTAAACTACTCCTGGTCATCGTCAGTGGGCTGCACGTAGTAGTAGGAAACTCCAGTGTAGTAGGAGTCGTCGTCGACGGTGGCGTCTGGCTCCTGGGCTCCATCGTCTGGTCGTAGAAATCGGGTATAGAAAGGGGGAAAAGGGGAAGCAAAGCAACCATGAGTACTCATCCAAAGTACTCGCAAGCAAGGAGCTACACTACATATGTATGCATTGGTATCAAATGGAATAAGGGTAGTTTATGTGGACTGAACTGCAGAATGCCGGAATAAGAGGGGGATAGCTAGTCCTATCGAAGACTACACTTCTGGCCACCTCCATCTTGCAGCATGTAGAAGAGAGCAGAAGGTAAGTTCACCAAGTAGCATCGTGTAGCATAATCCTAACTAATGATCCTCCCCTCGTCGCTCTGTTAGAGAGCGACCACCGGGTTGTATCTGGCACTTGGAAGGGTGTGTTTTATTAAGTATCCAGTTCTAGTTGTCATAAGGTCAAGGTACAACTCCAAGTCATCCTGTTACCGAAGATCACGGCTATTCGAATAGATTAACTTCCCTGCAGGGGTGCACCACATTTCCCAACATGCTCGATCCCCTTTGTCCGGACACACTTTTTTGGGTCATGCCCGGCCTCGGAAGATCAACACGTTGCAGCCCTACCTAGGCACGACAGAGAGGTCAGCACGCCGGTCTAAATCCTATGGCGCAGGGCTCTGGGCCCATCACCCATTGCACACCTGCACGTTGCGTACACGGCCGGAGAGCAGACCTAGCAACTTCCATTACAAAGGAAGTTGCATTACGCGGTCCAACCCAGTGCGCGCCGCTCAGTCGCTGACGTCACGAAGGCTTCGGCTGATACCACGACATCGAGTGCCCATAACTGTTCCCGCATAGTTGGTTAGTGCGTATAGGCCATTAGCCAGACTCAGATCAAATACCAATATCTCGTTAAGCATGTTAAGTATCCGCGAACGCCGACCAGGGCCAGGCCCACCTCTCTCCTAGGTGGTCTCAACTTGCCCTGTCGCTCCGCCACAAAGTAACAGTCGGGGGCCGTCGGGAACCCAGGCCCACCTCTACCAGGATGGAGCCACCTGCCCCTTCAACCCCCATCTCCGAACAGTATCATAAGTAATGTAACAGTATAAAGTATATAGCATATGCCCGTGATCACCTCCCGAGTGATCATGGCCTAGTAGTATAGCATGGCAGAAGGACAAGAGTGTCGGGCCACTGATGGAACACTAGCATCCTATACTAAGCAGTAGGATAGCAGCTAAGGGTAACAATTGTAGACACAATGACATGCTATGCATCAGAATAGGATTAGCGGAAAGGAGTAGCATGCTACACTACTCTAATGCAAGCAGTATAGAGAAGAGTAGGCGATATCTGGTGATCAAAGGGGGGGGGGCTTGCCTGGTTGCTCTAGCAAGGAGGACGTGTCGTCAACACCGTAGTCGAACTAGGGGTCGCCGACAGTCTTAGGGTCTACCGAAAAGAAGTAACGGAGGGGAACACAGTAAATAACAGAGCAATCAAAGTATAACATGGCAATACACGGTGCTAGGTATGCCCTAACGCGGTAGGAGGTGATACCAGCGAAGGGGGGAACATCCGGGAAAGTATTCCCGGTGTTTCGCGTTTTCCGATAGATGAACCGGAGGGGAAAAGTTGCGTGTTTTCTATGCTAGGGACACGTGGCAGACGAACGGACAGCGTATTCGAATCATCTCGAAATTCTGAGCAACTTTCATGTACAATGTTTTTCCATCCGAGCTACGGTTTATTTTATATTAATTTTAAAAGATTTAAATCAATTTTAGGATTTATTTAATTATTTAAATCAACATTATCCAGAATAGTGTTTGATGATGTCATCATGACGTCAACATGATGTCAGCAGTCAAATAGTCAGTTAACTAAGTCAAACTGACATGTGGGTCCCACTGTCATACACTGTTTAATTAAATAGCAATTAATTAAGTTAATTAGTGATTAGATTTATCTAATTATGATTAATTAATTCTCTAATTATGATTAGATTAATACTTCAATTAATTATTAATTAATTTATTAACTTATTTTCTAATTCATTTTTTATTAACGTTCTGGGGGCATGGGGCCCAACTAGCAGGGGCCCATTTGGCCTAACGGGCTCTGTGCGATAGCGGGCGCCTGGGCAGCGGTTAACAGGGGGCTGGGCGGCAGAGCGGGGCGACGGGGTGGGCGCAGGCCACCGGGGTGCGGTGGGGCGCCGACCAGGAGGTGGCGCGGTGCCTGGCAGAGGTGGCCGCGGGCGAGCTGGAGCACGGCGAGACGGGCGACAGCGGGCGCGGGCGAGCACAGGGTCGAGCGGGAGCGGTGCTGCGGGCGCCCAACCGGCGCGAGGGCCGAGCAGGCGCTGGCACAACATCGGAGGTGGCCGCGGGCACGACAGAGTGAAGCAGCAGCGCGGTTGGGGCGGCGGAGCCGTGGCAGCACGGCGAGGGGGAGGGTCGCGGGTCGGATGGCCGCCGGGGGTGCAGCCAAGGGAGTGGGAGGCGGAAGTGGCACGACAGCAGAGGGGTGGAGCCGGCGCGTCGCGTGGAATGGGGATCTCGGGCGAACAGGGGTGTGGCCGACGCGGGGCGTACGGCGCAACTGCGACAACCGCAGTAGCACGGCAGTAGCAGAGACGCACGAGGCAGTGGGCGAGGCCGGACGCGACTGAAGCGACTAAGCGAGCTCGCGACGAAGGCGAGGCGTGCTCGGACACAGAGCAGGGCGCGGGGCACACACGGGTGTGGACGAGCGTGGACAGGGGAAGGGGAGGACGACCGGGGTCCTCACCGACGTTGGTGAGCAGGGGGGGTGTCGAGGAGCGGGGACGTCCGATGGGGAGGAGGTTGAAGACGGGGAGGCGGCGCCGACGGCGAGGGCGACGAGGTCGGGGCAGCGCCGGCGACGGGTGTTGGTGAGCGGCGACGGTGCGGCGCAGATGGGGTCGCGCCGGGGATGGGCGCCGGCGGCGCAGGCGCGGGATTCGGGCGAGGGGTCGCGGGATCGAGCGTCGGGCGCGGGGCGCCATGTCTCGATCCAAATCCGTGGGGAGGGAGTGGGGAAACGAGGAGGAGTGGGTGCCGTGTGGGGGGTTAGGGTTTGACCGGGGTAGTGGGGGTTTGGCCGTCCTAGTCGGGCGGTTGGGGCCAGCTGGGCCACTTGGCCCAGTGGAGGGGGTTTCTGTTTCCTTTTTTTCTTTTATTTATTTTCCTCTCTGTTTTATTTCTAGTTTCTTTTATTTTTAGTTTTATAAAAATTACCACTAGTACCTAAATTTGTATCTATAAACAAACTACTGTCAGATTAATTCTTAACCCATAATAAAACATTTTAATATTTTATAAATTCCAATAGGCATTTGTTTAATTGTTTTCACTACTGTTTTAATTACTTAAGAGCCCTTAAACATCTTATCAAAGTTTGGTTTCTTCACCAATATTACCTATGCATTATTTGGCTCACTCCGAACATTTTCGTTTTAATATTTGAAAACTTTTATTGTTTGCTTGATTTAGAATTCGAATTTGAATTGTTTTCGAACTAACACGAGATTAGCAATAGTAATCATGGTGACGTGGCATCATTAGTAGAGGGTTACTGTAGCTTAATTGTCCGGGCGTCACAAATCTCCTCTACTACAAGAAATCTCGTCCCGAGATTTAAGAGATGGAGTAAGGGGGAAGTTCTGGTTACGAAATTCTAACGGATCTTCTCGGTCTTGGTTGCTCTTCTCCAAGAGGTTGATCCATAGCGTTGATGTCTTCAATTCAATGCATACGAGCATCATGATGAAGTCGTCATTCTTCCTTCGGGGTCTCCATCGTACTTACGAAAAAGATACGGGGGAAAACTCATGAAGTACGAAGCTCAAAACATGGTAGGTACCTAGGGGCTATTTCAGTGAACAAGGTATAGAGTCACCTCTCGAGTTGTAATTCGAGAAGTCATTGAGAGTAAGTTAAGAAGGTGAAATAAGGAGTTCCAAGCGGTTAGGCAACTGTTTGTCCCCTGAAACGAAATGTGACAGGGGTTCAGAGCAATGGGAAAGTATTGCGTCTAGTACCAGAATAGATCACTAGGAAGGTGGCTCGTGAATTACATACGAGGCCAAGTGCGAGGAACAACCTTAAGAACAGGGGTGTATAGGAGAGTCAGGTTTCGATCCAAGTAGGAAGACGGCGATGTCTTGCACGATCATGCAAGTAAGGCATGTCAGAGGATAGACAGTCATTTATGTTGGCAACAACATCGGTACCAAGGGCGAGGGACGAAGAGAACCATTTTCCTGCTCGTTGAACGAGGCGGACCAATAGGCAAGGTTCTCGTCCATCGGTGGCTACCGGGATGTCATCAACAGTAGTAACAGGGTCTTGCTGGCAGAATTGTACACCGAGGTGTTTACACAAGCAGGAGAATATTACTGCTTAGATCATATAGATCACAAGAAAGATTAAACCAAACAATGGAAAGGAAAATATGATTATCAGATTAAACAGAACAATGGAAAGGAAAATGTGTTTAAACACATATTTCAAGGGTATATCCTTCCCAAGGACAAGTAGAGCATGATATCCATGACATGATATAATGTAGAAAACTCTTTAGGTAAGGGGAGAGAAATTTCATGACATTAGCCATACTACGGTGTTTGGATAATTGAGCAGGGAACATTTAGCATTGGGCTTCAAATGTTCTTGTTGAAAGTCGGAGTACCATAGACATGCTTCGAGATAGCATTGACATGGTCATCAGATGAAGATCAGACTTTGGAAACACAAAGGATCCATCAGGAATAACTTGTAGAATAAGTTTTACAATTTCCTCATGGAAGAATGGACAACCTTGCTGAAAGGGAAACGGTAACAATACCTCAGACTCAGGATGCCTGAGAATAAATGTGCAACACAAATTGACGAGATGCCATTGTAAGATTCTCGGGAAATGATATATGAAATCAAGTTCCGAAACAAGAGTTCATCATTAAACCATGGAGAGGATGAGGATGTGGCTGATGGAATCAACAAAAAATACATCGAGATTTCCAATAAAATGGATTTCCACAATTATGTGAACAAGGAGATAACATTTGTCAGATCGAATAATATAATGAGGTATGCTCGAGGAAAACATACACAATTAAACATTGGTTGAAAAGTGCACCCGAAATATGGGCTTAGGTAGTACGATCAATGTTAGAATGGTGATTCGATAACCAATGGTCTAAGAATGAAATATCGACCATTAACTTCAAAGCAATAGTGTTGCTAGAAATTTTGAAGTGGCACATCATAGTTCAATTGTCAGTTTTCTGGTTAGAAACACACGGGGACCAAGGAATGAACGGATATGGTGAGAAGTATTACATGCACTAATAATTCATAAGAGGTGGTGAAATCCTCACGACATTCTTGACATAAACGATGGTAATACTCCAAGGTAGAGCATAACATAAGTCAGATAGAAAGGAACTCGAGGTACAACGCAAAACTAGAACAAGTTTTGTGTGGGAAGGGAAATCAAGGATGTTGTCGATGTTAACACAAATCATCAAGGGCAAGGATGGTATTTCTCAACATGAATTCAACCGATATCTTGGAAGAGCTCAGAATGTTGATGATGATCATGACAAATTTTGTCGAAAGGCTCCACGAAGAAGCAATTGAACAATGGCTACATCAAGCAACAGGACTAATGCAGCGAAAGATTATTGGAACCATAGATATATCACCAACCCAGAATCAAGCTTGCTGTTCGAGGTGAAATCATAAGACAAGGAAGATCGATGTAAGCTTAGCTCATCGCCGAAAGTGCTGCTCCAGGAATAAGGATCAGGTAGCACAGTTAAAGTTAGCACGATACTGATATAGTTGATCAGGCTAGAAATGAAGTGGTCGAGTACAAACTCGTAAGTAAAGAAGATTACTAATAGTTGTTTAATCGTGATGCAGACTCAATTCAGTTATCAGTGTCCTTGAGTGTTTAATGACTCAGGGCCCGTGAAAAAAATGGAATTAGTGAGATGGTAGTACTTGATGGAGAATTCATAAGAAGTTATGCAGTTCCGTGATAATCTCGAGATACTAGGGTGTAATGCTCGATGAAAGATCAAAGTAAAGGTTGGACAGGTGTATTGACCCATAGAAGACAAGTGCTTAAACTTGCCCGAGAAATGGGATCAAAGAAGAATATATGGTCAGAACCATGATTGCAAAGGATCAATTCACTGATACCAAAGGATATGATATCAAGGAAATAGTTATTATTGCAAGAAGCTTCTATGGTAGGATCTACATCGTGTCCATGGGCATGAACACAAGGTTCAAGGTCGACTCCCACTTCTTCAATGTACAACCTTCCATTCACCTCTCGCTTTTTTCGAAAATGACAATACTTGTTGAAAGTTTTACTTGGTGCAATACCAGATAAGTATGACCCGTGAAATCTTTCGAGTTCACACAGATTAGGGAAGGCATAGGTTCAACCCATTAGGGCATCGTAGAAACATATACCACAAACTTTAGGAGTAAATAACACAAGCTCAAAAGTAGAGCATGGTTGACAAAGCAGAGGATACAATTTACCAAAAGCATTATGTATCCGAGGAAAGGCTCACAGGTTTATGGAATATGAAGGATGCAGTCGGATAAAATCCAACAGAGGATCTGGTGGTCCACAAGGGATCCGACGTGAGCATCGGTACTCAACCAGAGGAAGAAATAATGCAAAGGAATTATGAGTTCCAAGACAAGGATTTACAAGCAATGCTCTGATTAGGGATGGATAAGTTAAATAGCCTTAGGGGTACAATCGATGGCAATTTGGTTGGTCGAGATCCAGCTCATGTTTAAAATGACGTCTGAGCCAGAAGGATGACTTCTAGGATCTAATTGAGGATTGCGAGCATTCACAACGTATTGAATCAATAGACTCAAAATGATGATGACAAGGGATGCCAATAAAATTACGAGACTTATGGGTTTAACCATAGTGCAAGCCAGCAAGAATTTTAAGAGCAATAGGCTGCTCAGGATTTTCGGAAGATCGAATGGGATTTCGAAGACTTTTGTGAAACATATGAACAACTCGGAATGAGCGGACACTTAGTAAGTGCGAGGAATTATCCGTAGGGGTATTGATGCAGAAAAGAGCTGCAAGCAGTAGACACAAAGCATTCTCGGAATATTGGAGAACTTTTCAGGGTATCAAGTAATAACAAGGGCAACTGGGTACGAAGGTATAAGTGACAAGTGTAAGTGGTTATCCTTGAGGATTTATCGGTGGCCGAGAATAGCAAAAGCAGTGGTCACAAAGTCTCGATAGAACACCAGAGAGTATCTTTAGAATCTTCTGGTGCAATAGGCGATCATCTATGATAAGGGGCTCTCCGGGAGAAAGTAGTTACGAGAACCTAGAGTTAGAGTTAGTAAATTCATTTTAACCCGAATAGAAGAGAGATAAGAGTCCCAGAGTATAGACGAGGAGTAAAAGATCCTAATACCACCCAATGGCGATGTGGGCCCGTAGGCCACACAACCATGTTAGTAAAAGTTTTGTAATGAGTACACTCAACTTCGGCCAAGGAGTTGGAAAGGGGGATTCCTACAGGCAGTTGGCTCTGATACCAACTTGTGATGCCCCCGATTCAATCGTACACTAATCATACACGCAAACGTGTATGATCAAGATCAGGGACTCACGGGAAGATATCACAACACAACTCTATAAATAAAATAAGTCATACAAGCATCATATTACAAGCCAGGGGCCTCGAAGGATCGAATACAAGAGCTCGATCATAGATGAGTCAGCGGAACCAACAATATCTGAGTACAGACATAAGTTAAACAAGTTTGCCTTAAGAAGGCTAGCACAAACTAGGATACAGATCGAAAGAGGCGCAGGCCTCCTTCCTGGGATCCTCCTAAACTACTCCTGGTCATCGTCAGCGGGCTGCACGTAGTAGTAGGAAACTCCAGTGTAGTAGGAGTCGTCATCGACGGTGGCGTCTGGCTCCTGGGCTCCATCGTCTGGTCGCAGCAATCGGGTATAGAAAAGGGAAAAAAGGGGAAGCAAAGCAACCGTGTGTACTCATCCAAAGTACTCGCAAGCAAGGAGCTACACTACATATGTATGCATTGGTATCAAATGGAATAAGGGTAGTATATGTGGACTAAACTGCAGAATGCCGGAATAACAGGGGGATAGCTAGTCCTATCAAAGACTACGCTTCTCGCCACCTCCATCTTGCAGCATGTAGAAGAGAGCAGAAGGTAAGTTCACCAAGTAGCATCGTGTAGCATAATCCTAACTGATGATCCTCCCCTTGTCGCCCTGTTAGAGAGCGACCGCCGGGTTGTATCTGGCACTTGGAAGGGTGTGTTTTATTAAGTATCCAGTTCTAGTTGTCATAAGGTCAAGGTACAACTCCAAGTCGTCCTGTTACCGAAGATCACGACTATTCGAATAGATTAAAATTCCTCGAAGGCTCGAATACAAGAGCTCGATCATAGGCGAGTCAGCGGAAGCAACAATATCTGAGTACAGACATAAGTTAAACAAGTTTGCCTTAAGAAGGCTAGCACAAACTGGGATACAGATCGAAAGAGGCGCAGGCCTCCTGCCTGGGATCCTCCTAAACTACTCCTGGTCGTCGTCAGCGGGCTACACGTAGTAGTAGGCACCTCCAGTGTAGTAGGAGTCGTCGTCGATGGTGGCGTCTGGCTCCTGGGCTCCATCGTCTGGTCGCAGCAATCGGGTATAGAAAGGGAAAAAAGGGGGAAGCAAAGCAACCGTGAGTACTCATCCAAAGTACTCGCAAGCAAGGAGCTACACTACATATGTATGCCTTGGTATCAAATGGAATAATGGTAGTATATGTGGACTGAACTGCGGAATGCTGGAATAAGAGGGGGATAGCTAGTCCTATCGAAGACTAAGCTTCTGGCCACCTCCATCTTGCAGCATGTAGAAGAGAGCAGAAGGTAAGTTCACCAAGTAGGATCGTGTAGCATAATCCTAACTGATGATCCTCCCCTCGTCACCCTATTAGAGAGCGACCAACGGGTTGTATCTGGCACTTGGAAGGGTGTGTTTTATTAAGTATCCAGTTCTAGTTGTCATAAGGTCATAGTAAAACTCCAAGTCGTCCTGTTACCGAAGATCACGGCTATTCGAATAGATTAACTTCCCTGCAGGGGTGCACCACATTTCCCAACACGCTCGATCCCCTTTGTCCGGACACACTTTTCTGGGTCATGCCCGGCCTCGGAAGATCAACATGTCGCAGCCCTTCCTAAGCACAACAGAGAGGTCAGCACGCCGGTCTAAATCCTATGGCACAGGGGTCTGGGCCCATCGCCCAGTGCACACCTGCACGTTGCGTACGCGGCCGGAGAGCAGACCTAGCAACCTCCATCACAAAGGAAGTTGCGTTACGCGATCCAAACCCACGCGCGCCGCTCAGTCGCTGACGTCACGAAGGCTTTGGCTGATACCACGACGTCGAGTGCCCATAACTGTTCCGGCGTAGTTGGTTAGTGCGTATAGGCCAGTAGCCAGACTCAGATAAAATACCAAGATCTCGTTAAGCGTGTTAAGTATCCGCAAACATTGACCAGGGCCAAGCCCACCTCTCTCCTAGGTGGTCTCAACCTGCCCTGTCGCTCCGCCACAAAGTAACAGTCGGGGGCCGTCGGGAACCCAGGCCCACCTCTACCGGGATGAAGCCACCTGCCCCTTCAACCCCCATCTCCGAATAGTATCATAAGTCATGTAACAGTATAAAGTATATAGCATATGCCCGTGATCGCCTCCCGAGTGATCGCGGCCCAGTAGTATAGCATGGCAGACGGACAAGAGTGTCGGGCCACTGATGGAACACTAGCATCCTATACTAAGCAGTAGGATAGCAGCTAAGGGTAACAATTGTAGAAACAATGACAGGCTATGCATCAGAATAGGATTAACGGAAAGCAGTAACATGCTACACTAGTCTAATGCAAGCAGTATAGAGAAGAGTAGGCGATATCTGGTGATCAAAGGGGAGTCTTGCCTGGTTGCTCTGGCAAGGAGGACGTGTCGTCAACACCGTAGTCAAACTGGGGGGTCGCCGGCAGTCTCGGGGTCTACCAGAAAGAAGTAACGGAGGGGAACACAGTAAATAATAGAGCAATCAAAGTATAGCATGGAAATACACGGTGCTAGGTATGCCCTAACGCGGTAGGAGGTGATACCGGCAAAGGGGGGAAACATCCGGGAAAGTATTCCCGGTGTTTCGCGTTCTCGGATAGATGAACCGAAGGGGAAAAGTTGCGTGTTGCTATGCTAGGGACATGGGGCGGCAAAACGAACTGCGTATTCGGATTCGTCTCGAAATTCTGAGCAACTTTCATGTACAAAGTTTTTCCATCCGAGCTACGGTTTATTTTATATTAATTTTAAAAGATTTAAATAAATTTTAGGATTTATTTAATTATTTAAATCAACATTATCCAGAATAGTGTTTGATGACGTCAACATGATGTCAGCGGTCAAACAGTCAGTTGACTAAGTCAAACTAACATGTGGGTCCCACTGTCATACACTTTTTAATTAAATAGCAATTAATTAGGTTAATTAGTGATTAGATTAATCCAATTATGATTAATTAATTCTCTAATTATGATTAGATTAATTCTTTAATTAGTTTAGTTAATTAATTATTAATTAAGTAACTTATTTTTTAATTAATTTTTTTATTAATGTTCAGGGGGCATGGGGCCCAACTGGCAGGTGGCCATTTGGCCTAACGGGCTTTGTGTGATAGCGGGCGCCTGGGCAGCGGTTAACAGGGGGCTGGGCGGCAGAGCGGGGAGACGGGCGGGCGCAGGCCACCGGGGTGTGGTGGGGCGCCGACCAGGGGGTGGCGCGGTGCCTGGCAGAGGTCGCCGCGGGCGAGCTGGAGCATGGCGAGACGGGCGACAACGAGCGCGAGCGAGCACGTGGTCGAGCAGGAGCGGTGCTGCGGGCACCCAACCGGCGCGAGGGCCGAGCAGGCGCTAGCACGACGTCGGAGGTGGCCGCGGGCATGGCAGAGCGAAGCAGCAGCGCGGTTGGGGCGGCGGAGGCGCGGCAACATGGCGAGGGGGAGGGTCGCGGGTCGGATGGCCGCCGGGGGTGCAGCCAAGGGAGTGGGAGGCGGAAGTGGCACAACAGCAAAGGGGTGGATTCGGCGCGTCGCGTGGCGTGGGGAGCTCAGGCGAATAGGGGTGTGGCCGACGCGGGGCGTACGGTGCGGCTGGGGCAACCATAGTAGCACGGCAGCAGCAGAGACGCACGAGGCAGCGAGCGAGGCCCGACGCGACGGAAGCGACTAAGCGAGCTCACGACGAAGGCGAGGCGCGCTCGGACACAGAGCAGGGCGCGGGGACGCACGGGTGTGGACGAGCGTGGACAGGGGAAGGGGAGGACGACCGGGGTCCTCACCGGCGTTGGTGAGCAGGGGGGGCGTCGAGGAGCGGGGACGTCTGATGGGGAGGAGGTTGAAGACGGGGAGGCAGCACCAATGGCGAGGGCGGGGCAGCGCCGGCTGGTGAGCGGCGATGGTGCGGTGCAGCTGGGGTCGCGCCGAGGATGGGCGCCGACGGCGCAGGCGCGGGATTCGGGCAAGGGGTCGCTGGATCGAGCGTCGGGGGCGGGGCGCCGTGTCTCGATCCAAATCCGTGGGGAGGGAGTGGGCAAACGAGGAGGAGTGGGTGCCGTGTGGGGGGTTAGGGTTTGACCGGTGTAGTGGGGGGTTAAGTGGTGGGGGTTTGGCCGGCCCAGTCGGGCGGTTGGGGCCAGCTGGGCCACTTGGCCCAGCGGAGGTGGTTTCTGTTTCCTTTTTCCTTTTATTTATTTTCCTCTCTGTTTTATTTCTAATTTCTTTTTTTTAGTTTTATAAAAAATACCACTAGTACCTAAATTTGTATATATAAAGAAACTACTGTCAGATTAATTCTTAACCCATAATAAAACATTTTAATATTTTATAAAATCCAATAGGCATTTGTTTATTGTTTTCACTACTGTTTTTAATTACTTTAGAGCCCTTAAACATCTTATCAAAGTTTGGTTTCTTCACTAATATTACCTATGCATTATTTGGCACACTCCGAACATTTTTGTTTTAATATTTGAAAACTTTTATTGTTTGCTTGATTTAGAATTCGAATTTGGATCGTTTTCAAACTAATGCGAGATTAGCAATATTAATGGTGGTGACGTGGCATCATTAGTAGAGGGTTACTGTAGCTTAATTGTCCGGGCGTCACAAGGAATTAAGCTTGGGGATGCTTGATATGTCTCCAACGTATCTACAATTTTTGATTGTTCCATGCTATTTTATTATCTGTTTTGGATGTTAATGGGATTATTTATACACTTTTATTTTATTTTGGGGACTAACCTACTAACCCAAGGCCCAGTGCAAATTGCTGTGTTTTTTGCCTATTTCAGTGTTTCGCAGAAAAGGAATATCAAACGGAATCCAAACGGAATGAAACCTGGAGTGGATGTCAAGAAATCAATGAGGAGGCCACGAGGCAGGGGGGCGCGCCTACCCCCCTGGGCGCGCCCTCCCCCCTCGTGGGCCCCTCGCAGCTCCACCGACCTACTTCTTCCTCCTATATATACCCATATACCCCGAAAACATCCAGGAGCACCATGAAACCCTATTTCCACCGCTGAAACCTTCTGTACCCAAGAGATCCCATCTTGGGGCCTTTTTCGGAGCTCCGCCGGAGGGGGAATCGATCATGGAGGGATTCTACATCAACACCATAGCCTCTCCGATGATGTGTGAGTAGTTTACCTCAGCGGTCCATAGTTATTAGCTAAATGGCTTCTTCTCTCTCTTTGGATCTCAATACAATGTTCTCCTCGATCTTCTTGGAGATCTATTTGATGTAACTCTTTTAGCGGTGTGTTTGTCGAGATCTGATGAATTGTGGTTTTATGATCAAGTTTATCTATGAACAATATTTGATTCTTCTCTGAAATCTTTTATGTATGATTGGTTATCTTTGCAAGTCTCTTCGAATTATCAGTTTGGTTTGGCCTACTAGATTGATCTTTCTTGCAATGGGAGAAGTGCTTAGCTTTGGATTCAATCTTGCGGTGTCCTTTCCCAATGACAGCAGGGGAAGCAAGGCACATATTCTATTGTTGCCATCGAGGATAAAAAGATGGGGTTTATATCATATTGCTTGAGTTTATCCCTCTACATCATGTCATCTTGCCTAATGCGTTACTCTGTTCTTATGAACTTAATACTCTAGATGCATGCTAGATATGATAGCGGTCGATGTGTGGAGTAATAGTAGTAGATGCAGAATCGTTTCGGTCTACTTGTTGCAGACGTGATGCCTATATACATGATCATGCCTAGATATTCTCATAATTATGCACTTTTCTATCAATTGCTCGACAATAATTTGTTCACCCACCGTAATATTTATGCTATCTTGAGAGAAGCCACTAGTGAAACCTATGGCCCCGGGGTCTATTCTCCATTATATTAGTCTCCCGTCAACTAGCTATTTCTGGCGCCGTTTATTTTGCAATCTTTATATTCCAATCTATATCATTAAAATACCAAAAATATTTTATCTTATTATTATTATTATTATTATTATTATTATTATTATTATTATCTCTATCAGATCTCGCTCTCGTAAGTGACCGTGAAGGGATTGACAACCCCTTTATTGCGTTGGTTGCGAGGTTCTTATTTGTTTGTGCAGGTACGTGGGACTTGCGTGTAGTCTCCTACTGGATTGATACCTTGGTTCTCAAAAACTGAGGGAAATACTTATGCTACTTTGCTGCATCACCCTTTCCTCTTCAAGGGAAAACCAACGCAGTGCTCAAGAGGTAGCATATGGGCCTTCATGATTTGAGACCACCCATGAATATGTATCTTTTCACCTCCAAGGGGAATGGAGTAGGTCGACATAAACATCATGTTGTGACCAAGCGCAAGTCTGACCGGACCATGGTCAGGCGTCTGTATCGGAACAATAGAACTGGGCAGTTTCTGTTTCAAGAAGATCACAACTGTAAAACTGTTTATAAGCAAGAGTTTATGAACGACATATATAAGAGAACACATCTCGTACTATAAGTTTCTCGACACAGTTGGACCTGTTCAACGACTGCAGCAGTGGCACAAATATCCCACGTGGCCTTCCACCATTGAAATGCCCCACAAGGACCTCAAGACGATCAACAAGATGTAGGAACTTGTGGATGTCATCCCAGTCAACTTCAGTTCCATCAGTAGCAGTCGAGTTCTTATAGAATAACAAGCGAGTAGCCTGCTTAACTTTGAAAAAACCTATATGTGCCACCAATTATAAGAAATATTAGTTAGAAGTAGCATCTTCATGAGAGATTCGTTGATCCTTCTAAAGTTAAATTGCGATTAGTTAGACAGAATATGTGGATTAAGAAGTAATCGAGGCCACAAGCAAGAACCAGATACAAAACTAAAATGGATGAACAATTGGAATGACGTCAGGGTGGAAGATCACAGTGAAGATGAGACCAGGTTCTGCTATTTCCATCAGCATTCGTGCGCGAAATTTCAGTCCGTAACACTTGAGAAAGTTTATCCAAGTTCAGCCATAAAAAAGCAGCGATCTTCTTGGTTCATGAACCCAACTTGGAGCTTATATCCATGGCTTGTCTTCAATGTGACCATTAAACTTGTGTATTTAGTTATGGCAAGGACGAACATCTTGAGTACATGTGTTCTGGCAGAGCAAGGAAAGCACTGCAGGAAAAATAATATGAGAACAGAATGTATTCCCTATCCAAATCTAGAAATAATTTCCTCCTTCACGTTAGTGTTGACCATGGTACTAGTACCTTTTACCCAAGTAGCAATCCAAATTTCCAAATTAGTCGACGACATGTTTAAAAAACCCCACCCTCCCGGATAGAGAAGAGCATTCTAGGAACATACTGTGCGTGTTTTAAAATCTTGTTTTATGATGAGAAGGAACAAGTGTGGTGTCTCGCCGAGGGCGCAGAAACCTATAGGGTCCTCGCACTTTGGGCACTGCAAATGAAACACGCTAGATTCAGTAGGAAGAAAAATGCATCAACGGCGGTGGCTGCCATCCTAGGATTACCTGCGACCAATGGACTTGGATTTATCGAGGATGGATGAAGAATTCGTACCTGGTTCTCCATGAGAAAACCCTGTGCAATCGCTGAGAGGGGGTTTTCTCTGAACAAGCAGACAAGGGAGAAGGGGATTCGGGCCTAGTGAAATATTGTTGCTTTGTCCGTCCAGCTTACTGCTGAAGCTTGAAAGGTGGTTTTTTTTGTGATTTGACGGCTCACTGGGCATTACTGCGGTGCTACGACCGTGGTGACTCTACCTTGCAGTTGTGCACTCTAGTTTGGTGCATGGCACGTGGACCCCGTTGCCGGATGACCCACATATCAGCGAAAGGAAGTAGAAAGGGAGGAGTAACTAGTTACACATAAATATATTTTTGACAAAGAGATACTCCATCTGTAAAGAAATATAAAAATCTTTTATATCACAACTTTATACATAAGCAAAATCAAGGGGAATATACATAACACACATAATTATAACATAATTATAAAATACAGAGTTGGTGATGGTGGTGTGCCTGCCATCCTGCATTATAGGCCGTCCGATTTATATCTGACGGATAGGAAGGAAACTATGGAAATTTTGCAAAAAGGTACACACACACACACGTCTCCACATTTGCAAATAAGGCCTTGCCTCGTTCATCCTTTTCGCTCAGAAGATAAACTACTCATACAAATGCATCTTGATCTTACATGCAATGCACGGGCATCTTGCTAGTATAACATAATATGGGGGTTCAACTGAGAATATAATACTCAGACAGGCTCATAGTTCTGGACTTTGGGCCACAGGCCGGTGTGTCTGCATGTTTGGGGGGCCATGTGTTCTACCTCAGCAGTTTTCATATTGCAAGTGATCGGTATGGTGCTGGTTTTAGATGCTGTTGCAAGGCGAATATACAAAATTGAATAAAGCACAACAACTGTTAGAATGAAATCGAACGACAGTTCCTAACCAGCAATCAAATTTGCAATTCTATCAACGATATACTACATGATAAATAATACTGTCATACTACTTATACACAGAGGACACTTATTTCACCATGCCAGATTATTACATCAAAATCTCTCGGAGGATAGATCAGTTCGACAGTTGCGTGCCGCTACTGGAGAATTTCAAAGTTGATTTGGACCAGCTCTCCTTGCCGACAAAGTTCGATTTTGACATCATCCCCTACAGCAAGATATGATTTAGATTTGAACCTTGACCATCCTTTAACATCAATCATCATGCGACCATCCTTTGTACTTACGGTATATTGAGCAGGTTCATTCACACCAAGGCTGTGCATGCTAAGAGAAACTTGGCCACGTTCGCCCGGATTGTTGAATGACTCCCTCGTTGCTCTAGGAATTCTCTATTTGCAAACAAGAAGACATACACAAACAGTTAGATCAACATAGTGAATCATGTAAAACAACATGGAAAGAAAAAAGAACGAAGCATTTGGGCAGCCAATGCTTACCAACAAGGTGGAGATGTCGGTTTTTGTAAGGACTTTGGTATATGCAGTGCGAACTACAGCCCAGTCTGTTGCTGTTGCAACTACTGGTTCTGTTGCCGCTGCACGGGCCAGAGTAGATGCAAGTCCAAGTGTTGGTGCAGGTGCCGGAGCCGTCGCTGGTGCCCATGCCGGTGCGACTGGTAGTGCCGCTACTGTTGCCGGAGATGGTGCTCCTTGTAGAGCTGGTGCCGGTGTCAGAGCAGGTGCCAGTGTCGGAGCAGGTGCCAGTGTCAATGCCCGATCCTCTGGTAGATCAGCCTGATCCACTGACGTGGTCGGTGCCCAATCCTCAGCCGGATCAGACTGAGCTGCTGCCGTTGTCAGTGCCTTCGGAGAAGGTGTCGGTGCTCGATTCGTTCCTGAAGGTGGTACCGATGTGCGAGACAACAATGATCGTGTCTGGTCTGCTATGATCAGGTTTCTAACTTGACTAGGCTTCGTGACCATGATTCAGTCTTTTCTTCATTTCTTTTAAACGCGATAAGGACTAATTGTGGCGTGTTTGTTAAACCAAACTGCAGTTCATCATAGGGCTTCAGCTTGTACTCAGACAACAGACCGATCCAATTGTTTCTAGTAATATAATTGATGGACAGTGCGTTCGTTACTGACACGACATAAGAAGTGAAACCTGCAAAAATAACCATCGTAGAGCAGACCAAAGGGTTTATTCTGTGATAAATGTCACATGGCAAAACCTGTATCATAAAATTGCAGCAAAAGTAAGAAAACATGACATTAAATCAATAAGATTTAGACATTAAATCAATAAGATTTACTTGATGTGACATGAGTGAATCCTTACCAGGAAATCACTATGTTGAAGTACTAAACAGAAGATTGTTCGTCCAACTACGTGTGGCATGCAGGGCCCCCGCCTACTCCCACAAGCAGGACTGTCCAAAGGTCATGACAAATCATATGGACCGAACATCCATGGGACTGGAAATCCTGGTGGGTGCAGTAAACCTTGCGATGCATACAGATATTGGAGTGTAACCATAATTGATCAACCGTCCTTAATACAGGGTTGACCACACACCAAAAAAGATAATCTGGATACTTCAAAATATACAGACTGAACAGAGTGGACATACATTAACATAGATTGTTCTCAGGACTTACCACACACCAAACGCGGCAGTACTGCACAATACAGGGTTCACACACACAAATCAAGTACTGAACAATAGTACTTACTACAGACAAGTAAAGTCGCACTAATTAAACTCTGCAGACTATTTCTTGCCACCGACCTACAGGATGAACCCCGCGCCGTGAACTTCGTGAGAGATGTCTACCTGCACCATCACCATCTTGTCATCCTTGGAGAACCTAACAGAGTGGTCTTTCCACTCATAAACATGACGATGAAGACAACCCGCATCAGATTTGTAGGGAAGATTTACAAGAACCACACCCTTCGTAATCGAAGGCATGACCAGGAAATTGTTGTGGTCAAGTACAGCCTCGAGAACACGCCTGACAACAATGCTACAGGAAAACACTTGTTCAGGACACGTGGCGACAAGGACACAACAACTGGATAGTTTAGGAGTAGAACTCATCCTCAGGTCTTCCAGTTCACACAACATAACTTTGAGAACTTCATCTCCACCGCGGACCTGGTTCTAATTCAAACAGAAACCAATATTTTATTACTACACCCGTTTAGAAATATACGACGATTTTTGATATTTACTCCATATATGACTACATATACGCACGTAAATGAGTGAACAAAGACACTAGAACTTATCTTCAAAGGCATGAGAGCAGAGGGATTACTTGCAATATCTATAACACAAGTTACTAAAGCAAATATACTGTCTTCAAAGGTAGTATTGATGTTCATAAAGTAGTTGAAAGTAATCTATAAGAAATCATTGTCAACCTCTTGCATGTTCTGGTCAAAAGAGGAATTTAGAACCGTCATTTGGCACACAAAAATAACATGCAAGATCACCCAAAAGTTGTACTACTAGTAATAGTACTGCGTGTTAGATGAAAAAACATGATCAAGATCGAGTAAAAGATCGTCAAGAAGAGATATTACCTCGACTTAATTAATGAGGGATCCCAGAGAGGGGGGCTTGGATAAGACGATGGCTTTGAGCTTGTCCGCGGTACTCTTGGTGGGGTGCTTGCACTTCTTCGTACCATGAGCCTTGATGTTTTTAGCCAGAGATGTCGGCGTCATGGGAATGGGGGTGCCTAGACTTGCCTGCCTGTGGCCCATGGCGTGGCTCCATCGACGGCCCGGTACGGGCCGGCTTCAGCATCAGCAACTCAAGACCCTCGCGAGGGGCCAAGCCTCGCAAGGAGGACGACATCAAGACCTCCACGAGGAGTAGTCTCTCTAGGCTGGCTCCCGAGGAGGGGAGATTTCTATGCAAGGCTCACCTCACGAGATTCAGATGACGTGAGCCATGACGACCAAGGCTAGGCGGGCGCCAGCGGGCACGGTGTACCCGTTTCCTCTTTGGTGCCAAGGAGGCAAGCGCAGGCGCGGAGTCCCGAGGCATCAACCAAAGGCTTCGATTCCGGTGCAACAAGACCAAGACCGCTAGGACTGCATGACGGAGGTCATCGCCAAGCCCACCACAACGTCATGACCAGAGGCTTTTGTAGGTGAAGACTACTTTTGTCAGGATATCATGTACTAGTTGTCTCCCTTCGAATTTGGCCGTTGTGGGATCCCTTCTTGCCTTCATTTGGGAAGAGGACCAAGGCCCCTATAAATAGGACTTAGCCATCGCCATAGAAGGGGACAGATCATTCAGATCATCCCCACACCCACCAGCTCATCGAGCTCAAGAACACTCCTCCTCCCGAGGTTGTTCCCCCACTATACTAGTTCATCCTCAGCCCCTCGAGGCCAATCCACCACAAAGCAGGAGTAGGGTTTTACACCGCAAGGTGGCCCGAACATAGGTAAATTGTCGTGTCTATTTTCCATTCAGTTCCTCGAGCTAGGCTGTGAGATTAGCAAGTAGGCAGACTAGGGAGGATGAGTTCTTTGCATGCACCCTAGAGTTCGAACCTCTCAAGGGTCTGCGGAACCCGAATTCCGACATTTGGCGCGCTAGGTAGGGGTGCGTCGGAGCCTCTCTTCCGCCGGTCGACCCGCCACCGCTCCACCGCTTCCATGGCCGACGCCCGTCGAGCTCAAGGTGAGCGTAGGGCCGCTCTGCCGCCCGCATCGGTCAGACAACGCCAATAGGTGACGGTTGTGCTCTCCATCCTCCGTCTCCAGTGGCGAACGCCGCTACCGGCCTGGTGGGGCACGAGTAGCAAGCTTCGTCGCTGCACCCCTTCGTGCAACATAATGGGTGCGCCGCCACTCTATCTCTGACTCCGGCTGGTTCGTCGTCCCATGCTCACCGCAGGCCGGCAGACGCGCAGGCTGCGTTGCTCATGGCGCGTGAGCTCTTGCACTATCACCCCATCGACGACTTCTATGAAGACTGGCTTGACCGCATCGCCAAGCTTGTCAGTGCCACCGTGTGCTCTGATGCACCGTCCCTCTCGCTGCCTCGCCGATCGCCGCCTGCTGCAGGTGACGTGGCCCACGGAGCACCTCCTCCACCTCCCCGTCAAGACGTCGCCCTCGGGCCAAGGCACGACGCCCCATGGTGTGACCCACCGCGCAGGGCGCCGGCGCGTGAAGAAGAAAGCTGCTAGGTGGTCCAGCGGCCGCAAGAAGATGCTCGTGCACTCCCAGCACCGCCACGTCAAGACCGCGCGCCACCCGCGGTGGTGGCGCGCGAGCGCTAGGACCAGGCTCCACCTCCACGACGGACTCCTGCGCCGACAGCGGGCTGCCACGCCTTCACTCCGGAGCTGCGTAGAGTTGTCTAGCCGGGGAAGTTCAAGCCCGACCTGCCTCCATGCTACGACGGCACCCCCAACCCTGCTAGGTTCCTGCAGCTCTATGAGCTGAGCATTGAGGCAGCCAATGGTGACGAGAAGGTTATGGCGAACTGGTTTCCCATGGCCCTCAAGGATGGCGCACACTCGTGGCTCTTGAACCTGCCCACGGGATCGATCTCCTCCTAGGACAAAATGCGAGAGTGTTTCGTCGCCAACTTCCAGCGAACCCGCGACCGGCCGCTGGCTGCGGGTGACCTGCGGCGCATCAAGAAGCTGCCAGGGGAGACCTTGCAAAATTACATCCAGTGCTTCTACAGTGTTCGCCTCAAGATCCCCAAGGTACTGGACGAAGCCATCATCTCAGCATTCACTGATGGCATCCGCGACGTCAAGATGGAGGAGGAGCTCGCCATACACGAGGACATGTACACGACTCTGGAGATGTTCAACATGGCGACCAAGTGTGCGAGAACTGAGGAGGGACGCCTCTCCCTTCTTGAGCTCCCTGAAGCTGACCCAGAAGATAGGAAGACTAAGGCCAAGGACGTGAAGTGCAAGGGGGCAGCCGTGCTCGCGGCCGAACCAGAGATGAAGCACGGCTGCGATCAACTGAAGTCATCCAAGTGCAGTCGCTCGTTCTACGTCTTCCACAACATGCATAGACACAACACCAACCACTATCAGGAGCTTAGGGCCATCCGCGATGGGTGCGTCGGTCGTCGCCCCAAGCGCAACGATCGAGGCTAAGGCTACGGAGGAGGGCGAAGTAGAGGACGCTGGGACGGCCGCGACCCCCGCCAAGAGTGGCGCGCTCAGCCTCGTGAGGAGTGCTGGCAGGGCCAGCCTCATGAGGCCCCCTGGAGGGACCAGCCTCGTGAGGACCGTCCTTAGGGCAACTCTAGCCTCCCTCTGCTGCCGCCACCACCAAGAAGGAACGACGATCACCTATAGGACGAGGGGGCTGGGGGCTTCCGGGAGCCTCGTGCCATCACCTGCATCCTGGGCGGCGCTTAGGCCCCTGCCTCTCATCGCATCTTCAAGCAGTTTGCTCGTGAGGTGAACGCGGCCCTCCCCAAGCTCGAGGCTACGTGTCCGCTCAGGTGGTCCAAGTGTACCATCATCTTTAGCTTGTCTGACCAGCTCAAGTGTGCGGCAACTGTCAATGCTCTCCCGATGCTCTACTTGCCAACCATCAGCAATGTCCTCGTCACCAAGACTCTCATTGATGGCGGTGCGGGGCTCAACGTTCTTTGCATCGAGACATTCGACCGACTCCAGGTGCCCTATGACTAGGTGTAGCCCGCCAATCCTTTCTCAGGAGTGACCGACAGATCCACCACCCGATAGGGCGGATCCGCCTCCCTGTCAGCTTCGGCACCCGCGACAAGTACCACACCAAGTTCATTGACTTCAACGTCACCCACATTCTCCTTCCGTACAATGCCATCCTCGGCTACTCGACCCTGGCCAAGTTCATGGTAGTCACCCACCATGGATACAACGTCCTCAAGATGCCAGGGAGCCGCGACATCATCACGGTCTCGTGCGAGGAGAACGACGTGGTGTGCTCTCTCGAGGGTGCCTACTAGGTTGCGGCAGTCGATAGCCTAGATGACAAAGGCACCGTCTACCCTCCTGAGGTTGTCCCCAAGAAGAAGAAGCAGCTGCTCCACCAAGAACCTCAGGAGAGCAGGGTGTCCAGTGGCACCACCTCAGGACCAGCACCCATAGCCGGTGCGCCTCCCTCTCTCACATAGGGAGGCGCGCCCGGTGCCCCTCTCAGGATGGGCTCGGGGGCTCTCCTCTGGAGGGCCTCTAACCTAGCCAACGTCACGAGGGAGGCGCTCGGGCACCACATGGAGGCGTGCTTCAGCGCGCGCTTCTGCCAGGAGGGAACAAGGCACAGAGAGCCAGGTGATCCGGAGTTCATCACCAAGGCAACCGAGGAACTTCAAGAGGCGAGAGCTATGCGCGGCGACCTCCGCACCCCACCCAACGCGGCTCGTTGTCCCGGCGAGGATAGCGAGCTGCGCGTCTGCGTCAATATCCCAGGGCTCAATAGGGCCGCATCTCAGGAGCGCTTCTGGCCATCATGCGCTGGCCGATGTGACGGCCCCCCTCACAGCTATGTTCGCATGCCTTTCAGCTTGCTGAGCAGGGCTGTCGGGCATCAGCGTCACATGCGGAGCATCATGGCGGCTCAGGAGGCCAGGCACTGGGTGATCCTAATGGATATGGCGATGGATCCTCGCGAGCCCCCGGGTCTCTAGGGCCTCCCGAGGTTCAGGGCATGGGCGGCTCATGAGGAGCGACTTTGGCGACACGCATCTTCAGCTACCTCAACGCTTCTTCAGCAATAGTGCCAGGTGACATCTTTTTGGTTTGTTCAGTTGGGGCGCCCCTCGGGTTGCATTATCCCCAAGCCGCGTGGATCCCTCCCTGCGGCATGTATCGTTTGGCATCTATCAGAATTAGCTCTACCCTATCCATGAGTTGACTTATGATTATCATATGTCTGTCTGGTGCTTCGCCACCATGAACGCTGTACGCCCTTGCAAGCCCACCCACGACCGCCTCATAATTAAGGACTGGCACGACGTCTGTGCTCGGGCCCGTCCCTGCATCATCGCTAAACCCAAGTGGCTGATCTCTGGCTCGCGGGCCAGCTCCCATGCACGTCACCTCCCATGGTCCTTGGTGCCTTGTTCTCACATGATCTAATCGGGGGCGGGTAAGTTAGGGTGCGCGACACGGTGCCTCGCCACCACGGGAGCTGCGCGCCAGTTGTCTTTCTTCAGGACATTTGCATGAGAAGACTGGGCACGACGTCTGTGCTTGGGTCCGTCCCTATAGCATCGACAAACCCAACGACTGAGCTCTGTCTGGCGGGCCGACCCCATTCATGTCACCTCCTAGGGTCGTTGGTGTTTTGGCCTTCTCATGCGATAATCTCAGGAGATTCATTCGGCGCAGGTCACCTAACCATCTCGCAGGGCTATCACAAGTGTTCCGAATCAAATCTAGGGGCAACCCGCCTTGAGGTAGGGCCTCGTGAGTCCCGCGCTAGCTCACGAGTGCCCATACACACCTCCTCTAGCCCTGTCGTGCAAGCCACGTGTCAGGGCGGGGCTGTACACGCCCCGGGGGCTCCACTCAGAGGGAGCCCCCACCCACGCACAAGTGGAAGCACCATGCTCCGCACTGGTAGTCGACATGGTCGAGGAGCGGCTATGCCCGTGCAAGAGCAGAAGCGCGATGCTCCACACTGGTGATAAACAACTGAGGGCGGCCTCACGGCCGCAATAACCTCAGGGAGCCGCTAGTCTAGGTATTCAGCCTCATCGCAATGCTTTCCCTTCGGGAGAGTCACGCGAGGGGGCTGGACACGGGGGCTATGCTCAGGCCACGCCAAGCGTACGCCACCCTAGAGGTCCCTCGGACCTGGTCTTCGCACACCCCTCCCAAGCGGGACCTGAGCAAGGAAAGGAATGGAGGTTTGTTCATACGTCAAGGGGGACTCCTGAGCGTCGCGACTCAGGAGCCTAACTGGCCACGTAGCCCCTCACCTCTTGGTCTCATCCTGGTGATCCGGACAACCCAACAACGGTTGAGATATGCGCGGGGCCAGGCCCTGCCGACGCAGAACGCTAAGGCCAACTCTCGCATCTCCTTCCCGAAGGATGTTTGTACGTCAAGGGGGACTCCTGAGCATCGTGACTTAGGAGCCTAACTGGTTACGTAGCCCCTCACCTATTGGTCTCGTCCTAGTGATCCGGATGACCCAACGACGGCTGAGGTATGCGCGGGGCCGGGCGTGCCGACGCAGAACACTAAGCAAATGAAAAGGAAATCACAGAACCCTAGCAAATTATTACAAAGCATGTTGTCTCTTAAAAGTACCAAGCATAAATTCTTATGCCTCCACGAGGGTCGATACATGTTGCAGGACTTAAACAAGGGGAAGCGCCACCATCGAGCATCTTCTTCAGCCTTGGACGCCACTGATGCCTATCTGGGGAACCCCGTCATCGACGACATCCCTGCTGTTCTGGCCGCCAGCCGTAGGCGTGGGGTCAACAACGAGGAACTTCCACAGCAGGGCCTCCACCTGATCCTTCACTGCCTTGGCAGTAGCGTCTTGAAGCTCGGGGTCCATGGGCTCGAGCAGGGCACCAAGGCAGAAGCCGGGGTCCCGAAGGTTGAGGTGGATAACGGCGCGTCATGGCCGAGGTGGAGAGCGCACTGGCTTCTCCCTCCACCATGGGGCCCACACCGACCATGATGTCCTCGAGCACCGCAACAAGCTTGAGGAGCAGTCCGGCGGGGCCTTCCTCCAGAGTCACCAGCGGCTCCTTGTACCCACCCCCGTAGAGATCCTATAGTGCCTTGTGGGACCTCTGCTTGAGGGAGCCGAAGGCGGCACGCCCCGCGGTGGCTGCCTCCTCAGCGTCGGCAAGGGGTTTCTTCCTGGCCTCCAGCTAGGCCTTCTCTGCCTCCATCTCCTCCTTCAGCTTGTCCAGGCGGCCACGCTCCGAAGCCTGCTCCCGAGCTACCTGCTCCTGCTTGGCGTCATGATTGACAACTGCAGCTTCCTGGGTCTTCAGCTTCTCCTGCTGCTCCTTGAGCTGGCGGGCACGGGTGGCCTGCTCGTCGCGAAGGGTCTTCTGCTCGGCCTCCGTCACACTGCAGCGCTCCTCGGCAGCCTTGGCTTCCTTCAGCGCCACGTCACGGGCGGCTGCGGCTAGGCCCGCCACCTTCGGGCCCTCCTCTGCGGGTGCCGCGGCTTGGCCCCAGGCCGCCTTGACGGACGCATCGGCCAGGAGCCACCCGAAGACCAGCTCTAGGCACCCCGACGTCCTACGCCGGTTCGGGTCCTGAAGGTCATCCGGGACCCGGTCCAGCATGGAGGAGGCCTCCTCCAGGGCACTGGGCACAGTAGAAGAACCATGGCCCATCGACGAGATGATGGGGGAGGAAGTGGCGCCAGCGTCAAGGCTAGCGAGGCGACAACAGGAGAAGGAGCTGGGGGCTCTAGAGCCTTTGGGTCCTTAGCGGGCACGCTAAGGGCGAGCATCTCCAGAGTCGCCCCGGCCGTAGGGACCGTCTTCTCCTAAGGCCGGGCCCTAGAGAGTCGGGAGGTCGGCACCTTCGCAGAAGCATGGGGGCGGTCTCGTCCTCCTGAGCCGGAGTCGATGCGGCCACAATCGAGCGCTGGGCCTCAGCGGCTCCAGCATCCTCCTTCTTCTTCGCTAGTAATGTCAGCTTGGCATCAAGATGGAGATATTGGGTACTACATCAAGATCAAAGAACAAGGGCGAGGGAATGCACTTACTGGTCCGTGGCGACGTACTCCCTCGTCCTATTTAGGAGCGCGATGCCCGAGGGTTTCCTGGGCACGAGCCCTGCCGCGCTCTCAGGGGCAGACGAGTGCATGGTGCTCGGTTCTATGACAACAACGGCCAGCGACGAAGTGAAGGCGTCACCCCAAGAAAGCAGCGCCGACTTGCCCTTCTTCGAGACCCCCAGCATCAGCTTCTTCGGAGGGGTGCCCCTGGACCTCGTGGTGACCTCGACGAAGCGCGGTGACTCCCTGACTGGGGGCTTGCCGGCATCGTCATCGTCAGAAAGGACAGGGAGGAGATGGGTTTGGCATGGGAGAGGTCTCCCCCACACCTTCCTAGGTCGCCTCCGAGTTTGCCTTGTCCTCTTCCTCAGCCTCGCTGGAGGACAACGGCATCGGGGAGCCCAGGGGTCAGGAAGGCTCCAGCGGCACGAGCCCCCGCTCGTTGAAGACGGACATGGCGTCAGTGATCTTCTCCCTGTCGGTGCGGTGATACAACGGGAGATGGGTGTCCGGGGGGCCGCCCTGGTCCTTCTCGAGCAAGGTGCGCATGACCTTTCCCAGCTCCTCGTCAGGTAGGTTGTCCGGGTGCAACTGGAGGGCGCCCTCCGCGCCCTTGAATCTCCATAGGGGGCGCGAGCGCACCTGGAGCGGAGCCAGGCGCTATGTCAGGAACTCCTTGACGATCATGGCCCCCATCAGCCTCCACCTTTGGGTCATCCACCTCCAGGTCGGCCATCATCCTCTCCAACAGCTACTCCATTCGGGGATCAGTGAGCTTCTCGTGAGACCACCCTTCCAGAGTGTCGGCAGCCCGGTCGGTAGCTCCAAACGAGGGTAGGAGCGCTTGGCGTCCATGAAGATCCATTTGTTCTAGAAGTCCTCCACCTTCCTCCCGGCCCATGAGATTGCGTTGTTGCCGTTGGCCGCGATGAAGGAGGCGCACCCTGAGCACTAACTGCCATTGATCTGGAGGTAGAAAAAGTGGCGGAATAGCGCCACGACGGCATCACCCCCATAAATGCCTCACAGTAGAAGGCAAATATTGATAGGAGAAGGATGGAGTTGGGGTGAAGATGGAGGGCGTGGAGCTTGTAACGGCGTAGGATGGCATAAAAGAAACTGGAGAAGGGGGGAACCAGCCCAGCGAGGACGCTGTGCAGGAAGGAGTAAAAGGTGCCGCCTAGAGTTTCTGGCTTGGCAGAGCCGACCCGGAGCGCCGTCTGTCCCCCCTCATTGCTGTTGCTCGCTGTCAACTGGAGCACCGTGGCGAGGTGCTTCTCCTCGGCGATGGTGGACGCACTCAGGGCTGGCTCGAACTAAGAAGTTGGGCGCGCGGTCGGAGCTGAAGACTTCTCCTTATCGGAGGCCATTGGTGGTGAGCTCAAGGAAGATTGGAAGATCTGTAGGTTTTCTAGGCGGAAGGAGAAGGGGATCTGGAGCAAGACGAAGGAAGGGCAATGAAGGCTCTGCGGGAGGCACCAGCCCTTTTGTCAGCCAGGAACGGTTGTCGAGGTAGCGTGGGGAAGCAGAGACACCCATGTCCCATCACTCACCACGCATCAACATAGGCCGCAGGCGGTTAGGGCCCGCGGCGCTCCGCACTTGCCCTTTGGCTTCGCCTCGAAGCCAAGTTCGAGCGCGCCTTGGGCCCGGGGGCTACTGTCGGCGTCCTGGGAATGAGGGTGCCTGGACTTGCCTGCCTGTGGCCCATGGCGTGGCTCTGTCGACGGTTCGGTATGGCCTGACTTCAGCATCAACAACTCAAGACCCTCATGAGGGGCCAAGCCTCGCGAGGTGGACGACATCAAGACCTCCACGAGGATAAGTCTATCTAGGCTGGCTCCCGAGGAGCGGAGATTTCTATGCAAGGATCACCTCGCAAGGTTTAGACGACGTGAGCCGTGACGACCAAGGCCAGGCAGGCTCCAGCAGGCGCAGTGTACCAGTTTCTTCTTTGCTGCCAAGGAGGCAAGCGCAGGCGCGGAGTCCCAAGGCATCAGCCAAAGGTTTCCATTCTGGTGCAACAAGACCAAGACCACCAGGAAGGAGGTCATCATCGAGCCCACCATGGTGTCATGACCAGAGGATTTTGTAGGCGAAGAATACTTTTGTGAGGATAGCATGTACTAGTTGTCTCCCTTCGAATTTGGCCGTTGCAGGATGATGACCCACAAGTATAGGGGATCTATCGTAGTCCTTTTCATAAGTAAGAGTGTCGAACCCAACGAGGAGCAGAAGGAAATGATAAGCGGTTTTCAGCAAGGTATTCTCTGCAAGCACTGAAATTATAGGTAACAGATAGTTTTGTGATAGGATAATTTGTAACGAGCAACAAGTAACAAAGGTAAATATAGTGCAACAAGGTGGCCAATCCTTTTTGTAGCAAAGGACAAGCCTGGCCAATTCTTATATAGAGAAAAGCGCTCCCGAGGAAACATGGGAATTATCGTCAAGCTAGTTTTCATCACGATCATATGATTCATGTTCGGTACTTTGATGATTTGGTATGTGGGTGCACCGGTGCTTGAGTGCTGTCCTTACTTGGACAAGCATCCCACTTATGATTAACCTCTATTGGAAGCATCTGCAACTACAACAAAAGTATTAAGGTAAACCTAACCATAGCATGAAACATGTGGATCCAAATCAGCCCCTTACGAAGCAACGCATAAACTAGGGTTTAAGCTTCTGTCACTCTAGCAACCCATCATCTACTTATTACTTCCCAATGCCTTCCTCTAGGCCCAAATAATGGCGAAGTGTCATGTAGTCGACGTTCACATAACACCTGTAGAGGAGAGACAACATACATCTCATCAAAATATCGAACGAATACCTAATTCACATGACTACTAATAGCAAGACTTCTCCCATGTCATCAGGAACAAACGTAACTACTCACAAAGCATATTCATGTTCATAATCGGAGGGGTATTAATATGCATATAGGATCTAAACATATGATCTTCCACCAAATAAACCAACTAGCATCAACTACAAGGAGTAATTAACACTACTAGCAACCCACATGTACCAATCCCAGACTTAGAGACAAGAATTCGATACAAGAGATGAACTAGGGTTTGAGAGGAGATGGTGCTAGTGAAGATGTTGATGGATATTGACCCCCTCCTAATGAGAGGATCGTTGGTGATGGCGATGATTTCCCCCTCCGAGAGGGAAGTTTCCCCGGCAGAACAGCTCCGCCAGAGCCCTAGATTAGTTCCGCCTCGTGGCGGCGGAGTCTCGTCCCGAAAGCTTGCTTATGATTTTTTCCTCAACGAAAGACTCCATATAGCATAAGATGGGCATCGGAGGGCCACTAGGGGGCCCACGAGGCAGGGGGCGCGCCCAGGGGGTAGGGCGCGCCCCCACCCTCGTGGCCAGGGTGTGGCCCCCTCTGGAACTTCTTGCGCTCAGTATTTTTTATATATTCTGAAAATGACTTCCTGAAGTTTCAGGACTTTTGGAGCTGTGCAGAATAGGTCTCTAGTATTTGCTCCTTTTCCAGCCCAGAATCCTAGCTGCCGGCATTCTCCCTCTTTATGTAAACCTTGTAAAATAAGAGAGAATAGGCATAAGTATTATGACATAATGTGTAATAACAACCCATAATGCAATAAATATTGATATAAAAGCATGATGCAAAATGGACGTATCAACTCCCCCAAGCTTAGACCTCGCTTGTCCTCACGCAAAAGCCAAAATCGAAAAATATGTCCACATGTTTAGAGATAGAGGTGTTGATAAAAATAAAATACGTACATGAGGGCATCATGATCATTCTTAGAACAGCAATTTATATAATTCTTGTTATATGATCTCTTATGCTAGAGTAACAATTCAATCAGAATTTCAAGTATGAATCATAAATTTCATTGAAAACTAACAAACTATAATCTCAGTCATGGGAGCAATTGCAATTTATCATAACATCGGAAAGAGTCAATATAAGAGCTTTTCAGCAAGTCCACATACTCAACTATCATATAGTCTTCCACAATTGCTAACACTCACGCAATACTTATGGGTATGGAGTTTTAATCGGACACAGAGAAAGATAGGGGCTTATAGTTTTGCCTCCCAACATTTTACCTCAAGGGTAATGTCAACTATAATAGTTCATGAAAACTCACATCCAATTAGCCATATATACCAAGATCTTTCCAACATGTTGTGCTTGCCAAAAGATAAAATGTAAAAGGAAGTGTGAAGATCACCATGATCTTATGCAAGGTAGGAGATAAAAGTAAAAGATAGGCCCTTCGCAGAGGGAAGCAGAGGTTGTCATGCGCTTTTATGGTTGGATGCACAAAATCTTAATGCGAAAAAACGTCACTTTATATTGCCACTTGTGATATGGACCTTTATTATGCAGTCCGTCCCTTTTATTTCTTCCGTATCACACGATCGTATAAAGCTTATTTTCTCCCACACTAATAAGTCATACATATTTAGAGGGCAATTTTTATTGCTTGCACCGATGACAACTTACTTGAGGGATCTTACTCAATCCATAGGTAGGTATGGTGGACTCTCATGGCAAAACTGGTTTAAGGGTGTTTGGAAACACAAGTAGTATCTCTACTTGGTGCAAGGAATTTGGCTAGCATGAGGGGGAAAGGCAAGCTCAATCATGTTGGATGATCCATGACAATATAATTTATCTCAGATGTAAGAAAACATAACCCATTACGATGTCTTCCTTGTCCAACGTCAACTCTTTAGCATGTCATATTTTAATGAGTGCTCACAATCGTAGAAGATGTCCAAGATAGTGTATTTATATGTGAAGACCTCTCTTTCTTATTACTTCCTATTAATTGCAACGATGACCAAAACTATGTTTGTCAACTCTCAACAACTTTTATTCATCATACTCTTTCTATGTGAGCTCATTACTCTCCATAAGATCCATATGATCTCTTTGTTTCTTTTTATTTCTTTCTCTTTTCTTTTATTCACTCAAGATTATGGCAAAATAATCAAGCCCTTGAATCAACACTAATCTTTATTATATATAGCTCACGGACTCGATTACATAGAAGGATCATAAAGCAAAACTCACAACTAGATCATACTAAAACTTTATGCTACTAGCTCAAGATATTACCAAAAGGATCGAACTAAGAAAAATGGTAAAGATAGAAGTGATGGTGATACGATACCGGGGCACTCCCCCAAGCTTGGCAGTTGCCAAGGGGAGTGCCCATACCAGATACTCAATTCTTCTTTGTTGGTGGAGAGGGTGGAGTTGTTGATGATGTAGGCTTGTCGTCCTTCTTCCAAGGCATAGGCTCGCCATCATAGAAGGATGACCGAGTCTCCTGAATCCTCAAATCTGCAGCCAAACTCATCCTCTTGAATCTATACTCATACTCACAATTTTGGTTTTGTGGGTCATAGATCTGGGCTTGGAGGTGCTCGATTTTCTCGTGAAGCTTGAAGATGGCCTCCCCAATGTCCTTGGCATCCAGATTGTGGTTGTTGGTTAACTCCATGATCATAATGTGATTGGAGTCAAGTCCGCGCTCCACCATCTCCTGGCACCTGAAAACTTGTTGCTCCATTGCCTCGAGCCTTGTTTCCACGCTTCCGGTCCTCTTTGGTCCATCAACATCGCGGATGTGCAACAACCCCTCACGCATCTCAATGGTTTGAGGGTGTTGTAGCACCTCCGCATGGTAGGGGTTGATGACCTTCTCAAAGAACTTGTCCTTGGGGGCACTTGAGGACGACATGATGACCTAGATCTGTCAGATAAACAGCTCGAAACAAAGACGAGAGATATTTGCGTGATACAGGAGCCAAAACCTTCGGGAGATTATATAATGAATTTTTACCAACCAAAATACGTGACGTGCAAGAAAACAGAGTTCGGAGAGCACACGAGGTGCCCACGAGGCAGGGGGCGCACCCAGGGGGTAGGGCACGCCCTCCACCCTCGTGGAGCCCTCGTATCCTTCCCGGAGTGCTTCTTATTTTTCTATTTTTCTAAATACTCCAAAATGGAGAGAAATTGCCAGTAGAACTGTTTTGGAGTCGGTTTACTTACTGTACCACATACCTATTCCTTTTCGGAGTCTGAAACATTTTGGAAAGTGTCCCTTATGTATTCCTCCGGGGTTACGGTTTTAATAATATTGGTTTCAACATTTATAGGATTACCTGAGATATCATGTTTGATTCTTTGACCGTTCACCACCTTCGGATTTGTGCCTTCGAAGTTGTTGATTTTTATGCACCGGAATGATAGACCTCCTCGATAACGTAAGGACCTTCCCATTTAGAGAGAAGCTTTCCTGCAAAAAATCTTAAACGAGAGTTGTATAGCAATACATAATCACCTACATTAAACTCACGCTTTTGTATCCTTTTGTCATGCCATATTTTAACCTTTTCTTTAAACAATTTGGCATTCTCATGGGCTTGGGTTCTCCATTCATCAAGTGAGCTAATGTCAAATAACCTTTTCTCACTGGCAAGTTTGAAATCATAATTTAGCTCTTTAATAGCCCAATAAGCCTTATGTTCTAGTTCGAGAGGTAAGTGACATACTTTTCCATAAACCATTTTATACGAAGACATACACATAGGATTTTTATATGCAGTTCTATAGGCCCATAATGCATCATCAAGTTTCTCGGACCAAATCTTTCTAGATCTATTAACAGTCTTTTGCAAAATTAATTTGAGTTCTCTATTACGCAATTCTACTTGACCACTAGACTATGGGTGACAAGGAGATGCAATTCTATGATTAACATCATACTTAGCAAGCATTTTCGGAAAGCACCATGAATAAAATGTGAACCACCATTAGCCATTAAATATCTAGGGACTCCAAACCTCGGAAAAATAACTTCTTTAAGCATCTTAATAGAGGTGTTATGATCAGCACTACTAGTTGGAATAGCCTCTACCCACTTAGTAACGTAATCAATAGCAACTAAAATATGTGTATATCCATTAGAGGAAGGAAAAGGCCCCATATAATCAAAGCCCCAAACATCAAATGGTTCAATAACAAGTGAATAATTCATAGACATTTCTTGATGTCTACTAATATTACCAATTGTTTGACATTCATCACAAGATAAGACAAACTTACAGGCATCCTTGAAGAGAGCAGGCCAATAAAAACCGGATTTCAATACCTTATGTGCAGTTCTATCTCCAGCATGGAGTCCTCCGTAAGCCTCGAAGTGACACTTGCATATGATCTGTTCCTGTTCATGCTCAGGTACACAATGTCTAATAATACCATCCACTCCTTTATAAAGATGTGGGTCATCCCAAAAGTAGTGTCTCAAATCATAGAAGAACTTTTTCTTTTGCTGGTATGTGAAACTAGGTGGTATAAACTTAGCAACAATGTAATTAGCATAATCAGCATACCATGGAGCGGTTCGAGAAGCATCTATGACATTTAACTGTTCATCAGGAAAGCTATCATCAATAGGTAGTGGGTCATCAAGAACATTTTCCAACCTAGACAAGTTATCTGCAAAGGGGTTCTCAGCTCCCTTTCTATCAATAATATGCAGATCAAATTCTTGTAGGAGGAGAACCCATCTAATAAGTCTAGGTTTAGCATCTTTCTTTTCCATAAGATATTTAATAGCAGCATGATCCGTGTGAATAGTTACTTTAGAATCAACAATATAAGGTCTAAACTTATCACAAGCAAATACAACTGCTATGAATTATTTTTCAGTTGTAGCATAATTTCTCTGGGCATTGTCTAGAGTTTTACTAGCATATTGTATAACATTTAATTTCTTATCAACTCTTTGCCCTAGAACAACACCTACAACATAATCACTAGCATCACACATAATTTCAAAAGGTAAATTCCAATCAGGTGGCTGAACAATAGGTGCAGAGACTAATGCTTTCTTAAGTATTTCAAAGGCTTCTACACAATCATCATCAAAGACGAATGGTATATCTTTTTGTAATAAATTAGTCAGAGGCCGAGAAATTTTTGAGAAGTCCTTAATGAACCTCCTATAAAAACCGCATGACCAAGGAAACTTCTTATACCTTTGATGTCCTTTGGACACGACATCTTTTCAATAGCATCTACTTTAGCTCTATCAACTTCAATGCCTCTTTTAGAAATTTTGTGCCCCAAGACAATACCTTCATTAACGATAAAGTGGAATTTCTCCCAATTCAAGACAAGGTTAGTTTCTTCACATCTCTGCAAAACTTGATCAAGGTTGCTTAAGCAATCATCAAAAGAGGATCCATAAACGGAGAAATCATCCATGAATACCTCACATATCTTTTCACAAAAATCAGAAAATATAGCCATCATGCATCTTTGAAAGGTAGCGGGTGCATTACATAAACCAAAAGGCATACGTCTATAAGCAAAAGTACCGAAAGGGCAAGTAAAACTGGTCTTAGATTGATCATCAGCCGACACATGTATTTGGGAGAAACCAGAATAACCATCTAGAAAGCAAAAATGTGTATGTTTGGATAATCTTTCTAGCATTTGATCAATAAAAGGTAAGGTAATGATCTTTTTTAGTAGCCTGATTTAATTTGTGGAAATCAATTACCATCCTATAACTTGTAATAATTCTTTGCGGAATCAATTCATCTTTATCATTAGGAACGACACTAATACCTCCCTTCTTAGGAACACAATCGACATGATTTACCCACTGACTATTAGCAACGAGATAAATTATACCTGCCTCAAGGAGCTTTAGTATTTCTTTTCTTACCACTTCTTTCATCTTAGGATTCAGCCGTCGTTGATGATCAATAACTGGTTTGGCATCTTTCTCCAAATTTATTTTGTGTTCACATAGAGTGGGACTAATGCCTTTAAGATCATCAAGAGTATATCCAATAGCATCACGGTGCTTCTTCAGAGTTTTCAATAATTTTTCTTCCTCCTTCTCTGAAAGGTTAGCACTAATAATAATAGGATATATCTTCTTTTCATCAAGATAAGCATATTTAAGAGTATCGGGCAAATGTTTAAGATCAAACACGGGATCACCCTTGGGTGGAGGAGGATCCCCTAAGATTTCAACATGCAAGTTGTGTTTTAGAATAGGTCCCTGTTTAAAGAACACTTCATCTATTTCCCTTCTTTCATTCATATACATATCATTCTCATGGTCTAGCAAATATTGTTCTAAAGGATCACTAGGAGGTACGACAATAGAAGCAAGACCAATAATTTCATCTTTACTAGGCAATTCTTCTTCACGGTGTTGTCTACGAAATTTAGAAAAGTTGAAATCATGAGACGTATCACCTAAACCAATAGTAATAACATCCTTTTTGCAGTCTATCCTAGCATTAACAGTGTTTAAGAACGGTCTACCAAATATAATGGGACAAAAGCTATCTTGTGGGGAACCAAGAACAAGAAAATTAGTAGGATATTTAGTTTTCCCACACAAGACTTCAACATCTCTAACAATCCCACTTGGTGAAATAGTATCTCTATTGGCAAGTTTAATTGTGACATCAATATCTTCTAACTCAGCAGGTGCAATATCATGCATAATCTCGTTGTACAAGTCAATAGGTATTGCACTAGCACTAGCACCCATATCACACAAGCCATGATAACAATGATCTCCTATTTTAACAGAAATAATAGGCATGCCTACCACAGGTCTATGTTTATCTTTAGCACAAGGTTTAGCAATTCTAGCAGTTTCATCACAGAAATAAATAACATGCCCATCAATATTATCAGCCAAGAGATCCTTTACAATAGAAATATTAGGTTCAACTATAACTTACTCAGGGGGTGTATATGTTCTAATATTTCTTTTACGAACCACAGTTGAAGATTTAGCATGATCTTTTATCCTAACAGGAAAAGGTGGTTTCTCAACATAAGCAGTAGGAACAATAGGATCATTATAAGTGATAGTCTTTTCTTCAACTTTAATAGGTGCAGCTACTTTTACTTCTATGGGAGGATGATATTTAAACCACTTCACTTTAGGGAGATCAATATGAGTAGCAAAAGATTCACAGAAAGAAGCTACTAATTCAGAGTCAATTCCATATTTAGTGCTAAATTTACGGAAAACATCGGTATCCATAAAAGATTTAACACAATCAAACTTAGGTGTCGTACCTAACTCCTTACCTTCGTCGAGATCCCAATCTTCAGAGTTGCATTTAATTCTTTCCAATAAATCCCATTTGAATTCAATGGTCTTCATCATAAAAGAGCCAGCACAAGAAGTATCGAGCATGGTGCGGTTGTTATCAGAAAGCCGAGCATAAAAATTTTGAATAATCATTTCTCTTGAGAGCTCACGATTGGGGCATGAATATAACATTGACTTAAGCCTCCCCCATGCTTGAGCGATGCTTTCTCCTTCGCGAGGCCAAAAATTATATATATAATTACGATCACGATGAACAAGATGCATAGGATAAAACTTCTGATGAAATTCCAATTTCAATCGTTTGTAGTTCCATGATCCCATATCATCACATAGCCTATACCATGTCAATGCGTCTCCCTACAAAGATAAAGGGAATACCTTCTTATTGATAACATCATCGGGCATACCTACAAGCTTAAATAATCCACAAACTTCATCCACATATATTAGGTGCTCATCAGGATGTAATGTTCCATCTCCTGCAAAAGGATTAGCTAGCAGTTTTTCTATCATACCCGAAGGAATTTCAAAGCAGTCATTTTCATTTTCAGTAGGTTCAGTAGGTTGAGGAGAAACTCTTTGCTCTAGTGGTCGGGGTGAAGATACCCCAAACAAACCCCTCAGAGGATTACTTTCCATAGTAACAAGTGACAGTAAATTTCAGCACACTATATAAATTTTTCCTTACCAAATTCCACCTACCAAAGGCGCTTACTCCCCGGCAACAGTGCCAGAAAAGAGTCTTGATGACCCACAAGTATAGGGGATATATCGTAGTCCTTTCGATAAGTAAGAGTGTCGAACCCAACAAGGAGCAGAAGGAAATGATAAGCGGTTTTCAGCAAGGTATTCTCTGCAAGCACTGAAATTATAGGTAACAGATAGTTTTGTGATAAGATAATTTGTAACGAGCAACAAGTAACAAAAGTAAATATAGTGCAGCAAGGTGGCCCAATCCATTTTGTAGCAAAGGACAAGACTGGACAAATTCTTATATAGAGAAAAGCGCTCCTGTGGACACATGGGAATTATCGTTAAGCTAGTTTTCATCACGATCATATGATTCACGTTTGATACTTTGATGATTTGGTATGTGGGTGGACCGGTGCTTGGGTGCTGTCCTTACTTGGACAAGAATCCCACTTATGATTAACCTCTATTGCAAGCATTCACAACTACAACAAAAGTATTAAGGTAAACCTAACCATACCATGAAACATGTGGATCCAAATCAGCCCCTTACGAAGCAACGCATAAACTAGGGTTTAAGCTTCTGTCACTCTAGCAACCCATCATCTACTTATTACTTCCCAATGCCTTCCTCTAGGCCCAAATAATGGTTAAGTGTCATGTAGTCGATGTTCACATAAAACCACTAGAGGAGAGACAACATACATCTCATCAAAATATCGAATGAATACCAAATTCACATGACTACTAATAGCAAGACTTCTCCCATGTACTCAGGAACAAATCTAACTACTCACAAAGCATATTCATGTTTATAATCAGAAGGGTATTAATATGCATATAGGATCTGAACATATGATCTTCCACCAAATAAGCCAACTAGCATCAACTACAAGGAGTAATTAACACTACTAGCAACCCACATGTACCAATCCCAGACTTAGAGACAAGAATTGGATACAAGAGATGAACTAGGGTTTGAGAGGAGATAGTGCTAGTGAAGATGTTGATGGAGATTGACCCCCTCCCGATGAGAGGATCGTTGGTGATGACGATGGCGATGATTTCCCCCTCCCGGAGGGAAGTTTCCCCAGCAGAACAGCTCCGCCAGAGCCCTAGATTGTTTCCGCCAAGGTTCCGCCTCGTGGCAGCGGAGTCTCGTCCCGAAAGCTTGCTTATGAGTTTTCCTCAATGAAAGACTCCATATAGCAGAAGATGGGCATCAGAGGGCCACCAGGGGGGCCACGAGGCAGGGGGCATGCCCAGGGGGTAGGGCGCGCCCCCACCCTCGTGGCCAGGGTGTGGCCCCCCTCTGGAACTTCTTGCACTCAGTATTTTTTATATATTATGAAAATGATTTCCGTGAAGTTTCAGGAATTTTGGAGCTGTGCAGTATAGGTCTCTAATATTTGCTCCTTTTTCCAGCCTAGAATCCCAGCTGTCGGCATTCTCCCTCTTTATGTAAACCTTGTAAAATAAGAGAGAATAGGCATAATTATTGTGACATAATGTGTAATAACAGGCCATAATGCAATAAATATCGATATAAAAGCATGATGCAAAATGGACATATCATGGGATCCCTTCCCGCCTTCATTTGGGAAGAGGACAAAGGCCCCTATAAATAGGACTTAGCCACCACCATAGAAGGGGACGGATCATTCAGATCATCCCCACACCCACCAGCTCATCGAGCTCAAGAACACTCCTCCTCCCGAGGTTGTTCCCCCACTATACTAGTTCATCCTCAGCCCTCGAGGCCAATCCACCACAAAAGCATGAGTATGGTTTTACACCGCAAGGTGGCCCGAACCTGCGTAAACTGCCGTGTCTCTTTTCCATTCTGTTTGTCGAGTTAGGCTGTGAGATTAGCGAGTAGGCAGACTAGGGAGGACGAGTTCTTCAAACACACCCTAGAGTTCGAACCTCTCAAGGGTCAGCGGAACCCAAAATCCGACAAGATCCATAGACATCACTTCGGCCGGTGCTCCAGTGTCCATCAAGAAATTGTCAAATAGAAATAAAAGAAAAGAAACCATAATCCCAAACCCAAAAGAAGAACTGAGAGGGAGTTATAGGATTAGTCTCGGGGTTGCAATACTGGGCCTTGGCCAGAATCAACACCATTGATGCGCTCAACTTTCCTTCTTTGTGAGAGAAGAACAATGGCAGAAGCAGGTCGGGTTTTTCTTGTAGAAATGTGGAACAAGATGAGGGAGAATCAAGTTGGGGTTTTCTTCAAGACAGGAAGCTGAGGGAGAAGAGTGAAATGATGGTTGCTTCATCCGTCCAACTTACTGCTGGAAAGGAGGGGGTTTTGTGATTTGATGGCTCATTGGGTTACTGCGGAACTTCGATCGGGGTAGTCTACCGTGGAGTTGGACTCTCTACTACGGAGTAATTTAGTGCATGGCTAGTGGACCCCGATGCTGGCTGTCCCACACATCGGTGAAAGTGAGTAGCAAGGTTCCCAACGACTGTCGACGAGGATCCGCACGGTTGAGTGTGTACACTATTTTTCTGAAGAAAAAATGATTACAACAAGCCTTTACACTCTTACGACAGAGGAGTGCAAAACACGGCAGCCACTTGAACTTACACAGTGCTCCTACTACTAGCATTTGAAGTGGTTCATATGTCAGTACTACATAATCTTGTTGCTAGTGTAGTAAGATATGACGATAACAAATGATGTTGTGCGCATGTCAACTATATGAACAATAATGTAACATAGTACCCCTTTTTTGACTATCCGGTCGAGAATGAACGGTGAGATCAATGTTAACAGAACTAGGTCTACAACGCATGGAGAGTATGGTGCTACAATACTCCACGGAACATGAACTATATGAAGCATGAATCAGTGTTAGAAAGGGTGTATGAAGGGTGCACGGGATGGGAGCAAAAGTTCCCTTCTCGACCCACTTTTGGGTGTTTGGCAGAGTGCATGAAGGGTGCATGAGTCCACACTAGTAGGTTAACACAAATACACTAGGAGCATGCATGAAGAGGGGTGCTGAGATGAGCATGCACGAAGAGGGAACAACTATATTGAGATGAGAATGCAACCAAACACACCCACACGCTTTGTGCTACAGTGAATGATCTGCACCGTCTGATTTTGATCCAATGGTCATGTTGCACCGAGACATGGACATGCCCATGTAGAGGACGCCTGAACACCACCAAAGTCCCTCTGCTTCTCGAGGCGCACGATGTTGGTGATGTGGGGTGCAACCGCCCGCAGAGCCCGCTCCCGGTCGACGGGAGCCACCTCGTCAAAGAAGACGTCCAATGGCACGAAGGGATTCCGGGGACGGAGCCTGAGAGGATTTTCCCGAAAACGACGATGACAACCTGCAACCCCTCCTTGTCCAGCTCAGCCCCCACCATCGCGCGGAGATGACTCAGCTCATCAAAGATATAGGTGAAGAAGGAGACCAGGTCAGGAAGCCTCAGCTCGTTGAAGTCGACGGGGTGGTCGAACGGGTTTAGCCCGACGACCGACATGGTCGTGCTGGCACGATGGTAGGCATCACGCAGCTGCAACACGTGCGTTGCAACATGGTCCACCAAGTGGCTGAGGCGATCCTGGACCTCGTCACGATCAGCCCGCTCGCCCGACGACGTATCATATCTCCCGCTTTATGCAGTAACACCGCCGATGCCTCGAGCATCTTTGTGGTGGACGCCTGCCGCTTTTGATGCTCCATGAACTGCCGCACATAAAGGAGGAGCATGGCACTCCTCTCCTCCTCGAGCTCATGGAGCTCCACGTCCTTGGCCCTGAGCTCCGCATCCTTGGCCTGGAGCTCCTATGTCAGGCACCTCACCGCAGACTCTGTGATCTGCTGCGCCGCCATGGCACCAGGTAGAAGCAATGGGGAGAGGAAGCAAAGGGGGCAAAACGGCTGAAAGGCAATGCAATCTACGGGAAGGCGGAGGGAGCCAGCCGAGGAGCGGGGTGAATCTTTTGGTTTTCACCATGGGAGAACACCAGTTGACGAATTTTCACACCAGGGAACAGTGTTTTATAGGCGGAGTCATTGTGACTAATTGATGCCGCGCCTGCTCCCGTCAATTAAAAAATAAAAATCCTCCTGCGCCTTCTCCCGTCAATCAAAAAATTAAAAATCCTGCCACACCTGCCGCGCCCAAAGACCAGAGCAACACTGCAGTGGATATTTAAATTTACCCGTTGGCAATGAGATAAAAAAGGGGTGAAAACAAATGTGGCAGCGGCCTAGCTAATCGGTCGCACTAGCCCAACTAGCTAGCCACCATGCTTCACTGATGTACTCGGCGGTAAAGGTGGTCTTTCGTGATTTGATGCTCATTTACTTGCTTCGGCGCCACGACCGAGGAGGACCCAGAAAACGCACGGCAGGGTATCCCACGTCTCGGCAAGGAAGTATATATGCGTGCACCACCCGGGAGGACCCCGAAACTATGCGGTAGGGTGTGCCACGTCTCGACATGGAGGAAAAATGTGCGTGTAAAAATATACTTTATCAGACATACTACCTATGGTTCGACCTCGGGACCCAGCCAGTCGGTCGAAAACACCCCACTAGCCACACAACTTTGTCATACTAATGTGGCACGGAGGATAGATGTGGTTAGCCCCGTCTCGACCAGCCACAACGGCTCTTGTTTTAGGCGATTCTTCTATTTTCCAAGCATTTTTTAGTTGTAATAACACCACGGCAAGCTAGCACCGCTCTTCGTGTGTGCCCGTGCATCTAAAGGTTAGACGATGGAGAGGAGAGAGAGATCGCAGACCTGGGACCCACCAGTAAGTGAGTCAATGGTCATGCACGTGTTGGCGAGCCACTCCCTCTACTCTACTCAACGTAATACTGTATAAAATCAAGTTTGGAACAAAGCTAACAACCGTTGTTGGCTATCGACTTACACTTTGTAGTCCAGGTTGCCAGTTCGAATCTCGTCTTTCAGATTTGTTAGTTTTAGGTCCAAATTTGATCAATGACAAGTGGAACCACCGTGTGTTCTTCCGATATTTCATTGTAGGATGATTTTTTTGAACAAACACTTTGCGCGGTTAGACAAGTAACGGCTCAAGTTACACATATTTTGCAAGTTTAGGAACAAAAATGATAGCGGCATAGAAAATCACATCCACCCCGCAGCTTAGATGCTATGGTGATACGAGTTTTTACGTTGTTGGAACTAAGATCCAATGGCTTGGGAGTAGTCTTTGTAATTATGCCCAATTTCCAAACTCTCCAAGGTTTTTTTGCAAATAAAACATTCAGGCCTCGTGTGTGCCACTGCATCTTGGATCCAACGGCTTCCCGTTGCTCATATTAGGTGCTCCCCATAGCTTAATTAGCCGCTACGGTGATACAAGCATCTAGGTCGTATGATCTGTGATCAGATGCCACATGCATAGCACTTGTACTTTCTGCGCAATTCCCAAACTCTCTCAGGCGTATATTGCTAGAACATTCAAACCTCCTACTGTGAGCCGTTAGATCTCCGGGAACTCGTATCACCATAGAACCTACGATGCGGGAGCACCTCATATTCTCGTGTGCGAGAAAACATTAGGTGCTCTCGCAGCTTGGATGCTAGGTGATACGAGCTTCGAGGTTGTTCAATCTGAGATCCAATGGCATTTGAGCAGTCTTTGTGCTTGTAAGAAGTGGCCGAACTCTTTGGAGGATTTTCTGCAAAAAAACATTCGAACCACCAAGGAGTTGTTGGATCACAAATCCAACGGCTTCGAAGAGCTTGTATCACCAAACCATCTAAGGTGTGGTAGCACATGATATTCTTACATACAGGAGAATATAAGGTCCTCCTTCATCTTAGATGCTACGATGATACGAGCTTCGAGGTCGTTGGATATGGGATCCAAGGGCATCTTTGTAGTTTTTGTACAAATTGTGTTCAATTCTCAAACTCATTAAGGTTTCCTGTAAATATATTAAGACATCCTGTGAGCTGCTATATCTTAGATCTACAAGCTCCAAGCAACTCGTATCGGCATATAGCATCTAAGGTGTGGGGGCACATGATATTCTCTCGGGGAGGGGGGTGCACAACCAATCGGTGTTTGGGAGGGTGGGGACAAATATAATGTTCAAATAATACAATCTAAACAATCCTAAACAAAGCTTTACAATTTTATCTAGGGTTGAGGGGTTAACCCTCGACAATCTACATAGCTCTGCCTAAACACAACATTTGCATGTATGTAGTACTAGACTTAATATTCATGTTTCAGTTTCCTGTTCATTTTAAATATTGAATTGAGGACCATGCATGTCTTACATTTTACTCCCTTTGTTCCTAAATATTAGTCTTTTTGGAGATTTCAAACGGACTACCACATACGGATGTATATAGACATATTTTAGAGCGTAGATTCACTCATTTTTATCCGTATGTAGTCACTTGTTGAAATCTCTAAAAGATAAATATTTAGGAACATAAGGAGTATTTTTGAATTCGTGTCATACATGCATGGTTTGGAAAAGAGATGCACAATACTTACTGGATTGTTGTTGTATTCGTGTGTGTGTGTGCATGGTCATATGCTTGATACAAACAAAGTTTTCTCACAACCATAACGTTCATCTTTTAAATTGGAATTTGCAATGAAAAACTTACTAGGGGTACCATGAAATGTGAAATCCACGTTGAGATCACTATATCACAAACTCACTCTAATTCAAGAATTCGTTATAAATCAATTACCACATTGAGATTACTATTTGCAAGGAAAATACGGGCATTGTAATACACATAGATTCATTCAGCAATTTATAAGATTCCTTTCATATTGTCGAATTGTAGGACCCAATGGCGTACCAACCAGACTCTGGCTCGTGTTGATCCTAAAAAACCCGGGCTCGTGTCCTTCTGGTGGTGTGCGTGGTACGCACATTAGCCAACCCCAACTAGTCGAGCCTTCATGTTTCGAGTCGAAATATCTAGCGGCTAGAAATCCAGCCCTAGGAAATTCCCCTCATGTCCCCGGTACATAATGACTACCGATGAACAATGGAGGGATGCTTTCATCACTAGACAATGTTACCTACCGTGCCGAGCACGATTCAATTCCCTCGGTCGCCGCTACCCAAGGTCACCCGTCAACTCCATTTCCTAGTACTAATAGGAGTACTACACCAGGATGAGCAGAGAATTGAGCCTGTTTGTTCGTGCCTACGACTTGAGTTAATATATCAGGCCATGCACTGGTACAGAGGGATTATCCTTTTACTCTGTATATATAACTGATATGTCTCCAACGTATCTATAATTTTTTATTGTTCCATGCGATTATATTATCTGTTTTGGATGTTTAATGGGCTTTATTATGCAGTTTTATATTATTTTTTGGACTAACCTATTAACTGAAGGCCCAATGCAAATTGCTATTTTTTTGCCTATTTCAGTGTTCCGCAGAAAGGAATATCAAACGGAATCCAAACGTAATGAAACCTTCGCGAGGATCGTTTTCAGAACAAACGCAATCCAGGAGACTTGGAGTGGACGTCAAGGAAGCAGCGAGAAAGCCACAAGGCAGGAGGGCGTGCCCAGGGGGCCAGGTGTGCCCCCCACCCTCGTGGCCCCCTCGCAGCTCCACCGACCTACTTCTTTCACCTATATATACTCATATGCCCTGAAAACATCCAGGAGCACCAGGAAACCCTTTTTCCACATCTGCAACCTTCTGTACCCGTGACATCCCATATTGGGGCCTTTTCCGGTGCTCCGATAGAGGGGGAATCGATCACGGAGGGCGTCTACATCAACACCATAGCCTCTCTGATGATGTGTGAGTAGTTTACCACAGACCTTCGGGTCCATAGTTATTAGCTAGATGGCTTCTTCTCTCTCTTTGGATCTCAATACAAAGGTCTCCTCGATTTTCTTGGATATCTATTCGATGTAATTCTTTTTGCGGTGTGTTTGTCGAGATCCGCTAAATTGTGGGTTTATGATCAAGATTATCTATGAACAATATTTGATTCTTCTCTGAATTCTTTTATGAATGATTTAAATATGTTTGCAAGTCTCTTCGAATTATTGGTTTGGTTTGGCCTACTAGATTGATCTTTCTTGCAATGGGAGAAGTGCTTAGCTTTGGGTTCAACCTTGCGGTGTCCTTTCCCAGTGACAACAGGGGCAGCAAGGCATGTATTGTATTGTTGCCATCGAGGATAAAAAGATGGGGTTTATATCATATTGCTTGAGTTTATCCCTCTACATCATGTCATCTTGCCTAATGCGTTACTTTGTTCTTATGAACTTAATACTCTAGATGCATGCTGGATAGCGGTCGATGTGTGGAGTAATAGTAGTAGATGGAGAATTGTTTCGATCTACTTGTCACACACGTGATGCCTATATACATGATCATGCCTAGGTATTCTCATAACTATGCGCTTTTCTATCAATTGCTCGACAGTAATTTGTTCACCCACCGCAGATTATGCTATATTGAGAGAAGCCACTTGTGAAACCTATGGCCCCCGGGTCTATTCTCTATCATATTAATCTCCCTTCAACTAGCTATTTCTGGTTCTGTTTATTTTGCAATCTTTACTTTCCAATCTATAAAACAAAAATACCAAAAATATTTATCTTATTATCTTTATCAGATCTCACTTTTGCAAGTGGTCGTGAAGGGATTGACAACCCCTTTATCGCGTTGGTTGCAAGGTTCTTGATTGTTTGTGCAGGTACGAGGGACTTGCGTGTAGTCTCCTACTGGATTGATACCTTGGTTCTCAAAAACTGAGGGAAATACTTACACTACTTTGCTGCATCACTCTTTCCTCTTCAAGGGAAAATCAACGCATGCTCAAGAGGTAGCAAGAAGGATTTCTGGCGCCATTACCAGGGAGATCGACACACAATACAAGACATACCAAGTACCCATCACAAACTCTTCCCCCTTGCATTAAATTATTTGCCATTTGCCTCTCGTTTTCCTCTCCCCCACTTCACCCTTACCGTTTTATTCGCCCTCTTTTCCATTTGCCCTTTTTCCGTTCACCTCTTTTCGCTTGCTTCTTGCTTGCTTGTGTGTTGGATTGTGATGGCTCTTCCAAAAAGCGTTGATCCTATCCTTAGAAGGTTGGAAGAAATTTAAAACAACGTTAGAAGCTTTATGTCCCTGCAATTTGAGCATAATAATTTCTTTAGAAACGAGCTTAAAGAACAAAAAAGTTTTACAGAGTACATGAATAAAGAGCTCGATGATATGTCTAAGGAATTTTATGGTTTGTAATCTCAGTTCGCTCATCTTGAAAACTTAATAGCCCAAATTTCGGATAAGCAGTCCACCTTAGTTAATAAGATGACCGCCAAACCGAAAGAGCTAGAAGGTAATAATGATGAAGATCTAAAAGTTATTGATGTGTCCCCTATTAAGTCTTTGTTTGCCAATATGAATCTTGTTAAAGATGGGACTGGAGATGAGTCAACTTTAGTTAGAAGGCATCCCAATGATTAGGAGTTTTTAGATCTTGATGCAAAAATTGGTAAAAGTGGGATTGAAGAGGTCAAAACTTTACATAGCGATGAACCCACTATTTTGGATTTAAAGGAATTTAATTATGATAATTGCTCTTTGATAGATTGTATTTCCTTGTTTCAATCCGTGTTAAATTCTTCTCATGCTTATAGTCAAAATAAAGCTTTACCAAACATATTGTTGATGCTTTAATGCAATCTTATGAAGAGAAACTTGAATTAGAAGTCTCTATCCCTAGAAAACTTTATGATGAGTGGGAACCTACTATTAAAATTAAGATTAAAGATCATGAGTGTTATGCTTTATGTGATTTGGGTGCTAGTGTTTCCACGATTCCAAAAACTTTGTGTGATGTGTCAGGTTTCCGTGAATTTGATGACTGTTCTTTAAATTTACATCTTGCGGATTCCACTATTAAGAAACCTATGGGAAGGATTAATGATGTTCTTAATGTTGCAAATAGGAATTATGTGCCCGTAGATTTCATTGTTCTTGACATAGATTGCAATCCTACATGTCCTATTATTCTTGGTAGACCTTTCCTTAGAATGATTGGTGCAATTATTGATATGAAAGAAGAAATATTAGATTCCAATTTCCGTCAAGGAAAGGCATGGAACACTTTCCTAGAACTAAAATTAAATTACCTTATGAATCTATTTTGAGAGCCACTTATGGATTTCATACCAAAGATGACAATACCTAGATCTATTCTTGCTTTTATGCCTAGCTAGGGGCGTTAAACGATAACGCTTGTTGGGAGGCAACCCAATTTTATTTTTGTTCCTTGCTTTTTGTTTTTGTTTAGTAAAAATAAATCATCTATCGTCTTTTATGATTGTGTTTTTATGTTTTAATTAGTGTTTGTGACAAGTAAAGCCTTTAGGACCTTCTTGGATGATTGTTGTTTTTTCTTGCTGAAAAAACAGAAATTATGCGCTCACGAGAATAATTTTAATTTTTAACCAGGGAGCGATAAAATACCAATTCCAATTGAAGTAGATCAACATACAAATTATTTAGGTCTTCCTAATTTTGTAGGATTGTTTGAGTTACATAAGTATTTGAAACCTACAGATTGCTACAGACTGTTCTGTTTTTGACAGATTCTGTTTTTCGTGTGTTGTTTGCTTATTTTGATGAATCTATGGCTAGTATCGGGGGGTATGAACCATAGAGAAGTTGGAATACAGTAGGTTTAACACAAATATAAATAAATAATGAGTTCATTATAGTACCTTGAAGTGGTGGTCTGTTTTTTATACTAACGGAGCTCATGAGATTTTCTGTTTAGTTTTGTGTTGTGAAGTTTTCCAGTTTTGGGTAAAGATTTGATGGATTTTGGAATAAGGAGTGGAAAGAGCCTAAGATTGGGGATGCCCATGGCACCCCAAGGTAAAATTGAAGGACAACCAAAAGCCTAAGCTTGGGGATACCCCGGAAGGCATCCCCTCTTTCGTCTTCGTCCATCGGTAACTTTACTTGAGGCTATATTTTTATTCACCACATGATATGTGTTTTGCTTGGAGCGTCTTGTATGATTTGAGTATTTTCTTATTAATTTACCACAATCATCCTTGCTGTAAACACCTTTTGGAGAGACACACATGAATCTGAATTTATTAGAATACTCTATGTGCTTCACTTATATCTTTTGAGCTAGATAATTTTGCTCTATGTGCTTCACTTATATCTTTTTAGAGCACGGTGGTGGTTTTTATTTTATAGAAATTATTGATCTCTCATGCTTCACTTATATCATCTTGAGAGTCCTTTAGAATAGCATGGTAATTTGCTATGGTTGTAAAATTAGTCCTAATATGATAGGCATCCAAGACGGGTATAATAAAAACTTTCATAAAAAGTGCATTGAATACTACAAGAAGTTTGACAATTGATGATTGTTTTGAGATATGAAGATGGTAATATTAGAGTCATGCTAGTTGAGTAGTTGTGAATTTTAGAAATACTTGTGTTGAAGTTTGCAAGTCCGGTAGCATGCACGTATGGTGACTGTTGTGTGACAAATTTGAAACATGAGATATTCTTTGATTGTCATCCTTATGAGTGGTGGTCGGGGACGAGCGATGGTCTTTTACCACCAATCTATCCCCCTAGGAGCATGCACGTAATGCTTGGTTTTTGATGACTTGTAGATTTTTGAAATAAGTATGTGAGTTCTTTATGACTAATGTTGAGTCCATGGATTGTACGCACTCTCACCTTTCCATCATTGCTAGCCTCTTCGGTACCGTGCATTGCCCTTTCTCACCGTGAGAGTTGGTGCAAATTTCACCAGTGCATCCAACCCCCGTGATATGATATGCTCTATCACACATAAACCTCCTTATATCTTCCTCAAAACAGCCACCATACCTACCTATTATGGCATTTCCATAGCCATTCCGAGGTATATTGCCATGCAACTTTCCATCGTTTCATTTATTATGACACGCTTCATCATTGTCATATTGCCTATTATGATCATGTAGTTGACATCGTATTTGTGGCAAAGCCACCATGCATAAATTATCATACATGTCACTCTTGATTCATTGCCCATCCCGGTACACCGCCGGAGGAACTCATATAGAGTCATATTTTGTTCTAGTATCGGGTTGTAATCATTGAGTTGTAAATAAATAGAAGTGTGATGATCATCATTAATAGAGCATTGTCCCAAAAAAAGAGGAAAGAAATAAAAGGGACAATGCTACTATCCTTTTTTCCACAGTTGTGCTTCAAAGTAGCACCATGATATTTATGATAGAGAGTCTCTCATTTTGTCACTTTCATATACTAGTGGGAATTTTTCATTATAGAACTTGGCTTGTATATTCCAACGATTGGCTTCCTCAAATTCCCTAGGTCTTCGTGAGCAAGCAAGTTGGATGCACACCCACTTAGTTTTTTTGTTGAGATTTCATACATTTATAGCTCTAGTGCATCTATTGCATGGCAATCCTGACTCCTTGCATTGACATCAATTGATGGGCATCTCCATAGCCCGTTGATTAGCAGTGTCAATGTGAGACTTTCTCCTTTTTTGTCTTCTCCACACAACCTCCATTATCATATTGAATTCCACCAATAGTGCTATGTCCATGGCTCACGCTCATGTCTTGCGTGAAAGTTGAAGAAAGTTTGAGATTACTAAAGTATGAAACAATTGCTTGGCTTGTCATCAGGGTTGTGCATGATGAGAGCATTTTTGTGTGACAAAAATTAACCATAGCCAAACTATATGATTTTGTACGGATAAGTTTTCTTTGGCCATGTTATTTTGAGAAGACATAATTGCTTAGTTAGTATGCTTGAAGTATTATTATTGGTAAATACACGGGCAGTCATAGAACTTGCACGTGACAGTCAGTTTGGTGCATAAACTTGTAAAATACATGTTTCTAGTCATCAAACTTGCGTGGGCGTGCAAATACGGTGCTTTCTACCGTAGCTGGGTGTATTACATGCATGTGTGGCGTGCCAACATTACATGGGCCCGCTGTCAGTGGCTGAGGAGGTGGGTAATCCGCATGCATTTTTTTCTTCAGAAAGCACCCTTGCATTTCATTTTTTTATACAAAAAATTCTGAAATAAAACGAAAAAAAGGATGGATCAGTATTGATGGGATTCGACCACACCTGCAATTCGCATGCATATTGCCCGCTAATCGGCTAACTGACGTTTGACGTCTAACGTGCACAATTAGCTTTATATACGAGCACCGTTCTAATTAAAATAGAAATCAAAACCAGAAAAGGGTTCGCGAAAAGGTGGAAGCCGGGTTCGAACCATCCACCCACAATGACACATAAAAAGATAAACACAATTTATCTTATGTATTTTGCTTTTGTTTTTTCTATGTAAGAAAACAACTTATATTCTAGATAAATTTTTTGGACAGATTGACTAGATTTTTCTTTTGAATTAGAGTATTTTTTGTAATGAATGCATATATTTTTTACGGACAAAGCAACCATTTTCCGTTAGAGTATCTGTAGCAGACCCCTTATATGCGGACCCTTATAGTGTGTTTACAGTGTCTGTTCAGACAATCTTTTGATGCAAAACCGCAAACTGGCGATTATTTTAAGGGTCAGCGTGATATGAGGGATTTGCTAGAGATGCGCTTAGAATTCAAAAAAATATATTAGAAAATCTAGACAAAACATAATATAGTGCAGAATGAATGAATGGAGGGCTTTTGTACGAAGTATTAAAAAACTTGAGGGTGTTTCTATAAAAGATATCACATGCACAATGCTTCAGCCACTAACAATGGGCCCCGGCCACGCTGGGATGCCATGTAGGCAGTGAATACATCCATGTACAGGAAATGTGACCGTATTTGCACATCCACGCAAGTTTGATGACCAGGAACACGTATTTTGCAAGTTTATGCACCAAACTGACCATCACGTGCAAGTTCTATGACTCCTGGTGTATTTACCTCATATTATGTCAATGTTAAACTTTTATCTTGAATCTTTCGGATATGAACATTTATGCCACAATAAAGAGGATTACTTCGAAAATTACGTTAGGTAGCATTCCACATCAAATCTGTTTTTATCATTTACCTACTCGAGGACGAGCAGGAATTAAGCTTGGGAATGCTTGATACGTCTCCAACGTATCTATAATTTTTGATTTTTCCATGCTATTATATTATCTGTTTTGGATGTTTAATGGGGCTTATTATTGTCTTTTATATTATTTTTGGGACTAACCTATTAATCGAAGGCCCAGTGCAAATTGCTGTTTTTTTGCCTATTTCAGTGTTTCACAGAAAAGGAATATCAAAGGGAATTCAAACGGAATGAAACCTTCGCGAGGATCGTTTTTGGAACAAACGCAATCCAGGAGACTTGGATTGGACGTCAAGGAAGCAGCGAGGAAGCCACGAGGCAGGAGGGAGCGCCCAGGGGGGCCAGGCGCGCCCCCCACCCTCGTGGGCCCCTCGCCGCTCCACCGACCTACTTCTTTCGCCAATATATACTCATATACCCTGAAAACATCCAGGAACACCAAGAAACCCTATTTCCACCGCCGCAACCTTCTGTACACGTGAGTTCCCATCTTGGGGCCTTTTCCGGCGCTCCACCGAAGGGGGGATCGGTCACGAAGGGCTTCCACATCAACACCATAGCCTTTCTGATGATGTGTGAGTAGTTTACCACAGACCTTCGGGTCCATAGTTATTAGCTAGATGGCTTCTTCTCTCTCTTTGGATCTCAATACAAAGTTCTCCTAGATTTTCTTGGAGATCTATTCGATGTAATTCTTTTTGCGGTGTGTTTGTGTAGCGACCAGACCTCAAACAGTCTGATCTCTGTGCTCCGGTGTGATACCTGGATCAGTAATGCTGACACCACACAATACTCGGAGGATTTATAGCAGAGTAGCTATCACACACTTATTACATTGAGTGTCTCATAGAGAAATTATTACAATAGATATGGCTTAAGGCCATCTAATAACGATAACAGCGGAAGGCTTGGAAGATAAGTGAGTCCATCAACTCCAACGGCATCACTGAGTATAGAACCACGACCTAAAACTCCTTAATCGTTGTCTGAAAAGTCTGCAACATTAACGTTGCAGCCAAAATGGGTCAGCACATGGAATATGCTGGCAAGGTAACACATAGAGAGTAATGGAATGAAACAGCTATACTATACGCATGTTTGTCTGGTGGAAAGCTCTATGGTTACAGTTTTGCGTAAAGCCAATTTTCCCTACTTCAAAGGAATAAATTTATTTAACTATCATGGTGGTTGTTAAACATTGAGAATGGTTGACAGCATTCTCAATCCCAATTAAGCATCATCATTAAACATAACCCAACAAAATTAATTTAGAGTGATATGTTGAGATTCACATTAAAATCCAAGTACTAGATACTCAAGATGTCCATAACCGGGGACACGGCTAACCATGATTAGTTTATTACACTCTGCAGAGGTTTGCGCACTTTTCCCCACAAGACTCGATCGCCTCCGTTTGGTTTCTTGCAATACATGGTGTTTGAGAAGACGGATGACCGAGACATAGTCTTTCAGAAGCGCTAGCACCTTACGATCGGGTAGACCGTACCACCTACATCCCCTATATCTGCTAGTCTACCACTGTAAGAGTTCGCACGACTTAGTCAACTATGCTAGAGCCCATAATAGCTTGTGGCTGCACACGGAAGTTTCTAGTATGAATAGTCTCATGATCCCTTTGAGCCTGGGTGGCGGTCCAAAAGAAAACAGGCAAGTCCTGGAATACCCAGGTGCCTCAATCCACCCAGATGTGTGTTTAAGTTGTCACCTTAGATAAACCATTAATTAACAATCTGACATCTATCATGGATTTCACTCACCCAATCCACGTCTACTAGCATAGCATGGCACAATAAGCAAACGTAGAAGTAACTCCCAAAGGTTTGATAATAAACAGGTAATAGGTACTACCTCATCTACTTCCCATCCCACAATTTAATTAGATCCTAATCATGCAATGTGTGAGGATTGATCTAATGCAATAAAACTGGGTAGTAGAAAAGGTATGATCAAAGTGTTACTTGCCTTGCTGATGATCTGCGAAACCTAACGATTCGAAGTAACAGGCGGTGCACTCCGGGTATTCTATCGCAGACAAACAAACAAACATACAATAAGTACTCATCTAATGCACAGGTAAAACTCAAATAAGAGATCTAACCTGAAGGTTCAACTTAAGAACTCCGGTTGGCAAAAAGAATCAAATCGAACGAAGCAACAAAAGACAAACGGCGAAAGAAAACAACTTCATTCTAGTAATCTAGATCTAGGGCAAATTTTACGGTAACAGAAACTTGTTTAAGTTGATTAAACTGATAGAGGGTTTCGAGACGAATCCCTAGGCGCTTGAATCACCTGATTCCGATAAACGAGCGAAAAGTTATACTAAAACGAAAATCGGATCAGGAATCGCGATCAGAAAATCATGGATTTAATCCGAGAAAAAGAAAAATGATGAACGCCGATTTTTTTCTCTTTTGTTTTCGGCATGGAAAACGAGGCGCGACTAACCTCGGGCGGCAGGATCGTCGCCGGCGTCGGCGGCGGCTCTGGCGGCGTGCACGGATCGAGGCGGGGCTGATGGGCTGGGGCGGCTCGGGGCGTCGCTATTTAAAGGCTTCCCCCGGGCGGTGTCCCGCTCGGGTACGGCCCAAAGTCGGTTCGTTTTTTTTAATTATTCCGCTTGGAAGAAAAATAAAAAGAAATACTAAACGGACTCCAAAAATTCCGAAATAAATTTTCACGGGCTTCTAAAATCAAGCCGCACAAGGTGAACATTTATTTGGGCCCTAAATGCAATTTTGAAAAACACACATTTTTCCTAAATTCAAATAAAACACCGAAAAACTCCGAAATGAAATCTTATTTGATTTTTTATTAAATCCTCAATATTTCTTTATTTTGGGAAAGTCATTTTATTCCCTCTCTCATATTTTTGTAATAGAAATAATTGATGATAAAATAAATAAAATCAAATGATCCTATTCTCAAAATTTGAGAGAACTCAAATATGAAAATAACGAAATCCCCAACTCTCTCCGTGGGTCATTGAGTTGCGTAGAATTTCTAGGATCAACCAAAATGCAAAATAAAATATGATATGCATGATGCTCTAATGTATAACATTCCAAATTGAAAATTTGGGATGTTACAAACCTACCCCCCCTGAAGATGAATCTCGCCCTCGAGATTCGGGTTGGCTAGAAAATAGGTGAGGGTGGTCTTTGAGCAAATCTTCCTCTCGCTCCCAGGTGGCTTCATCCTCCGTGTGGTGGCTCCACTGAACTTTGCAAAACTTGGTAACCTTGCTGCGGGTAACTCGGCTGGCAACCTCGAGAATCTTGACTGGTTTCTCCTCGTACGTCAAATTGTTATCCAACTGAATAGTTTCCAAAGGCACTGTATCTCTCAACGGTATGTCAGCCATCTCCGCGTGACATCTCTTTAACTGGGAGACGTGGAACACATCATGAACTCCTAACAATCCTTCGGGCAATTCCAACTTGTAGGCCACTTCTCCCATACGCTCCAAAACTCGGTATGGTCCTACAAATCGTGGCGCTAAATTCCCGTTAACTCCAAAACGCTTTGTTCCCCGAAGTGGAGATACTCGAAGATAAGCTCTATCTCCGACTTCGTAAATTGTCTCCTTGCGTTTAGAATCTGCATAACTTTTCTGTCTGGACTGGGCTACCTTGAGCCTATCGCGAATCAACTTCACCTTCTGTTCAGACTCTTTAATCAAGTTAGGTCCAAACAATTGGCGGTCTCCAACTTCGTCCCATGACAACGGTGTCCTGCACCTCCTTCCGTACAAAGCTTCGAAAGGGGCCATCTTTAAACTGGTTTGATAACTGTTGTTGTAAGAGAACTCTGCATATGGAAAATTATCGTCCCAACTAGATCCGTAATCTAGCGCACATGCTCTCAGCATATCCTCCAAAATCTGATTGACTCTCTTGGTCTGTCCATCTGTCTGTGGATGAAAAGCTGTACTGAATTCTAGCCTGGTACCCAAAGTTTCATGTAACTGCTTCCAGAACTTTGAGGTAAACTAGGTTCCTCTATCTGATACGATACTCCTTGGAACTCCATGCAGACATACTATTCTGGTCATGTATATCTTTGCCAACTTAGCACTGGTATAAGTGGTCTTTACTGGGATGAAATGAGCTACTTTCGTCAATCGATCAACTACAACCCAAATCGAGTCATAGCCTGAACGAGTCCTGGGCAATCCCGTGATAAAATTCATGCCTAGCTTATCCCACTTCCATTCGGGTATCGGCAATGGTTGTAAAGATCCTGCTGGCTTCTGATGCTCTGCCTTTACTCTCTAACATACATCACAAACTGCTACATACTCCGCTATATCCTTCTTCATTCCGGTCCACCAGAAAATATCCTTCAAATCCAGATACATCTTGGTATTTCCTGGGTGAATTGATACGGTGAGTCGTGTGCCTCTTGCAAAATCAACTTCCTGATCTCCGGGTCGTTGGGCACATAAACGCGGTCTTCAAACCATAAGGTGTCGTGCTCATCCTCACGAAATCCTTTAGCTTTTCCTTTGCTCAGTTTCTCCTTTATAGCGGAAACCTCTTTGTCAGCCTTCTGAGCTTCCCTGATTTTATCCATCAAGGTTGACTGAATCTCCATTGCTGCTACATAACCTCTCGGAACTATTTCCAAACATAGTTCACGAAGATTTTCGGCTAACTCCCTTGGTATTCCTCCCATCATTAATGTATTGACATGGCTCTTGCGACTTAATGCGTCAGCTACTACATTAGCCTTTCCGGGGTGGTAATGCAATCTCATATCATAATCCTTGATGAGCTCCAACCATCTCCTTTGTCTGAGGTTTAACTCCTTCTGTGTGAAAATGTATTTCAAACTCTTATGATCCATGTACACCTCACAATGATTTCCAGTGAGGAAATGTCTCCATGTCTTCAATGCATGCACTACGGCTGCTAACTCCAAATCATGCGTAACATAATTCAACTCATGAGGCTTCAGTTGTCTTGAGGCATATGAAACAACTCTCCCTTCCTGCATAAGCACTGCTCCAAGTCCTCGACGTGAAGCGTCGCAATACACCTCATAATCCTTGGTCTGGTCAGGCAAGATCAATACTGGTGAGGTAACTAAGCGTTTCTTCAACTCCTGGAAACTAGCCTCACACTCCTCTGTCCATATGAACTTGGTATCTTTCTTCGACAACTCAGTCATAGGCTTCGCAATCTTTGAGAAATTCTCAATAAATCTCTGGTAGTATCCTGCGAATCCAAGAAAACTCTGGATCTCTCCAACTGTTGTTGGGGCTTCCCACTTGGTCACGGTTTCAACTTTAGCGGGATCTACTGCTATACCTTCTCCAGATACAACTATGACGCCCCAAGGCTGGAGCTTCAGATGCCTTCCAGGGTTTCCGGGTTTTCGTCGTGTGAGTTGTTGGTTTGATGCATTCATCTTTGCATCATGTGCATTGCATCATGTCATAAATCTTTTGCATCTCAATTAAATAATTTGTGTGGATCTTCGATCCATTTAAATCGAGGGAAGGATGACTTCTCTTTATAATATATCCTCCCGATATTAGTGGAGCTATTATAAAATTATCCATTCTTATGGAATCACCTAAAACACACTTGCAAATTTCCCCATGCCTTTGTTATCTCGCTGCTTGACCTCGAAACTTGCCATTTATTCTTTCATCATTTCCCGGAGCTCTACCAAAATTCTCAACATTTTTGGAAACTCCTAGAACCTACCCTAGTTCAAACCTTTTGAATTAAATTCAAAGAAATTTGAATTTATTCTTTCAATCTTGGTCTTTCCTAATTTTCTCGGAACTAACATATTTTTGTGAGTCCGGCAAATTTATCCGCAAGTCCAACTTCGTTCTCTAACCCCCCCCACTTTCTTTCTTGTTCTTCTCTTGTTTTCTGATAAAGAAAATATTAAGAGGAAGAAGGGAGAGAGAGGCGGCCTACTCCACTGGCCACTTGGGCCTCCCCCCAGGCCGGCCCAACCATCTCCCGTTCCCTCAGCCCACCTAATCCCTAAACCTAACCTAGAGCCCGAGTCATCCCCACGCGCTCCCCTTCTCCTCGAACCCCCTCCTTCCTCATTTTCCCTTCCGCCGCCGCTACCCACGCACGCACTCGCAGCGCCAGGAGCCCGATCCCCTCACTCAACTCCCTCGACCTCCTCGACATCACGGTCCTCGCAGCGCCTCCCGAGCGCCATGGCCGCCGCCCGCTCCCTGCAGTCGCCCCTCGCTGGCTCCTGTAGGCCGCCGCCCGGCTCCCTCGCGCCACCACCACGCGAGTCTCCCTGCGCCCCTGCCTCGACCACCCCTGCCTTGGCCTTCCTCGAGCTCTGCGCTCCTGCTCTGCTCCACGCGCCCGTCCTAGAGCTCGTCCTCCTCGGCAAGCCGCCGGCGCGCCAAGTCCCAGCATCTCCGGCCGCTCCCCTGCAGCTCCTCGTCCACCTCGTGTGCGACCTCCCCTGCTGCACTGCTGCAGCACCTTCAACACGCCTTCGCCTCCTGCTGCCGGCGCGCCGCCATATCTCCGTTGCCCGGCGACCTTCTGCATCCACCGGCACGACTGGATGCCTCTTGCTCGCCTTGTCCCTCCTGTTGCCACGCCTCGAGCTCCATCCCGCGAACAGCAGTTCCAGGCGAACCTTTCTCCTGCTGTTCCTGCCTTCCCATGGCCCTGAAAACCCATTGCTACTTCAGGCACCATGTCCACAAACCCTGCTGCCGTTGCATGCGACCAGTTCATTCTGTCCCTTCGAACACTGTCAAGCAGAGCCATTTGCCATGTTCTGTCTTGGATCACGCCAAGACCATCTCAAGCTCGACTACGGTGTGTTGTCCCAACCAAGACCACAAGTACCACGGCGGCCCTCCAAGAGTTTGGATTCGACAAGTTCGACAACGCTCTTGTACAACTACGTTACCGAGAACGGCAAGACCGATTACACGAACCGACATGTACCACTATGTCTGAAGACCTCGAACCCGTCAAGTACCGCGAGAACGTTTGTACATCTACCGTCGTCTTCGGAATCTCTAAGAACGTCAAGTACCCCTTCGAGATGACGAGACCGGCAAGTTTGGATGACCCTAAGTACCTCTTCGAAACGACCTAGTACCATTACCATCGGACGCTCGAATGACTGCAGGCCGAAACGTCAAGTTCCTCGATGAACCATGTACGGCTACCATTTCTCGCGGATTCACCTAAGCACCATGATATGGACGACCCTACAAGTTACCGTTGCCGTGTACGACTACCGTCGCCTTGGAGATGTTGGGTTCATCAAGTTCCTCTTCGGAAAAGTACCACTACTTCCCTTGACAACCCGTGAACGACTACTTCCTCTACTTCCCTCAACGAACTCGAACCGTCCCATTTGCACGCTTCGAAGGTATAACCTTGAGACGACGTCCGTGAACGAATGCTTGTGATGTTTGAGATGCTCATGTTTGCACCGTGTCCAAATTGTCACTCGTTTCCTTGTCGCCAACTCGTGGGACACCCGGAATCCGGGAGCGCCCCACCATTTTTTGCACGCATCCGCACACTTCTCCTTTGCATCGGTATCTCAATCGAGTTACCGGAACTAGAACGCTGTCGTGGCACCGTTTTCTTTATCGTTGCCGTGGCACCCTTTTTCCTTCCACCATAGTGAGAAATGCCTTATAATGCTCTTGTCAACTTTTAATAAAAAATTGCATAAACTTGTTCATGTCATCCACATCATGATAACAACAATTAAAATGTTTAAATTGTTGTTGCAATAAATTACAAATGCATATGGGGATTTACCGGATTTGTTGTTTGTTATATTTGGCCCCATTTAAACTTTTTAATGGGAATAGTTTTGTTATGCTTCACCTCTTGCCATGTTAACCAACATTTAATATTGTTGTGTACTTAAACGGGAGAGAACTAAATAATTGATGTGGTGTTTTGTCAATATGCATCCCGATGCATATTGAGCTCCACTTAATTTGTAGGATTGCTTGTGCACTTTGCCATGCCATGCATACTTAAACCGAACATGCATCATACTTGATTGTGCATCATGCCATGATTATGTGATGGTTGTTTACCATGATTGTTTGCTTCTTTCCGGTGTTGCTTCTTCAGGTTGGTTCCGTTAACGTCGCGTTTGTGAGGACCCGTTCGACTACGTCCGTTTGTCTTCTTCATGGACTCGTTCTTCTTCCTTGCGGGATTTCAGGCAAGATGACCATACCCTCGAAATCACTTCTATCTTTGCTTGCTAGTTGCTCACTCTTTTGCTATGCCTATGCTGCGATACCTACCACTTGTTTATCATGCCTCCCATTTTGTTAAGCCAAGCCTCTAACCCACCTTGTCCTAGCAAACTGTTGTTTGGCTATGTTACTGCTTTGCTCAGCCCCTCTTGTAGCGTTGTTAGTTGCAGGTGAAGATTGGAGCTTGTTCCATGTTTGGAACATGGATATTTTGTTGGGATATCACAATATCTCTTATTTATTTAATGCATCTATATACTTGGTAAGGGGTGGAAGGCTCGTCCTTATTCCAGGTGTTTTGTTCCACTCTTGCCGCCCTAGTTTCCGTCATATCAGTGTTATGTTCCCGGATTTTGCGTTCCTTACGCAGTTGGGTTATAATGGGAACCCCTTGACAGTTTGCCTTGAATAAAACTCCTCCAGCAAGGCCCAACCTTGGTTTTACCATTCCCCACCTAGCCTCTTTTTCCCTTGGGTTAGGCCAGCCCAAGGGTCATCTTATTTTAACCCCCCCCCCCCCCCCCCCGCGAGCCAGTGCTTGTCTAAGTGTTGGTCCAACCAAGCGATGTCCGGAGCTACCAGTGGCAACTCTGGGCTGGCCCACCCGACGTCTTGCTCATTCGGTGTGCCCTGAGAACGAGATATGTGCAGCTCCTATCGGGATTTGTCGGCACATCTGGGTGGTTTTGCTGGACTTGTTTTACCATTGTCGAGGATGTCTTGAAGAACCGGGATACCGAGTCTGATCGGAATGTCTCGGGAGGAGGTCTATTCCTTCGTTGACCGTGAGAGCTTGTCATGGGCTAAGTTGGGACTCCCCTGCAGGGATCTGAACTTTCGAAAGCCGTGCCCGCAGTTATGGGCAGATGGGAATTTGTTAATGTCCGATTGTAGATAACTTGAACCTTAATTTAATTAAAATGAATCAATAGTGTGAGTTACCGTGATGGTCTCTTCTCGGCGGAGTCCGGGAAGCAAACACGGTGTTGGAGTAATGTTTGTCGCAGGTTGTCCTCTAGTTTTTTAACCGTGCTTTGCCTTCTCTTCTCGCTCTCTTTTGTGAATAGGTTAGCCACCATATATGCTAGTCGCTTGCTGCAGCTCCACATATTTACCCTTGCCTTACCTATAAGCTTAAATAGTCTTGATCGCGAGGGTGCGAGATTGCTGAGTCCCTGTGGCTCACAGATTACTTCCAAACCAATTTGCAGGTGCCGTTGAACCGTGCAGATGACGCAACCAAGCTCAAGGAGGAGCTCGATGAAGATCTTGTCCTTTGTGTCGTTTCGTTCTAGTTGATCAGTAGTGGAGCCCAGTTGGGGTCGATCGGGGACCTTTGTCACATTTGGGGTTCTTCTTTTATTTTGGTTCCGTAGTCGGACCTTGATTGTATTTGGATGTTGTAATGCTTTATTCATGTAATTGTGTGAAGTGGCGATTGTAAGCCAACTATGTATCTTTTTCCTCTATTGTATTACATGGATTGTGTGAATATTACCTCACTTGCGACATTGCTTTCAATGCGGTTATGCCTCTAAGTCGTGCTTCGACACGTGGGAGATATAGCCGCATCGAGGGCGTTACAAGTTGGTAATCAGAGCCTTCCCCGACCTTAGGAGCCCCATTGCTTGATCGTTTTTTTAGCGGCCGAGTTGTGTCTAGAAAAATGTTTTGAGTCATTTAGGAATTATATATCGGAGAGTTTAGGAATTCTTTTTACTTCCCAGTCTCCTCATCGCTCTGGTAAGGCATCCCGACGTAGAGTTTTGACTCTTCTCTTCTCAAATTTCACTAAAAAAATTTTAGGATCACGCGGGTATCTTGGAATCGTTCCGATGGTTTTGTGATGAGAACATTGTCTTGGTGCCTCCTGTCAGGGGTTGTGGCAGTGTCCTGGGGAGTTGAGCTCCGAGGTGTTGTCGTCACAATTTTATCGTTGCAGTTCTGGAATACCTGAGTTTAGTTCGCCGACATCGAAAATCTCTTTTATGCAGTTCATTGGTGAGATAACCTCGACGCCACCCAGTACTGGGGCGGGAGTTCGGGAGTATCGCCATAACTCGTATAACGGATGCTTTTCGAAGGTTGAGGTAGATGGTTTCCGAAGTTTTTCTCGGTTATATGTTGAAGGATGGATACAGCTGGATGTAGGATTTGCTAGTTTGGGTGAGATATTATGCTTCCCCTATATCCTCAACACCTGATGGCATAACCGGAAAGGTTCGGGAGTTTATAAGTGGGAATTCAAGTAGCTCGTAGGAATTTCTTTCCAACTGACACATGATACGATATGGGGTCTATCATATGTTTGTTCCGGCTTATTCTGCAAGCCAATCCTTTGTTTTGTTTTGAGTTGTGGTATTCGAGTTGCTTCAATGCCAAATTTTGATTCCATACCCTCCCCCAAATGTTGTTCTCATACTTCGGTGTGAATACTAATCCTTCTCGATCATCTAGTTTGTCATTTCAATTTCTTGTCAACCGGTGTGCTTCTCTTCAAGTGGATCCGATCATTTCAACATCAGTAAGATCAATTATCAGTTCTTCTCAACGGTGTTTGTTTCATCCATCTCCAAGTTGTCTTTGTTTTCCCACCCTCCCACCCCTTTTCTTCAAGGATTCAGATTTCTTATTCAAGTATCCTTTTTATTGATGGGAAGCCTCTCCATTCCTTTTCCGTCAATGTTCTTATCCGGTGATTCTCAGGAAGATTCTAATGGAGCTTCAAGTTTGTCATTCTTCTTTCTTTTCATCTCCGGTGGTTTCAAGTCAAGCTTTGTTGATCATATCTTTTCCTGGTTTCAATGTTTTCTCATGCTGGTGCAATTCTTAATGATTCACCTCTCGCTATTCAATTGTTTCGGAGTGCTCAAGATATCTCAAAGATTCGTGTTTCCACTCTGCAGTCGTTCAAGATCTTTTGAGGATGTTATCTCATTCAAGCCATTTAATTCTATCGGTGCAATCTCTCTTTCAAATCATTCAACGGTGTTTTATTTTGAGTGGGCCCCAACCCACAGGTCTTTTCCCAGGGTCTTACCTGACTCTTCTTATTTTCCCGGAGCTATCCTAAATTCATTTCAAATTTGATGTAAGAATGATTCATCATCGGTCTTATGTTTTCTCCAAGATCTTTCAAATTCTTTTCATCGTTGGCTCAACCTGTTCGTTTTGATTCTTCCGGAGTGCCTAAATAAGTCATGATGGTATTTCTCGTCGTCATTCTCAGATTTTGAAGACCGAAGAAGGCTTGTTCCTCCATATATTGCTCCATTCTCTTCAAGATTCGTGAGTCCACCTTGTTGCCATCCTCTCATAATTATATTCGATTGTGAGAATTCTTTTCACCCATTCGGTGCAATTCAAGGGTATTTTCAGTTCGATTATCCGGAGCCCATCATTTCAGAAGACTTGTTCATTCTTAGCTTTCAGCTATGGTTCTCTAAATCTTACCGATGCATCGATCAATTATCCTCTATCACTTCTTGATCTCTTTATTCTCATGTAACTAAATCCCGTCAAGCTTCTTCATTCATTTGCTAATTCTTCCCAGTGTTGCTTTATCTTTACTCCGTTCATTTTTATTTCTTACGGTGGTTCGTTCAAGAGTTTTTCTTCCTTCCTGTATCATATCTATGCATTCGTGCTTTTCAAATTCTACCGGTGGATCGTTGAAGACCTTCCCAAGTTCATGCTATATCTCTCTTCAATCCGTTGCAACTGGAATAAGTAGTATGCGAAATCCGTTTCTTGTCATCAATTTAATTGGTGAAGGTTAAGCATAATGTAATTCTTATTATTGTTTCATCCAAATGATTAATTCCCTATTCCAGAGGTTCATCAAAATTCTTGATCTCAATTGTTCATCTTATCTTTTCTTCCCGGAGTTCCAACCTCTTTCAATTATATCGCCACGGAGATCCATCTAAATCATTACAAGGCTTCAATCTTATTCTTTTTGTCATTCAATTATTTTGGATCATTCTTTTATTACCGGAGTTCTTCACGGAGGTTCTACATGATGGTTCATCTATGATTTAATTCATTCTCGAAGTGTTCATCAAGATTCTTTTCTAAGAAGCTCAAGCTTTCTTCTTCTTGCAATCCGGAGTGCAATTCTTTCTACCATATTATTGGAGGTGGTATTATGTCATTCTTGATAATTTGAGTTCATGTTTCATGATTCACATGTTGTTAAGAATGAGGTATTTTAAATCCATCAATCTCGTCATTGGAGTTATCTGGGTTATATTCCACCTAAAGCCTTCCCTCAGGATTGTTGCTATCCATGGTGCTTATAAATGATCCAATTTCTTCATTTATCCTTTCCGGTGCGATAAGCTTCTCGTCTCCTTGTTCTTATCAATCCAATTCTTTTCCTGTGAGTGGCAGGTTGTCACCTCATAATTTGAGATGTATTCCATAAGACCATATCAAGCTTATCCTTTTTTGTTGTTGGTTTTCCAACAACTCCGTCCGAACCTTATCCTAAGGATGCCTTTTCAAACTATTTTGTGACAGAAGTTGGCTTTTCTTCTCCATTCTTTTATTTCAATGATCTAGCTTCTATTTCTCTCTTCCGGAGGCATTGCGATGTTTTTCTTTTCACCCATCATCTTGTTTTGTCAAAGATCATGTTTTTTTCGTGCTTATCCATTTAACCGGAGTGTTGTCTGAAGTTGTTCTCCCTTGTTCCTCTTTTCTAGCGGTGTGTTTTCAATTTTGTTCATCTCCGTTGTATTCTTTCTTTCAATTTGTTCAACTTTTCAAGGTTTCTTGGTTTCACTCGTTTGTCAAAGAAGCAACTTAGTTTTACCTCTTCTCTTTCTCTTCCGTTTTCCCTCTGGTGGCATTCTAGATCTCGGGACGAGATCCTCTCATAGTGGTGGAGTGTTGTGACGCCCCAAGGCTGGAGCTTCAGATGCCTTCCAGGGTTTCCGGGTTTTCGTCGTGTGAGTTGTTGGTTTGTTGCATTCATCTTTGCATCATGTGCATTGCATCATGTCATAAATCTTTTGCATCTCAATTAAATAATTTGTGTGGATCTTCGATCCATTTAAATCGAGGGAAGGATGACTTCTCTTTATAATATATCCTCCCGATATTAGTGGAGCTATTATAAAATTATCCATTCTTATGGAATCACCTAAAACACACTTGCAAATTTCCCCATGCCTTTGTTATCTCGCTGCTTGACCTCGAACCTTGCCATTTATTCTTTCATCATCTTCCGGAGCTCTACCAAAATTCTCAACATTTTTGGAAACTCCAAGAACCAACCCTAGTTCAAACCTTTTGAATTAAATTCAAAGAAATTTGAATTTATTCTTTCAACCTTGGTCTTTCTAATTTTCTCGGACCTAACATATTTTTGTGAGTCCGGCAAATTTATCCGCAAGTCCAACTTCGTTCTCTAACCCCCCCCCCCACTTTCTTTCTTGTTCTTCTCTTGTTTCTGATAAAGAAAATATTAAGAGAAAGAAGGGAGAGAGAGAGGCGGCCTACTCCACTGGCCACTTGGGCCTCCCCCCAGGCCGGCCCAACCATCTCCCGTTCCCTCAGCCCACCTAATCCCTAAACCTAACATAGAGCCCGAGTCATCCCCACGCGCTCCCCTTCTCCTCGAACCCCCTCCTTCCTCATTTTCCCTTCCGCCGCCGCTACCCACGCACGCGCTCGCAGCGCCAGGAGCCCGATCCCCTCGCTCAACTCCCTCGACCTCCCTCGACCTCCTCGACATCACGGTCCTCGCAGCGCCTCCCGAGCGCCATGGCCGCCGCCCGCTCCCTGCAGTCGCCCCTCGCTGGCTCCTGTAGGCTGCCGCCCGGCTCCCTCGCGCCACCACCACACGAGTCTCCCTGCGCCCCTGCCTCGACCGCCTCTGCCTTGGCCTTCCTCGAGCTCCGCGCTGCTGCTCTGCTCCACGCGCCTGTCCTGGAGCTCGTCCGCCTCGGCAAGCCGCCGCCGCGCCAAGTCCCCACATCTCCGGCCGCTCCCCTGCAGCTCCTCGTCCACCTCGTGTGGGACCTCCCCTGCTGCGCTGCTGCAGCACCTTCAACACGCCTTCTCCTCCTGCTGCCGGCGCGCCGCCATATCTCCATTGCCCGGCGACCCTCTGCATCCACCGGCATGCCTGCATGCCTCCTGCTCGCCTTGTCCCTCCTGTTGCCACGCCTCGAGCTCCATCCCATGAACAGCAGTTCCAGGCAAACCTTTCTCCTGCTGTTCCTGCCTTCCCATGGCCCTGAAAACCCACTGCTACTTCAGGCACCATGTCCGCAAACCCTGCTGCCGTTGCATGCGACCAGTTCGTTTTGTCCCTTCGAACACTGTCAAGCAGAGCCTTTTGCCATGTTCTGTCTTGGATCACGCCAGGACCATCTCAAGCTCGACTACGGTGTGTTGTCCCAACCAAGACCACAAGTACCACGGCGGCCCTCCAAGAGTTTGGATTCGACAAGTTCGACAACGCTCTTGTACAACTACGTTACCGAGATCGGCAAGACCGGTTACACGAACCGACATGTACCACTATGTCTGAAGACCTCGAACCCGTCAAGTACCGCGAGAACGTTTGTACATCTACCGTCGTCTTCGGAATCTCTAAGAACGTCAAGTACCCCTTCGAGATGACGAGACCGGCAAGTTTGGATGACCCTAAGTACCTCTTCGAAACGACCTAGTACCCTTACCATCGGACGCTCAAATGACTGCAGGCCGAAACGTTAAGTTCCTCGATGAACCATGTACGGCTACCATTTCTCGCGGATTCACCTAAGCACCATGATATGGACGACCCTACAAGTTACCGTTGCCATGTACGACTACCGTCGCCTTGGAGATGTTGGGTTTATCAAGTTCCTCTTTGGAAAAGTACCACTACTTCCCTTAACAACCCGTGAACGACTACTTCCTCTACTTCCCTCGACGAACTCGAACCGTCCTGTTTGCACGCTTCGAAGGTATAACCTTGAGACGACGTCCGTGAACGAATGCTTGCGATGTTTGAGATGCTCGTGTTTGCACCGTGTCCGAATTGTCACTCGTTTCCTTGTCTCCAACTCGTGGGACACCCGGAATCCGGGAGCGCCCCACCATTTTTTGCACGCATCCGCACACTTCTCCTTTGCATCGGTATCTCAATCGAGTTACCGGAACTAGAACGCTGTCGTGGCACCGTTTTCTTTATCGTTGCCGTGGCACCCTTTTTCCTTCCACCACAGTGAGAAATGCCTTATAATGCTCTTGTCAACTTTTAATAAAAAATTGCATAAACTTGTTCATGTCATCTACATCATGATAACAACAATTAAAATGTTTAAATTGTTGTTGCAATAAATTACAAATGCATATGGGGATTTACCGGATTTGTTGTTTGTTATATTTGGCCCCATTTAAACTTTTTAATGGGAATAGTTTTGTTATGCTTCACCTCTTGCCATGTTAACCAACATTTAATATTGTTGTGTACTTAAACGGGAGAGAACTAAATAATTGATGTGGTGTTTTGTCAATATGCATCCCGATGCATATTGAGCTCCACTTAATTTGTAGGATTGCTTGTGCACTTTGCCATGCCATGCATACTTAAACCGGACATGCATCATACTTGATTGTGCATCATGCCATGATTATGTGATGGTTGTTTACCATGATTGTTTGCTTCTTTCCGGTGTTGCTTCTTCAGGTTGGTTCCGTTAACGTCACGTTTGTGAGGACCCGTTCGACTACGTCCGTTTGTCTTCTTCATGGACTCGTTCTTCTTCCTTGCGGGATTTCAGGCAAGATGACCATACCCTCGAAATCAATTCTATCTTTGCTTGCTAGTTGCTCACTCTTTTGCTATGCCTATGCTGCGATACCTACCACTTGTTTATCATGCCTCCCATTTTGTTAAGCCAAGCCTCTAACCCACCTTGTCCTAGCAAACTGTTGTTTGGCTATGTTATCGCTTTGCTCAGCCCCTCTTGTAGCGTTGTTAGTTGCAGGTGAAGATTGGAGCTTGTTCCATGTTTGGAACATGGATATTTTGTTGGGATATCACAATATCTCTTATTTATTTAATGCATCTATATACTTGGTAAAGGGTGGAAGGCTCGGCCTTATGCCAGGTGTTTTGTTCCACTCTTGCCGCCCTAGTTTCCGTCATATCAGTGTTATGTTCCCGGATTTTGCGTTCCTTACGCAGTTGGGTTATAATGGGAACCCCTTGATAGTTTGCCTTGAATAAAACTCCTCCAGCAAGGCCCAACCTTGGTTTTACCATTCGCCACCTAGCCTCTTTTTCCCTTGGGTTAGGCCAGCCCAAGGGTCATCTTATTTTAACCCCCCCCCCCGGGCCAGTGCTTGTCTAAGTGTTGGTCCAACCGAGCGATGTCCGGAGCTACCAGGGGCAACTCTG